>NC_082695.1:81804425-82526702 GCF_949987515.2 Delphinus delphis | reverse complement strand
CAGATATGACACGTGTTGGAATTATCTTTCAGGGATAAATAGACTATGAATATGCAAAAGACTAACGGAAAAAGTAGCAAAAGCAGGCAGACAGTATCTCCAGAAAGATGGAAATTGTATGGAAGACTCAAAAGGAAATGCTCCAAGTTAAAGCACTATAACAGAAATGAAGAGTGCCTTTGAAAGGCTCATCCTTGCTCTTGCCACGGCCAAGAATCAGCAATGTCACAAGAAATAGGAGGGAGAAATTGAGAGCACTCTAAGATTCTTGTACTACACATGAAGCGGCACAACTGAAGTTGGATTCACATCAGTTTAAAATGTATATTTTAAACACTAAGAGAATCACTGTTCTTTTCAAATCGGCATAACTGGTACAGTAAGAGAGGAGATAAAAGGGACTTACACTAATGCTCAGTTAAAACCAGATAAGGTAGAAAATGGGGTTTAAGGCAAGTGGGAGACAAATAATAGAAAGATTTACAAATATGGTAGATATTAAACCAAGTATTTCAATAATCACTTCAAATGTGCATGGTCTAAGTGTGCCAATTAAAATATAGGTTCAAAAGCAACCCAAAAGTTAAGCAACAAAATGTTGTCTACAAGAAACTCACTTTATAAAAAGACTCCAATAGGTTAGCAGTTAAGAAATGGAGAAAGATATACCATCCTAACACTAATAAAAAGAAAGGTGGAGTATCTGTATTAGTGTAAGACAAAGTAGTCTTCAGAGCAAGAAATATAAGCAGTGAGAAAGAGGGGGCATTCTTGTATTAGTTTGCTAGAAATGTGTATGTCTTCTAGGGTTGCCATAACATGACATAGGGTGGTTTAAACCACAGAAATTTTCTCATAGTTCTGGAGGCTGGGGAGTCCAAGATCAAGGTACTGGCAGATTTAGTTCCTGGTAAGAGCTCTCTTCCCGGCTTGCAGGTAGACACCTTCTTGCTGTGTCCTCGTGTGGTGAGGGTAGAGAGAAAGCTTGCTTGCCGCTGTCTCTTCTTATAAGGGCACCAACCCTATTGGCTCAGGAGTCCACCCTTACAACTTCATCTAACCTTCGTCATCTCCTTATAGCCCTATTTCCAACTACAGCCACACTGAGGGTTTGAGTTTCAACATACACATTTTGGAAGACACAATTCAGTCCACAGCATATTAAGCATAACAAAATAGCACAGACAGGGCGGCTTAAACAGCAGAAATTCTGGAAGCTGGAAGACTGAGAAAAAGATGTTGGCAGGTTTAGTTTCTCCTGAGGCTTTCTCTATTGGGGCCACCTTCCCACTGTGTCCTCACATGGTCTTTCCTCTGGGTGTTTGCATCGCTCATGCCTCTCTTTGGGTCCAAATTTCCTCTCCTTACAAGGACAGCAGTCAGATTGGATTAGGATCCACCTAATAGACCCTTATGCATTAATCGTCTCTTTAAAGGCCCTATCCCCCAATATAGTAACATTCTGGGGTACTGGAGGTTAGAGCTTCAACATGTGACCAAAATTACACAAGGAAAAAGGGGTCAATTCTCCAAGAAGACACAATCCTAAACTTGTAGAGCCCTAACAACAGACCACCAAAATAAATGCGGCAAATACAGAACTAAAAGGAACTTTGGTTCCCTGTGACCTAAAATAATAGATTTCTTATTTTTCCTAATAATCAAATTTAAAAATTGGGTTCTGATATCAGGGCACGTTGGTGTAACATATTAACACCTAGAAGTACACAGGCGTACCTCAGAGGCATTCGCAGGTTCAGCTCAAGACCACCACAATAAAGTGAGCCACACAAACGTTTTGGTTTCCCAGTGCATATAAACGTTATGTTTACACTATATTGTAGTCTGTGAAGTAGGCAATAGCATTATGTCTACAGAAATAAGGTGCATAACTTCCTTAAAAACACTTTATTGTTAGAAAAACGCTAACCATCATCTGAGGCTTCAGCAAGTCCTAGTAGTAACAAAGATCACTGATCACAGATCACCAAAACAAAAACAAGGAAAAGTTTGAAACATTGTGAGAATTACCGAAATGTTACACTGAGATACAAAGTGAACAAACGCTGTTGGAAAATTGACACCAATTGACTTACTCGATGCAAGATTGTCATAAACCTGCAATTTGTAAAAAGTTAGAATCTTCTAAGTGCAATAAAGAAAAATGCAATAAAAAACAGGTATGCCTGTACTACAATCCCATTTCTGGTATTAGTGGCATAAAGGATCTATCTACGCCTCAACGCTGTAGCCTCTTGAACCAAAGGAGGGTACTCCTTCAGCTTTTCTAAATAATCCCACTCCTCGTCCCACCAAAATGACACCTCGAAATCCGAACACAGTCTGTGCTATTACACTCAACAACATCTTCTCCCACCTCCCATCTGATCACTCTCTATATCCCCCGATTTATTTTTCTTTGAGTAGACTTATCCCATGTGTCACACTGCTATTTATTTTTACTACCCCACTCTAAAAGTTAAGCTTCATGAGAACAGGCACTTGATCTATTTATTGTTATATCTGAGACCAAAATAGTGTGTGGGATAATTCACATTGAATGAATGACTCATGAATTTTCTACACGGTTTGGAGATATGCTTTCGTGACGGTGTTTTTCTTTTTATGTCGTATGAAGACCAGCATGCTATCTGTAATTCTGTTTTGTAATTATGCTACAGGGGATTCAAAACATCACAATCAGGAAAAATCACTTCCTTGTCTTTTTAAGTGTAAAAAAATGTTTCTACTCCTGAGAATCTTACAAAGAAAATTCATGGGTGAGACAACACATCGTCAAATCCCCACTGATAACTTTTTCTGCCTTTTTGAGAGCAAATTTTGGCACTGAATTGGTTGGAGTGGGGAAAATGTGGAAAAGGAAAGCCACAGTGCCAAAGACCTAGAACAGGCTTTTTCTCCATCACTACAAGGAGAGCTTGTTCCAGCACATGCAGAATAACAGCTTCTAAATTCGCTTCTTAGTCCTAATTTTCCGCTGTATCTAGATTATGTAGAAGGTTTAATGTCTCCTTTCGTTACTTCAGTGAGAACTAAATGTGCACCTGTTATTCAGTTATTCACCTTCATAGCAACACAGACCACGTATTGCCTACGGTAATTCGGCAGACGTTAAACGTTTACTGCTTCCAGGCACTGGATTAGACTTTGGGCATACAGAAATAGAATGATGATACGCTTCACCTTAAGGGGTTAAAGTCTAGTATTAATAGTCATGAACACAAACATAATATGCTACTGTTATAACGGAGGTATGCCTGTATACAGGACATGCTACAATGGTGTAAGATAGAGATTCAATGGGGATATGCACAAGAGGGCATAACTATCCCTAATGGAACCACACACCCCTCTCCAAAAATCACTGGAGCTCAGCTTTGAAAGCAGTGGACGTTTGCCAGGACATCAAGGCATAGGAGGGCGGAGCAAACTACGTCACTAAGCAAATTTCTTCCTTATACCAGTAGGGAAAAAATATATTTAATATCCAAATTCAACAAAATATTATTTTGCATTTTATTTTTACTGATTTTCTGTAGATACAAATGCTGACTTGCCTTTGGCGTTTCTTACTAATTGTCTACATTATTGATATTGTAATTTTATTATGTCTTTGACATACTTTCTAGAAAGCAGTGAGAAAAATAAGCTTTTACGTTATTTCAAGCTCTGTATTAGTGTTACATCTAGAGATTTTCCCCAGCCGTTTAATTTACAGAATGAATAGTTGCTTGTTATATGATTCAAAAACTCTGAAGAGTCTACAATATAATTAATGGCCTCCCCACTGCCTTCTCCAATTCACTTTCTTGTGTTACACATTGCAAACTAGTAACCAGTAAGTAATCCATCTTTGATTCCCCTATAAAAACGCATTAAACAAATGTGAAGATATAGGATGCTTTCTGGTTTCCAATTTTATTGTATAGGACTTTTATCATATAATGCATACCATTCTGTAACTCTTACTCTACGTAACATACATCATGAATTATTCCAGAATATTTTAACAAATTTTTATCATTTACTAAGAAATATTAAGGACCAAAAATGTGCCCAGCTTTCTGAAAAGCACTGGTGATAGTGTGGGGTGTGCAGCTATGGCCTCTGCCCACGTGGACCTCACATCTCACCAGGACAGTAGGCAGAAGAGTGGATGTCATGCTTATTGTAGCTGCAAGGGAGCTCTGCATTCTCCCAGTGCTGAGAAAACCCAGAAAAACTAGCTCTTGGAGAGTGAAAATTGAAGTTTAACCAAGCCAGAGGAGAAAAGAGGAACAATTTCACAGCGTTTTCATTCACTCAGAAGATTTCAACAAGTATTTACTGCACACCTATTATTTACCAGGAATAAAATCCTCCTGCCATGTGGAAAGGGAATAAAATTAATATCAATGTATACGTAGTTTATTAGGAGGGAATGAATGCACAAGAGAAAAATAAAACACACGAAGATACAGGAAGAGCCAGGTTAGAGATGAGAAACTGTGTTTCTTGTTGTTGTTGTTTTATATCGAGTGGGTGAGTGAAGTCCTCACTCATACGGAGATATTTAAGCAGAAAAAAGAAGAAAGTAAAGAAACAAGTCAAGAGGATACTTGTGAAGGGCCGTTTGAAGGCAGGGGAATGGTCAGTACGAAAATCCCGAAGCCAGAGGAGGTGAGCGTTTTGGGGGGAAGTACAAAGGACACCGTGGCTATATCCAGAAGAGAGTTAGGAGACGAATTCACAGGTCACAGAGAGACAGGAGACCACCGAGGGCTTTGACCAGAGAAGCGCTCTGGCTGCTAAGTGGAGCGCTGATATTACAGAGCACGAAATGAAGCTGGAGGGCCAGCCTGCAGGCAATGGAGGTTGGCGATTGGACCAGACTGGCAACAGGGCAGCGCGCAAAGATCACTGGTACTTCGGCTAAAGATAGTTGCAAGAACCTCTCAAGGATTTTATGTAACAATTTTCGTAAAGACTCTGGTTGGGAGAGAACAAGCATAAATTTGAATATAACGAGTCTACTTAGGAAGTCATTACATAAATTTGGAAATTTTCTGTTTTCCTTCTTAAACAAACTTCTAAAGAAGGAAAAGAATTCATATTCATGATAGAGGCTAAGCAGATGCACATGTTGGGAAAGGATGGAGCAGAAAGCTTCCCAGGCAACCTAGAGGACTGATCAAGGGCGATAATGGTTTTGAATATATGGGATTTGACACCATAAAAAAATCGACTATGCCATATTGCAAAACCCACAAATAAACATGAAGAATATTTTAAAAATCAAACCACCTTAATACAAAAGTCGTGCTGATGGATAAAGATGCCATGATTCAGCTTTATAATTTCTTTTTGACGTAAGAATTTCAAGGGTTGTTGAAGTTACTTGTGGAAATACAAAGTCATGCTTTTTTAACCCGTCACAACCATGAAGCTCTATTCACTGTAATTATTTATAATTGCTGCCCTCGTTATTTTAAAGACTGGACTTTGCTAATTAGCTCTTTGTGAATGCTCTGATCCTCCGATTCTTACTTCCTCTTCATCCAGGCTTTGTTTGGTCTCGCTTTTATTTGTATTGACCTTTGACATCCCAATTTTCTGTTTGCTTTTACAATCCTAGCTAATTAGAGGATTTCAAATTCTTCTTGATAAAGAAGTTCTTGTACAGAGCATGTAATTAGACTATCTGATGACAAGCCTGGATTTTAGCACCCCACAGTTAAAAGATCACACCTCCAAGCAGCATTTTCCCACAGGATGCTTTGCGTTTCAGCAATTAACCTCCTGTTCAGGACATGGTCTGCTATTCATCTCCTAAAATTCCTTAGTCGGGATTATTTCAAAGTCTGCCCTTTTATTGCCTTTTATCAGATGCAGTGAACCCTGAGGTCAAAGTAAAAAGGCCTAGAGAAAAAGTCTCATCATCTTGTAGAAATGATCACAGTGCCTTTTATTAGAAATGTATCATCGAAAGCTTGCAAATTGCCTTTTGCCCTACATAAAACGGCTACACTTACAATTGCTTGTAACATTACAGCTACTGACATTTCCTTGGTGAATTACAGACCCTGCTGCACCACCTATGCATTTGGATGTGCACACACATGTGCACACTTCCCATGGAGTCACAGAAATTGCTGGAATGACAATTAGTATCTGAGTAGGCAATGAGCTAGGACGGAAAGGACCTAGGAGCTCCTATTGCCACGAAATTGGATTTTCATTCCTCCCTCATTCTGTGTACGCTTAACAAGTGCCTACTCTGTGTTGGGTGCTGTAATTTATGCTCAAGACACAGACGAGATAAAACCATGTCCCTGTCTCCCAGAAGTAGAGAGAATAAATAAGCCAACTTAAAAGTGTTAATACCACCAGATGCGGTCTTAAGTGATACTACATAAATATTTAGTGGTTAACAGAAGAAACATCCACATCTGCTTGAGGACCTAGGGAAAACTTCAGGAAAGAGGACACGTTCGCCCTGAGATTTGACAGAGAAGTAGAAGCTCTGTGGAGACGGTGGGAGTGGGAGGTGTGTGTGGTGGGGCGGTAGTGGTAGAGAGAGGGGATTCTGAGTATGTGGAAACGCACAGAGCCCCGACAGAACATGTTCAACACTCAGCTTAATCCCACACTGTCAGAGCAGGGAGAGACGACGATCTGGACAGCTAGGTAGTTAACAAGTCAAAAATATACGGCTCCTCTTCTAAAGCAGTAAAAAACCAGCAAAAGCCTTGGCACAGACGCCGACACCAAAAAAAGACGCTTCAAATTTTATCCAACAGACGATGAAGAGCCACAGGCAATGTGTGTGACTGGACATGTGTTGCTATAAGATTACTTTGCTAGTAGTAGGAAGGCTATACCAGTAGGGTTGTGACCAGAGACAGGGAAGCCAGTAAGATGACCAAAAAGAGAGTCCAGAGAACAGGAGATGAGGACCTGAAATTGGACAATGGCAGTGGAAAAGTAGAGGTGGCAAAAAATACAAGGGAGACTCTAGAAGTACTTGTTGACTGATTAAGTGTACCTGGTTTAGTCCCCCCCACCGACCCCGTCTCCTGACTTGGGAGAGCACACAAATGATGATGCAGAGGCTCAAAAGAATGCTCCACCAACCCATGGATCACGCAATGCGATGCAACATTCGAGAATGTTCCGTGACTCCTTGAAGCCCATTTCTAAATGGGGGTGATACTGGCACCTGCCTCAAAGGGTTGCTATGAGAATCAATGGATTAAGATTCTCTAATTCAACTGTACGGACTCAGAGCAAGCACTAAGTATTAACTAGTATTTTACAGGTATCTTGAATTTATCATGACTTTGAGGCAATCACGTTAAAAGGTCCATATTTGGATAAGTAATAGACTACAGAGAATTGTGATTTTCAGCATAAACGTAACAGATTAAGCTCACAGACAAATCTAGAAATTTCCAGAATGAAAACACAACAGGTGAGTACACAGTTTTGAAGAATGTCAACATGTAGGGGGAGAACACAAAAAATGAAGCCCACAAAAATAGCTGAGGGTAAATGGGGGTCCAGGAACAGACTGAAAGCAGAAATCGTGCAACGTAAGATAGACTCAGTGGACTGGAGTTAAGGGCAGGTATCCAGGCTCTGAGAGGCTCCTGAGAAGGATGCCAGTCAAACTTGTTTCAAAGGGCATATGGACATTCACGCATGCATTCCTATTATAATGCAGATAATACTATAATTCATGTGTTTGTTTTTCAAGTCTGCCTTCCATTTTGAAAAAGTAATCTTCTGTATCAGTTCTATATTGATCATAAGAAACTGTCCCCAAACTTAGTAACTGGGGGAAAAAAAAGCATTTTATTTGCTTACAAATAACGTGCCACATTTTAGGCTGGGCTCAGCTGAGCAGTTCTGCTGCTGGTCCCTCCTGAGACGGCTCTTTGCATTCATGCAAGGGCGTGCACGTGTGGTCAGAGCACTGAAGATCTACCCTCTTGGCCAACGTCAAGTATACAACATAGTACTATTAACTACAGTCACCACGTGGTATAGATCTTCCAAACTTATTCATCTTGCATAACTGAATCTTTGTGCCTTGACCAATATCTCCCCATTTCCTCCACCCTCCAGCCCCTGGCAACCACCATCCTACTCTCTGCTTCTATGAATTTGACTATTTTAGGTTCCACATACAAGTGAGATCAAGCAGTATCTGTCACTCTGTGTTTGGCTTATTTCACTTAGGATAACGTCTTCCAGATTCATCCATGTGGGTGCCAATGTCAGCACTGCCTTCTTTAAGGCTGAATAAAAGTCCACTGTGTCTATGCTTTGCTTGTCTAGCAGCTCCACCGGGGCTGTAATAACTAAGGTGGCTACACGTACACTGCTGGCAGTAGAGGCTGGTAGTGGTCTTGGCCACGTGTAACCAAAAGGCAACTGTCACCTGAGAGAGAGAGACACACACACAACACGGAAACTCAAGACCTCAAGGCTCAAAACTCCCACGTGATTTTCACTACCTTCTATTGGTCAAAGCGAGTCATTACGCAGGCCCAAAATCAAGGGGTTGCGAAATAGACTCCACTTCTCTATGAGACAAGTTGCAAATAATTCTTGGCCATTTTCAATCTACCATGTCACCTCAGGGCAAGAGCCACAGGGTTTGGATTCTGTATTCCCAATTCCTGATACACTATTATTCTTAAAGCTATATTGAATAGCAGCATGGTTCTTTGGGGGCATCCTTCCTTTCCAAACATCAGAGCTTAAGAGTTTAAAAGAAAACACAAAACTTCTGCAATAAAACAGAATGAGATTTACAAAGATTGGCGTCAAAAAAATAAACCTATGTGAGGAATGAAGCCCTACCTCAAAACCGTGGCTCTTCTTTTGAATGGTACCATCCCCCTGAGAGATGACTTTCCATGGCTGCCAACACCATGTACTCAAAATGACGACCCAGAAACCTTTCCTTCATATGCCCTATCTTAGATGAAACTATTCTGAAACATTACATGAGACTGAACTATGGCAATAAAGGTCAAGTGTAACATAAAACCAAACATAGCTTACTCCCAAAGGATTTAGACCCCATCCCATTTTCATCCTTCAAGCATCCACCTCGACTCCGGCAGAGTCATCACTGCGTATCTCCACGGCTACCCTCATCACTGTCTCAACTCAAAGAAGATTGCCTTGGAGAACAGCAGGAACTCCTTCTCCCATCTCCTTCAGAATCTTTTTTCCCTGCCTGAGGATCAAGGTCTTTTTCAGGTATTGACTCAAGGACTGTGATCAGGGAGACTCCACACTCTGCTTACAGGGATGTGACCTTAACCCATGGTCATTGCTAGAACCGTAACTGAAGAGAACTCATCACGGCACCCATAAACGACAACATCAGGAGTACCCATTTTCGGTGAGGGTGCTTTATCACACAGACTTAAGAAATGCTAAAGGTAAAGAGTGTCCAACACTTTTTTTTTTTTTCATTCACGCAAATAATTTTCCTGATGTGTCAGAGCAAGAAAGAAGGGTAAGAAAGGTAGGGAGAAATGTCCGACCTAATTTAAAATCTGTGACAACGTAACAGAGTTGTTCCCTATGTTAATACATTCCATGAAGCTACTTACTTCTTGACATCCGTGTAGTAAAATTTCTGAATGTTCTAACATTTAGTTTTCTAATAACAATTTTCACTTTTTCATAGCACTAAGGTTACTCCTAGATTCACTTAATCAATGTTAGGCAAGATTCAGAGCCTCAGACAAATGATCATTTAGTCTCAAAATATACCCAAGACCATTTAATTGTCAAAGAATAGTCTCAACATATTCCCAAGACCATTTAATTGTCAAAACTACAGATGCTAAATAAATCTGGCTATATCATACAGTAAATAAATCTGAAATATACTCCCACCATTTTCCCCCTTCGTTTTTCAGTACTAACCATTGTGTCACTTTTGCCTGGAGTTGTAAAACTTTTCATTGCATTCTCCAAACTAAAGATAACTTACATAATACAAAAGAAAATGGTGAATAGACGACATATAGCTGCATATAGGAAAAGAGTCTCCTTTCATCTACCACAAGGCTACCTTGGAGCCAAGGTTACAAGAATGCAGGAGAACCAAGCATCTTCAAATAGAAGAACTTGAATTGAAAGGAATTCTATATTTCAAACAGAAAATGTCCCAAGGGGGAGAAATAGACACAAGTTTGAATTTTTCTAAATGAGCAAATAACAAGAAAATGTCAGAAATATTACTTTCATACGAGGAACGAAAATAAATGAAAATTTTCAGAGGCAAAGCAACAAAGCCTACTTGTGGTAATAGCGGTACATAGCATTTGCATAGAGCATTACAAGTTGATTCTCTATTAAAAAAATAACTGAACTAATGTTTCAATGGGATTATCAAATTTTTCTGATTGAAGATGTGCCTCACTCGGTGTGAGAATTATTTAGCTTGAACTCAGTAATGTGGCTCATCATAGCCAACAGCAAACTCGTTCACATAGCAATACAATCGGGTGTTGTTAGATTCGATGTCCAGATAAAGATAGAGGTGACTGCTCGGAGGTCTCACATTCACACTGGTATTAGGTACCATAAACCTTTGAGAGTTGCTACTGCACAGTGAATGGTTCTTACATAAACTGAATATAAAAGAGTAAGTCGTCCTTTTTTCTAAATTGAATATCCCAACATACGTGTTGGTACACCAGCAGGAAGAGCTAATACCAGAAGCGACCCCAAACCCGTAATGCATAGATGCAGGTGCTTGAAACTTCAGAGAATGGGAGAATGACGTGATCATTTTGGTCCCCAAAGACCCATTGTTAGTGCATCTGTTCTTGCCAGCCTGATTCCAAGTGGGTGGGCTGCTGAAGACACTCCCAGCATTAGTTATAAATAAACTCTGGACAAAAACAGTGAAACAGGACTGCTTCCTTCCCACATACTTGCTCCCTTTCTTGCCAATGCCTCTACTCCCCCGCCCAAGTCTCTGACGCTCTAGGAAGGCATTCTGCTTTCAGGGCTGCACAAAGTGACACCAGACGCAGGCTGGATCGTCCCCCCTCATCATAATCCAATTGCTTCATCATGTCACTCGTCATCAAATTTACCCTTCACCTCAGGACTCTACTAGTTAATCTAATTGATTTCAACAAAACATTCATGGTTTATTTGGGTTTAATTTGTTATCATTGCCAGTTACCATGTTCGCATTCAGTGAGGGACTTACTGGCTGGACCCAGTGAATGAACAGTGTGACAATTTCACGGGCTGCAGGGTAACCAGAGGAAAAACAACTTGGGAAGCAGGTGGGACTCTGGTCTCCAATGAAGTCACAGTGAATTCGTGGCTGCATGGGTTTACAAAGAACCCAGAACCGGTATGTCTTGCTGTAATAGCTACACCTATTGAGATGGAATCCTCCAACTGACAGCACTGTATTGCTCAGATCCGGTCTTCGATTTGAAATTTTTTAGTCTCTTGATGGGAATTATTGAGTTGTAGACTTTCTTTTTTATTACTGGGAAAAGGCCAGGTGAAAGTGACTGAAATGTAAATTATAAGTAAAAATGGTACTACAGAAAAGGGTTTATTTTAGATTTCATAACAATCCAATCTGCAGTTATGAATTTTCAAGTGAAAGCAGAAGATCCCTATTACCTGCTGCTCCTGGAGGGTGGACCAAGCATAGATGATCGCTTTATTATCACCCTCCTGGGAATGCACCAGGTGTTCCAGACAATGCAACACAAACGTGCCCGTTTGGATTGCTGCCACTGACTTAATAGGAAACAGCAAGTGGATAGACTAACAAGAAATGACTTCAACATTTTTCAGGACAGTAAAACTTTAGCTTTCCATTACTTGCTGGGGTTTTTTTTATGGTTATTATTACCTTTGTAAGCCTATCAGGTATTTTAGAACTTTTTTTTTAAATATCCAAAACATAAAACGTACTTTTCCCTGGTCTGATCATCTCACACGGATGCGATCTCTATTAGGCATTTACATTTTTGCTACACTGAAATACATTCTCTATTAGAAGTCAGTGCACTTTTTCTGTAAAGGGCAGATAAATATTTTAGTTTTTATGGGCGATATGGTCTTTGTCACAATTACTCAACTCTGTCATGGTACTATTAAAATGCCATAGAGGGCACATAAATGAATGAGCATGCGTGTGTTGCAATAAAATTTTATTTACAAAACAGGCAATGAGCTGGATTCGGCCCATAAGCAAGAAATCTAGCGACCACTCTTCTATATGATGTTTGTGTGTATTTTTTCCACTATCGCCTAAGTGCTCTATACATAGGTGGTACTCTGTGTTTCCTGTAGACTGGATGACTAAATGGCTTAAAGCAAATTATTTAATGTTGATGATAAATGTAAAGACAGTTCTGCAAAGTCTTATTAGAAAAAAAAGCTTCCTAACCACTTTCTGTCTCGTCTCATAAAGCTCATGTCAAAATGTGCTTCCCAAGATAATCCCTTAAAAATAACTTTGCATTTTTAGGAGGAACACAAAGAACAGTGCAAGCTTTCACTCAAGAACTACTTAAAATTTATACCCCAAGATCCTTAGGAATTAAGGCCTTATTTAAGTCCTTTGCTGTGCTGTTTTTCACAGAATATTAAATGACAGCCGTACAAAAAAAGGATACTTCAAAAATTTGGGGGTAATCATGGTCTTAAAAATAATTAATTACAAATAATGAAACCTGGCTTAGCAATTAACGTAAAATCCTTTCAAATGAAATTACAATTTAGGCTCTTTTTTACCTGTAGACTAAAATTTTTTTGATTCACGTTGGATGACAATTTCACTTAATTACATGGCCAACCAACTACACTCGTAAGATTTATCCCATACCTACCATGTTATGACATTGCAATCCTAATGACAGATAGACTATGTAAGTCTTTGGTACCCCACAGAATATATAAGACAGTTAAGAAAATAAGATGTTCTTGAGGTTCAAGGAAGACATGACACCTCATTAAACTGGTCGGATCAGGGAAAGATTCCTGGAGTCCCATCTTTTTTGTAAGACACATCGACCCACACATCATAATCTGGACTTGAACGATTTTTCACATTTAATTTCTTGTTCCTACCATGTTTCATAAATGTCTTGTGCATTTATAACTCCTTGTGTGGTTTCCAGTTAGGAATACCAGTCTTAAACTTGGCCATCCTGGCGACCTTTCAAAGCCTACTTCAAATATCTTAACATGAAGTCTTATTAATTTTTACTTCTTCCATGCCTATCAAAATTTCTTTCTCTCTCACTCAGAGCTGTAAAGCATTTCTGATTCCTAAAAAAGCACTTCCCACATGGTGAGGCTTTTCCTTGTATTGGTATATCAAGTCTGAAGGGTCTGAGATTGTACTTACTTATAAGCTAACAAGGTAACCTGCCGCAGTTTCAGAGCTGGCAGAAGACACAAGATGCCTGTGTCAGAAATAACTTTACTATTCACAGCAATAGGAGCCAGAGTGACAATACTGCAAGCCCCAGTTTCCTCAGGCAAAGTCAAGAGAACCAGGTGATGCCTGCGCACACAAGAGGCTCATCACAGGAAAGGAACCCTAAGTTCAGGGGCCTGAATCTTTTCTAATGGGCCATAAGCATGCCTGACCTTCGCCTCAAGGAAGGTATCTTAATTCTACTAGACATGAAACACATCTTCCCTCTGCTCTGGTGCAGTCACTAGCCCTATCTTCCCCAAGGTCCCCTCCACAAATAGAGCTGAAATCACAGTCCAGAACAAAGCAGTCAGTGTTTCTACTCACAGACTCGCTACGATGTGAGAACCGTGGAGAATCTGGAGAACTGTCTCCCAATAAGTGACCTTCCCTCCTTTTCACTTCAGAGCAGTCTTATTTTGTGCTCCCCCTGAGAAAGATCCTGAGATGAGGATTCAAGCAGACATGGTTTGGAGACAGATGTCAGAAAACATCAGTAGGGGAGTGAGAGTGAGAAAAGGAACAGAAGGAAGCCAATGAAGGGCAAGTCATCACTCTGGGTACCGTTGCAGATAACTAAAGGCTCATCCTTCTGGGAACTCAGGGAGACCATGGAGAAGAAGTAAGAACTCTGAACTAGCCCCCTTAAGGAAAGGGTGCTGACGTATTTATATACCAACTGTCCTTGGTTACTGAGAATTGTTCCTGGGAGGTGACAATATATCTAGTGGCTCTGCCTACTGTTTTCAGAAACAGAATAAGCTCAGGTACAAAAAAAAAAAAGAAAAAGAAAATCCTCTGGCCAAAGAAAATAGGTGCATTGCATGTTAACACAAAAATGGTAAGGCCCGTAGGGATGTGGACAAGACGTGGCCAGTAACTGCTACAAGGGCAGAATTTTATTTTTTTTCTTTAACAATTAGCAAAACTTAGTTTCTTGTTGGCACTTAATCTTTTGTTATTGAATGGAAAAGAAAACTTGACATAGGTCTTGAAACAGGAGTATCGATAGGCCTAAGTGGAGGAAAAAATACAGGTTTGATCTGTGAAAAAATTTACTTTAACAAGTAAATGTCTCATCTAATGTTGTACCAAATCAGACATAACTAAAATATTTAATTCTGCTAATTTATTTCTGGGCCATAGTAAAAAAAAATGGCCCTATAACTCATGAGATCGTAAGTTAAATGCGATAAACTCTAGTGCAAACTGACTCTTCTTTCAAAATTTATTCATCTTCACTGTATAAGTGAAGACAAGAGCTCAATGAAGCATGTTTTAGATAAGGCTTAATTCATTTCCAAACATGTAAATTCTGTCAATTAGACAGTTTGAAATAAAATTTTCTTAAAGAAACTCAACTTCTGAATACAATTATGTATTCTAGGTAAAAGAACTGTATTCTAATGTGTGCTCATATCATCTCACACCCGTCAGAATGGCCATCATCAAAGTATCCGCAAACGATAAATGCTGGAGAGGGTGTGGAGAGAAGGGAACCCTCCTGCACTGTTGGTGGGGATGTAAATTGGTATAGCCACTATGGAGAACAGTATGGAGGTTCCTTTAAAAAAACTAAAAATAGAGCTACCGTATGATCCAGCAATCCCACTCTTGGGCATGTATCTGGAGAAAACCACAGTTCGAAAAGCTACATGCACCCCAACGTTCACTGCAGTGCTGTTTACAATAGCCAAGACATGGAAGCAACCTAAATATCCATCGAGAGATGAATGGCTAAAGAAGATGTGGTCCATATAAATATGATGGAATATTACACAGCCATGAAAAAGAATGGAATAATGCCATTTGCAGCAACATTCAGGACCTGGAGACTATCATACTAAGTAAAGTCAGACAGAGAAAGACAAATATGGTATCTCTCATATGCAGAATCTAAAAAAAATGGATACAAATGAACTTAGTTACAAAACAGAAGCAGACTCACAGACTTACAGAATGAATTTATAGTTACCAGAGGGGAAGGGTGGAGAGGAGGGATAGATTGGGAGCTTGGGATTGACATGTACACACTGCTACATTTAAAATAAAATGCCTAAAAAAGTTAAAAAAAATAAAGTTATTCTTACTACTCATCTTCAAAAGAAATAAATAAAAATAAATAAATGTGTGCCTTCCCACAGACTAGACTGAGGCTCCCAGGGAGACTGAAACTCTCTCTGTTCATGACGATACAAAACTGACTAAGGATGCCCTTATTCTTCCTGGCAGACAAGAGTCTGTTTCTGGGCAGGTTTTGTCAAATGCATGCAGAGCTTCACGTACTAAAGAGTTCCTTACAGTTTAGACACTGATCAACTATTGGCTCCTTAAGGGTTCCCTTTGATTTTTCTTTGAGATGCTGCAGAAACTTTCTCGAATCCCGGCTGTTGCCAGTGAGTCTTTCTTCTGCCTGCCTTTGTCAAAAACAACAGTAAGATGAAACCTTCAGCTGGGGTGGTACACCTTCACCCAAATTCACTTCCTATTATTCACAAACTATTTCAACTTGCTTCTTGGCCAAGTAGCCTCACCCAAGACAACAGAAAAACTCTCTGAAGAAGTCCAGTTATGCTTAAATATCCCAGTATCTGATGGTTAGAAAGAATACCAGGGCCATCTGACGTTATTATCCCAAGCCTTTATCCTCTCTAGAGAGCGCCTGGCCTCAGCTTCTTCAGTTTCTGCTCTCCTGTCCCATAACGTAGTGATATGGGAGGTGATAAACTTTCTTATTATGAGCCAAAGGGTATCTTTCTTCAGCTTTTTCCATTAGCCAAGTTTAACCTCGTGCAACAAAAAATAAATACCATTAAGGACTATTATATACTGGAAGACCAAGTCTTTCCTCTCTTCCCACATTAGTTCCTTAAATCATGTGTCACGTGGCATTTATCCTAAAGTTCCTCCAGACCCATCACCAACCTTTTCAGACTCCACTCAGCATTCCCTACTTTTTCAGTTATCTCTTAAAAATACTCAGTTTTTTAATTCTTATATGGTAAGACGATTTACCTCAAATATTTTTTAAGACACAAGAAATTCAACTTACATACTTTACACATATAATTACTAGTTACAAATTTAGATTTCATTAATAGGAAGAATCCATGTCTAATTGTTTTAACTATTTCAGACACCAGGGTTAAGGGCATGTTTATAGATATATCAACTAAACAAATATTTATTGTTACTCCCCTTTGCACATAAACAATACAGTTACCAATAAACTAAATCAGTATTTCTGACCAGTATTAAGCACTAATGAGAGTGAATCTATTATCTCTATAAATGATTTAACTTTAAAATTCATAAACACCAAAACTATTTTAAAGATGAAAGGGACACAAAAGAATAGGCTATAAAATTATCCTAAGTATTCATTTTCAGGGAAGAATAAGCAGCAGCGTATGGTGAAAGGTATTTTTATGGGCTTCCTTCCATAGGTAAAACAAAAACAAAAACAAAAACATTTAGAACTTCAGACCACAACACACTAGCTGTGAAGTCTAGTATCTTTAGCTAATGAACACCAAAGCAGACACCAAATTCTAAAATGCTTAATATATTCAAGGAATTATCAAAAAAAGGCAACATTTTCCTAAAAACTCATATAATCTCTATGCTTTTTTATACACAACAACTGCATCAATTAAAAAAACTAAGTACTCGCCAGCAGAACATGATTGGACATGGTGTGCACCTTCTACGTCACCAGCTTAATAGGAAATGTCTCACCCTGCTTTCCAATTCCTTTAGATCCGAACCCGCAAACGGCAGAAAACCAACCTCAACCTTGCACACTAGGGATGGCAGAGCAGCAAGATGTGGCAACTCTGGGTCCTTGAATAACTTCAGGTGGCAGGAATACCTCTGCCTGCCCTCTCTTCAGGCCACCACTTCTAGACAGCTACCTTACTTAAGCCATCAAGTATTTTTCTATACCATAGACCCTTGCTAATTCACCAAGTATCTGGAGCCCTGAACCTCCATCACTTCGTTTTCCTTTGGTGGTGGTTGTTCAGTTTGCTTTTATTAATGTCGTGGTAAAAGGTGGAGCTTTTAACATCCAATCTCATTGTCTTTGTTTCAACACATCTTCTAGGTTCTGCTGTCTGTGTATTCCTGGAAATGCAGAAATGCAAGAGCATTTTAAGAAGACCAACTCCTACTCTTTACATTTCACAAAGGAACACACCATACCTGCTGTACGTTGAGTATAAATTTATGGCACGTGTTTCAAGGCATTCACTGCAAATTCAGCTACATTGCTATTTTGAACTGTTTTATGATGCCCATTTTTCTCAGTCTGACGTTCCGGTAGGTCCTAACACACACATTCACTGGGCAAGTCTAAACACTAAAGAAATACAGGGTTTATCAATCAAGCAGCAGCTACTGAGAGCCTACTAGGGCAAGTTCTCTGCTGGGTGAGTGATGGAGAGGCAAAACATGGTCCCGATATAAAGGAGCCTGTGATCTTGTTGGGAAGACAGAATACACACAATGTGGACCAAATCACTAGCAAGCACATGATAAATGCCACTAAGTTCCAACGAAGGGTCGAAGGGGAATATTTTAAGGTAAAATTGATGCAAAAAACTTAAAGCTACCTAAATACGCTGTCAGCTCTCTTGGCACATTTCAGCATTTTTCTTCACTCAGTTTGGGACAACTCAGCATTGCTACCAGACTCGTCTAAGGTCTTTTTTTTTTTTTTTTTAATTGGGGTATAGTTGTTTTACAGTGTTGTGTTAGTTTCTACTGTACAGCGAAGTGGAGTTCCCTGGGCTATACAGCAGGTTCTCATTAGTTATCTATTTTATACATGTTAGTATATATATATATGTCAATCCCAATCCCCAATCCATCCCACCCCCAACCTTGGTGTCCATACGTTTGTTCTCTACATCTGTGTCTCTATTTCTGCCTTGCAAACCGGTTCATCTGTACCATTTTTCTAGATTCCACATATATGTGTTAATATACGGTACTTGTTTTTCTCTTTCTGACTTACTTCACTCTGTATGAGTCTCTAGGTCCATCCACGTCTCTACAAATGACCCAATTTCATTCCTTTTTATGGTTATGTAATATTCCATTGTATATATGTACTACATAAGGTCTTTTTTCATCCCAGGAATTGCAAACACATCTTCCAGAATTAATTTCTCTATATGGGACTTGAGTTTGCCCATGAGAAGCATGTGTACGAGGTTTGGAAAGCATGGCTCTGGGGCCATTTTCTCTAGAGGGAGTTGCAGCCAGATGTGCAGACAGAAATGAGGCATCCCAGTGGGCTCCTGGAGGGCTCTTGAGAATCACATGCCGTCCTGTTGCAGACTGACACAGTTGGTGGTAGCTTCCCAGAGATGCTTCAGAAATGCCACCATTTCTCAGGAAGCACTTGAGAACCGCCTGCTGGGGAGTTTCTGGCTGAGGTCTCTACAAGGACCTTCCTGAACTTCAGTGTCATCTTCCCTGACCTTTACTCTTCCAGTTCCTGCTACCTTTGTGTAAGCCTCTATTCCTTCATGAAACCCTTTATCCTCGGAGTATATACAGTGGCTTGTATTTTCCTGTCTGAACCCTGACGGCCATAGGTGGGAATCCTTATAAAGTGAGAAGATGACAGGAGGGAGGTGCTTGTACTCCCAGACACTCTTTCTTCACCAAAACAAAACCAGACCAAACCATACACAGTGAAAAATGCATGGGGGCAGCGGCAACGATCAATTCTAAATCTGGTAACTCATTCACTTAAACTGAGTGAAATCGGAAAGTGGACCGAGAGTCAGACAGGAGGCTGGACATAAACCCTGGCTCAGCAGAGTCAAGAGAAAATGCCGAGAGGAAGGCAAACCAGGGTGGAGTTCACCTGGGATGGAGACACAAGACCCAGGAAGAAGAAAACAAGGCAGGAGGAGACAGGGAAGTCGGCACAGCTAAGGAAATCAGAGTGAAAATAATTTCAATTTCAAATACAAACGACGTTGATAGCATTTAACAAATGTTCTATTTGAGGAACTGGAGTTTCTTTTCTCCACACTCCCCATCTCCACACTCCCGCCTCCCACACAGCTCATGAACGCCATGGATGTCAATATAAGGCCCCTTCTTCCTTTCTTATTTCTATATGTATTTCTTTAATAGCAAAACCTAAGTTGTACTGTCATCCACTTTAAGTATTGCGTGAGATGAACTTTAGAGAGCTTCAGGGAAGGTGAGAGTAGCCGACTGTAGTCACAGCACCTGATGCAGGACAACAAAGCAGGTACAGCACGTCTGAACAGTCGTGGTTCCCAGCCAAGTACCAGTCTGCTAAAACACCCGCGGTGCACACATCTTCAGGAAACTTAAGATTTGTTTTTAATAGTATCAAAATTATTTTTAATTGAAAAGGCAACCTATGGAACAGGAGAAGACTGTGTACGTCATATATCTGATATGGAGTTAATACCCAGAATATGGAAGGAACTCCTACAACTCAACGGGAAAATCAAACAATCTGTTTTTAAAATGGTCAAATGACCTAAATAGACATTTCTCCTTAGATAACATACCAATAACCAACAAGGATATGAAAAGATGTTCAATATTGATAGTTAGAGAAATTAAATGCAAATTAAAACCATAGTGAAATATCACCTCACACCCATTAAAATCGCTACAATCAAAAAAAAAAAGAAAAAGAAAAACCCCAGAAAATAAATGACAGCAAGGATGTGAAGCAACTGGAAACTTTATGTACTGTTGATGGAATTATAAAATAGTGCAACCACCAGAGAAAAGAGTGTGGAGCTTCCTTAAAAAATTTTAAAGCTACCGTATGATCCGGTAATGCCACTTCTAGGTAATTCAAAAGAACTGAAAGCAGGGTCTCAAAGAAGTATTTGCACACCCATGTTCACAGTAGCACTATTCACAACAGGCAAGAGGTAGAAACAACTCAAATGTCCAAATGAATAAATAGACAAAGTGTGATATTACGCATATAATAGAAGAAAATTCAGCCTAAAACAAGAAAAAAAGGGGCTTCCCTGGTGCCGCAGTGGTTGAGTCCACCTGCCGATGCAGGGGACATGGGTTCATGTCCCGATCCGGGAAGATCCCACATGCCGTGGAGCGGCTGGGCCCGTGAGCCATGGCCGCTGAGCCTGCGCGTCCGGAGCCTGTGCTCCGCAATGGGAGAGGCCACAACAGTGAAAGGCCCGCGTACCGCAAAAAAAAAAAAAAAAGAAACAAAGAAAGAAAAAAAGGAAATCCAGTCAAATGCTACCAATTGGATGAACCTTCAGGACGTTATGCTATATAGAATAAGCCACTCACAAAAGGACAAATACTATATGATCCCATTTATGTGGTGTATCTAGAATAGTGAAATTTATAGAAACACAAACTAGAATGGTGGTTGGCAGGGACTGGGTGGGAGTGGAAAAGGTGAGTGGTTCTTTAACGGGTAAATATTAAGTTTCACAAAATGAAAACGTTCTGGAGATCTGTTTCACAATAATGCGAATATACTTAGCACTACTGAACTGTATAATGAAAAATGAGTAAGATGGTAAATTTTGTGTTTTTTCACTAAAATTTTTTAAGTAGCTTAAAAATTAGCTTTAAAAACATTCCAAGAAATATTTTTCACAGAAAATGTGCATCGTTCCCACCAGAGTAGGAACATGTGTCTCTTCAGTTAGTCACATTTGCTGATGCCTTTTATTTCCTCGTGAAGGCTTCCTCACTGGAATGTATTTACTAAACACAAGAATTTCCAGGCACACATGTAGGGCACATAGTACTTCCATTGTGCCCCTTTGTTAGCAGTTTAGTACATCTGCGAAACTTCACTTTCACAAAGTCTCTAACTAGCTTAAAACCCCATTTGTTTACCTTTTACGTATCACACCAGAACACCAGAGACCATTAGCTCAAACGCTTACCAAATTTGCTGAGATTCTAAATTATGCTTGGTTCTCAGTACATTATTACATTCAGGACCTCACAATCCACTAAGTGAACAGATAATTATAACACCATAAATGCAAAGCAAATGAACACATACGAGGTGAGAAGTTCAAAGATAAAGGTACATAGGCAACATGAACAGGAGATGATTAATTGTCAGAGCACACAGCGAAAGCTTTAGAGAGGACTTAGTGAAAGCCGAGAGAATTTTCCAGGCAGATGGGCAAGAGAGGAGAGAGAAAGGGATTCTAACAGAAAGAAGAGCATCAATAAATAAATGATAGGTATGGTGTTCAAGGAACTACAGGTCTTCCAGTATTTCTGGAACTTGCAGTGCAAGAGGTAGAAAGAATAAAAGATAAATTTACAGCAAAAGGCAGGAACCAGGTAACGGAGGGCCTTGTAACTCATACTAAGAAACTTGGACTCGCCATTTGCAGCAACATAGATGCTACTACAGATCATACTAGGTGAAGTAAGTCAGAAAGAGAAAGACAAATACCATATGATATCACTTATATGCGGACTCTAAAATATGACACAAATGAACCTATCTATGAAACAAAAACAGAATCAGGGACATAGAGACCAGACTGGTGGTTGCCAAGGGGGAGGGGGTTGGGGGAGGGATGGAGAGGGAGGTTGGGATTAGCAGATGAAAACTAGTATATATAGAATGTATAAACAGCAAGGTCCTACTGTATAGCCCAGGGAATTATATTCAATATCCTGTGATAACCCATAATGGAAAAGAATATAAAAAAGAATGTATATATATGTATAACTGAGTCACTTTGCTATACAGCAGTAATTAACGCATTGTAATTCAACTATATTTCAATAAAAAATAAATTTAAAAAAATTAAATAAATGACATCTTGAAAAAAGGAGAAATTTGGACTCGTTTTATGGGAAATCCTTTGAGCGTTCAGTGGGATACAGAATATAAGATCAGATTTTTACTTTAGAAAAATCACACAAGCAATGCTGTCAATTATAGTTTTGGGACAGTAGGACTATGAAACAGAAGGGCATCAATTAGAAAACTCTTGAAACATCTGGATTGATACTAAAACACCAATTTAAGGCAAATGGGCATGTAGCACAGGCAGGAAATTTTGAGAAATGTTTACAAAGTTTGCAGACTGTGATGTTTAGTTCGGTATGCTGGATAAGGAGAAGTCTAGGATGCATCACTGGTGCTCAACTTCTGAACCTTCTACACACAAGAGTAAGCTAAGAGGGAAGTAACTTTGGAGAATAAGGAAGAAGAAAAAATTGGGGGTTGAGGAATAATCAAATAATATATTGAGTTGGAGCATCCTGGATCTAGATTCTTGTGGGGCATGGAGACAAAGACAGGCACAGAGCAGTTGAATGTACGGCTCTAGACCTCAAGGGCGAGAACGGGACTGGGGTAGAGGTTAAAGAGTCATCACCTAAGTCATAATAATGGATGACATTCATAGGGAATAGAGGTAGCACAAGATCAAGTACAGAGAAATATACATCCCTGGATTTAAAATAATAATAAATGAGTCAAGGAAGAGAAGCCCCTGGCAAAACAGACTATAGTAATATATGAACAACATAATGCAAAGTTCCCAATATTATAAAAATTTCTTAATAAATGAAAGCATAATTAATTTTGCAGCACTAATCTGAATCTCTTCTCATAATTTAACTCCTCACTCAGAATGTTAAGTATATGCATAGATATAGTAGAGATATAAAGTGCTACGTAACCTTTACACCACGGTATCTTCACGTCATCATTTCACGTCACTGATGATCTTCAGCATAATCCAACCTGACCCCCATGTATATATCTACTTACATCTGAACAGAACTTCCCTGAAACTTAGTTATCATCCACTCGTTCAACGCATTTTTTCCAGTCTTCCAACATCACCACAATTATGCTCTCTCCACAGTCCTCGTCATCTATTGACTAGCTATCTTGAAAACTATTTAAAGCTAACGCATCCTTGGATGGCAGTGGTTTAAAACCATGTGTGTTTCATTTTTTTTACAGGAATTTTCCACCTCTTGACTGAAAGCAACGATTGCTGTTGTATTGGAAATTACCAACATACTATGTTAGCCTCCAAGTATGCTAACTGGCAAGCTATCCACAAGTCACAAAACAGAAGGGCTCACCCATCACATTAAGATGCTTAAATCATACACAGTGAAAACAGGAGGAAAAGTATGGGCCAAGTTAACACAGTAGAGAATGCAAGCCGGGTAGCAGAACCACACCACTGAATTCCTGGGTCATGTAATGTTCCTGCAGGCAAATGTTCTGCTCTTTCTACCACATCTGCCTTCTCTGATGATGTGGTTATGAAGACCAGAGCTGGGGTTTGAGTAAGAGGGCTTAGCAGATGGAAAGTCCTGGAACCAACACACCCTTGCTCTTTTGGAAAGTACAGTGACCATTATGCCAGGTCACAGCTGTAGCTTGAAGAGGAGCTTTTGATAAGTTTCTTGTGCAGAAGACAGGTGCAGCCAGGAGAGAGTCTTAATGCTTCTCTTAATGCTTAGTGGGTGGTCAATTTAAGATTTCATGAAGGCTGAGGGCTTCGCATGCATCACGTACACCTGTTTATCTTGAATATTAGCTACCTCTGGGTCCTTCCACCTCCGATCTGCATTCAGCATATAGATTTATTTTGTCCTATCTAACATGCCTTTTAAGTAATTAACTTCCTTATAAATAGAATTCATATGAGTTAAGTTTACATTTCACATACTACTTACACATTCAGTATATATACCTGCCATAGCTTATGAGGTCAACTATGTTTACAATCGATTCATCATCCATGTTTAACATAAATAATGAAGGTTTTATTTTTTAGTAGTTTTCACACCACATATTTTCTCTTTCCTTATAAATGCACAACTGTAGATTCTTAATTAAGGTAGCAAAAATACATTACAACTTAATACTGGTAAAATATTCAGGCATGTGACATGTCCTGGGAAGAGACTGATTTTAAAAAATGAAAACTTTAGATTTCCATGAAATCACATTTCATAGAGAACCACTTACTGTAAATTTTTAATACCCCACATACTCTGATACAATGCCTCTCAAAGATATAGCTTGAATTCATGATGCTGAGAACCCCCAAGGTTGCTAGTAGCTTACTCAACAGTAACTTCTGAATAATATTGTCAGAGAGTTACTCCAAATTTCTGAAGAACATGAAGAATGAGTAGAAATGGAGAATGATGTTTTTCTTTCCTAAAATGATTTTTCAACTAACCTTTTCCATTGCTATGAGAATAAGTATCTTAACTCAGAAAAGCTGAAGTAATTAAGATGTTTCTAGAAGTTCTTATTCAAAATAATCACCCACTGCAGTTGTGTGGAAAAGTCTACTCTGTGCCATTATTCCGCTTTGTGAATAACCATTATTTCTTTATCAGATAAAAACACATCCCTTGAAAAGTCTTAAAATTCTAATAATTTATTAATTTATTATAAGAGCCCCAAAGTGAAACAGTCAAGTACTTTGAGTCAAAGGATGTCACTTCATTAGAGAAAGAAATGTAGTAAAGTATAAACAATCCATGTGCTCACATTGATACCATTTACTGTAAAAGGTTTTGGCCTAATTAATAAAAATTTCAAGGTAACAAATTTAAAAAGAGTATCATAACATATCCAAAATATATTTACCTCGTAGGATTAGCTAATAGTTATTTTTTAGTATGACTTTGTTGATTCCAAATAAAGTAGGAATTTTTTGCCTGTGTTTTTCAACAACTATTTCATCAAATTGAAAATAAATTGAAGATCCTGCAGTTAAAACTACTAGAAGGAAGCATAGAAAAAAAAGCTTTTTGACAATGGTCTTGGCAATGACATTTTTGTTTTGGGATATGACAACAAAAGCACAGGCAACAAAAGCAAAAAATAGACAAGTGGGAATATATAAAACTAAAAAGTTTCTTCACAGCAAACTATCAACAAAAAGGCAACAAAAGGAATGGGAGAAAATATTTGCAAACCATATATGTGATGCAGAATTAATATCCAAAACATATAAGGAACTCATACAAGTTAATAGCAAAAATAACACAATTTTTAAAAATGGGTAAAGGGCTTGAAAAGATATTTCTCAAAATACAAAATGATCAACAGGTATATGAAAAAACACTCATTATTAATCAGGGAAATGCAAATCAAAACCAAAAGGAAATATCCCCTCACACTTAAGATGGCTATTATCAAAGAGACCAAAGGTAGCAAGTATTAGAAAGGATGTGGAAAAAAGGGAAGACTTGTGCACTGTTGGTGGGAATGAAAATTGGTACAGCTACTACAGAAAGCATGGTGGAGGTTTCTCAAAAAATTAAAAATAGAATTACTTTATGATCCAACTTCCCATTTCTGGGTTTATATCCAAAGGGAATGCAATCAGTATTTCAAAGACATTTGCACTCCCATGTTCACTGCAGTATCACTCACAATAGCCAAGATATGGAAGTGACTTAAGTTTCCATAAACAGATAAATGAGTAAAAAAGATGTGGTGTACATGAACACACACACACACACACACACACACACACACACACACACACACAGTGGAATATTATTTGGTCATGAAAAAGAAGGAAATCCTGATATTTGCAACAATGTACATAAGCTTAGAGGACATTACGCTCAATGAAATAAGCCAGAGACAGAAAGACAAATACTGCGTCATCTCACATGTGGCATTTACAATAGTCAAAGTCATTGAAGCAGAGTAGAATGGTGTTTTCTAGGCTGGGGGTTGAGCACAATAGGGAGATGTTGGTTAAACAGCAGAAAGTTTCAGTTATGCTGGATGGATATTGGAGGTACAGCATGGTGACTGTTGTTAATACTTCACTGTATGCTTGAAATTTACAGAGGGCAGATCTGAAGTGTCCTCACCACAAAATAAAAAGAAAATGGTAACTGTGTAGTGATGGATGTGTTAATCAGCTTGGCTGTGGTGATCATTTCACTATGTATACATTTATCAAAACATCAAATTGTATACCTTACATATATACAATTTTTGTTAATTATAGCTGAATTAAGCTATTTTTTAGAAAAGAAAAATATATCTGAGATGCATGAAGTGGAAGAAGCAATTTCTGGCCAATATCTAAAATGTCATCTTTTTTCCATTAAAATAAAAAATCAAGTGTCCTATTGTATGTGTTTACCGATACCCATAGAACTGTACCTTAGAAAAAGCAAGTTTTACTGTACAGAGACAAAAAAGTGAATTAAAAACATTATGTGACCTCCTAAAGGTAAATTCTACAAACTTCAAAAAATAATAATCTATCAAAGCTGTGTCAAATATGGTAATACAAAAAAAAAAAAAAAGAGCATTTGGTTTAAGTAATTTTGTCCCTGCCATAAATAAACATATTGATAATGGTTCACTGGAGGGTCAGAGATGATTTACAGTATTAAGAAATCTGGAAGAGTGCTCAAGGAGAAAGCCCAGGGGCAGCCCAGTGAGGCCAATGAGGCGTGACAACTGTAGATTGTGGACATATAAAATCAAAATGACAAGGGGAGACGAGCAATAAATGCAAACTGATGGTCATACTGCCCCAAAGCCATGTGGACATCAAGTACTGACAGAGCAAAGGTGAAAGTTCACAGGTCATCACCATCATTAACCTTACCGGTCAGTCTTTAACCCCAGTCCCAAGAAAGTCTAGAAACCAAGATTTAGGCTGGAAAAGCAAAGTACTGTGAACAACCCTCCCAAGGTCACATACAACATATCAGACGGCAGTAAAGCCATATAAACCCTTCTTCTACGACCTAGAATCGATTGTCAGTACTGTATACTCTTAATAAACACTGTCGGAGGTGGGTGTGCGGTGAGGTGAACTTCATCTTAAAGTCACCATGTTACCTGGAAAGTGTGAAATAAAGCATGAAAGTATAATACAGTTTTCCAGTTCACATTTCAAAATTTCTGTTTCAAAGTGGTAAGGTGTCATTTCATCCTATAACGTGAAAGTGTTGAAGATGGAAAAAATACCACACACACGGCTATTCAAAGAACTTATTAATATTGCATCTAGTGTTAGCAAAGAAGCAGGCCAGGCACAGGTGAATGCAAAGGTGAGTACAGCCCTCAGAGTTTCTTATAATCCCACAGGTAAGTGGAAACATCCATGGGACATCCACAAGGACGTGAGAACACGCTGTCTGGATGTAGCTCTAACGTCAGTGTTCTCGGCCTCCCATTTCCAAGACGGAGCATTGATGTTTTAGACATTTTCTAAGTGAAAGGCTCACCCCAAAAGTCAGGTCTGCTAAGAGTCCTAGGAGGTGAGTAAAGTAGCGGCTGAAAGTTGTAGACTCAGAATAAAGTTCATTTCAACTAAATGTTTGGTTATAGGGACTTATTCCACCAGGGATATGGGCAAAACAGCAGGACAGATAGTGCATATCCAGGTACCTAAAGATTTCCTTAAGTTATGAATGTCTTGAAAATCATTTCTACCAAAAACCTAAAAAACAACTTTCTGATATGCTAGAGACTCAAGAGCAAATACTCTAAACCAGGGACGTGGTAGGTGCTGTTCTGATGGTGAGACAAAGGAACATCTGAACATAATCCTAAATTTGTTCTATAGAAATACCGGGTTGGCCAAAAAGTTCGCTCAGATTTTCCCATACCATCTTATGGAAAACCCAAACGAACTTTTTGGCCAATCCAATAGGAATCACCAGGAGTAGAGTTAGAGAGGAATACCAGAAGTAATGAGATGACTTCCTTATAATATAGTGCACTCTCCTAGAATCTGAATCCATTAAGAGCTAAAGTGGAAACTGGAGGCTTTGTGGCCAGCGGGGAAATGTGGGAAAATGTCTTACTGATCCAACCAAAGCATCTCATCCAGATGACATTAACGCGTTGGTACAGAGGGGAGGATATTGTGTTTCATTTTGGTTTGGTTTTCCTCCGTATCTCCTGTGATAAGACTGCAATGTAAAAGCTTGTTGGCAGTAGTAGTGATCAACTGTCCTTGGTTTTCTTTCAGAGTTGAGTAAAAAAAAAAGAAAGGTTTATGAACAGTAACATGTATACAACTAATCGAACCACCACATACACAAAAGGTAAACTCTACATTCTGACATACAGCTGTCTAAGGCTTTAATTTCTTCAAGAACAAGGTTAAGAATACAGATGTTTACCACCAATTTAAATGGCTGGTAAATGGGTAAATGGCTTCAGTTTCCTTAGGAGAAAATGAAGCAAGACATAGACTACGTACACAGTCTTGGAAGCCACTTCTAATTCATGCAAGAAGAAAATGCCTCCTTTTCCACTATTTCACTTGAAGAGAATTTGTTCTGAAGTAACGATGCAGTCGTTAGACTTAATTCTTTCATGCTGCAGAATACCAAATCTTCCATCTACCAGCCATCAGGACTCATATCCTATTTAATACAACTTGCATTAGCCAGTCGCGAAAGTTCCTAGTCAAATGGTATCAAAACCTAACATAAGAAAATTTTCTAGAGTGAAAGTCAAGTAGCAACCACATGAGAACTGATTTCTGCCTACAACAGAGCAAAGCCAATACAACAGAGGGGATACTTGAATCCAGCTAGCAGGGCACAGAAACCTTCCAAAGTGATTGAGTGAGTCAGGATGAAAAGCTAGATATCAAACGTTACTTTTTATCTAATTACATCTTTTACATAATTTGTTTTGCCATTTGGTGCAGAAAAATAATTTTACACACATTTGGAATTTTTCTTCTATTATTTATTTTAAAAGAATTTTATTATTATATGCAAATAGATATTAAGCTCAAAGACTCCAGGGGAAATAATGGTCCTCTAACAATAGAAAAAAATCAGGGGTATGTTCCCACAGAATCTTTTAGCTCAGAAAAAAGGCAAATCAATATAAATCTGATATGCATACCTAGGGATATGGTACATAAGCCATAATAATTTTGATTTGGGAAAATACATAGATCATACCACATTCTATCTTAAAATAACTAGCTTCTTGTGATGACAATTTCTTCATATTCTTTGAACCACCAGGATGATTAACTCAGGCTTTGATGGTAAGACAGCTGTGTGAATCCATGGCTGATTATCCCTGCTTTACCAGGGGTCATATTTAGACTATTAAGTACATCAGGGGTTCCTAACTGTGAGCTCAGGACATCACTGGAATTCATAGTTAGGATGGACCTTTGAAATCAGCCCTGGTTTTATCCCCTTATCTGGGAGGAGACTAAGAAAGAAATTGATTTGCCTCTTTCCCAGGGAGCTTGGCCCAGAAAGCAGCTCTGAGGAAACTAGAGAGCCCTAAAGCAGCCCTGTTTTCAGAATAAACACTGGGAAAGATAAAGCGGGGTGACAATATGGGGACAGATCAGGCGCTGCCCCAAGCAAGCACAGGGGACAGACATGCAGTTAACACTCCTCTCTGGGAAACAGAAAGGCCCCAGATTATAACTGTTTCCCATGACACAACTATTTCACTTTAGGTGTCAAAATATTAGCGATAGTCATTGAATTATATTCGAAATTTACCATTTCTTAGCTTGACACTTGGAATCATGACTTGAATCCAGATTTGAGTCGCATGTCTTTCTTTGCATATTATTTAAAGTCAGAGCCTTCTATACGAACTCCATCCACAATGGAGGGGGCAAGATTTCATCCGTGAAATATGTGTAAGTTTTATTGAGGTTCTCCCAGGTGACATGTTGCGTAATATTAAGTGTAATGCTGAAGTTATTAGGTCTTAGCAAATAGCATAATTAACTATCTATGTTTAAATAGGAGACAAGTGAGAATTTATAAACTAAGATAAAATATGCATTATGCAATTAAGGTATGTAACATTCTTCTCTGTAAACAAAAGCAAACAGCTTTTTTTCACAGTGCTAATGTCATTTTGAAAGTACCATGTTTCTCAAGGGCCATCAGTAAAGGCACTGGATCCATCTTTGTCAATTTCTTGGAGGAGTCATTAGCGAAATGTCACCTTCTGAGTTCCTCACACCTCGAGGACAGAAAGTTTTCACTTTAAAACAGCAACAATAAAAGCAACACCTGATGATGCCATCATGCCTTAGAATTTTGCGACTAGAAACACTGTACAGTTAGAAGAAAATCTCAAATGACAACAGGATCCTTGTAATTATCATTAATCAATTATTATTATCACAAAGTTTACCTGTTTTCTTCCCCCACTTAAAACTATCTCTGACATATTAAACCACAAGACATGTAACTTAGAGGAAAACTGTCATTAGAGTGAGATCATGCCGCATTACTTTTTAAACTTTCCCTATTTAGGAATCGTTTTGTCACTGACTAAAATCTGGAATCTGGGAAATGAAAAAAGATATTACAGTCATATCATTCCCCATAATTCTAAACAGCTGCAGCGTAAGGACCAGGAACGCGTATTTAACTACTTTGTCCGAAGCAACCTTAGAAAAGCCCAGATGTCTGGATTTTCAACCATGTTGGCGGCTGAATCACATTACCTGCCAAAGTTAATGTTAAAGAGACTATTACACGTAACAGATAGCAGAGCTGATGCCTGACATCCCTTCCAAATACAGGATGCCAAGAGTATAACAATTATAGATAATAATCAAATTCAATTCTCACGTTTCCAAAATCTGTACTTTCAAAATATTTAACAACGTTGCCAAATTCCAAATACTTGTTTTTAAGAAAAGTATAAAACACAGAAGAGCAAAACTGAATCTGCTCATATTCCTGATGAAAATTTATTTATATTAAATGTTTTCCTAGTCCCTTGTAAACACCAAGTTATGATATAGCGAGTTAGGAGCCCTATCACCTGTCTATTGCTTGCACGTCTCTGGGAAATTCAGAACACACAGCAGCAACACTTAGCCCAGTTAGCAAGGTCCAGCCATGAGTTCTTCAAGGGTGTCTTGAGTCCTACTAGGTGACAAGAACCTTGGACAAAGATAATAGTCCTCAAGACTATTATAATCTCATTGGAGAAGACAGGCATGAAAACAAAGTGATAAATGCTATGATGGATGTAAGCACTGTATTTTCTAATTGTGTAATCTAGTCTCCCTTTGAATTCTATTTCTTTCCTATTTCTACTTTAACAAATCACTGCAAATTTAGCAGCCTAAAACAACATGAGTTCATTCCCTTGAAGTCTTGAGGTCATAAATCTGAAATCAGTTTCACTAGGTTAAAATCAAAGTGTCTTCTAAGCTGGTTCTTAACGGAGGCTCTCGGGAAAATCCTGCTTCCATGCCTTTCCCAGCTTCTAGAGGCTGCCTATTATACCCTGTTGGCTCACGGCTGCTTCCTGCATACTGAAAGCCAGCTGAGTAATCATTTCCCTCCTCTCTGGGTTCTGCTTTCCTCCTTACATCTTCTGCATCTCATCCTCCCTCCCTCCTCTAAGGATCCTGTGATTACGTTGGTCTGATCCAGATAACCCAAGATAATCTTCTCATCTCAACCTTAATCACCTTTGCAAAATCTCTTTTTCCATGTGAAGCAACACATTCATAGATTTCAAGGATTAGGACACAGACATCTTGGGGGGAGGAGTGCATTATTCAGCCTACCACGTATACTATGGACAATTTCTAGCATATCAAAATTCATGCAGTTTCAATAATCTTTTGGCATTTTACAAAGCCATATTTTTTATATGCCAGTCCTGTGCCTTTTATGTAGCAGAATAAATTATGCTAGTTAGACATGGATGCAAAATTTCGGTAAAAACTTGATATATCTCAACACATATAATGGACTGTACAAATTGATAACAGCATAGCTGGGGCTTAAATGACCCATATTAGCTTCTTTTAATTATACCAATAAGTTAGCTGATTCTGTTTCTATATTCCTTCGGGCTTTGAAGAGCAATTGCAGATTATTTGATTTCCAAGTGCAATTTTTTTAAAGTGTGTGTGCATAGATATATTTATATATCTTTTCCGTGAAGAATATCTTTTGATGGAAGTATAGGTAAGATTCCAAATTACTGTACTGATGAGATTCAGGGTTATGAGTTTACAGTTTCTATAATTCCTTTATTATTAAGGGTGAGTAATGCAATTCTCTTGATAGTGTAAATTAATGAAATACTGTAGAGCTCTCATTGATGGCTTTCTCAAATTTCTTCATAAACCATTATTACTATCTGTCTGTGGAGGCCTGTAAGCTTTGGGAGTTCCATGCCATCTTCACATCTTGAGACAGATGTTCTGAAATCATTTCCAATTACATCTCCAAATGTGTGAGTCTAAGGTTGACTGGAAAGAAAGAATGGAAATCAAATTCCAACCTACTGTCTTACTTTTAGCAGATGTCTCAGTTTGGAAGAAGGATTCTTGAGGACTTTATCCATCCCCCTACCCTACCCCACTGGATGCCAGCTTGTATCACATGAGTATCTTCTTTTATCAGAAAGAGAAGAGAGTTAATATATGTGGTGCACCTACTACCACAGGGCACTGAATTAGGCATTTTGCACATTCATTTAACAAACACTGTATTCGTTTGTGAAAAACTGTCTGCAAGTTGCTAAGGATACAGAGTGAAGTGAAATACTCTACCTTTCCTTAGAAAAATTAAGGTCTAGTGAGAATGGACAATTCACCTGTGACCGCATTCCAGAATGGTTCCTGGCTCACCAAAACTTAGTATCTAAATCCAACTTTAAGTACGCGAACTTTTTCTTGGGAACTGAATTTTGAACAAGGAGGAATTAGCTAAATGACACAACAGAGAAAAAGGCATTCTAGGAAGAGGATACAGCTAAAGATAAAGCAAGGCTGGTGGAAAAGCGTGACAGGACACGGCAGCTGAAGGAGTCGAGGATCGTTCCACAGCTGGAGATAGGGAACTTTAGGGAGGCAAGAGTTGGGCAATAACTGATCTTGTTCTAAATTAAGAATTATGAGTTTTATCCTGTGAGCTAAAGATGTGTAGCACAGCGCTTGCATGATCCCATTTATACGTTACAAGGATACACGTGGCACCAGTGTGGGGGACACGTTATTTGATCATCAGCTCTGTTTCTGACTTCTCCAGACTCCGAGCTGTCCCTGCAAGCCAAAGAGCTTTCTGGGATCTACTGTCAGTTGGGTTCCACCAGTGGGTGGTCCCCAAAAAAGAAGAGAGGAAGGAGATTAAGGTCAGTATCTTTATTCTTCTGACTTCTTGTCTGATTGTCTCAGATTAGATGCCTCCTTTATTCAAAGTCAGGGCTCCTACAGGAGCCTGTCTCCAGGTGGTACGGCCTGGCCGCTCTGGACTAGCGCCGCGATACAGCACTATCTGTTGGTTTCCATACACTCTTGCCTGCAGCTGTTTAAATGGTCCCCTAATTAAACTCTGCTGCAATTCTCCAACATGAATGGACCACCTTTTATTCTACCCAAATCCTCACTGATACCATTTTTATCCTCATAACACAGCGAGGTCAAAATCATTTTCCAACTTTTCACAGGTGAGGAAACTTAAATTCTGGGAACCTAGGAATCAATGTTCTTCTCTGCCTAGAAAACCGGCTTTTATCCACCCCCAACCCAGCCTGTGCACTGGCACAAGCTCCTTAGTCGCTAGGGGAAGGCTGGCAGGTCCTGAGGCTTGAATCTCAAAGACCCTGCCCCAGTAGCTTGTGCATTCTCACCCTTTACCATGGTAGCATGGTGGATTTGAAGAAAATAGGACGTGATTTTCCATGCATTTTGTCTTACTTCAAAAGAACCATTGAAAAACCCAAAAAAACCCATTGAATCAGCCATTACCTCCTTACCTCCAGAATGAATGCATCTTCAGAGCTGTGCTCTTGCCAAAGCAAGACTGTCTGTGACAATCATTCCAATTTTCCAAGACCTATGTTTTATATACTATATTTTTATATTAAAACATACTACTATATTTTTGGTATATAATACATAAATTTCTTGTGTAACTATTATTCCTCCAAAGGAATGGTCAACTGCACTGAAGGAAAAGAATATAACTTTCTCTCAGTTTTAATATATGAATTTCAACACAGTATCTAATGTGCACATCTTCTAATAGGAAGTATTTAACAAACGCTAAAAATATAAACAAGCCCAATGACACTGTTTAACCAAAATTCATATGGTGAGGTTTTATTTTTTTAACCAAAAAGTTTAAGACAATTAGCTTGTCTACATAATGATTTCGTCTTATAATACCATCATATGGAATAGGGCATTGATATCTTACTAAAGGAACAGATGTAAAATGCCAAAACTCTTGTTTTACCATCTTCTGTATTAATATACTAATACTGCTGTGTCCTTATTTTTTTTTCAGGGCCTAATATGCTCCCTCCTATCAGAGCTCCTTTCTTCCCTATATTTGTCTTCTAGTCTGAACTATTGATAAATCACTGATAACATCTTCAAACACATGTGTCAAAGTCACTGGCATATACTAAAAACCGACACAATGACACCTAGTGGTAACAAGAAAATGCATTTGCTTGAAACTAAGTAAATTCAACAAATGTGCACAGAAAACTGAGACTATTGAAGGATTTCCAGCTTAAACACTAAACTACATGAATTTGGTGTATGAGTATGTATGTCCTTCTCTTCTTTGACTTACAGTCCAGAAAGTACAAGTCGCATTAATTCCAAGGTGATCTGTCTTCTTACAAATCCTTTGTTTGCTGACTGAATACACTTGAAAGTTAAATATAAACAAGTAGACAAGGCATGCTACAAAAAGATTAATCTAATTTAATGAAATATTATTTAATAGGTCATTCGGTGTTGATTTATAACTCCAGGAAAATTTCAGAGGTTCTACATATTTTTCTTTTTTAAAAAAAATCATAGCTAACACAGAACTAAATGAAGTGCTGCACAACTCTTCCCTGTAATATTTACAAATAAACAAATTCCCATCTTTCCCCACACTGGTTAAGAATCTGCCTGCCAACACAGAGGACATGGGTTCAAGCCCTGGTCCGGGAAGATCCCACATGCCGCGGAGCAACTAAGCCCGTGTGCCACAACTACTGAGCCTGCGCTCTAGCGCCCGCGAACCACAACTACTGAGCCCATGAGCCTAGAGCCCGTGCTCTGCAACCTTAGTGAGAAGCCCGCGCACTGCAATGACGAGTAGCCCCCGCTCGCCGCAACTAGAGAAAGCCCACATGGAGCAACGAAGACCCAAGGCAGCCAAGAATAAAAAAGTAAATAAGTAAATTTATAAAATGATAACAGATTTGAAATGCCAAAGTCTTCAGGATAATAATTTAGATGGTGTCTGTTATTTAAATTATCAGAGTGCCATCATGAAAAGGACTTTATGTTTAATTTCCTACCTGCCATATGAAAACGTAAAAGTATATTATAATAGCTGTTACGGATGACCCTAAAATGTGATTCTGCCTCTGTCCCAGAAGGAGTTTGGTTCAAGGCACATGTAAAATCTACCTTACTGAACTCTAAAGAAAGAATATGAGTACAATGGCAACTCTCAATTTTATCACATAGTCATCATACCAAATAGAGAAGACGTCCCTACCTTTTGCTATAATATATTATTGAAATAGTAAAGTAAAGCATGGATTTAACCTGAAAACTGCCTGACCATCTGAGCTTCAGATTCCTCACCAGTAATACTAGAGTGTGTGCCTAGATTATGTTTAGAGTTTCTGTTACTATGATAACACACTGTTATGGCTGTCAAACCCACAGCTAACAAGATGTACCTGATTTGCTCCACAATTATAAAGTTTCCAGAAGTAATTTTCTTTTCACTTTGTAAGCCTATTGGGTCCATTAATCATATTTTCTCCTCCAGATATGTAAACTCACCAGAAATTAAAAAATCCTACTGACGATTCCAGAAAACACTAAAATAAATTCATTAAATTTAAATATGCAACCCTAAAGCAATGAAACTGATTTCTGTAAGACTCTCTATATAGAAAAAGTTATTTCATTCACTTCTAAATTGTTTTTGTGAATGACATCACACTACAGTTAATTATGCCACAAAAGGCTTTATTGCCTACACTGATTTATTTAGGGGAAGGGAGAGAAAAACACAAGAAAACCTTCAGTACATTTGATTTCTTGTAGAGTGAGCTGTGAACCCCACTGCATAACAGTTACAGAGTCTGATTAATAATATACCTCTATTAAGTTTCTGGCTTCCCGTGGGAATTATAATATATATTAAACATGACCTAACTTCCTGTTTCTACATTATTATTAAGATCATCTTGGGGGCGGGGGGAAGCTATTTCTGCATTCTAACACATGCGCCGTTGGAAGAAGGTATAAACACATTCTCTGGGAAGAGCAATCAATTCTCTAATTATCTAATAAAAGCAGGGGTTCCTCCTTGAGCTCGTATCATTCTCGCCCTCGATCAACAGCAATATCACAGAACCTGGACCAAAATATGTGCCAGTTTCATTTCGGAGGAGAAAGACCTAGGAAGAAATTATGAAAACCTCCACATACTGCCATAACATGATACCCTTAGATCAAGAGTTTGGCGCAGTGGTTGAGAGTCCGCCTGCCGATGCAGGGCACACGGGTTCGTGCCCCGGTCCGGGAGGATCCCCGCATGCCGTGGAGCGGCTGGGCCCGTGAGCCGTGGCCACTGGGCCTCGCGTCCGGAGCCTGTGCTCCGCGGCGGGAGAGGCCACAACGGTGAGAGGCCCGTGTACCGCAAAAAAAAAAAAAAAAAGAGTTTGCACTTTGTTTTTTATAAGCTCACATCTCAGTATAAACAATATAAGCAACCTTCCATATTTCATTATAATTCAAATATAAATATTTACAAGAATGAAATTTGATTATGTTCTCAAATGTGTATTAAACCCCAAGGAATAAATCCAGACAGTCTACACATATTCATGGGTTTCAAACAAGGTATCTGTTTCAATTTAATGACCATTAACATCTGCTCAAATGTATGAACACAAAACATACAAATATGTATGAATTTCAAAGCATGATGTTAAAAGGCTGTATTTCATTGAGCTGTTAATGACAATACAAATAAGATGAACAAGGCCAGAGTATATTACGTGTGGACTAAAATGCCAAAATGTGAATAGCTTTCTAGTAAGTTAAAATGGGAACTAGTTTATTACTTGTAATAACGTTGCTGACAAACCTATTTACCCTACCGTAATGTTAATGAATGATACTCTGGACTATAGACTATTCAATCCATGACTTTTTCCTATATACTTTCAAAATTTTTCTTTGAAACACATACCACTATGTCCATTTTCCAGCTAGGTCAAGCAAGACTACAGTATATCAATCAGAAATCAGAGTCACATTTTCATTTTGTTTAACTGGAAGTACAGTAACATTTATTCAATATATTTAATCCATCTGTATTCTTCATGAACCTTTGTCTGAATCTACACAGACTTCTCATAAACTACTGCTAGGCATCTGAGTTTACTGAATAAGCTATACAAAGTGTGTGACATTAGAACTATTGTAGGAAAAGGGTAGAAAAAATAAACTAAATTAAAAAGTGTAGAATGAATAAGTAAGTACTGTATTATTCTACATTTGAACCCAAAACAATTTGAGAATGCTTAAGTTACATAAAGGAACTACTTATTTGACAAAAGCCTAATAAATTATTTGATGTTAACACAACTGTGACACAGTCATTGGTGGCTTTGCTATCAAAACAGGAGATACAGATGCTCTAGCTTTAGTTTCCAGAAATGACTTCAAACCACTCAACTGTAAATTAATCCCAACCACAGAGTATTATGATCACAAGTATCCTCCCATTCATTCCTGGTCTGAAAGCTTCTGTTCCCTGTAACCACTCCAAGAACCCTACTGTGTTTCTCCCACTGACGAGCTATTGGGCCAAGACAGCACTCTCTCTCCTGGACTAGGTATTATGTGCAGGGTGAGAATAATCTCACACAGAGTTATTTAGAAGAGTTACTGGCGATTAAGTCATGACTAGAAAGCCATTTTCAGCTATTCTACATTCTTCCTAGGGAATGCAGCCAGAGGCAATTTTACCTTTTCAAATAGTCTTACATGAAAGCCTGAAGGATTCTGAACATAGTATTTTTCTAACAGTTTTATTCCTTCCAAACATCTGTAACGACTGGTTGTTTTACATTTCTAAAATGCAAAATATCATACCACCAAAACTTTCTCCTGGTTTCCGAAGGGCAGAAGGTTTCCAGAAACTGAGGTTGTTAGAAATCATGTGAGATAATTTTTTAGTTAACTATTAAGAGCTAACTTTATTGAAACTAAAATAACACCGCCCTGTGCGAGTTCGGCTTTTGCACTTTTTTTTGATGTCTGGCTCTCTGTTGATGCTTCCTTATTATAACTTATTCTCTGTTGAAAAAGCCTGAAGAGAAGAATGCTATAGCAAAAGCCAGGTTGAACTGCATGGTCTATAACTTGTGGGACTGGGATATCAAATATCCTGAAGCTAGTAATTTTTAAGCAACGACCTCTGCGTATTTTTTTTCATTAGCCATATGCCTCAAGGTTGCCTGCTTTAAAACTTCTTATACGTCCACCTGAAGTAGAAATACACTAAAAAAGATAAATAACCTTGCATAAATCATTAAAGCTTTCTCTATTAAAAAAAAAAAAAGAGGGCTTCCCTGGTGGCGCAGTGGTTGAGAGTCCGCCTGCCCATGCAGGGGACGCGGGTTCGTGCCCCGGTCCAGGAAGATCCCACATGCCGCGGAGTGGCTGGGCCTGTGAGCCATGGCCGCTGAGCCTGCGCGTCCGGAGACTGTGCTCCGCAACGGAAGAGGCCACAACAATGAGAGGCCCGCGTACCGCAAAAAAAAAAAAAAAAATGAAAACACTCATCACTTGACAATAATAGAGGTGAAATTGGGGCAAAAAATTTAAAAATAGCTGTATTTATCTGCAGGATATGTATCCTATGCAATATATTTGGATTAATGATAAATTTATATTTATATGTGGATATGGGGATATCTGAGATTTTCAGAATTCAGAAAAGACATTAAGAATGTAAAGAGAGACTGAGAATTTAAAGTCCAGTTTCTGCAGAGCAGAGATTCTGCATAACTTCTGTTTCTATTGAAGGTATTTCTATTAATAGTAGACTTGAAATGTATAGAGGTTTGAGTAAGGACCGAGAAGCAAATTTATAATTTGTAAAATTAAACATTTCTTAGATATTACTTTTGCATTAAAGGGATGATGGTATTGCTCACATGTCAAACTGGGAAAAGGGAGAAAAACAACACTAATACTCATTGAAGATCTATTCCATAGCAGACTGTTTTAGGTAATTCAATACACATGATCACATATTGTTCTCCCTCATTTCTTTGACCCCCCTGGAGACAGAGGACTTTCTTTCTCAGGTGGATTCTCAGAACGCTTCTCAAAATTTGCCAGAATATTCTATCCCTCTCCTAAGTATGGCCCTTTTTGCTTAAGCAAACCATCCCGTTTATTTCTAGGCTCTAACACCGCAGGCTACCTTGTAGGAAAAGGAGTAAACAGAGGGGGAGATGATGCCAACAACAACAACAAAAATATTCTGTAACTTGAGTAAGCATCAATACCTTCGAACTGTGGAAATAGTTAAGGCACAGAAATGTATATATCTTCCCACCAACGCACCAGCAAGACTGATGGCTTTCACAGCCGACTTGTGGTAAAACTGCTACGTGAACGAGATGTGGTGGGCATGGGTTGGAGCCCTAGGCATGATCCCAGACTCACTTTTTCATAAACACACACTTCTCAATATACAGCTCGCTGCTGGTTGGTTTTGAGTATGGAAATAGTTGTTTTCACAATTTTACCTCGTTTAACACTTATTTGGGGGGAGTGAAGACTCACTCACTTCTTCAAAGAATCATAAACAGAGGTTCAACTTTTCTCTTTATCTTTGCTATATACTTTTCCTTGCCATTAAATAATCAAAATCCATAAATAAAGCTTTTTTCCCCCAAATTCAGGTACTAAGTTATCAAATAATGTTTATAATTTGTAAAGCATTTACCTTGTCAAAACAGTACTTTATAAACAGAATAAGCATAATAAACTAATGATTTAATGGCTGTGCAAAAGAGTAATCAGTGGCTTATTTACACAATAAGATTATTCCTGCAGTTTATTTCTGAGTATTTATGCACATTTGATGAATATGAATCCATAAGGCCAAAGCCAGAAATTGCCCTGAATTATCTGTATTGGTTGTCTACAAACTTCTTTGTTTACACGTTACCAAAAAAATTCTATTATAATATTCTCCATTATACAATTTGGTTGTTTCTAAAAATCCTTCACTAAATTTAAATAGCTGAAATGAACAGAATTTCAATTTTATTTCAACTGTTAAACTTCTTAAATAAAAATTATAAATCCTTTCTATATGTATCCAATGGAGATTTAAATACTCACATATAAAAAATTTTATGGACAAAATCTTTAATAATCTGAAATTGTCCATCATTTCTTTTTCTCCTTGAACTCTTAATTCCCCGCTACTTACTCCTGAGAATTTTATCCTGATATACATATGTATGTATCTCCTACGCTTATTTTTAGCAGATAATATCTCTAACAAAAGTTTGGATTTTGCATCTCTTATTGCACTCTTTCCCTAACCACCTACAAATACAATGTCTTGAGTGAAAAAAATTGTAATTTTATGTAATTATTACAATATTATTACAGTAATTATACAATATTGTATATAATTACAATTTTATATAATTTATCAAAACTAAATATGAAAACTATTAAACAAACGTTAAAATCTTATTAAAATTGTATGTCACAATAGACGGCTGAGGCTTTTTAAAATTTGTGGGATATGTTTTTGCAAAGCATTTAAGACTCCCTTAGGGAACACAATTTATAACTAAAGCCAGGCACAGTTAAGCATCAATTCTACTAATTCCTATGTAAATAGATGTAAGCATTAAGGTATCTTTTTTATAGAAATTAAGACATAAAGGGTTTTATTATAAGAAAAATATACAATATTTTTATTCCCTGAGTTAAATGTCAAAAATTACATTACAACTCATTATAATTTTTTTTCTATTTTGATCTTGTGCTAGATAGCTGTTAGGTGCTTATAAAATTATTGAAAATAAAGAATTTCTTAAGTTTCACTCATAAAAGTACTTAGTGCCCACTCATTAATCTCATTCTCAATATTGAGAACAGTGGTTTCCATTACAATTGCTTTGGCATTGTTAGAATAAGGCACCAGAGGGAGATTCAGGATATGCTAGAAGGATGGTTTTCTTTTGTAGGCTGGGCGAAAAGCAACGGCAAAATGAGAGGTGGAAAACTAAAACTAACGTGATGACTTGACTAAGGGACTCAGCTCAGAAATATCAGTTTAGAGAACAAGTATGCATGAAGTTTTAGGCTCTTGAAATTAATTCTCCCAACCACTAATTCCCAGGTCACTGTGTCATGTACACTCGGTGATAAGGGGAACTCAGTTTTAAGATCACTGATCTACATCAAGCTCTAACTGTAAATCAATTAAACATGCCTAACCTGAAGCCCCATGTGAAGGGTGGATGAGCATACACCATCCAATATATGGTGGATCTAAAAATCGTAGGCTTAATTCATTAACATAAAGTAAACATGATTCTACGTCAGGTGATTTGCAAACTCCAATACCCAATTTCAGTGCATGTGAAATCACTGTGACTAAGATGATCCACTGAGATGCTGTTAGACTCCTCTTCCTCTCAAATCCTGAAGAATGTATTTTACTATGCAGCAGTTCTTCTTGAAAACTAAAATAAAATTCAGAGCAGGGATCCTTTCTTTACACATGTTAAACAATACAGGGCAAGCAGAAACATCTAGGTTATTTTGTTCCAGGACATACTTGCTCCCAGAAAAAATAATGTGAGCCAAGTAAAATAGCTAAACTTACTAAGATTAACAACTCGTTTACCAACACTTGCCTTCCAAAACTTCAGCTAAGTGAGACTAGTCAGACACAGAAAGGCAAACATTGCATGATCGCTTATTAGTGGAATCTAAGAAACCCAAACTCAGAAACAGAGTAAAATTGTGGTTTCCAAGGGCTGGGGTGTGGGTAGGGAGGGGGTAACAGGAGAGATGATGTTTAAAGGTACAACTTTACAGCTAATAGGTGGAGATGATGTATAATATAGTGGATACAGACAAAAATGTACAATATTATAATCAAACCTGCCAAGAAACTAGATCTTAATTACCCCTACCACAAAAAAGGAATGGTAATGATGTGACACGATAGAGGTGGCACCATCACTACAATAGTAATAGTATTTCAATACATAAATGTATCAAATCAGCACGTTGTATACTTTAATTTATAAAATGTTACATGGCAAATATATTTCAACTGAAAAATAAAAATTAAAAACCTTACTTCATTCTGTATACCCATCATGAGCCTTGATGAAAAGGACCAGATCAGAAGGAGCTGTTAATCCTAGTATAACATTAATCTCCCAGACCTTTAGACACACATCTCTTAATTAAAACAATAGAAGCCATCCTTGAATTACTGAAAAAAGTCCAGATGGGGGGGGCCTGAATTCAGCTGAGAACTTTTAGAAAACCACCAGAAACAGAACATCTTGGAAGAGGAGATAGATTTCAAGCCAGACCTTAGGATCAGGACAAAGCGTGTATGAATTAAATACGCATCTTCCATCTAAGACCCAAGAGGAAGATCCAGAAAACTGGACCCTCTGCCTGTCACACTTTAACCTCAAAGTTCTCATCTTTATCTACCCAATTACGCTCACTCAACTTTGCTGGTCTAATACAGTAAGTCCCCTACATACAAACAAGCTCCATTCTGAGAGAGCATTCAGAAGTCCAATTTGTTTGTAAGTTAAACAAAGTCAGCCTAGGTACCCAACTAACACAATTGGCTACATAGTACTGTACTGTAATAGGTTTGTAATACTTTTCACACAAATAATACATAAAACACACACACACACAAAATAAAACATTTTTAATCTTACAGTACAGTACCTTGAAAAGTACAGTAGTACCAGCTACATCACCACTGCTTTTACACTTGCTTCTGGACACCCTGGGATTGAAATAAAGACACTGTACTACTGTACTCTATACAGTACTGGACAGTAAAGTACACAAAAGCATAGCCACTTGTAGAGGATGCAGGCACGTAACAATGTATGCCAACGTGTGAACTAACTTACGTGACTGGACACGTGAACTCACGTTCGCATCTTTGAAAGTTCGCAACTGAAAGGTTTGTACGCAGAGGGCTTACTGTACGCTGCATTGTCTTAGGCACTTGGAACTATAAAATTACTGACCTTTTGTATTGTACTATCTTCTTTTTTACTGGCTCCAGTTCTGAGAGCTCCTGATTCTGTTATGGGATCTGTCCCCTTGGTTTAATTTGGGCCATTACAGCTACATCGTTACAGACTTAAAATAGTCATCGAGTCATTCCTTTAATATTCATGTAGCCGTGCTCAACTGTAGGCTCTCTGGAGTCTTAAATGCTGCCCAGCAGCCACTGTACCATCAAATGATCTGACAAATAATGTTCCATTTATAGAAAAACAAAATCTGACCCTTGTAAAGACTGGAACAACTACAATCAAAAACTCTGCATGCAACCATGACACAGTAGACAGTGATGAATATCTGGATTGATCACGTTCCCTAACAATAATATTCTGTCCTCCAGCTGAGGCTGAAGAATGCAAAATTGGAGGGCTAAAAACAGAAACCAACAAATCTCCCTGCTCCTTTGTTAAATAATACTGGAATCATACGAGCTTTTCGTCTCTAAGTAAAACAGTATTGAGAATGAGTAGAAATAATTTAGCTATTTACTCCAAGAAATACCTGCTCCTGGAAAATAATACTATGAGTGAAACAAAATAGCTGACCAGTCGACATGAACTCTTTGCTCATCCACATTTGCGTCAAAAACCTTGCCTCCCTCTGCCCACTAATCGAAAGCTATTCCAAAATTCTCCGCAATCCAATCCTTCCCCCTGCCTTAAAATCACTCCATTCAGGTTCAAAAACTGTATTAATATCCTCCCTTGAATTCCTCCTATGAGACACGACTAAGATTCTTCCAACACCATATTCCCTCTACACTGAATTAAGTCTAACAAACTTACATTTGCTTAAGAGTTTTTCATTAAAAAAAACTTATTTTTCAAATCAATGGTTGGCAACATGTACTGATACTAATGCTTTTTTATGTATAGAAGTGTAATTTACTTTGATATCATTATTCAGCTGTTCATATGATTTATTTTTATTTCCCAGATTTTGAATGTTATTAGCAGGGCTTACACCTCATTTGTCTGTCTATACTACACATAGCACTAAATCTTAAGCATCTAATAGTCTGAGCAAATAATGATTCAATAAATAAATGCATAGACAAATATGATTAAGGCTTTTTAATATATTATATAATTATCAAATTCCCACTGTGTAAATGTCCAAATTGTATACACACACAGAAATACATGTATGTGTATACAGTTAATACACATTAAGTATTAATTAGTAAATACAACATAATACCTAATACTGAAATATATTTTTACATGTGTTTGGGAATACACCCACATGTAACTTTGAGACTACATGTACCTTATTTGTAAGACACCATATATTTTCCAATTTGTACTTCTGTTTTCTACCATTGTATTGATAGATATTACATACAAAAGAGTATTCATTCAAATAAGCATCTGAAAAAATCTAGGCACCCGCAGTCTCACAGGACATCATTTTAATACCAAACTTACATAAAAGTAAACTTATGTATAAAAAGAAGACAGCAAAACCCTAATTAGTGCTTTACTCCAAAGCTTGAGTATGTGATACTAGCCACTGACAGTGAAAATGCTATCGATAACTTGTCTGATCTCTCAAAATAAAACCTGAGATAGTGTACATTCATAATTATCTTTCAAATATAAGCATGTTTTCTTTTCACTATTTATCCCCCATACTCAAAGCTATAAAAGCTATAAATCATCATTTCCTTTATAGCTTCTCGTGATGCTCTGTGCTATGAGACTGGTATAACAAGCCAATGACTCACACTTCTATGCCCAGATTTAAGTTGGAATTTTGTTGGTTGTTCTGCACCTGTGAGTTTCAAGCCAGTTAACTTTTTGCCCTGAAAAAATAAAATATTCAATTTAAGATACTTGTGGGAAAAAAAATCAGTTGAAGCCATAAGAAATTCCTGAGAGTTCTAAATATTCCGGGACCATATTTCATAGTCCCTAAGCTATGAACACAAATTAAGATATAGCAGCTTGGTAGAGGCAACATGCGACCCTTATTCACATCTGTCAGCTAATGGAAAACTAAAATGCTACAGCTGCCAGGGTAAATATCCCTTGAAAAAGGAAAATTATATTAATCTATTGTGCATGATATGCTTATATGTGAGCGCTGTTTATGCACCTATGCTACATTTTTGCTAAAATAACCCTGCCCTTGATAAGCCATAGGGAAGTTTTGTGATTGGAAACAAATCATGAATTTAAGTGAGTTAAAGCATCAGCTTACATTAGAGATAAGAAAAGCCAGGTTTAATGTTGAATGCAGAGAATCAAACGTAATTGGAAATCAAAACTGTGGCTGTCCTTAAACAGGATAATAGAAAGGAACAAATATAAAACCTAGTTTTCTCAAATAACTATCTTTATTTTTCACCACAAACCATATGAAGTCCATTTTTGGATATTCCATTTTTGGATATTCCAATTTTGGATACTGGATACAAAATATCCAATTTTGGATATTTTTGGATATTCCAGTTTTGGATATTCCAATTTCTTTTTTAAAAGGCATATAATTGGGGTACAGATTGCTTAATTTTAATTTCAGCTTGAAATCCTGAATTACAATCTGTTTAGACAATCTTTCCAAACAAAAGTAAACAAGATCTGGTATCTTATAAATAGCACAGGCACTGCTGCTTGTTGTGACATGACTGGCAGCTGTTCCTCAAAGCACAACACAGAGAGGAAGCTGCTCTATCAGCGCAGCCCTCTGTGAATCTTCTAAGTCAATACTATAGGTCCCAGATCATCTTCTCCTGCCCCTGCAGACCTAAACACAACCAGCTGCCAAAGGCCCATAAACTATGAGAGCAACATTAGAAGTGCTTCTATTATGCGGGCTTCAGCATTTGGAACCAAAGTCTACTATTTCTTCTGATGGATTCAAAGTACCAGAAGCTATTTTTTTTCCTTCTCAGCACTGAAACACATGGGGAAGGGGCTGAGTTCTAATTAACAAAGAATGATCTCATGATTGTCAACTCATTTTCCTACAACCTAAGAAATAAATTGCAAAGAATAAAAGCAATGATAAGACACAGTGTAAAGGTCATAAATCGAGAAGAAATTTTAATGAACAGCTGATGCAGAGTGGTAAGGAAGGATTAAGATGGGTAAAAATACTTGCACAGCGGAAGCAAATAGAGGTTGTACTGACGGAGCATTTGGCTTGAAAATGACAGAGAATGGGGGTGAAATTTGGGACTGAAAACATGATAAATTGAAAGCCTATACGTGGATTTTTAATAACTTCCAGTATCATACTTCCATCTCAACAAGAAGCAAGAGAACCCAGGTTTCTAAGTCCAAGTTAAAAAGTTCAGTGAAGGACTCTTCTTTGGAGAGTCTGAAAGCTATTAGAGAAAAGAAATGCTTTAGACATTTTGTTATCTTCCTGAGTGATGGTTGGTTTTTATCTGATTACCCTAAAATACAGCAGGAGATGCATCCAGCCCTCCATGACCATATGCTCCTAATTCCCAATGAGCTCTTTTGTACCTCTCTCTTAAAACAAACAAGGACCACGGACCTCATTGGAAATGACAAATATAAACAAAAATCACCTCTGAAAAAGATACAAATTCTTAATTATGAAATATCCCCAATTAGACTTCTCAGAGGCATGTACCATTACATCACAGGCAGAAAACAAGATCAATGCTTTTAAAAAACAAGTAGAGGATAATACTGCTTAGAAATCAAAATAATATTAAAATTAAAAAGTCAATGAAAGGTTTGGAAGATCATATTAAAAACACTTCTCAGAGTTGAACAAAGGTCAGAGATGGATATATGGAAGACAACATATATAAACAATCAAACTAGGAAGTTCAACATCTAATTAATAAAAGTTCCCAAGGGAAAAAAGAAAGGGAAGATAGAAGAGATAGGTATAAAAAAGTCATACAACAAAAATTTCCCGAGCTTAAGTACAGAAGTCTCCATATTAACAAGTGACACCAAGTGTACAAACTAATGAACAAAAGAAAGGCCAATAGAAATGTGTGACCAAGACGATCTAATGTTCCCTTCAGTTTGACTAAACTTTGACGGGTTTCTTCCTGGCTATAGCTCCCTGACTTCCCTTTCTTTAGAGCACCTACTGTAGAAAACGTCTAATTGTAAATCCTTTCTTTGCTTCATTGCCATAAAAATCTCCCAGCCTCTTGCCAATTTTACAACCCTGGAATGTCCTTCACTACTTCCTCACTAGCTTGCCCCAGCATTTAAAGATTCTCCCAATTCTTATTTCAGCAGAATTGAGTTCAATCTCTCAACTTGCTCTCAACTTAAGTTGTGTTTGCCTGTTTAACTCATCTGGTGCAATTTTTCTTTGGCAAGTTCATCATCAACAATTTTCAGAACATCAAGGATAAAGAGAGAATCTAAAATAACTCCAGAGAAAAACAAAAGATGATCAATATTCCAAATTTCTAAACAGCATTACTACGTACTACAAGAAAAAGGAGCAATTTTTTCAAGTTATCAGAGAAACTTTAACCTAGAACTCCATCTTTAGCCAAACCAAAAATCAAGAAAAAGAGTATGAATAGTTTTACAGACACAGAAAAAGTCTTCTCCTTTAAATGCTTAGTTTAGTCAACAGGATTAAAATAAAAGTGTTGGTGTTGAGGTTACTGGGCTGTGTCTTTTATCAAAAGGCTTTATAAAACCAGAAACTTGAAAATAGAAATAAATTCCTATGTTTTCAAGATAGCTATCTTATATACCAGGGCTGCTGTACCCGCAAAGACCCCGAACCCTTCAATCTCTGCTTCATCTTTTTTACAGTGTGGTATTTTAACACAAGATAACTGCTGGAGCTCCAGTCATTCCATGCTTATTCCAGCCAATTGGATGAAGATGGGGAAGAACAGTAAATCTTCTCTTTTTAGAAGCTATTCCAAACAATTTACACAAGGCTTCTACTTATAACTCATTGGCTAACACTTAGTCACATGGCCAGCATGATACAACAGGGTCTAGAAATTTACCATCATGCTAAATGTAGGGCACTGATATTAAAGAATAATGGTAGGAAAATTTATATGCATAATGATGCAACTAATATCCATTATAAGATGGCACTCAAAAAAGTCTGAGAGGATTTAGAGACTGGGAAGACTGTTAGGGTATGAAAAAGGAACAGAGTATAATAAAAAAAAAGTGAGGACTTCCCTGGTGGCGCAGTGGTTAAGAACCTGCCTGCCAATGCAGGGGACACAGGTTCAAGCCCTGGTCTGGAAAGATCTCACATGCCGTGGAGCAACTAAGTCTGTGCACCACAACTACTGAGCCTGCGCTCTAGAGACCACGAGCCACAACTACTAAGCCCCCATGTCACAACTACTGAAGCATGCGAGCATAGAGCCCGTGCTCTGCAATAAGAGAAGCCCCCGCAATGAGAAGCCCGTGCACCACAGTGAAGAGTAGCCCTCACTCGCCGCAACTAAAGAAAGCCCGCGCACAGCGATGAAGACCCAACGCAGCCAAAAATAAATTTTAAAAATAATAAAAAAAATTAAAAAGTGAATTACTAATTTCAGAACATATTTTAGTAGCTCTTAAAACCAGACAGATAAAATGGACAACAAAACAGCAAATATTCTAGAGATGTAATGCAAATATAAAGCATATTTTAACTGATATATAAAGATATAGGTAAAGGAATTCCTGCAACCAGAAACAGAAAAATATAAATTAGTTTCCAGCACATATGAAATATAAAAATTGATTGTATTTGACCACAAAGTTTCATTAAAGCCTCAAAGAGGTACATCATAACTATTAAATCAAAAAGGAACTCTATTTTAAATTCCCCCCCCCAAAATTTTTGACTCAGACCATTTTCTTCCATAATGAAAATAAATTAGAATTTATTGGTAAAAAGGCGTCCATGCCTAATATCTTTTCATGGTGAAGAAAAAATCTCAGTAAACCTCGGAATAAAGGGAAATTTCTTCAACTTGATAAAGAGTATCTACAAAAACCCTACAGCTAACATCGTAATTGATAAGCAAGCCAAAGCTTTCTCACTAAGATCAGGTGCAAAAGCAAGGATATCCCCTCTCACCACTCCTTTTCAACACCATACTGGAAATTCTAGCTAGTTCAGTAAGACCGGGAAAAAAAAAAAGGTATATAGTTTGTGAAGACAGACATAAAACTGCCTCTGTTCACAGGTAACATTATTGTCTATAAAGAAAATCCTTAAACAACAACAACAAAACTCATGGAACTCATAAGCTTTTAAAACAAGCTTGTAAGATACAAGGTTATTATACAAAAGTCAGTTGCTTTCCTATATACCAGCAATGAACAAGTGGAATTTGAATTGAAAGCACAACACGTTTATATTAGCATCTCAAAAAAAAATACTTAGGTATAAATCTGACAAATATGTGAAAGATCTGTACGAGGAAAACTACAAAACTCTGATTAAGGAAATCAAAGAAGAACTAAATAAACGGAGAGAGATTCCATGTTCATGGTTAGGAAGACTCAAAATTGTCAATGTGTCACTTTTTTCAGACTTGTTCAACAGATTCAATGTAATCCCGATCAAACTCCAGCAGAGTATTTTGTGGATACTGACAAACTGACTCTAACGTTTATGTGGAGGCAAAAAGCCTAGAACAGCCAACACAATATTTAAGGAGAACATAGATGAATACTGACACTACCAGACTTCAAGACTTAACTCTAAGCTACAGTAATCAACACAGTGTGATACTGGTGAAAGAACAAATAGATCAATGGAACGGAATAGAGATCCCAGAAACAGACGCACATAAATACAGTCAACTGATCTTTGACAAAGGAGCAAAGGCAATATAATGGAGCAAAGATAATCCTGTCAACGAGTGGTACGGAAACAACTGGACATCCACATGCAAAAAAAAAAAAAATGAATCTAGACACAGAACTTACACATTTCACCAAGATAAACTCAGTATGAATCACAACCTAAATGTAAAACACAAAAATCATAAAGCTTCTAGAAGGTAACATAAGAAAAAATCTGTATGACCTTGGGTATTGCAATGACTTTTTAGATACAACACCAAAACCATGATCCATGAAATAAATAATTGATAAGCTGGACATCATTAAAGTTAAAACCATCTGTCTGCAAAAGACAATGTCAAGAGAATGAGAAGACACACCACAGAATGAGAGAAAATATTTGCAAAAGATACATCTGATAAAGAACTATTACCCAAATTATACAAAGAACTCTTAAAATTCAACAATAAGAAAACAACCAACCCTTTCAAAAAATGGGCCAACTACCTGAATAGACACTTCAGAGAAGATATACAGGTGAAAAATAATCATAAAAAGATGTGCTATACCTTATTTCCTCTGGGAATTGGAAATTAAAATGAGATACCACCACACACGTATTAGAATGGCCAAAATCTGGAACACCGACAAAACCAAATGCTGGTGAGGAGGTACAGCCACAAGTACTCTCATCATTACTGGTGCAAATTCAAATGGTACAGAGTTTGGAAAAACATGGAGGAAGCTTAAATGCTTATCACTAAGTGAAAGAGGCCAATCTGAAAAGGCTACATACTGTATGATTCCAACGATGTGACATTCTGGAAAAGGCAGTATTATGAAGATGGCAAAACGACCAAGGGTCACTGGGGTTGGGGAGGGTGGCAAGATGAATAGGCAGAGTCCAGAAGATGTGGGGAGTGTGAAAATACCCTGTATGATGCTGTCATACATTCGTCTATTTCCACAGAATGCACAACACAAAGCGTGAACCGCAACATAAACTCTGCACTCTGAGTGGCGATGACATGTGAATTTCGGTTCATCAACTGTAATAAACTGACCACTCTGTGGGGATGTTCATGAGAGGGCAGGCCGTGCATGTGGGTTGCAGGGGAGGGGAGAGGTTAGTGTAGGGGGAATCTGTTCTCAATTCTTCTGGGAAGCTGCTCTAAAAAAATTAATTCTTAACATTTTTAAAGAGCCAAAGCTGATGTTTTACAAATTAAAAATCATCACGTTGAGATTTAAACATTTCAGTAGATGCATAAAAATCATTTGCGTGTTTCCAGAATTATGGCAGACTAAGTATTTTTTTAAATTTCTGTAGCCGTGGACCAAATATCAGAAGGTTGCAAAATTAAGTACTTAGACACACTGAGCTCAAAATGTTGGGAATAACTCTGAAGAGGTAGGAAAATAAAATACAACTATATAAACTTGAAAGAAATCTGTTCATCCTTAATGGAAATGCCAGTGATGGAAACTTGAGAGACAGGGAGAGGAGAGGAGATCAGGTATTGTTACAGTAAAAGAGGGAAGCTGACACAAAACACCAGCCATAATGTTAAGAAATTCAAGAAAAACACTTAGTAAAAGGTTACTAGGGTGTAATTTGTCTCCATATAAGATGACCCACAACTGAATGCACTCCTGCCTGTGCTATCAAGAAATATTACTGGGCTTCCCTGGTGGCGCAGTGGTTGAGAGTCCGCCTGCCGATGCAGAGGACACGGGTTCGTGCCCCGGTCCGGCTGGGCCCGTGAGCCATGGCCGCTGAGCCTGTGTGTCCGGGGCCTGTGCCCCGCAGCGGGAGAGGCCACAGCAGTGAGACGCCCGCGTACCGCAAAAAAAAAAAAAAAAAAAAAAAGAAATATTATTGGTGACAATGCTGATGATAACAATAATAATAATGATGATGGAACGCTAACAACAACACTAACTGTAGGGTCCCTTAATAATTTGTAACCACAGGCCTGATAACGTTTGGGTCTGGGATTCAAATTTAAAGAACACCTTCCTGAAGGCAGAAAATCTACAGGTGGAGAAATTAAACTGCATTGATTGCAGCTTGGTAACATCAGCTGATACATATTGAATAAAACACCAGTCTTCTCTGGATATAATCATCCTCAATTAAGGTATCCCAGGATCCCACAGATGAAATTCATGTAAGTATGAATGTAAAGGAATTATCAAAGAACAGATGATACAAAACATAAATAACAAGTATTGGCATAAGTATATCAAAAACAAGATCAGATTTAGACTGCTAAAAACTTTCGACTTTAGAATTACTCATTGGAGTAAAACACTACAATGAATAATGTGTTGAAAAGCGTAAGTGGTAAAAGTACAAAATTAAGTAAGCAACAAAAAAATATCAATAAAAGGCCAGAGAGATTTGAGGAATAACCAAAAACGGATACAGAGTGTGCATGCGAAACCAAAAATGTAATTGACAGGGTGAACACCAGTTAAAGACACAGTTGAAAAGATAATTACTGAATGTACCATAGAATTGTAAGGATTATCCAGTGTTCAGAGAAATAACGAGAAAAAAATATGATTGAGGTTAAGGGACTCAGGAGCAGAAAAAGGTCTATCATGTATATAATTGGATTTCTAAACAAGAGAATGAAGGAAGAATTATAAGGAGAAACAATGGATGGAAATAACCCAGAATGAAAGACATAAATCCAAAGATATAGAAAGGACAATGTATATTAAGTGAAATAAGAAATGCCCACTGATATATTATTGGAATTGTTAATACCAAGAAAAAGGAAGATTTTCAAAGAAATCAGAGAAAATGGAGAGTTCTCTAAGGAAGTTACTGTAACATTAAAAGCAGAATTCCCTCATCTCCTGCTACTCTGCCCTTGTTCCCTTGATCACTCCAGGCCAGCTGTTTCTGGAACATTCCAGACATTTTCTTATCTAGGGACCTTTGTTCCGGGTGGTCCTTCTTCCTGAAGCTTCTTCTACATGCTGTTTGTCCTACATTCCCCCGTCAATTCAAGCTTGCCCTAAAATACCTCCACCTCAAGGATCCTGACAACCCGACAATAGTTAATATTCGAAGCTTTCCACAACTTCCAACCCACCTTATGTGCTCTACCTTTTAGCCCTATAGCATTCATTAATTCTAATGTATTCTATTATTTACCAGTAGTGTATCACAGATTTATCAAATGATCATGAACAACTTGAAAACAACTAATGGGACTGTAAGTAAATTACAGTTCCTCCATGCAATGGGAAATCATATCTTCATTAGAAAGGATCAGCTAGCTCTAATTATAGTGTAGGGAACAGTGCCAAGATATACTGGCACCCAGAAACATATACATGAAAAAAGCAAAATGCAGAGCTATATGCATAGCATGCTACCATTCTACATGTGTATAAATCATATACATGATCTATATCTGAAAAGAAACGGGTACCTTATAACGCTGGCATCTTCAGGGTGAGCAGACTACCTGGCTGGGGAACAGGTAAGGAAAGGAGCCTTTTTCCCACGTCTTTCTTCCAAAATTTTCTTCCATGAGAATGTAATAGCTATCAAACAAGTAGATGTAACTACTAAAACGTACAGGCACAGAAGTCTCTTGCTTTTACATTTACGTATGTGTTAGCTGGATAAATATGAAAGTTACAAAAGAAAAATGACCTGATTATGTTCCTGAAAAAGTAGAACTTTCAATATTTGTAGGAAAAATTGCTACCGTCATTGTCTCCAGGGTACACTTCATATTCCCCTTGACCATGACTGAAACATGTTTTCCCTTCTGAAGATAAACGACTCTCTACTACCTCTTTACCTGCTTCATAGAGAAAAGTGCGTGCACCCACACAGACACAGACACACACACACACTTAACCTGAGTCCCGACTCTCTCATCATTGCTCATTTTTCTCAATTGTGTATTTCATGGAACATTTATGATCAAATATGCCATTAGGATTTGGTATGTTTTTCTCTTCCTCAATCTGGCATTTAGCCATCATCATCCAAGACTATCTTGTGACGTTACCATCCTCATGCAAAGTGAGTTTCCACAATCTTTGTCTTTAAGTGACAGGTGGAAAATGTACCACAAAAGTCATACAGCGTAGAACAGGCAGTAAGAGCAGATCGGCAATGAAACCATGAGCCTGCATTCACGTCAAACAGGGTATTTGCTCTGAACCAATGAAGGCCAAGTTTACTGTGTCAATGTCAAGCTCATGGTAAACAAAGTTTCTGCTTCTCTCTCATCATGAATACATCACTTGTTCAACCCAACGACTCAGGCCTTATCAGGCAGTATTTAATCTCAGTACAGTTGTGCTGACAGCCCTAATCACAATTCTCCTATTCTTAGATGCAGAGAAGACCCCCTGAGGATTCCCACTAGGGACAGACTCCCTGGCGCATTTCCCTAAATTTCAGAACGCCTGCCTTACAGGCGTGTTTTCCTTAAGGCTCTGTGCTTTGCTTTCCAAGAGGGCAGACAGATAATATAAGTATTCACTCCCCAGCGTGAATGCGAGATGCAGGAGCATCGGGCAAGCCATCAGGAAACCGGAGTTCTTGTAAGAGGACCCTAACTCTGAATACTCATACATCCTGAAAGGGTCTTTAAGAACCCTGGGTCTCTTTATGTGAAAATAAGTTGGTCAACTTCTAAGACTCTTGAAGTTCTAAAAGCCCATGGATATCTACATGGACACTAGTATATGAAGATATTTAGTTGGTTCTTAAAGGAGTGTATTCATTTACTAGGCTGATATAACTAGCACCATGAACGACGTGGTTTTAAAACAACAGGAATTTACTGTTTTGGCAGCTAGAATTTCAAATTCAAGGTGTTAGTAGGGTAACACTCTCTGAAGACTCTAAGGGAGAATCTATTCCAGACCTATCTCCTGGCTTCAGGTGTTGCCAGCCATCCTTAGTGTTCCTTGGTCTGTACATGCTTCACTCCAACTTCTGTCCCCATCACCACGTGGTGCTCTCCCTGTGCCTGTCTCTGTGTCTCTGCTATCTTACAGAAAGCAGTCCTAGTGGATTAAGGACCCATCCTACTCCAGTATGACCTAATGTTAACTTGCATCTGAATTACAACAAAGGTCAGGTCACATTCACAAGTACTGGGGGTAAGGGCTTATACATAATTGGGGGGGTACACAATTCAACCAGTCACAGGTGACGCTGTACACTTCTCTACATACGCATTTTAAACCAGATGCTCAGATGATGCAATCAGTTTGCCAATCTAATATTCGGAGAAACTGAAACACAGACAATTAGAACTTAGAAACCTAAAAATCCCATAGTCACGAAGAGCATCTCAAAGGACATTATCTTGCATGCCTCTGCATTTTATAAGAAAACTGTGCCTCTCAAAAATATTGCTTCTTCAGGAAAATATGTTGAAATTCAAACATAAGAGAAGATCCCATATCAGATATTATTGCAGGAAATTCAAAATCTCCCTCCCACATAAATATCTGAAGAAACAACTGACTAACAAAATTACAAATTCTGTAAAGTTTAGATATTATTGTCAAGGTTTTACAGCTCCTGATAAATTAATATACTGCTGCCAGAAAGAACACAGTAATGAATTAGATTTACATAAACAATTTTTACTTTACTAAAAATGTTTATTACTACATTACTATATGCAATGTAGCATTATAATAATCCTAATTCTAATATGCATTAGAATCTAATAATCGTTAAATTATTCATTCCCTTGTTTTCAATAGTGAATGGAGTGGATAGAACGTATGGCTGACACGCATTCAGAAATGTCCTGGTTAAACCCAAAACAAAAAGTTGCGAATGGCTTGTGACTAGTTTTCACGCTTCTTCCACAGGCTGCTCTGAATACAAGAAGAACCATCCCTAGAGAAGTGGTTATGAAAACTGTACTTTGTTTTGTTAAGGTTCTATGCTCTGCTTTCCAAGGGGGCGGATAAGCAATATACGTATTCATGCTTAAAATCAAGGCTGAATAGAACGGGCTACCTTGTCATCTGGTACAATCGAGAAGGCTCAAACGGTGTAACCACAAGCTCACCTCCCCATTCTGCTCCTGTAGAAGAAGTCCCCTAGTCAAACCACTCAACTTATCCAACAGACCCAGCACACGCCTGCTTATCCCTGAGTAGTGAGTTTCAATTCCCTGCCAGCCCACAGAAACAAGAATCAGAATCATTCAAACAAGCCAATAACATGCTCCAGGGGGAAGCAGGGGGAACCTCGCCCTCTTAATACTACGAAGACTGCTTCCTACAGCCGGATTATCCTCTCTACATCCAAGTATAATCCCGGTACATCCTGCATGGCATGCAGGATCCTCCTCTCCCAGGCTGTGAATATAGGGGACTCATGAAATTGCTGTTAATTTCATCTGTCCAAAGTCGGGGGTCATGTGTTCCACCATCCACGTAACCCCAGGGCAGGAACACCTTCCTCACCAATGGCGTCAAGAGGAGGCAGTCAAAACATACCTTTAGTTAAATAACTACCTAAGCAAGAAACCTCTAGAATCTTACAGCATTTCCGTAAGTATTTTGCACTTGACTGGACAGTGTTGCTAGGTCTCATGGGGCAGGAAGGAGCAGCAGTTACCTGTGCAGGACCATCTTCTCACAAGCCACGTATTAAACCAGGATACAAACAATATTGTACCACCTGGTGGACAAAAAGGAGGCTAAGTGGGCTACCTGATTACAATCGTGTGAAAATAAAGACTATTCTGGCTAAAGAGACTGAGTTGATTAGAGTTTGGATTAAAACTTAGAAGCTTTGAAAGAGATGTTTGTCATATTTACTTGTTCATAAGCCAGTATTTTGAGGAAAACCTCATAACGTTTAACAGCATCTAGTCTTTTTGTTTTCATTTTTGGTTGTGTTGGGTCTTCATTGCTGCACACGGGCTTTCTCTAGCTGTGGTGAGTGGTGGCTACTCTTCATTGCGGTGTCCGGGCTTCTCATTGCGGTGGCTTCTCTTGTTGTGGACCATGGGCTCTAGGCACGCAGACTTCAGTAGTTGTGGCACGTGGGCTCAGTAGCTGTGGTACACAGGCTTAGCTGCTCTGCAGCCATGTGGGATCTTCCCAGACCAGGGCTCGAACCCGTGTCCCCTGCATTGGCAGGCAGACTCTCAACCACTGCGCCACCAGGGAAGTCCAGCATTCTAGTCTTTTGCAGAACACATTTTAGGAACACTATTTACACTCTTGGATCGTATGTACACCTTGACCACCCATCTCCACGTAGCAAACAGAGCCATCTATCTAAAATCCCAGTAGGACCATGTCCTGCCCCTGCTTGAATTCCTTCGGTCTCTCTCCATCCCCTGAAAAAGCACAAGCTACTAAGTATCGCATACAAGGCGTTGAATGACCTGACTCCCAGTCCCCTTCTTCAGTCTCATCTCTCATGGCTGACAGTGGCTTTTCTTTTTAGGCAAAGAAAGAATGAGTTCGTGTACAGCCCGAGGAGAAGTACTGAGTGGAGAGGAAGAAGTTAAATATATATGAGGGAGGGGATGAACAATAGAATGCTATATATATGAGAGAGGGGGTGAATAATAGAATGATATTCTGGACAAGGTTGGAGCTGGGCTCGAAGACTTAAATAGAGACATGGCTCTGACTTAAATCTTGACATAGCGGAGGTAAGATACGGGCTGCAAGAAATGAATGTTGGGGTGGAAAAGAAGCAAGATTGTTACTGAAAGCCCCTATATTCTCACTCAAGTAGAAGAAAGATCATCTGCTGAGGCTGAAGGGAACAGGGACTGAGCTAGTGTTCTGAAGAGCAAGGTGAAATTTGGGATTTTATCCATGCAAACAGGAGGTGGATGTTACTAAGAGCTCACTGAGGGCCAGTCTGAGGAAAGGCTCTAATGTGTAAGGGTATGTGCTTTAGCCAAACGTAATTCAGTTCCACCCATAAACGGAACTATCTAAATAGGGAATGAATTATTTCATTTCTCCAAAGTTATCATTTAACCAGACTACTCAGTGAGAAGTGGTTTCCAAGAAAATTCATAAAAAATATAGTTCCTATCACTGAAGAAATAGGCTCACTGGATGTGATGGGTGCACCGAAGAAAAGAGAAGGACACGACTTGGAGATAATGAAAGCTCCTACGGAGCAGAGATCTGAGATCAAATACAATATGGATACCAAGGGGGAAAGGGGGGTGGGTGGGATGAACTGGGAGATTGGGATTGGCATATATACACTATTGATACTACGTATAAAATAGATAACTAAGGAGAACCTACTGTATAGCACAGGGAGGTCTATTCAATGCTCTGTGGTGACCTAAATGAGAAGGCAATCCAAAAAGGAGGGGATATATGTGTATGAATAGCTGATTCACTTTGCTGTACTGTAAAGCAACTACACCCCAATAAAATTAATAAAATACCCTATGGAGACCTGAATCGGTGGTAAGATTGTGCTCTTATAATGGACTCTTAATATTTACCATATCCGAGATCAGAATACTTCTAAAGGATAAGACGGTCTAGCCAATCTCTCAAAATCCCCCATAATTATGCTAATGGTTGGAGTAAAGAGAGAGAGATTATTAAATCGTTCCAAAATCTTTAGTGAATGGGGGGAGTGTATCTTTTATGATATTTTGATCTTAAGTGACAGAAAAATCTAAGGAACCTAGAGAATTTATTGGCTTCCGTATCTGAAAAAATTATAAGGCTGGTTTCATGGATTTAAGAGTTTAAATGATATTATAAAGATGATATCTATCACTGAGTTCAGCTTTGCTATTCTTTGCATGTTGACTTTACATCAGTTTCCGCATGGCAGCCAAGTGTCTGTAGCATCTCCAACTACGTATCACATTATATGCAAATGTGGCAGGAAAACACCTCAAATCAAAGCACCAACTTTAGCTCTCATTGTAACCCAACCTTCAAACAAACACCATCTAGAGGTTTGGGGGCACTAACTGACCAGAGCTAAAGCATACTTTCTACTCCTAGAAAAGAATGCGACCTCACGCAAACCTGAAGAACTGAGACTGAGGGAGGCACAGATCTCAAATGGAAGTCATGGTCTGTTCAAAGAACTAAGATGAATGAATGGGGAACGAATGGGGAAAAACCTCCTCAAGCCACCATTCCTCAACCTAAAAAACCATATGATTCGAGCCCCAAGATACTGTACAGAACAATTTAACCAGCTATGCTGCTCCTATATAATAAGAATTTCCAACTTCCTAACCCTCCACATAACCTCAACTCAGCCTAATTCATGTTTTACAGTCTGTCACTTTCAAAATCCCACCATGGTACCAATTTCCATTTCAGTTAAGGTTAGCTGCAAGAGAAACCAAAAGTACATATTTCAAACAAAAAGCAGCAAAGAAATTGAAAGGAAATATGGGAAATCAACCCATTTTTTTCAAAGCCTGAAAAATCAGTCTCAAAGCCCACAGACAAAGGCAATTCTGAATGTTGGTTATCAAGAACTCAACTTCACTTTCATCATGGAAATACAGGATTGAATAAGCTCCCACTTTTTCAACATTTTACGTAACTGTGTCCAAGACTCCATTTCCAGGGAAAAAGCAGTTGACTAGCCTAGCTCAGGGGATGTAGATCATGACTAGAGGAGAGGTGGGCACATTAAAAACCATGTTAGAATGATCCAAAGACTAAGAAGATGTTATATTATCAGGATACCAAAAACAAAAAGCTGGTCACTACAGGTAGTAATGCAAAGTCTGTTTTGCTGGTGAGAACAGCAAGAAAGCACAGAGTACAGTGGTAATCATTATGCAACACAGAAATGTATCCAACCAGCATGTTGTACACCTTAAACTTACAAGGTTATGGGGTTCAATGATAGCTCAGTAAAAAATTAAATAAAAACTCAGTATGAAAAGTAAATTCAATTCACAGGGGAGGCAAGAGGGGAGAATTAGCATAGAAAGTGGTAAAACCAGAGAGTATAAGCTTCAAAGGAGAATGACTACAACCATAAAAGAGTAAGGAAACATCATAATCATTCATTATTCTTGACAGTATTAATGAAGACTGGAAAGAGAAGCCGGGGGAGGGGGTGTTTTACAGGGCAGTGGTGTCTACGTGGGAGACCAAGGGTTTATCTAGGAAAAGGGCACGGCAAGAATTCTTTGGAAGAATGATTGCGCAGGACTGGGTAGACACCAGGGAGAAAAGAAAATTGCAAGACATCATTCAACCAACAAATAGCTTAACATGTATCACAATTGTTCTTGCGGTAGGACATGGGTACATTTAAAAGACGTATAAGATACGGTCCCTGACTTCAGGTCTATAGGCTCTAGTGATTCATCACTGGTTAACAGAACTTTCTGCTATGATGGAAATGTTCTATAACCTGTGCTGTCCAAGATGGTAGCCATTAGTCACATGTGATGACTGAGCACGTGAAATGTGGTTACTATGAAAAGAATTGGCTTTTGAATTTGTATTTCATAATGAATGTATTGTATTTCATAATGAATTGTATTTGAATTGTATTTCATAATGAATTAAGTTTTGAATTGTATTTCATAATGAATTAAGTTTACATATACATAGCCACATGTAACTAGAGGCTACCGTATGATACAGCACAGTTCTAGATTACAGTGTGATACAAAATAAAAGGTGACCCTTACAAGATAAAATAGCATTAAGTTAGAGTCCAAAATCCTCCAAGTTTTGTAAACATAAACTTACAAGAGGCTTTAGATTATACTTGCATGAATAAGAACTGAAAAATTGTTAAATTCGTCAAAATTCCTATAGGTAGCTTGATAAAAAGGTGGACATAAGTCATCTTTTTAGGATGCTAGTGCATCTTAGAATGCAACTAGCTAAAAGTGGTATGACGGCATTCACAGGAGAGAAGGCAAGGTCCAGAAAATCACCCGAACTAGGAACATTCACAGCTCTAAAGCTGACAGCAGGGGCACATGCCCAAACCTGAGGCTATTCCAGAGGTAACCATAGACGTTCCTCTCTGCCAGCCACTCATAACTAGTTATCCTGATTTTGTCCTCCAAGTTTCTTGTGAAAATTGCTTCTCTAATAACTGAGGATTTCTAGTACATAGTCTTTTTATTCCCTCTACCTATCAGGTACTATTCCTACTGATGTAGTTAATAAGTGGTGCGATCTGATAAATTTGAATTCGTATGCCTACTAACTTCGGTCATTTGGAGAAAACTGCTTCAGAGGTGACTGCCTTTTCTTTTCTGAAAACAGTCCTACAGAGGTCACCAGGTGAACTGAACAAAAATACCTAAGTTGTCAAGGAGTTTCTTCTTATTTCGTTTCCCCTTTTAACCAGTTTGAAGACAGACATAGTCAATTTTTTTTTTCCATTGAGACATTTTCCCAGGTACCAGACCACTTGCTAAACAATAAGTATTTGTAATCATCAGGGCAATGAGGGAAGCTCCAGTATTATGCTCACTGTAGACAAGAGATAACTAGTGCCCTGAGTGGTTAAGTAACCTGTCCAAGGTCAAGAACTTGATTCGGTGGAACCAGGACTCAGACAAGGAAGTCTGGTTCCAGAGTCTTGGCTTTGAAACTTCTCACCATCCTGCTTTTCTCAGCTCATACCTACCCATGCATGCTCACACATTCACAACCCACACCTGGCCTTGAAGATGTGAACGTCCTCAACAGAAGGTCTGCCATGAATAGAAGAGCAGGGATGTGGAACAGCACTGAATATTTCTGTAAAGATATAGTCCAGAATCACTGCAGTGTGGATTACAAAGAAAATGGCAGAAGATTAAAGATACAGGCAATGGTGAAATCCTAAACAGCTTATAAACTAGGCTTGAAAGTTTAATCTGTGTACAATGGACTGATATTTTCTAAAATGTGTATTGAAACACAGTCCCAGTACAAGCTTAAAGATTTAATAATCAAATAAATTATGGAAGTGCTGCATACTACGTGTGCCTGGTACCGCATACTATGTCTGTCTGGTACATACAATGCACATGGTCTCATTAAACATACTGAGAAGGCTGCAATTAAGAAGTTGAGCGTTGTGTAATTCTACATTTGACACACTACTTGTGAAATACGCCTCCGTGCGTATGCATATCTGTAGAATCTATTCGCAGGTCCACATGATACACTTTGAATCCCTTCAGTAAGCACAGGAGGAGTTTAAACCAGGGACCATTTCATATTACAGATACATCACTAACCAGAAGGGGAAAGATGAAGTTAAAGAAAGTGGGGTTTTGGAGGAGGGGAAAACAGTTAAAATATGAATGTAGGAATGAGGCAGTGAACATAGAAACATGAAAATGAGCCAATCTGTGACATACTTAAGGAAAAAGGACTTAGTGACTAATTTGATATGGGGAGTTAAGAGATATGGATGAGAACGTTTTCTAGATTTCATGGGTGTATAATGGCAGCGTTAACAGGAAGAGAAATAGGCTTTGTTGAAATAAAACATATTCATGCACGTTAAATTAAAGGTTACTATGGGGCATTTAATTGGAACTATGCAATAGGCTGCTCACGTGTTTGCTTCATTCACACCACTTCTCAAATGTCTGATTTTATTTGTATTTACATATTCCTTTGTTTACTGATTATTTCCCTACTAAATGTAAAGTCCTGGAGGCAAACATGTAATGGATGCTTAATAAGTAACTTTTTGTGGAATACATAATTCATGTTGCAGAAAAATTAGTTTTATTGAGGATTTGCTATAGGTTGAATATTTGTTTCCCCACGAAATTCGTAAGCTGAAATGGAATCCCCAGTATGATGGTATTTGGGGGAGGGGGTTGGGAGGCAATTAGGTCATGAGAGGGGAGCCCTGCTGGGTCCCCTGGTGGGTCATGAGGGGTTAGTGCCTTTAGAAGAGACCCTAGAGAGCTCCTTTGTCCTTTTGTCCACGTGAGGTTAGAGTGACAGACAGCCATCTCTGAACCAGGACGAGGGCCCTCCCCAGACGCCGAATCTGCCAGTACCTCGTTCTAAGGCTTCCAGCCTCCACAATTCTGAGAAACTGATTCTGCTGCTTACACATCACCCAGGCTATTGCATTTTTATTGGAGCAGCCCAAGCTAAGACAGTGGGACAATTTTTTTTTTTTTTTTTTTTTTTTTTTAGTAAAAGATGATACCTTCCCTCTCCTATGTAGAGAGCCCAGAGGACCAAACACCTGAGTCCTTTCACAGACTAGGGTGGGCTGAGCTTGGTGTGCAGGTTAACAGTCAGTGTACTTTTGCCTCAACCCGTTTTAGGAAAAGGATTCTTCAGAATTCCCAATAGACACGTTTGCCTCTCCACCCCTGGGGGCTGCAGGAAACCTCCTCTGATTTGCAGATCTCTTCAGCCTCCCACTCTGAGCTTCTCTAACATCTAACAAAGGCCCAAGGTAGACACAGGCTGAGTGTGTGATGTGCTCCAGCCTCTGGTTTATCAGACACCCCATGCATGGTGTTCTGTTACAGCAGCCTGAAAGGACTGTGACACGGTATAAATGCTACAGTGAAATCCAGTAGTTTGGCTGCAGGGTTTAGGGGGCAAGGGGCAATGCTGCGGCCACATCTCCTTTGTCCCAAAGTCCACGGAGAGGACTAGCTCAGGCAGGCACCGCTACCACACGTGTAGAGCTACACAGCTTTCCCAGGCCCGCAGATGGGGAGCAGAGGATCAAATCATTGCTGTGAAGGGATAAAGAAGACTGCTACGATATGTTATCACTTCTTTACACCTTCCATAATTCTCTCCATTCTGGACCTAAGAGGGTTCCTCCTTCTATGAGGTCCTACCAGGATGCTCGAGAAACTGGGCACATTAGGGTCCAAAAGAAGAGAGAAACATCATTTATATCATGGCTGGCTCTTTGTCTGGGCTTTCAGCTTTCTGCATTTCCCAAGGGAAGCTCACCCAGCTATCACGGGACAAGGATTTGGGACAGGAGACAGTAATAAAGTACATCTGGCAGGGAGACATTCTGCCTTTCTTTCCAGAAACTATGTGCGATAGCGGGTGATTTGCAGACTGCAGATGTGGCAAATGCCAATCATTCTACACATGTGACAGATTAATAGATATTGCATCTACCTATAACAATCATATATAGGCAAATTGCTTGATGCTTTTGAGTTCCTGGGATGACTTCACACACCGAACTCTTTCAAAAGCAAAAAATTATGACAACATCTAGGTTTCTATATTGTAAGTTCCATGCCTGCATAAATAAGAGAAGGTCTAAAATATTAGCCAATCATCTTTTGAAGTCAAAATGAGTATCAAATAGGTCTGGCATCTAATTAACACGGGTTACATATTTAGTGCACCTTCAGAAACCATTCTCGCATCATTTAGTAAGGAACTACTTTCAAGTCCACTAGAAAACATGCAGTATTCTCAAATACCCATCTACTATCTTTATTTTTCCAGTACTTACAAGGACACCAGTCATAATGGATTAAAGACCCCAAATGAGGTCCAGAATGACCTCATTTCAACTCAACTATAATTGCAACCACACTATCTCCAGATAAGGTCACATTCGTAGGTACTGGAAGTTAGGATTTCAATGTATCTTCTGTGAGGACACTATATGCACCTTGCCAGGATAGTATTTGATCCACATGACAAAATTTTACATCTGATGAGGAGAAACCTGACTTGAGTTACCATAGCAGATAATCCCAGCCTGTTAACCTCTAAGTTCACAGATCCAAGCTGTTTAAGGACATGTATCATCCCTTTGGCTAAGATAGTAACAACATGGACACAGATATATCCTTAATCTTCCTCCAACCTTCCCTCAAAGAGATTTGCCACCACATCTTAGGGTAACTGATGCACCATGGAAGAAAACTTGCTCAATTTTGGACGGGCTTGCAAGAAATTGGTTCTGAGTTGAGGTTAATCTAGAGAGACCCCAAATATCACTGTGGTGTGATCAGAATGGAAGTTTGTGAATACCAGATAATAAGTGGAGTTTTGACCCATGAGGGCTGAAGACTACTTTTGGGGTTACTTCCTGAGTTCCTCAATTTACAAAGAAAAAGAATATATTCAGCAATTAGCAGAATCCCCATCCTGATTCCCTGGTTCACGGAGTGAAGGGTATGGAAGGAAGAACCAGATGAAAGCCCACTGAGATTCCTCTCTTTACCAAGACAGTAAACCAAGGGCAATACAGTGTCTCTGGAGGAACTTGGAAGATTATTCCACCACCAAAGACTTCAAAGATGGTGGTGATTCCCATCACACCCCAATTTAACTCACTTGTAGAATTTATGCAACTTATTTACATTATTTTCTCCCTTTTCTTCTTGTAATACTCTGCCTTCCACCAACCTGGTGACTTCAGAAGCTGCTTTACGGTCTCTTCCTATCTCTGAAGTCATTCTCCATGTTTACCTCTAACAATCTCTTTTCACAATGCCTTTTACCTTCTCAAAATCCATTAGTTCTACTTCCACTCATCCCAGTTACAATCTGAACCTTATCATCACTCAAAATTAAGTCATGTCTCCATCTGTAACTCTGATAATTCCCCTTTTGATCATGGTCTCATTTCTATTTCTCTGCTTTCAAATTTTTTAATCAGTGTCTTCCATTATCATCACTCTATTATCCAATGCTAAGTAACCCCTAGTAAAATTTTACTTTATTTCCAAGAAGTAGTAATAAATTGATGTTTGGGACCACTGTAAGTTTATGCAATCATACCTTAGGTGAACTCTCACTGATAAACTGGAAATTCACTAATCCAGGCTTTATTGGTATCTTAATGCATTTCCATAGTACCTGACTCAAACTTTCGATTTTTTTACCCTGTAAATCTCCATTTTGTTTTAGAGAAAACTTTCCCCTTTTTTACTTAAAAATATTTATATTTTCATCCTTCTCTCCTATCATTTGACTCTGAGAAAATATGGCAAAATACTTGAGTGAGCAGCAGCTGGTCCATTTAGTTTTTCCAAATGTAAATAATAACCAGACATGTAAATTCACCACCATTTATTCATTCCTAATCTCTTTTGAGCAATGGCAGTGTTTCATTTTTGACTAAATCATTTTTTATATTATATTCTTCTTGCTTTCAAGTATACAGATCCAACCAGGAAAACGCAACCTCACTAGGTATTTCAAATAGAGGAGATCTACTGCAGGAGATTCGTAGATGCTTAGATTCTGTAAAAGCCCACATAGCTGGTATCCATGCTTCTGCTACAGGACACTATATGGCCGGTGTTCAGAATGCCAGAGGCTGGAGATAGACTAACTGTTGTTGCTAGAATAACACTGACAGCAACTGGAAAACCAGGAAATCCCTCCTCTTTCTCCTCCTTTGTACGATCTTCTCTAGTACTTTCTATTAGCAGAACCTAAGAGCATGCTGTTTTTCAAGCGAAACTGGGAAATACCATTTGCAGATTCGCAGCCTCATCATTACCAAGTTGAGCACAAAAGCATAGGCTTGAAGCAAAGAGACTACAGGGAATTACTAGCACACCATGGCAAGAAAGTGTCTTTATTCGAGGCTGAGACACAGCACTGTTCAATAGTGAAAGTTCACTTAATAGTGTCAGTTCAGCTTGGAATTAAAATCCAGCTTCACATTTTCTAGCTAAACACCAAACATCTCCTTCTCAGTTCCTTCCTCTGTACAATGAGAATTAAAATGCATTATTTAGAAGGATTTTGAATGGATAAATTGAGTAAGGAATTATATACAAAAGAGTACCCAACAGAAGGATCATACCCCATGATCAAGTGGGATTTATACCCAGAATGCAAGGATTCTTCAATATACACAAATCAATCAATGTGATACACCATATTAACAAATGGAAGGAGAAAAACCATATGGTCATCTCAATAGATGCAGAGAAAGCTTTTGACAAAATTCAGCACCCATTTATGATAAAAACCCTCCAGAAAGTAGGCATAGAGGGAACTTTTCTCAACATAATAAAGGCCATATATGACAAACCCACAGCCAACATCATCCTCAATGGTGAAAAACTGAAAGCATTTCCACTAAGATCAGGAACAAGACAAGGTTGCCCACTCGCACCACTCTTATTCAACATAGTTTTGGAAGTTTTAGCCACAGCAATCAGAGAAGAAAAAGAAATAAAAGGAATCCAATTCAGAAAAGAAGAAGTAAAGCTGTCACTATTCTCAGATGATACTATACATAGAGAATCCTAAAGATGCTACCAGAAAACTACTAGAGCTAATCAATGAATTTGGTAAAGTAGCAGGACACAAAATTAATGCACAGAAATCTCTTGCATTCCTATACACTACCGATGAAATATCTGAAAGAGAAATTATGGAAACACTCCCATCTACCATTGCAACAAAAAGAATAAAATATCTAGGAATAAACCTACCTAAGGAGACAAAAGACCTGTATGCAGAAAGTTATAAGACACTGATGAAAGAAATTAAAGATGATACAAATAGATGGAGAGATATACCATGTTCTTGGATTGGAAGAATCAACATTGTGAAAATGACTCTACTACCCAAAGCAATCTACAGATTCAATGCAATCCCTATCAAACTACCACTGGCATTTTTCACAGAACTAGAACAAAAAAATCTCACAATTTGTATGGAAACACAAACGACCCCAAAGAGCCAAAGCAATCTTGAGAAAGAAAAACGGAGCTGGAGGAATCAGGCTCCCTGACTTCAGACTACACTACAAAGCTACAGTAATCAAGACAGTATGGTACTGGCACAAAAACAAAGATAGATCAATGGAACAGGACAGAAAGCCCAGAGATAAACCCATGCACATATGGTCACCTTATCTTTGATAAAGGTGGCAAGAATATGCAGTGGAGAAAAAACAGCCTCTTCAATAAGTGGTGCTAGGAAAACTGGACAGCTACATGTAAAAGTATGAAATTAGAACACTCCCTAACACCATACACAAAAATAAACTCAAAATGGATTAAAGACCTAATTGTAAGTCCAGACGCTATCAAACTCTTAGAGGAAAATATAGGCAGAACACTCTATGACATAAATCACAGCAAGATCCTTTTTGACCCACCTCCTAGAGAAATGGAAATAAAAACAAATGGGACCTAATGAAACTTAAAAGCTTTTGCACAGCAAAGGAAACCATAAACAAGACCAAAAGACAACCCTCAGAATGTCAGTTGCTTCATTTGCAAATATTTTCTCCCAAAGGATTAATCTCCAAAATTTACAAGCAGCTCATGCAGCTCAATATCAAAAAAACAACCCAATCCAAAAATGGGCAGAAGACCTAAATAGACATTTCTCCAAAGAAGATATACGGATTGCCAACAAACACATGAAAGAATGCTCAACATCATTAATCATTAGAGAAATGCAAATCAAAACTACAATAAGACATCATCTAACACTGGTCAGAATAGCCATCATCAAAAAATCTACAAACAATAAATGCCGGAGTGGGTGTGGAGAAAAGGGAACCCTCTTGCACTGTTGATGGGAATGTAAATTGGTACAGCCACTATGGAGAACAGTATGGAGGTTCCTTAAAAAACTACAAATAGAACTACCATATGACCCAGCAATCCCACTACTGAGCATATACCCTGAGAAAACCATAATTCAAACAGAGACATGTACCAAAATGTTCATTGCAGCTCTATTTACAATAGCCAGGACATGGAAGCAACCTAAGTGTCCATCAACAGATGAATAAAGAAGATGTGGCACATATATACAATGGAATATTACTCAGCCATAAAAAGAAACGAAATTGAGTTATTTGTAGTGAGGTGGATGGACCTAGAGTCTGTCATACAGAGTGAAGTAAGTCAGAAAGAGAAAGAAATACCATATGTTAACACATATATATGGAATCTAAGGGGGAAAAAATGGTCATGAAGAACCTAGGGGCAAGACGGGAATAAAGACACAGACCTACTAGGGAATGGACTTGAGGATACGGGGAGGGGGACGGGTAAGCTGTGACAAAGAGAGAGTGGCATGGACATATATACACTAGCTAGTGGGAAGCAGCCGCATAGCACAGGGAGATCTGCTCAGTGGTTTGTGACCATCTAGAGGGGTGGGATAGGGAGGGTGGGAGGGAGGGAGACGCAAGAGGGAAGAGATATGGGAACATATGTATAACTGATTCACTTTGTTATACAGCAGAAACTAACACACCATTGTAAAGCAATTATACTCCAATAAAGATGTTAAAAAAAAAAAAAGAGTACCCAACAACTAGTAGGCACTCAAGGGTCTACGGCTTTCCTCCCTGTTGTACTCCGATGCACCTTATGGGTCTTCCTGTTTCTCCCTATTCCAATTGATATTTCTATTTCTTCTCCATTGAATCGTCTTGTACTGTTTGTTTGACTCCCCAGTGCCCTAAACCTGGACCTATTCTTCACTTTTATATCCCTTACCCTGAAATTCATTTAATTAAAATTTAGATCTCACTTCTACGTGAATGACTCCTAGTTCTGAATATTCAACTCAGACTCTCTGGAGTTCCAGACACACATATCCAGTTAGTCACTGAATAGCACCATCTGATCATCTGAAGATACCTTAAACCCAGTATTTCAAGGTGGAACCCATACTTCCTCCACCCAAACCAACACACACACACACACACACACACCACTACTCTAGCTCTATTTTCTTTGGGAGCTAATGCTACTCCTAAATACTCGAGGCAAAAGACCCAATAGAAATCTTTCCAATACTCTTCCTTCACTCCATTTAGCCAACTTTGTCCCATCAACATTGGCTGTGTCTCAACATATTTATCCAACTCGACCACTGCAGTAGTACCTAACGTATTACAAACACGTCTCTTACTGCTTCTGTGCATCTTACACACTATTGTAAGGTTACTCTTCCCAAAGTGTAATTTTAATAGCATTGTCTGCCTGTAATGTTAGTAGCATTAATATTTTTATTTCTGCCTAGTGAATTAAAACTAAACATCCACCCTGGCATTCAGGGCTATTTCTAGTATGTATCTAATCTAACGTTTTATCATTCCCTTTCTCTATACTTAAGAGTCCACTCAAAAACAAAAACAAAAAAACTCTACTCATTCTACGGATGCTGTTCCTTCTTCTTTTGGTCTGCACAATACTATTCACACTTCTTTTAGGACCCTTCTTCTAGTTTACTTTCATATGCAGTAATTGGAGAACAAAAGTGGGGAATACCTTTACTGACAACACAAAAAAAGAAATAGACACATATATCTTTGAACCATATTGTTTATTTTTAGGAACGGGAGATTTGATCATGCTAAAAGATTGTGATGCCCAGATTTACAAAGGCACAAAAAAAGACTGTATTCATGAGAGTAAAGCCAAATATTAGGACATTTCCAGAAATACCCTGAAATTTCTACTTTCTTGGATTAAATAATAATAGGGCCAAGGATTGGGTCTAAATTTACATAATCGAAAATCTGAGAGAAGAGTGTGATTGTTAATCTGTCTATATTCGGAGACTCCCCTTGGGAGCAAATGCTATTCAACCTAGGAAACACACTGCCTGATACTTCCACCTGGAATGAGGTCCTGCTGGCTCTGGATCAGAGACATAGCTACTGGATCAAGGAGGAAGGCTAGTGACAAAATTGTTCTTTATGCTGCTTTGTCCTTGTCTTATCCCATCTATTAAGCAGTAAAATGTTGGAGAAATGAGATTCATATTTCCACAACTTACAGCGAAGAGTCTTACCCAAAGTAGGTGACTGATAAGTTTGTCGAAAACGATCATTGAATTTTCTCATTTCGAAAAACAGAAATTTGACTAATTGTTTAGACAAGCTCTAATCAACACATCCCAAATATCATCTTTCTGGCAGAATTCTTCCTCATCAATCTTTCATCAGAAAATAGTTACTGAGAAGGTCTCTGCTGTTTGCAACTGTGATGCCTGAGAAGGAACCCAGGACTGCTGCCAGCAACGTCCCCCAAAAATGCAGGAGAGGACATGCCTTCTACCTTCCAATATCCTGCTCGACTCCCATCAGCAGAATCTTCTTCCTCCAGTCCTTCCAGTAACTCTATAATAAACGCCTTGTATGAAAGTTTGTTTGAAAAAAATAGTTGCTAAACCTACACAATCTCATGTGGCCAAAACATTCTCTATTTGTCAGTATAGTTACAGCATAATTTCTGATTGTCTAAAGGAATGATGATATGAGTACATCAAGAACAGAGTCTTTGGTATGGATACCAAGGGGGGAAAGGGGAGGTGGGGTGAATTGGGAGATTGGGATTGACACATATACACTATTGATACTATGCATAAAATAGATAACTAACGAGAACCTACTGTATCGCACAGGGAACTTTTGGAATAAAGTAACCTACTGAAATCTCAACATATTTGGTATGATTAGCAAAAGATGCTTTTGGTTTTCCCCCTGTTCATGTTTCTGAGGTGGCTATGCCTGATTAGGAGAGGCCCTGGTGAGATAAGTTCAGAATTTCATAATACATCATCTCCCAAGAAGAGTCTAAAAGTGATGTGACTGAATAAATGGAGTTTGAAACAAGCTACTTGCAGAGTAATAACAGAAATTTTGAACATAAAGTCGCATGGTTGCCAGGTCCCCTGTGGGATATTGTGGCTAAGAAAATTCTATTATCCAGATATTAATATAGGGATAAAAAAAGAATGTATCAGGAACTTATTAAAATGAATGCCACTGTATTACTCTGGGTAAAAAAGATGATCTGGAAATTAATACTGGGCGCCTTTCCTCCTTCTCATCAAGCATCAGTCACATTTTAATTGTAGGATTTGTGTTTCACTTCCTGGTTTTGTCTTCACATTTTCTTTGTCTGTTTTATGGTGATAAAGTTTGCGGCTCTTAGGGCCTTACTGCCAGCTTCGCGTCCTCCAGCAGTGCGTACAGTGGCCACCAGGGAAATTACGTGATGGGATAGCCAAGATCATGTTCAGGACTGAGGGAGTAACTTGAAAACTTCTGATGTCTTCTTCAAATCTTATCATTTAAAAATGTCCACTTTCAATATAGTTTCCACTATTACTTTATTAATATAGAATATATAATGTGTAAAAACCTGTATACAAAACAAATGATACGTATATGCAACAAAAAAACTTATGTAAATACTTGTAACTTTTACTAATGAAGTGTGTGATCAAAAACATTTGGACCCTACTGTTCTCATGAGCCCGTTAGTCACAATCCTTGATGGAGAGGAAAAGGGAAAACCAAGAGTAGTCATCCACGCCGTCAGGAGGATTCTCTGAAAACAGTTCAGCAGTATGTGTTATCAGAAAAGTTTGGAGGTCAGAAGCCATCAGTAACGTAATTAAAAACCTTACCAACTCTGGGTGACTGATAACTAGTTTCTGAGCCACGCAGTTACCCTGACAAGGTGGTGTCGTGCTGCCTCTCACCAATGACAGCTCTGCCAGGACGAGAGAAGCACCTCAAACCATTCCCTTAGTGTCTCCTCTTTTCCTAGTACCACCAAGTTAATGAACAGTCTCCGATTCAGGCTCAGTTTCTGCCGATTTCCAATTAATTCTTGAGCAGGAAAGATGGGGCTACATACTAGCTGGGCCATACAGATAAGCTGTCCAGCTCCGAGAACAAGGTGGGGCAGCCCCAGGACCATTCCTGGGCACCACAGTCTCTCCCCACCTCCACTTCATCTGCCTGTTCCTTTGCACTGGACCTCGCTTCCCATTCTCTCACCAGCTCTCACCTGCCTACAGGTGCTGGAGCCTGTGCTGCACTAAGGACCCCTCCAGCCTTTGCCAGCATCCTCTTGATTGGATAAAGCATATCTCCTCAAACACATTATTGGCTCCAACTGTATTCTCAATGAGCCATGCCTCTACCCAGACTATGTATAGACTGACTGCCTAGAACTGTCAGCCGCCATTCGCTACCTACACAGCCCCTTGCATCTAAGCATGTTCTAGACACTCAACTAGGCACTGATAGTACAGCATTGAAGAAGCCAAATCTGTTCCATGGAACTTATAATTAAGAGGAACTCTCGTGAAGGCTGATTCTCACTCCCCCATAGTTGCCCTAACTCACTTGACCTTAGGTGTTCTCTTGTTTATGAAAGGAAGTACATGTGGTAAACATTATAATGGACTATTAAACTAGTCACCAACCATACTTCCCCCCCAAATATTTTTAAGCTCACAGAACTTTCCAATATATTTGTATATATACTACAAGTACATATACAATTACAGTGTATTAAATGTATTAGCCTTAAAAAGCAGAAACAAGTATATTCTATATGCATTGTTCTGTAATCTGTGTCTAGTTCAACGTCACATGAAAATCTCATATCAGCATATACCAGTTTTATTTTTTCTTAGGGTAAGCTGTGACAAAGTGAGAGAGTGGCATGGACATATATACACTACCAAACGTAAAACAGCTAGCTAGTGGGAAGCAGCCGCATAGCACAGGGAGATCAGCTTGGTGCTTTGCGACCACCTAGAGGGGTGGCATAGGGAGGGTGGGAGGGAGGGAGACGCAAGAGGGAAGAGATATGGGAACATATGTATATGTATAACTGATTCACTTTGTTATAAAGCGGAAACTAACACACCATTGTAAAGCAATTATACTCCAATAAAGATGTTAAAAAAATAGTTACATAATACTCCATATAGAAAGAACACCAGCTGTTTCCCTTAGGGATTTATTACAGAGCTGAATTAATTCTTCTTGTTCTAAGTTCTTCCTCCATTTTCCCACCAGTTCACCCAAAGTCTGAGTGAGCTTCAAAATCACGGCCACAGAAATGGCTAAGCACGTATACACAAACGCACATATACAAAAGTAAGTACTTTGGAAATAGGGAGGGAAGATAAGATAGGATATTGAAAGCTAGGGGGAAAAAACACTTCCAAAAATCAAGTATCTCTTATTAATGCATGAATTCTGTTTATAATTTTAATAGTGTGATTTTGTGAAAGTAAATGATTTAAATACCACTGTCATTAATTTTAAAGCACTTTATTTTTAAAAGGGTTAAATAGAAGATAGATTTCAAGCTCAGTCTGTGTTTGGTTGACCTATAAACTTCCAGGTCAGAATAGCATCGTTCACTCTAACATTAGGATTTGCTGCAGGCGTTCTTGTATCTAAATGGAGCATTCCGCAATGCAACCTGGGATACAACCATTAGTTATACTATGAGAAAACTGATTTCTGTGGGTAACAGAGTAACACAAGAGGCAGCTCGGCATCCGTGAATTTAGAGAATATAACCTGGTAATATACTGAATGCTTATTGAGCAAAACAGAAAATTCTCATCTTGGTAAGCACTGGATCTACGGCCTTTTATTGCCCAAGAAGCACTCCCTTGAAAAAGCTCACATGAGAAAATCACTTTCAGGATAACATTCTTCACACTTATGAGGTGGTATTTCTCCTACACTATAAAATATATTTTAATTATGATATTAGGTCATCATTTTATACTAAAAAGGGACCTGGATTCGGACTCAGACAGTACTCCTTGATTTTTGGCTAGGTCCCTGAACGTGTTCTATTTTCTTATCTCTCAAATGGGAATAGAGAACTTGGTACACTCTTAAACTGGTGCATAATAGACATAGAAGCACTATGCATTATGTAAAGCACAGAAATAAACTAAAGTGTCAAAAAAAATGAGAACATTAGGGCAGAAACAAGGCTGAATACTGTGCACGGAACATGAATGAGTATTCTTTATTTCTGCAACAGAAAGCTGAAATGAAACTGGTGGCAATTTCCACCACGGACAGGAAATTGGCCTCGACTCCCACTGTGCTTCTGATTGGCTGGGCATGTGGAGTACTTGAGACATGACAGAAGACCTAACAGTTGAAATATGCCAGGAAGTCTCTCTTAGCTTTATTCCAAAGCTGATGAATCGGTTTGCAGGGCAGAAATTGAGACACAGATGTAGAGAACAAACGTATGGACACCAAGGGGGAAAGCGGCAGGGGGGGTGTGTGGTGTGGTGTGATGAATTGGGAGATTGGGATTGACATATATACACTAATATTATAAAATGGATAACTAATAAGAACCTGCTGTATAAAAAATTAATTAAAGAATTTTTTTAAATAAATGAAATATTGGTAATATTCTAGGCAATTTGCTTAAAATCTCACACGATTATATTATATATGAAGAATAAGCACTATCGTAAAGGATATTTTCCTTCAGTCAACAACTGTTGGTTAAGATCTGAGTCATAGATTTTACAGAAATGGAGAGATGGAAGATGTGAGGAATCATGTGAAATTTGTAATAAACTAAGCTTTTATCAGAATGCTTTGTCCAATAAGCAAATTGTTACCAAAAGATCTTCAAATCCTTATCAGAATTTTTCATAAAATTTTTTCTCTGTATCCAATTACACATCTATTCATACTTGGGTCTGTGACCACATTCTCAGCAACCAAAATTATACAGGGTGTGTAGGACCCTCAGCCTGGAATCTAAGGAATGATAGGATTCTTTGACTGAGAAAGGGATTGCAACCCACTTACTTTCTAGATTGAAATACACTATGAAATTTGAGGAATATTATAAGCTTCATGACATCATCATGAGCCTGTTGAGATTCTTCCTGGTTTTATAAGAAATGTCCATGTAAGCTATTGGCTAGGCTGAATTTCCGTTGGGAGGCTCTGGAAGGGAAAATCTGTTGCAATTTTTTGTTCTGTTTTGTTTTGTTTTAACATGCAGAGCTCAATTCCTTGCAGTTGTAGGATTTAGGTTCCTGCTTCCTTGCTAGCTGTCAGTAGAGGCCAATTTTAGCTCCCGGAGGTGCCCCATTCTCCACCCTTGGCCCCCTCCATCTACAAGCCCACAACAGAGAGTCAGACCCTTCTTGTTCTTTGAACTTTTGACTTCCATTCTGTGCCCAGCCAGAGAAAGCTCTCTGCTTTTTAAGGACTCATGAGCTTAGGTCAACCCATCTGTGTCCTCTTCCTATCTTTAGGTCAACTGATATAGTACTTTAATTACAAGTGCAACATTTCTTCACGACAATACCTAGGTTAGTATTTGACTGAGTAACTGGGCAAAGATGTGTGTACAACAATGGCCAAGAACTTCAGGGTCACCTTAGAACTCAGCCTACCACACATCCCCAAACTCTACATAAAGTTATGTTCTATGTACACACACAAGTTTGCATTCCAAGAAATTCCCCTTTTCCCCTATGATCCTATGAACAAAGGAGCCCTCTGAGTTATCACAGGACCTAAATACATCCTAATGGAAAGAGCCCAATTCTGTATCTGAGCCTCCCTGGTCTCGGGTCTGAAGCCCAGGACCAAAGTCCAATGTCCTTAAGTTCTCAGTAAACATGGCTCCTCAAATGCCTTTGGCGACATCTGACTCTAGGGTAGAAATACTCTGGTATAGAATATGGAGAGCCCCAAATTGCTGGCTTTCTACATGTTTATGTGCTGTCCACTGCCCATTTTTAAAACATCTGTTCTTAGAATCAGTGAATAATATTTTACAATATAAACACAGTACTTAAAACTAAACAACGAATACTCCTCAACTCCTGACCCTATATAGTTTAGGCCAAAAGTATTTGTAATATTTTTAAAAATCACAGGAAAATTCAAGGTCCCGATGTTTGATATTTACAATATTAACATTTAGTAATTTCCTACTGCTCTGTAATTAGAGTCGACTCCCAAGGGGTAGAACATAATTGCTCATTTTGTAGACATGCTACTTCTGGATCAAGAAGCGATTAAAATATTCATACTGCACAGCTTGTTCATTTCACTTATATTATCAGACCAATTTACTCTGCTTCCCTGGGCATCAGTATCTTTGCTTTTCTTCTCTAAAATGGCACATCAAAGAAAACAACATCATAGTCTTCACACCTAGTTGTCCATTTGAAATAAAATGGTAAGAAATTAATATAGAGCCTGGTCTGTGTTTACTGTAAATATATTTCCTATGTACAAGATGTAAAATACAAACAGACTTAATAGTTAAAATCATTGAGTAAAACTTCCCCAAATTTTGTAATGTGCTAGTGATATATGGTTTAAAACTTTTCATCTATGTTAGAAAGATTTTAAGTATGGAAAATGTTCCTAATTGTGATGAAAAAATTTAATAACTTATTGTCTTACTTTCTAGCATGGTATATACTGTTCTATTTTCTTTCACATATATCTATGTATACTTACCTTGGGGAATTTAAATATTCAAAATGGCATCTGTGCAAATACTTTTCTAGGTTTTATAAGTTCCTTCCTGTATTTTAGCTTGCAGTTTTAAGTGTCAGATGCTGTGTTTGGGGGAATACTTTAATTATTAGATCTCTGAACAGTTTAATGAAAGTAGTCCCCAAAATCACACTCAGGGAAAGATCTATATTCGGAAATTGGTTTTCAAAGGGCTGCATTTCAAATTACCTGAGTTACAAGGTCAATAGCTAGTAAGGGAAATAATTATTCAGGATTGAGAATGCACGGCCATGGTCTCATCCACGACTCAGTAAATTAGCTCTGGGCGCTCCTGACTTAAGCTAAAATGAAGTGAGTATGAGAGGTTTAATGAAGTGACCAGAACACAAGCCCCCAAGTCCCCTTTTAGTCATCTGTACGAAACTATATTACTGAAAATCAAACCTATCCACAATCAATTTTAATATCATTTCTGAAGTACACTGAGGAAATACAGAGTTCAGCCTGGGGGCCATTGAGTTTGTATCTGGAGCCTTGCTGCCCTAAGGAGAGGTTCAAAGATGGAAGGACTGTCAGAACGCGGCACCCCATTACCACTCAACATCCACTGCCTGTAGTGCCTGACAACATGAGAGCAAAGGAAAGAGAAGCTTGTCTAGTTAGACCCTAATATCTCCTAGATGACATTGTTGTAAATCCCTTAAGCAAAACAGAAAACAAGAATTACGTTAGGAAGAGAGACATGACCAAATATGAATGCACAAAATCTCTCTGGCCAAAGATCTCTGTGGTCAACATTATTGATTTCACCTGGAGGCAAAATGTTCCTTGTAACAAACTAACCAACAGAATCATTTCCAGAGGATGAGGGGAGGGGGAGGGGAGAGTAAAAGATGGGGAAGGGAACACCTGCAAAGCATCAGGTAAATGGGGAAAGAATCCAGTAGAAAACCAACAATAAACACTGGAACCAAGATGTGAAACTCAATTTGTTCTCATTTTTAAGATGCCATCTCTCATTAAAAAAACACGTTAATAAGTTTAAATTAAACATCACTACATATTTTGGGAGAAAGCTGAGTCCAACATGGAGGCAACTCTAGGGCACGTTTTAGAGTTTCTCTGAATTCCTAAAGCTTGCCTTCAAGCTGAGTAAGGAGAAGGCCAGAGAACGCGTCCAAACTCGTAAAGACATCCAGGTAACAACAGGGCCTTCAGGGATAATCGGTGTGTTGAACGCGTTTCTCTCCACACACAGATGTCTGCACACACTCCCAAGAGCACCAGTTTCCAAAGAGGCTGGTCATGAGATGCAGGTGACCTTGCCCCCCGACCAGGGCATGGACAACTGCTCTTGTCCTTTTCTGGTTCCATGTTCCCACACTCGGAAGGTCTGCTACACATCAGCCACTTAGACACCATAGCCAACATGACCACCAACCAGCCCCAACCCATTATCCCTCCATCTCTCTACCACTCGGTCCTTACTTCACCTTCAGTCCAGTCACTTCTTCCTTCCTGTTGCCACAAGTTTGTAGAAACTGACAAATGTATGACAAGATGCTGGTAAACACACTCTCACACAAACAAACAAACCCTAGTCCCTCATCAATGAGGTCTGCTGATTTCCGAGGTCAAACACTCCCATCAGGGCTGATCGCATGCTGCCCACCTGACCTCAGGAACAGGAAGTTGGGAGGAGATGTGCACAGCTGTCTTCCAGGGCCCAGGGCAACCCACCACAGCTCACCTCTGAAGGTAAGCTGAGGAGCCCAATGAAAGAAGCTTTGTCAGTTAACAGCCAAGAGGTGAGTCCTTGAAAGCCACAGAAACCACCATCCAGCCTCTGTCTTCTTCACACCCTGAGGGGCTGGATTTCAACTTAATAGATTATTTGATAAATATACCTCCCTCGGACTCTGTCCTTGCTGTCCCTGGAAGTGTATGGTTTTTATTGGGGGATACATGGACCTCAAGGAGTTCCTTTCTCAACCCTCAACAAGCATCTCTACAGAACCCTTTCCTTTACTGGAAAGACAGTGAGAGTAAGGCAAAGACCTGATTGCGAGATGTAGGGCTAATTATTTTATCCCATTCATTTATTTTTTCAACATTCATTTTAACAGAATCATTGTTCCTACTGTCGGAAGTTTTTCTCATCTTTGTAGAGATCTTTGTTCTGTTCTCTATGCCCCTGCAGAACGTATTTCCCACCTGCCTTAAAACATCTAACGCGCCGGAATTACTGTTTTACTTAGAGGAGACTGTAAACTTCTTGAAAACAGGGAGATCTTTTCCTCAATGTTGTATGCCCAGAGCCTAGCAGCCAGCCTGGCGCATAGGAGGAGCTAGGAACCATGGAACAAGGGTAGTGGACAATAGAACATACACTGTCCAGGAAGGCGGGCAGACTGAGGGCATGCCCAGCTCTGCTGTTAACTGGTTATGACATTTCCATCACTTATTTCATCTCTCAGGCTCCAGGGAACTGTTTATAAAATGAAAAGGTGCGTGGGAACTTTTTCAGGATACTTTTAATACTAAATACTTACAAATTTAACTCATACTTCTACCGGGGATGACACTAATATCTACTAAAAAGATATTGCTTTCAAGTCCCAGGAAGAAAACGGATAATGTCAACTGAATTGAAAATAAATCCTTTTGTTCTCAACAATAAGTGATTTTCAGTATTGTGCTGCCTCTTACTGAACAGAGACAACACATGAGGGAAACGAATGAGGCGGCCTTTACTTCCTTAGTCGGCCAACCCATTGTGTCTGAAACGCTGCTGGTACTTTTTCACACGCTAAAGGGAAAAACGAGGGCCAAAACCCAGAGATATTTTTGAATCCGCTTTTATTTTTCCATGGCCAGGAAAAGGAACTAGATGAACCCTCATTCCTGACGGTTAACGAAAGACTTGACCCAAAAGTCAAATTTTATTATTTAATGAATGTCAGCTGAAATATTTCATTTGCCATTTTATATAAATATAATTCTTTCAACCTGGATGAAATTCAAATTGTAAATAACCCTGAAGGAGTTAACACCAGTGGTTTGCTGCTAAACAGCCCCATGGCTCCCGGATGAAAAAAAATTAGAAGTCCTGGCTTTTAGCATTTGCTGATTTCCACGGCACAAATATTTCCACAAGGGTCAGTTTCAACGTAGTAACTGTTTCACAACTGGCTCACTAAATTCCCAAGCATTTAAGATTTGGCTTTCCTGAGGGGGTAGCAGAAGGCTCCAGCACCCCATCAGAACACACAGACTTCACAAAAATTCATACAGTACAGCTCTGAACCTCTGCTCTAAAATGTTACTACAGAAAAGCGTAGCCCCTGAACCGACAGCACTGGCAGAATCTCAGACAGGTATTGGCAGTCTTCAGTGCTCCTGGCCTGTCACCTTTTTTGTAAATAAAGCTTTATTAGAACAAGCCGTGTCCATTTGTTTATATATGGTCTATAACTGTTTCTGCACTGCAGTAGCAGAGATAAGTGGAAATCTTATGGCCCACAGAGCCTAAAATAGTTACTATTTGGCATTTTAACAAGAAAGATTACCAAATCTCCCAACTAGGAGGCTGTTGGAAATGCAGACACTCAGGCCCCACCCCAGACTTACTAACAGAATCTCTATGTTACAAGACGTTCAGGCAATTCTTATGGAAATTCAAGCGTGAAAAGCATTGCTCTGGAGCCTGCTAGGATAGGAGGAGCAGAGTACGGGCCTCGCGGATCAGAAGGGGTGTGTAGCAGGGCAGGCTTCTGCCAGACACACAGAGTCGGAAGGAGGTTTTCTTTAAGGCAGATACTGCGAGGAACTGGCTAAGAAGCCTGCAGGGAGCTGGCAAGGCAAGGTCAAAACCCATAGGGTAGGGGCTTCCTTGGTGGCGCAGGGGTTGAGAGTCCGCCTGCCGATGCAGGGGACACGGGTTCATGCCCCGGTCCGGGAAGATCCCACATGCCGCGGAGCGGCTGGGCCCGTGAGGCATGGCCGCTGAGCCTGCGCGTCCGGAGCCTGTGCTCCGCAACGGGAGAGGCCCCAACAGTGAGAGGCCCGCGTACCGCAAAAAAAAAAAAAAAAAAAAAACCCCATAGGGTAGACCATCAGGAAAAGCAGGAAGGAACTCTGGGGCACGAATTGAAGCTTCTATCCGAAGGCAGAATTTCCTCTTCCTCAGGGAATCCTCAGGGCTACTCCTAATCCTTTCTACTCATTGAATCCGGCCCCCTCGGATTATCTAGAATAATCTCCCTTATTTAAAGTCAACTGATTAGTACCTTAATCACATCTGTAACACACCTTCACAGCAAAACCTAGATCACTGTCTGAATAGCTGGGGACTAACACTTACCCGAGGTGACACACAAACTGGGCATCACAGCAGAGCAGGAAATACGTGAGTGAAGGGAAGATACGGACAGGATACCCCAGAGAATAAACGCAACAGGTATTACTGAGTTAAATATCTCCAATTCGTAATACTGCAGAGGCGTAGACGTGACCCTATGGGTTTCAAATAGTAAAGGTAATTATCACTTAATTCTGATATCACAAAAAAGATTTGGGATACGATACTCGATAAATTCTAATAAACCTTGGTAAAATCATCTTAAGAAATTAGGTGATTAAAAAAGGAAACTAGAGTCCTGAAATATCTATGGTCTCCAAAAGAATCATTGTTATATAGTAATGAATGATATCAATGATCTCTCCCCACTGGATCTTAATATAAAATATAATTTAGTCAATTTAGAACCTGGTGGCTGTTAAACTCCAAGGGATTAGTCTTGGACCCGATAATCAAAAATATTTCTGAACTTCTAAAGACCAGAAAAAAAAATTTTTTTTTCAGTGAGTTAAAATGATAAAGGTTTCCAATTGTAATGAGATGCTAGTCAAAACAACTCTTTAGATATCTCCTGGGGTCTTTGCTTGCCAAAGACAGCATAATATTTTCTCATTATTAGCTCTTCAGCAGAAAAGGAAGGCAGATATCATGTTCGTTTCCACCTCACCGAGGAAAGGGCATTTCGAACCAGTAATTTAGAGTGCCAAAATGAAGGGAAGATGGTACAGAACTTTCAGTGATGTGTAATTATTCCACTGAAAGAAACGGGCTGTGAATATGTCTGTTGATTCTGCTTCAAGAGCAGCTCTCCTGAGGAATCTGATTTAGGAAGACGGAAACTAACCAAACAACTCTTGTCAAGCACAGACTCCTCATTTCCTTACTGCGTGTCACGGTGCTCTACGAGAATATTTTTGTGACCACCAAACTGAGATATCAAACCCAGGGTATGTTTAGACTTCAGTCATCTACTACATCAAAGTGTATGGTAATCTCTATATTTTAATATACAAATCTATGTAGTTTGGAGGACACCAATTTCTTTAATTTAAAAGTCTGACCTCTGGGAACATCCCATGTTCATCCTAAGACCTAGTTGGAGTGCTTACCCATGTGTCAAGCTCCCTAAAAGAAATTGGAGGGGCCAGAACAGGGATTCTTGACTGTGACTGCAGAACAGAACCTGATGGGGTACTTTTTAAGATACAAACATCTGTGCTGTAACACAAACCCAAGGATCCCAGAGTTAGGATCCGTGGGAGTGGAGCCCGGGATTAGGTAAACGGAAAAGCTCTCAGGTTGACTGCAAGGGGCAGTCAGGGTGGAGAATTCCCAGGGAGAAGAATTCAGGCAACAGCCTGAAAAATACTCAACGCTCCACTTTCACTCGATAGCTGTTCAAGGGAGGAAAGGAAGTCGCAAGTGCCCCCTTAGTTAAGCACCCAGAGTGCGCAGTGTTTGGAAGAGAAGTTAGGGTTTCAGGAGTGTGTTGCTTAGGAGCTCGGGCTTTGCCTACGGACGACCAGGGTCCCCTTTCCTACAGCACCACCACTGCCACCCAGCTTCTCTCGTCTGTACTCTCCCACGGGCTTCCCCCTTCCTGCTCCCACTCTATCCTGTTCCCCACTCAGTAACTGCAGTGCTCTTTCTAAGATGTGAATACAAGTCACAAATCACAACCCTCTAACTTCCCTCCACCCACACGCACCTCTGTCCATTCCTCAAATCCAGCCACCCCACCTCCTGTCCCAGGGTCTTCAAAATGGTACCCGCCCATCTACAAGCTCTCGTGTACTTAACCTTGTTCAATTCTTAGGTCAAAACTGTTCCTTCCTGGGGGAAGGCTTCACTCAGCCTCTATACTGTTACAGCACTTTACACAGCTCACAGATGCTGCTGATTTGGGTGACACTAGTGTTCATTTCTCCTGCCACATTTGAAGCCTCATGAGGACAGTGGGCATGTTTCTTTTGATCTGGCTTCCCCTCAACACTTAGCACACAGGGCCTTGCCCGCAGCAGACATGTTGGATGAATATTCCTCGTATTACACATGACAACGCATAGAAAGAGCTCAGCAGCTGTAGAACTCGAGCTTCATCTACCATAATTTAAGCACAACGTAGCATGTTCTACCTATGGCATGTGAAGATTTTAAAATATACCAATTAACAAATATTCACATCCTGGGCTACCATCCAAAGTCAATACCACAGATAGTATACATTTTTATTTGGAATAGTATTTGCTAAAGATTGCTGGAAAATCCTATGGTGACAAATACAAAATCACAGGCAAAAAAAATAAGCTTTGCTGTGATATTAAGAAAGAATAGAAGAGGTACAGGATATATCACACTGTGTTTAAGTGATACTGTCATCTGAACTCTAAGTTTTTAATATAGGGGAAGGTTTAAAACTATCTGGAGTGGGCTTCCCTGGTGGCACAGTGGTTGAGAGTCCGCCTGCCGATGCAGGGGACACAGGTTCGTGCCCCGGTCCGGGAAGATCCCACATGCCGCGGAGCGGCTGGGCCTGTGAGCCATGGCTGCTGAGCCTGCGCGTCCGGAGCCTGTGCTCTGCAACAGGAGAGGCCGCAGCAGTGAGAGGCCTGGGTATCGCAAAAAAAAAAAAAAAAAAAAACACACAACTATCTGGAGTAACATTTAATATCAAGGGAAGGAATTGAGGTCTCAATCAGGAAGACTACAAAAAAAAAACCACATGAAGTTCAAAAGAATACGTTGCCTGTGAACATCTATGGGCCATTCCCTTCCTCAGCTCTGAGTTTCATGAATTGACACTGCAGGGGCACAGAGTTTCACTGAACATAGTTTTTTCAATTGGACCAAAGCTGATAATTTTTTACCATAATTAAAATGTAAACCAACCACCCTCAACTAAACAGCAGTCAAATGATGTAAACCTCGTTAATATTTAGGCTTTTTTAAAAAAAGTGCCCTAATGGTAGCGTACTAGGTAAACAAAGAGTTGCATACACCACCTGTCCCATTCATTCATCAAGATCAGAGAAACTCAGGGTCCAATCATTGTTTTTTCTGCACGTGGCTGTAACAGATCCTAAGTTAATCCAGTGGGGATGAGTGCTTCCGGCCAGGGCCTGGACTTGGCCATTGCTCAGCTCTGACCTCAGTTCCTCGTGTCACGAAGGCAAATGTCAACCATGCCCTAAGCAATCAAGATGTACCCATCACAGGGCTTCCCTGGTGGCGCAGTGGTTGAGGGTCCGCCTGCCGATGCAGGGGACACGGGTTCGTGCCCCGGTCCGGGAAGATCCCACATGCCGCGGAGCGGCTGGGCCCGTGAGCCATGGCCGCTGAGCCTGTGCGTCTGGAGCCTGTGCTCCACAACGGGAGAGACCACAACAGTGAGAGGCCCACGTACCGCAAAAAAAAAAAAAAAAAGATGTACCCATCATAGTGGCTGCACTTTTAATGAGTTTTTTTTTCTCTTGAACCTATCATGTGGAACTGGAGCTTGATTCTCATTGGTTCTCATCCCCTAAGCTTGCCATTTCAGAAGTAGAAATTTCCAGTCCACGGGTTCGTTCCCTCTGAAGGTGCCAACTCAAAACTGGTGCTTCCTCTGTGCTCATAGAAGCACTGTTTACAATAACCAAGATTTAGAAACAGCCTAAATGTCCATCAACAGATGAATGGATAAAGAAAATGTTTTAAATATATATATATATATATTATACACACACACACACACAATGGAATATTACTCGGCCACAAAAAAGAATGAAACAATGTCATCTGCAGCAACATGGATGGACCTGGAGATTACCATACTAAGTGAAGGAAGTCAGAAAGACAAATACCATGATAATATTACTTACATGTGGAATCTAAAATATGACAGAAATGAACATACCTACGAAACAAACTCACAGACAGAGAAGAGACTTGTGGTTGCCCGGGGCGTGTGGGGAGCGGGGAGGGAAGGATTGGGAGTTTGGGATTAGCAGATGCGAAGTAGTATACGTGGAATGGATAAACAATAAGGTCCTACTGGAGAGCACAAGGAACTATATTCAGTATCCTGTGATAAACCATAATGGAAAAGAATATGAAAAAGAATGTATGTATAACTGAATCACTTTGCTGTAGAGCAGAAATTAACATTGTAAATCAACTATACCTCAAAAAAAATTTTTCTCATTTAAAAAAATAAAGAATAAAACTGGTGCTTATTTCTTAGTCCCTCCCAGTCTTTTATTCTAGATCTTACCCTTGTATACACATTTCTAGGAAGTGCAAGGTTTTTCTTTCCAAAATCAAAATAATGCCCCAAATAAAATTCTCCTATGAGATTTACTTTTGTAGGTTTAGGCTGTCAGATTCTGTGCTTGAGATAAGAGCAGAAGACAGAACTCATCTGTGGTCACAATGTCTATGAACCTCTAAAGGTTTTGGCTAAAGACGCAAAGAATGCATTAGATGGCAGAAAATTCTAAAGTAGAAATGGAGTCCATTTTTCTTCTACGGAAGGGGATGGCTACTCCCACTCATGTAGCATGAGGTGCTGTCAGTCATGTGTCTGCATTCGGGTAAACCCGCCTTGCATGTCTTCAGGGTATCCTTATTTTTATATCCCCTCTCATAAGTAAAGGTGATGGCCAAATGCTATGAGTTGCCTCAGATGCAACATTTTACAGGGGTGACCTCTTCCCATCAGTGCCCAGGCATCGACCTGAGAAAGGATGTGAGAAAAAGGTGAGCTATTCTAGGATCATCTTCTTAGTTGACCCAGACTTGTGTTCTCAGTTGTATTTGTTGAATAAATGAATCAATTGACCATCAGCTTGAACAGAAACTTTTAGGCGAAACTACCTGGTGAATACTGCTTTTGTTTCTGGAGGAAAATATTATACTGTAGAGGCTGTGTGATTAGAAAAAAAAAATCAATAGTCAGTGACTTTTAAAATACATTTTTCAATGTCAAGGTCTCTCTAAACAACAAATGTATACATGCACACCCACACATAATTGCATGAATACATAAAATTTGAATTGTATAAGAAGTTAACTCTTGTGTTTCCTTTTTATTGGAATATATTATCTAACTGACTGGTGAGATGTTTCAAAACACAGCAAATTTAGGGCATGTCCAAAGGGCAGAGGAGCCGACATGAAAGGGCTGCTAATGGCCAGATCTGAACCAATCAGAACAAAATGGTAGTAATGGATTATACCCCACAGAACAGAAGAAACCAGAAGAGTATACTGATAGAACAATTCAATAAACAAACAGGGAGAAAACAGTTCTCTTCTGTAGTATAATTCCAACTAACAAATGTATAAAGAAAAATAAAAACAGAGAAATCACCATTTGGCAACAGCTAAGTAACACAGTAAAATGAGTATGCTAAATTCTGATGAAAACCAGGGCATTTACATGGTCTCCAAGAATGTCTTCAGAAGCTATTTATCGATTACAAAAAGAAATGATCAACTTGCAGCTGAGAAACTCAGCAGACAACACCTTGCCCAGGAGATTAAAGTTGATATCACCATGAACTGAACAACAACAAACATCAATCTATAGGTCTCCTGAGATGATGCACTGAGAGGGACACGTTATCACTCTGTGGTATTCTTGCCAAGAATGTGCAACATGAATATAGTCATAAAGAAAAGTCAGAAACCAAAGGCACGGCGTATACTACCAAATAACTGGGCCAGTACTCTTTAAAACTCTGAAGGACCTAAAGCACAAAGACTGAGGTACTGTTATAGACTAAAGGATACCAAGGAGACATGAAAACTAGATGTAATTCATGATACTTTTGATCCTGGACCAGAAAGAGAACATAACTGGCAAAATTTAAACAAGTCCTAGACCTTAATAACATTCATCAAGTTATGGGTTTTTTAAGATGTTGGCATTTTAGGGATTTCCCTGGTGGTGCAGTGGTTAAGAATCCGCCTGCCAATTCAGGGGACACGGGTTCGATCCCTGGTCCAGGAAGATCCCACATGCCGCAGAGCAATTAAGCCCCTGCGTCACAACTACTGAGCCTGTGCTCTAGAGCCTGTGAGCCACAACTACTGGGCCCGCGTGCCGAAACTACTGAAGCCCGCATGCCTAGAGCCCGTGCTCCGCAATGAGAGAAGCCACCACAATAAGCAGCCCACACACCACAACTAAGAGTAACCCCCGCTCACCACAACTAGAGAAAGCCTGTGCACAGCAACAAAGACCAACGCAGCCAAAAATAATTAAAAAGATGTTAGCACTTTGTACATCTGATGAAATTTATATATTAATAATTGGTAAAGTGTTTATAATTTTGTATAAATCTGAAATAATGTCAAAATTAAAACTTTTTAGTGATAGAACTCTACAAGATAACATTCCGTTTTCAAAATGGGCATAAGATCTAGAATAGACACTTCACCGAAGAAGATTATAGTGTATCAAACTACACTCCATATCATCTGTCAGTATGGAATATTAAGTTAAAACAATGAGATACCACTACATAGCTATTTGGATAAAACCCAAAAAACTGACAATACCAACTGCTGGAAAAGATGTGGAAAAACAGGTATTCTCACATTCTCATACAGCCACTCTGGAAGAGAGTTTGACAGTTTCTTATAGAATTACTTGCCCAACTGATCTTAAAACTCATGTCCGCACAAAAACCTGCATGAAAATTTTTATAGTAGCCCTATTCAGAATCACCCAAAACTAATCAACCAAGATGGCCTTCAACAGGTAAATGGATAAACTGTGGTATATCCATGAAGTAGATTGTTGTGCAGAATGTTTTGAGCTCTCCAGCCATTAAGAAGATACATACTGTGTGATTGCAATTGTATGTATCTACAGAGGGAAACTACAGAAGCAGTAAAAAGATCAGTGGTTTCCAGGTGTTTGGGGGGGAAGGAAGGGATGGAATAGCACATCTGGCAAAAGAGGGCTTGATTTTCACTTCAGGGATGTATCATTCCAAGGCAGTTTCTTCTCTATCGGAACTAGACGTAAAGTATCCAACTGACTCCGAAAAGGTAAGCACAATGAGAAAGAATGGTGTATTAAAACTCAAAAGTAAAATTCGAGTTAGTGATATGGTAAGAAAAACAATGTGCTGGTTGTTGGAATCTCTTGAAAGAAAAGATGGAAAAGGACACAAACACTGGATTGATAAGGATACACACTAAGATCTTGCCTGTATTTTCCTATCTAGATCGATGTCACAGAAGTGACATGGAGATAAAGATTTGGACTGGCGTGGTCAGAAATGTCAGAAGGGGCTCTTGACGCTTACAATGCTTGCTGTAAGCCAGGACACCTACTGCCAAAGCAGGGGTGAGGTACCAAAAATCGATGGCGATCACGCATGGATATTTAAATTCACCTGTCACGTGACTTAAGGTTGGTTGTGCTCTTCATCCTACATGATATCCAGAGACCTGATCCGTAGTTGTGGACTACTGTGTAAAATTCTGCCACTGAATACGAAATACATGGTCATGAAAACTAACCTGCTAAATAAGCAAAATCCTCTCTCAAGTTTAAGAATAGTCAAATCAAGAAGGAAAAAAAAACTGTGGTTTTCTTCACTTATAAGAATGAATGAGAATTCAAAGAATTCTGTATCAAGTATTTAAAATTAACGAAAGTAAACTAGAGTCTATGTCTACCGAGTTTCCCGATTCTTTGCTGTAAACAGACATGGATTTCAATTCCAGCTTCAGCCCATACTAGCTATGTAACCACAGGAAAATTACCTAAGTTCTATTTCTGCCTTTGTACAAGAATACTGCTTACTTCATAGATTTTTAAGGTTGAGATGATGCATGTAATTCACTAGGAGAGTCTGACCATAGAAACTACACACAAAAAATGTGAACTTATTGTTAATTATTTACTGTTTATATTTTTAAATCTCCAAATTGTGATATTGAGTCAATTAGTGAGAATTACATACCTAGAAAAAACTTATTAGGTATCTAGTATCATAAAACTCCACTTTCTCTTTTTTTTTCTTTTTCAATTGAAGTATTGTTGATTTACAATGTTGTATTAGTTTCAGGTGCAAAGTGATTCAGTTATACATTTTTTTCAGTTTATTTTCCCTTTTAGGTTATTACAAAACATTGAGTATAGTTCCCTGTGCTACAGTAAGTCCTTGTTGGTCATCTATTTTATATACTATAGTGCATATATATTAATCCCAAACTCCTAATTTATCCCTTTCCCCTTCATGTTCAATCAAGAATTTTTAAAGTTAATGTTTCAATATACTCCTGAAAAGATCTCCAGATAAACTTATAATACATGCTAATAATTTATAATATTTTGTACCAATAGGCATCTAAGTACTAACACAGTACCTGACACAGTTTATCAATAAATGGTAATTTGATGATGATAATGATAATAATAACTATAATGATGATGAGATTGGGTGGAGGAAGAGGACAAGAAAAGGAACTAGGGGAGATATTTCGTCAGTTATAATTATACACACTCTGGTCCCACAAGCCACTAAAGAAATGTGAGAGGCATTATAGATTGACAATCCAGCCCAAAAGGGTAAAAGAATTTGATCCTAGGAGACACTTTAAGGTGGATATTTTCTTTGGAAAGTCTTTTGAAACATGAGATTCTTAATTATTAGTTGAGGTTTTAACGTAATTCGACCTAGTGCTCGAAAGCCCTTTTAATCCTTTCCCCAGCCTGAGCACCGGGGCAAATATTTCTGATTCCCGACTGGAAGCATTCGCTAGGAAAGCTCTTTGCTCCAGAACAAGCATTAAGTAGTTAGAAAGTCTCCCGTAAATATTGCACCAACATTAAAGAAATTATGATTCTTCAGGAAAAACAGACATGCCTTTGGATGTCCGGTCAAGCATTAGAAGGTCCACCTACAGTGCAGAGTTGTATTATTTTTACCAACTCACACTAACTAAGTAGATAGCAAGGCATTTGCTTCAATCCAGAAGAAAGCATGATCCAAACTATAATACTAATCTTAACTGTGAACATGTCAAAACTTAAATAGTGTCTATTACAGAAGACCTATGGGTTCTGTGTTGTTCGGTCTGAACCAGGCTTCTATCCTCCTTCCCGGTCAGTCTATTCTTAAAACTATATTTAATATAATTAATGCACAAATAAGATAATCAGTCCAAATTAAGAACATTCTGAGACTATTTTTCACAAAAGTATAAAAACTAAAATAAACTACCTTATACTTTATACAAGATAAAATCGAAGAGTCCCTCTAATAGAAACCAAAGTCCATTTAAACCATCACCGGAGCAGTGTGTACAACCACTTAACGCACAGCACTTACTGTGATGCTCTATAAAGGACACGGAAGAGAATCAGAAAAAAATGCCAATCCATATTACTCAAAAGAAATAGGGGGCTTCCCTGGTGGCACAGTGGTTGGGAGTCCGCCTGCCGATGCAGGGGACGCGGGTTCGTGCCCCGGTCCGGGAAGATCCCACATGCCGTGGAGCGGCTGGGCCCGTGAGCCATGGCCGCTGAGCCTGCACGTCCGGAGCCTTGCTCCGCAATGGGAGAGGCCACAGCAGTGAGAGGCCCGCGTACCGCAAAGAAAAAGAAAGAAAGAAAGAAAGAAATAGGCAGCACATACATAACTGTGAATCCACATCCCCACACTTTGAATTCCCAGGGCCTTCAGGGAACCATCAGCAATCACATTGCGCAAAAGGTGAGCGTATTTGACATTTTAGCTAATAACAAATCCCTAGTCCTGCTATGAGTCTGCAAAGTTAACTGAACACTGAAAATGAGTTTGAAGAATTAATCTAAATATTTTAGAACTGGAGTAGAATAAAATTATAAATCAGTTTTTACGTTCGATTTCTATTACAGATAATGGAAATAAGTTTTTAAACTAAAATTCTTACCTTATTTTATCATTTTTCATACCATTAGGTTTACTGCTATTTCAAAGGATAACAATTAGTATGTTTGAAAATAAATCAAAATACACGGAAAATTAGTAGAGCTATATGCAGTTGTAGGTTCTGAACAACAATGCTGACATTTTTAGGACTATAACTAATTTATTTCTATTTCCACATTCTGGACAGTAGCTCAGAAAACGTTACATAACATTCTGAAATGACAGCTACATGAGAAGGAAAATAACCTGAATAGCAAAGGCAATAGGTAAAAGGAATGATCAAAATTCTCTTTCAAAAGTTTTGGCTGTGCAAAACTTTCCTATTAGTTGCTAAATCAGAGAAAAAAGAAGGGAAGACAAAGGAGCAGGAAAGAACATGAATGATCCCAAAAAGAAGAGGTGGAGAAACGCCTGCTGCCTTGCTAGATTTGTCTTTCTCAGCACACTGGTGAAGCCTTGTGCTTCTTAAGGGATGCGTTTGCAGAGACCCCACATTTGAGCACTGAGGGCTTTTGACCTGTTCAAGGGCAATGTCAACTTTTCTCTCCCTCTTCCTCTAAGTACAAATATAAACTCTGAAACAGTGCACGAGACAACCAAAGGAGAACTCAAAAAGGTGGGACGATAAAGGGAAACTAGTTAGGAACTTAGGACTAGAGAACAATGTAGCAAGAGGGTAACTTATGATGCCCCACCCAACAGAAGAGAGAGACCCAGCTCACCAACCCAAATCCTAACCAAGAAAGCAACCAGGTGTTTTCTTCTGTGGATTGAACAGGAGTCTTTTCAACAACAGGCAAACCCTGTTGGCAAAAAGGATCAACATGCACCCAAGGATATGCCCTCCGTTCCCATTCACCACGGGGCCTGACCCTCCCCTTAGACGCCAAGAGACACTGGGAGGCCATGAGCAGAAGCAAGGGAGCGCCTGCCATCACAAATGCCTACCTGGGAAGCCCACTCCACATCTGACAGGTAGAAAGGATCCTACAGCAAAAAGTACCTGGCCAGGGAAATACTTTCCCTGAGGGCCTGAGGGGTTCTCCCACCTACAGGCAATAGACACCCTGGACTGAGAAATCTTCTTCGGCCCCCATCTCATCCATCACCAGCACAGACTACGGGAGACTCAGTGGTACAAGATAAATCAAGCACTTCAAAATACCAAGACAGGGCTTCCCTGGTGGTGCAGTAGTTAGGAATCTACCTGCCAATGCAGATGACACGGGTTCAAGCCCTGTTCTGGGAGGATCCCACATACCGCTAAGCCTGTGCATCGCGGCTACTGAGCCTGAGCTCTAAAGCCCGTGAGCCACAACTACTGAGCCTGTGTTCCACAACTACTGAAGCCCGTGCGCCTAGAGCCCATGCTCCGCAGCAAGAGAAGTCATCACAGTGAGAAGCCCGCACACCGCCGCAAAGAGTGGCCCCCGCTTGCCCCTGCTGGAGAAAGCCCATGCACAGCAACGAAGACCCAACATAGACATAAATTAGTTAATTAATTAAAAAAAGATCTCCATGACAACTTCAAGTCTCCTTCATCTGCCTAATACCTGTAGTTTCTTGATGGTCCAAATGAAGCTCTCTTCTTTTCTAACATCTCCTCTGGTCACCCCAGTTTGAAGATAAGTGAAGTTCTACAGTGGACAATTCATCCCACTCAATTCAAAGACACTGTATGATACTGCAAATTGTCTTCTATTATTTCATATATGTCTATCTTCCCAGCTATGATAATTGTAAAATTTTTTGTCATCTTTGTGAACCCTCAGTCCCTGTTCAATAAACTTTTGATAACCATTGAATGCATGGATGCCAGTTCTTGAATGAAAACATTTTTTTTTAAGATTTATGATTTATTTTATTTGTTTTAATTTACTTTTGGCCGCATTGGGTTTTAGTTGCAGCATGCAGGATCTTTCATCATGGCGCGCAGGTTTTCTCTTCTCTACTTGTGGAGCAGAGGTTCCAGAGTGCGTGGGCTCTGTAGTCTGTGGCACGCGGGCTCTAGTTGAGGCATGCGAGCTCAGTAGTTGTGGCTCACAGGCTTAGTTGCCCCGCAGCATGTGGGATCTTAGTTCCCCGACCAGGGATGTAACCCACGTCCCCTCCATTGCAAGGTGAATTCTTTACTACTGGACCACCAGGGAAGTCCCCAAAACTAAGTATTTTCTAATAAAAACACCTCCCATTTCAGAGATGAGAAAACTGAGGGCAATGAATTATTTATAAGATCAGAGTATAAAAAGTAAATAATGCAAAATGTGTAAGAACTTAATGGTAAGATAGAATTTTAGCAGGGTAGAGAGTGACGGTCCAGATACCCTTCACGGTGGCAACATCAGACCCAGCAGAAGCTGAATATCAGTGGCAGCCTTTGTGTATGTTACGTCATCTGAGGCTTAGGATGGATTGAAACACCTGAATCAGATAAACATGACAAGAGCAAACGGAAATGAGACAAGTACAAATTATAAAGTGGTCATTTCTTCTGTCACAGAGGTTGGCACATACCTCATTACATTTTAAATGCTATCTAAAGGATGCTGTAAAGATGAGATCACAGCTTACATTTGCAAAGTACAGTGACAATTTCCCAAGTTATAAAATTAGAATAGTTTTATCCATTTTTAATTGTAACTAGAGGCAGTCCATTATCCTTCAAAATGTAGAGCATTAATTTCGTAAGTTATCAAAGGAAAAGGAATTCCCTCCACCACGTCAACTGTATCTGTGAATGATATGATGCAAATGTGGATGGAAACGTAATTTTAATCAAGTACCAATCACATCAAATCACTCAAGAAAGAGGTAATAAAAGGAGGATGAGGTCATAGAAACATTCATTTACATAAAAAAGTAAGGATCGATATATTAAGTAGACCAAAGAGTAAGTGATGTATTTGCTGAATGCAAAAGGAATCATTGGAGCTCATATTCAATTCTTCTGAAGTTGGAGCAGATATAGATTTCCATTTTACTGCTATTGAAGGACTGACCTAGAGCCTGACTTATAAAAGATGCTGCTCACACAGCCCGTGTTTCCAGTTTCATGATGTGTCAAAGAGGGATACAAATCAAAGGGAAGCGAGAAACCTCAAATGGAACCACGAACGTATCTGCCTTTGGAAAAACAGATAAATGGTAATTGTGGATTATATTTTTTGCCTCACGTTTTTAGTCGAAATTAAGGGCAAATAGCAATGCTCCCTGCGAAACAGCAAATGGAAAACTGAATCTGAGACATCACATCGTTTTTAATGTCTTTAACCAAAAGCATTCTTTCTACATCTTTCACATGCTTTGATCTCCAAAGCATGCAAGAGAATCAATGCGCTGAAATAACCAGTACAGGCAAAGACAGTCAACTCAAAGGCTTCCTCCTTCACCTTCATGACAGATATTTAAATGAAAGTCATCTGAATGATTCTCTGCAGAAAGTTAATTTTTTATTTTTAAAAAACTATGGTGAGGGGATGACCGGCAGGCAAACTTTAGATCTCTCCCCTTCTAAACACAGATTAGTACTATCGGATTTAAGCCGTAACTGGAATCATGTTCCTCTGGGTAGATGTGAGTACCTGAAGAAGTCTGAGGTGCATGTGAAACGGAGCAGAACCCTACGGTCCTTGTCCCCCATGTCCTCAGCCTGCCTTTTGTCTGTGGAAAAACTTTAGCCAAAGTTTAATCAGAGAAGTGAGAAAATGCAGAAACAAAGGAAAACAGTCCAACAAGACCAAATAATACTAGTTTAGTCATTAAGCAAAGTCAAGGACCTTTAGTTCCTCTTCAAGGGCTCTAGGTAATATTCTGAGCCATATCCTGTGAGCTGTCCTATAGATACTGAAACCCTCACCAGATGGAAGACGTTAACTGCATGATGACCAGGCTGTAGCCATGACATAAGCTGCCACAGTTCCAAGAATGGCCTCAAGAAAATGCGAACAAACCGACCCTGGGACTGAAGATTAACTGTACTTAAAACAGTCAAGAGGATGCTGGTCAGAACACTGCACCGCCAATTTCAAGATGACTGGCAGAGCTGACTGTGCTGTTTCTGCATGCAGCCCCTTCCCTCCACCTATAAAAGCTATTGCCCCCTGACTGTCAGTGGGGGAGTCGGCCTTTGGACAGGAGTCTGCTCTCCCTGCCCCCAACCCAGTTGCTGGCATCCAAAATAAAGCTAACTTTCCTTTCCACCAACTCACCTCTTTACGGGCTTTTGAGCTGCAAGCAGCCGGACGCCACTTTCCGTGACAGATGCTAGCTACCCCCTGCCCCACAACGTACCAAGTTATGAAGGATGCTACTCAGAGACACAATTCGGCAAGACAGTCATTTTACAATGAAATGTTTATTAGCAATCAAGCACAAAAGGTGGTCTTTACAGCCTACCTGTAAACTGGATGGAGTTTCACGCTTCTATCCTTTTAATTGATTTAGTCACCTGTTTATTAATTTTTCATTTAGGGCAATCACCAAAATCCAGAGGCAAGATTCCCTCACCTCAAGGCTAGGATCAGGCAATCAAAAGCTGAATACGGGGCCATTGAAGGATTTAGCCCAGAACATCGTCCCTACACACTGAAGGCCAAAGCTTTAGTCCCCATCCGTGCATAGGTGAGACTGTCTGAAGTATGTTCAGCCGGTCCGTGTATTTAGAACTACTGTCACCGAAAAGAGCCCACTTCAGAAATTCATCTTGCTAAGTAGTAGGTCATCATTCTGAACAAAAGCTCATTTTGGATATTTAATAAACTAATTCGCCAAGTGGCCTAGTTGAGGGAGATACCTGGAATAAAACTGCTGAGAGTGGCCACTTCTGAAACACGTGCTGCCTGGTTAGAACCACCCTGAACTCTCATTTCCTGATTAGAACCTAAGTAACAAACACATAATTTTACACTATATATGCTGATGCATTTAAACTAAGCTACAATCATGACAGCATCTTTTCCTGTTACAAAAGTAACTTATTCAAGTCGCAGAAAAACTTGAAAACACATTTATTTTTAAAAAATTAATTCTACCCAGAATTAGAACTCTACCATCAAGTACAACACATAATCACTATTAAAACTTTGACCTTCAACACACACACACACACTCTCCTACATTCTGTTGTAAGTATACTCAGACACAGACAAATATGAAAGTATATATACTGAGTGTCCTGAGATCCAACGTACACAAAAGATCCCGTTACTATGCATGACCGAATGCCGCTGAGGAGCAGCCTCTGCACGGGGAGAACTGCAAGGCTGGGTTTGAAGATTACTCCGACTTTATTTCTACAGTTTGCAGAGGTCTGTCACATGACACCCATTTTCACTGCTCTATTTTCTTGTCATTTGACTTAGACTATTAACCTTATTTCTATTAATTCTCAATTCTAGAATGTATTTCCCACCACACGGCTACTGTGGCTGACACCAGGTCTCAGAGGAGATTGATTCATTCGCTCATTCATCTGGCAAATACTGATTCAGTTCCTACTACGTTGCATACACCTTTCCAAGGCCTGGAGCTGCAGCAAACAGAAAAACACCCATTATTTTACAGAGCTCAGATTCTACTGAGATGGCAGGGGGGCGGCCACGGGGTGCTGTTAGCTATAAATGAAGTAACCGAGTAAAAAAGCCATCGTGTCATCTAGCGATGAGTAATAAAGAGAAAAAAGTTAAAGCAAGGAAGTATAATGCGAAGTGCTGAGATTAAAGGAGCTGCATCTTCAAACAGAGTGAAGGAAACCCAGCAGATGCGATCTGAGTGAAACCTTAGGAAGTTAGGGAGTGTGGCGTATTGCTTGGTCTCTGGATGGAAGGTGCACGTGCAAAGGCTCTGAGTGAGAAGCGTGTGTGCTGAATTCAAGGCACAGCCAACAGGCCCACAGAGTTGGAGCAAAATGAGTGGGGATGCATAGATAAAGAGGGGGCCAGGGTCCATCAGGTCCAGACTTCACAGGGCTTTGTCAGCCATGGGGCCGCTGGGCTGGTACCTCCCTGAAATGCAGAGCCACTGCAGAGTCTTCAGAGGGGTGACTTTACCTGCTTTTACCTTCAGAAGATCGTTCTGCCTTCTGTGCTGAGAATACAAAGATGGGAAGAGAGGCAAAGAAAGAGGAACCACTGGACTTACCAAAGCAAATGAAGGACAGACTAAGGTGATGACAGTAAAGATGGTGAATGGACAGTCAATTTAGCTCGAAGGTGGAACCAATCGGGCTTACACCAGATCAAATATATGATGTGAGAAAGGAAGGAATACGCTTGATGCCAGTATTTTGGATTTGATCTAAAGACTGGCGTTACCATTCACTCCAAATGCAGACTCTAAGCTATGAGATTTTGTGAGATTACTGAGGGAGAGAGGGAGTGGAGATCAATGAGAAGAGGTCCACAGACTCCATCTGGGGCACCACCAATGCGTAAAGTCAGAGAGGTGAGAAGGACCCGGCAAAAAAAAAAAAAGATTGAGAGCCACCAGAGAGCTGAGAGGAAAATCAGGGGAATGCACTGCCCTCTCCCCATACAAGCCACAGCTGAGATCAGGGTTTAATACGTCTTGTGACTTTACAACAAGCTCAAGGAGAACAAAATTCAAGTTGTAAGCAAGGGATGAAACAGGAATGGCTACACTGCCCGATGGACTTGTGTGACCCCAGGTGCAAATCCAACCTCACGTGATGCCATGGTGTCAAGATGGCCATCGTCCAGCACCAGTTCTCCCGCATGCGCGAGGATGCTCTTTTCCCCCTTAGGGGACACCTGGAACATGTCCAGACTCACTGAAGACAAGACCAAGGAGAAGATGAAACCACAGGGAACAAGGAAGGGCACCACCACAGCAGTCGAGTGCTTCACTTCCAAGACCTCATTTCTTAAAATTCAGCATGTGCGTCTCTTGGCACAGATCGGCGGAAGGGCCTCTCCCCTTCCTCCATCTTTATCTGTGGACTATACTTTATGCGCCTACTTTTAGAATGTGCGTTCAGAGCACAAAAGCCCAGCATTCGTCTAAACGCTAAGCCTGGGGCAAGAGGGTAGAACCCTGCCTTCCCCTATTTCATTTTTCTAAATTAGGCACTAAGAGGAAGGAGAATGGCTTTGAGAACCAGCATTGCTCCAAGGCCTTATTATGCTGTGTCCAGTATCACTGCACGTGGATGCTGCCTGTCTGTCCACATCTAGGCCTCCTTCCAGCCTCACGTGATGATGACTGAACACCTGTCCTGTGGTCTTCCAGGGCCGCAGCTGCTGATCTCCTGAAAGCCAGCTCACAAACGCCCTCACAGGGACAAGCCAACTTCACAGCCATAAATTCATCTTTGGCAACGACACTTTTCTCACTGGGAACAGAGTCTCCAGAGGGCCATCTTTGTATCCTTGGAAGGATCACTGTTTTGGGAGGCTGTTAGTACAATTCCCTTTTCTAAGCTTAACACTTCTTACTATTCACCACAGGCTTTATATTTTATCTATCCTCTTTCATTGGAAAAACAGATGACAAATGGGTAGTGTTTATTATTCTTGGTAAGTCAGATAAGACTTACACACCTTTTTAAAGAAATAAAAATTGCCTTATTGCAATAAATGAGTATGTGATGCCTGGAAAGTTGCCGTGAGAAAGTGCTGCTCCAAATTCACGCCAGCTGACCACTGGACGTCGTCTCTAAAGTGCATCATTTGTTCACTAACTTATGCCAGACATCCCTCTTAGCAAAATTGGGGATAATGCAGTGAACAAAGCAGAGAAAATCTTTTTTTCCTTCTAAATGGCATCCTACAGGAAAAGTGCCCAGGAATCTGTCTCCAATGAGGTAATAGTTGTCTGAGTGGAACTCACAACAGGCACTCACTTATGCCTAAAAATAGACGAAGAAAAGCCCGTTAGTATTAGTTCCCCGCCATCACCAAGTTAAGGAGGAAGTGAACAGTGGACTGTGCATCCTAGCAACCCTGACCAGAAAGAGTCCTAGCCTCCTGGGGCCCAAATGGGGCGCCAGAAACCTGCCAACTGGTGCGCTGCCAGCGGATCCATTTTCATGAGACTCTGCTCTGTGTTCCAGCCACCGGACCTCAGCGGGCAGGAAAGAGAAAATACCTGCCCAAGGTCCTCAGCTGTCAGAGAGGGACTGACCAGCAGAAGACCCTGAATAGAATCCTAACAAGGAAGATTCTTCTGGAAGAAGGCAGATGCACAGACGCAGGGAGTACCACGCCAGCAAAGCCACGCCCAGGATGGTAACACGTTGTCACAGGGTGAAGGCCACGTGAAGACAGCAAAGACTGTGTGACCCTGCCACCCACAAAACCCCCATCGAGAAAATAACTGAGAAAGCCTCTATCCAAATATCGACAACTCAGAAAGCCTGAAATCACCAAGAGAGAAAGTAGTGAGAAACTACAGTGGGTGGCATCAGAGATGATGGTATTCTGCCTGAGTTAATATAAAAGCTAAATAAGGATTCCTGACATTAGAAAAAAGACATTGCAAATACATTCTCATAATATTTTGAAATTAAATGAACTAAAAGATCAATACTCAGATCTGTGGCCAGGGAGAAGGGGAGGGAGGGAGTTTTGCTCACAGGAAAGGAATGAAGGGAAACTCTAAGATCTCTTCTTTCTAGGCTGAGAGGGAAGAGTGTGAAGAATTACCATATAAAGAGTTATTTTCCTTCCACATCATAGTGAACAAATACATATATGATTATAAACATGGGGAAAGGGAAAGTAACCACTAAGTCCAGAGAGCATACAGTACATCCTCCAAGCAGGAACATTTCTGGGACTGAAGAGGCTCTATTAACCATTACCTAGATGATGGGCACCAAAGGGACTGTTTGGGGGCAACCTAGGAAGTACGGCTAGTCAACCTAAAAGGGATAGAAAAATGCAGCAAAATGTATCAACAGGCAGTGTGATCTAACCAACCACAACAAAAGGGTGGAGGCATCCAAAGACACCTAAGTGGTAAACACAAAGAATAAAAAAGTGTGTTGAGTTTTATACATGTGAGCGGAAGCAGCAGCTCCACCCAAAGACAGACGGTAACGTTGCTTTAAAACAAAGCAACGGACCAACAGCTCTTTACAAGAAACACATTTAAAACAAAGTGTCAAACAAGAAGGCTGACAATAGTGGGTGGGCAAGCGTATCAGGAAAACAGCAAAAGAACACAGGAGTGACAGAGTTGCAATCCGAGGAGATGCACTTGAGGTCAGAAGCACTAAACGTGATAAAGAGCCATCATGTAGCGAGGGGCAAACAGGCACCGAGCGGGATTGAAGCAAAGAGAGCAGCCAGGAGACACAACGCAAAGCAGCAGTTGCACAGATGAAGCAACAACTCGTGTAAACAAGGAACGCTCGAAAAGGACACAAATCCAGCAGGAAATTCCAAGCCATGTCTTCAGAAGCCTGGAAGAAATGAGGACAGAAAGGGAACTGACTAGAACAGTGAGCAAACCTGAACGGGTAAGCAGACGTTAATAGTGTGTGAGTGAGGATGTGCCTACTTCGGAGCCTACAGAATGTTTAAAATTTACCCCTGTATGTTGCCAGAACGAACAAATTAACAAGATACGCATCTCCCAGTACACTTTCTCTGGTGGAATCCAAAAAAAAATGATGAATGTAATTTAAAGGTGACCAAATATATTCATTACTTTGATATTTAGAAACTTTTTCCTAACATTGATACTGCAAGAGTTGTACTCAGAAATGTCCAGCTGTAGAGATCTCCATAATTAACTAAAGACTGAAAATAAAATACACTAGCACTTAAGGTAACAAATAGAAAACAAGCAAAAAGCAGCAAAGGGACTAAGTATAGCCAAATGTAGAAATTAATAGATTTTTTTAATAGAATAAACCATCAAGATGAAAAGTTGTTTCTTTAAAAAGTGAAAAATACATTTATTTACTTATATAAAGTCCCATGAACTGTATTAAGGAAAAAAAATGACTAACATTGAGTGATTAGAATGGTTAAAGGTATTAACTGGACTAATGGTCCCTAGTGAGAGAGTCTAAAGATGGGAAGAAAAGCTCTTCAAAGTATGTTGTAGACACAGGTACACAGAGGGAAGATGATGTGAAGACACAAGGAGAAGACAGACATCTACAAGCCAAGGCGCGAAGCCTCAGAAGGAGTTAACCCTGGCAATACCTTAATCTTGGACTTCTAGCCTCCAAAACTGTGGGAAAATAAAGTTCTGTTGTTTAAACCAAAAACAAAAAAAGAAAAACACAAAGTACATTGCAACCATCTTCAGTAATCATATTAGTAATAATAGTTTCAGAACATTAGATAGATGTTGAGATATAATAGACTAATGCAAATAGTATCATCGAACAATTTTAACAATGCTAAAGTTATAATACTAGTTGGGTGCTTATTTGGATCCAGACTCTGTTCTCAGTGCATAATTTGTATTTATCTTCACAACCGCCTTACATCACTATTATCCACATTTGACACGGAAGTAAGCTGAGGCCATAAGAGGTTGAGTAGTTGCCCAAGGTCACAAGGCTACTAAGTGGTAGAACTGGGACTGTCACTCAGATGTGCTCCAGTGGGCATGATCTCTCCACCTCAATTATAACAAGGAGAGTTTATTCTATAAATGCGAGTGACTCTATCAACGATTTTATAGAAATCTGTCGACAGTATTGATTTTGAAACTCTTATAACTATTTAAAAACTGCAACTACTACAATGCTGGTATGAAAGTCTAGTGGGGGAAAACAAAGTTAAGCGTAGAGTTGACCTCCATTTCCCATACAAACCCATTCTTGGGGCTAAACTGTTTCCACTCCCAGTCTGTGAAATACCCGGTCTAGTACTCAGTACTTCTTCAGTCTCAGAGAGGGCGGAGTGGATGGGAGAATAAGCCATACACTTCTCCCTCGTGGTCCAGGAACAGCAGCCGCAGCATCCCCTGGGATCTCGTTAGAAGTGCAGAGTCTCAGGCCCCACCCCACACACACTGCATCAGAATCTGCATTTTAACAAGGTCACCAAAGCACGAGACTGCAGCTTGGCTTTTAAACATGTCTCGCATTAACCTGGAGTACTTTCAAAAGATTAGTGCCTGGATCCTGCTAGGAACAGACTCTGATTTAACTGTCTTCAGCATGGGGACTCTTAAAATTTCCCGAGGGGATTCTCAGGTTCAGCCACTGGTCTACCTCTCCTCTTTCTCCCCACCCCCTTCCTGCAGTTCTCACTAGGCTTTCTGTGGCTGTGGCAATGGGCAGACAGCAGTAAGGGGAGATGCCATCCGGGGCGCGTGCCTCTAGGAAGAGTGGGATCTCCAGGGGATTCACGCTTTCAGGCTGTGGCATGCATCAGGTGTCCTCCCCCACTGAGCCGCTCTGCCCGGTGGCACTGTGACCCAGGCAATGTCACCCTCCATCTGGCCCTCACTTTTCCTTTTTAGGGAACACCTCTAACCTCCTGTGGCTGAGGGTGTCTTGACCCTTTTTGGGGAAGGTCTCTACGGTAGCACCCAGAATGTCCCCACCGCATGGTGTAGGTCTGGCCCCCAAAACAAGCATCTGTGCTGCTCATGAAACCCAGAGGGGCCCTACAGGGCTCCCAGGCACAAAGGTCTTTTTGTCCCCATTTCTTGTAGGCAAGACGGCAGCCTCCATGACCGTCCCTGAGTTCCAAAGGGCAGATTCGAACAGTTGCCAACTAAGGGAGAAGAAGCCACCTAAGGCAAGATTAAAGGGACCAGAGAAGCTCTTCAAGATTAGGAGACCAAGCACCTGAGACCCTGCGCGCCCCCTCACCTCGTCAGCAACCCCTCGTTTTTGAAACTCTGCAGAAGAAAGAACAGGACTGTTGCTGCCTTGATCCTTATCGCACACCCCTGACCACGAGCTCTGACTATAAGACCCCTCCCTATTCCCCAGGGAGGGGGGCACAGGTCTTGAGGTGCGAGCCCGCTGTTGCCTGGCTAAGAATAAAGCCACCCTTTCTTTCTCCTCCAAAACTGTCTCCTTATCTGATTTCGACACGGCCGCACTCAGAGCAGATCCCTAGCCCTGACACAGCCACCTTTACCCCCTGTGAGGACAGGGCAGAACTGCTCACAGACCCAGTTCTACTCAGCCTTAGATGCCAGTGATATTCCAGCCCCTTTGCTTAGTAGCTCTGGATACAAACCTCAGCATCTCTCACAAGGCTTTGGCTGACAGAAGGCACCCCAGCACCCCCCCAGCAGGGAGGACACGGCAGTGTGTGTGGGACAGGGGTGTCAAAGCCAACCAGCACCCACCAAAAAGCCATCCTCCTCAATGTTTAACTTCACATTTTCAGATAGTCAAGATTTGCTAAGAACACAGACCTCTGATCATTTTTACATTTGCATATCCGACATAAGTGGTCAGTCACCTCTTCTTTAATATGAGGGTGCCTGGCACTGAAACGGAGCAGGAGCCTGGGGCACAAAAGCCTTTCTGTGGCCTCCATTCTTGATTACAGGAAAGAGGCCTCCTTTAGCTTCCAAGACCTTCCCTGAGTTCCAAGGAGCAGATTTAAACAGTTGCTAATTGCACAGGAAGACAAGGGAGGAACAGCCTAAAGAAACAATAGTGCAGCCTTGGGGCAGGGTCGGGATTCCCCCTCAAGGGATACACAGAACAATATCATTGAGCTGTTCTGTAGATACTGAAAGCCCCAGCAGGTGGGAGAAGGTAAGGCTGCTGCCCACAAGCACTTAGACCCCAGACTGGCTGGAACCAGAAGGCTAATAATGCTGGCTCCCCATGACCTCACTACGGACCAGTAGGAACCATGTCCACGAGCTGATCACAGCCTCTTTGAACCATTACCAAACTCCTCACTGCCCACTGCAGGTTGGGGGACACACTTTTGTGGGCATGAGCCCGTTGTGGCCCCCTTTGCCTGGCAAAGCAATAAAGCTATTCTTTTCTACTTCACCCAAAACACTGTCTCTGAGATTTAATTCAGTGTCTGGGTACAGAGGCCAGATTCGGCTTCAGTACCTATTGTCTGCCTTGGTACCCAGGCTAAAACGGAGACATCAAGACTTCCATTTTTCCCTCTCTTACAGTTACACCAAGAAATTAAAAGAGGAATGTGATATTTTATGAAATGGCTTTTTAGCATTAATGAATAATAAGATAGAAAATTGAAGAAGACAGTTTAAAAAAATTTTTTTTAAGATTTACCAAAAGGAAAATGGAACCGTAAAACCGTATTAAGGAAATGCAAATTAATACCACAGTGAGACATTCCTACACGTCTATCAGAATGGCTAAAATAAAAACAGTGACAACACCAAGTGCTGGTGAGGATGCACAGAAACGATCACTAGGACTCTGGTAGCAGTAACATAAAATGGTACAGCTCCTCTGAAAAACAACTTGGCAATTTATTTAAAAACTACACACACAACGACAATACAGCCTAGCAACTGCACTCCCAGGCATTTAACCCAGAAACATGAAGATATAAGTTGGCACAAAAACATATACATGAATGTTTACAGCAGCTTTATTCTCAGTAGCCAAAAGTGGAAACAATCTAAATGTCCTTCATCAGGTAAATAGTTTAACTATAGTACATCTGCACCATGGACTATTACTCAGAATAAACAATCAACTGTTAATACCCACAACAACCTGGGTGGATCTCTGGGGAACTATGCTAAGAGAAACAATCCAAGCCTAAAAAGTTACATACTGTGTTATTCCGTTTACACAACGTTCTTTAAATGACAAAGCTATAGAAAGAATGGTCTGGTAGTTGTCAGAGATTAAGGACAGGCTGCGGGCAGGAGTTGAGAGCGACTATAAAAGGGCAACAGGAGACAGCCTGTGATGGAAATAGTCTTTCTTTTGAATAAATCAGTGTCAGGATCCTAGTCATGTTATTGTACCAGAGTTTTGCAAATGTTACCATTGGAAACACTGGGTAAGTGGTACAAAGGATCGCTCTGTATTTCTTACAAAACATGTGATACTATAATTATCTTAAGTTGAAAAACATTGTTTTAAAAAACCTGTCCTTCCTCTTGTGTTAGCCAGCAGATGACCTCCCTAGAATTTCAACGGCCCAAACTAGATACAGGCAGACCTTGCAGATACTGCGGGTTCTGGTCCAGACCTCTGCAACAGTCACACAAAATGATGGCTTTCCCGGTGCATATAATAATTATGTTTACACTACACTGTAGTCTAGTAAGTGTGCAATAGCATTATGTCCCCCCAAAAACACCAATGTGCATTCCTTAATTAAAAAATCCACTGGGCACAATGTGGATGGGCAGGTTCCTCAGCTGCAGATCTCATGAGACTGCAATCTAGGTGTCGGCCAGACTGAACTTATTTTTGGTGGCTTTGGGGAACGAGGGGCTGGCAGCTTCATTCAGGCTGCATTCTGTCCCCAGATGTAGGGCCAAGGTTCCTGCACTTCGCTCTCAGTGCTCCCTATGGGGTCCCTCCAGCAGAGCCCACACCCTCCTCTGCTGTCACTGCCTGACTCCCCCTGCCTCAATTCCCTGCCCCACCCCCCCCCACATCTGCTGGGCCAGGTTCTGTTTCTTAAAGATTTCTGTTATTAGACTGATCCTGCTTGGGTAGTCTGCAGTAATTTCCCTATCTCAATGTCCAAACCTCAATTTCGGCTGCAAAGTCCCTTCTGTCTTATCATGTCACATTCACAAGTTTCTGGGATTAAGACACATGCATTTTGGGGGGGGGGGCTAATCCGCCTACCTTTCCCCAAATAGAGAGAAATTCTAATTCTACATTTTTTCTCCTCCTGAATGGAAAAAAAAAGGAAATATCAGTTTGCTAATTTTCTATTATGCATTCATCTAATTCTTTATAAAACGGAATATTTTAAATTAAACTAAATACATATGAAATAATAATGAAAAATCTAAGTTTTAAAATGACCTTGAAAATGTTGTAAACAAACAGACCTGGTAAGAAAATCTGAAGTCCTAAAGCTCGGTTCAACCAGTCACCAGAAGAGTGTAAACCTCACCCCAGAAGCTCTAAACTATCCATCCGTTGTTTGACCGGCAGAAGAGAGCACAAATGAAAGTTATTTTTAAAAGCCACAGTAAACTTAAATATGGTTTTCCATAACACAGGACACTCCTGTTATATTATTTAGAAATATCATTCCTATTGTACAGAGTATGTAGTAAGTACAAATGACAATAAAACAAATCTGAATCAAAATGGACTTAGGTTAAATTATACCATCTTTAAACTGGGGATTCTATTTCATTGCAAAGGCAAATCCTAAACTAGACTACTATAAATTAATTATTATATTCTACACACAAAAATCAAACTTCCAACACCATTCATAATAGGTCAATAAATTAAAAGTGGAATATATCATGTTTATATATTTAATTTGATTCAATATTGCAGGCGTGCACCGTTTGAATTTAATAACAGACAAATATTTGGAGGCTTCTTCTGTTATCTTTCAAACCCACAGCATCTGCTTAATCACTTGGTCTGATGGAAGCTTTAGCACACAGCAAGGACATGTTAACCAGAAGCAGTTTCTTTTCTGGGGACAACAGTGATCAATGTGGCCTGTAAGTTTCATTCAGCTTGACCTTCCTGTCTGTACGACCCTGACCGCTATTTTCTTAGAGCATTTAGCTAAGAAATGTACATTGCAATTGTAAATTCCTTCTCTGCCCCTCTGAGATGTAAATTCTTCAAAAGCCTTTTTCAGGTTTCCCCACACAGGAATCTCTCTCTCCGGTACCTGGGAGCCACTCTTTTCAAATTTACTCTTCGCTAACACATATATATGGAATCTAAGAAAAAAAACAATGTCATGAAGAACCTAGGGGTAGGACGGGAATAAAGACACAGACCTACTAGAGTATGGACGTCAGGATATGGGGGGGAGGGTAAGCTGGGACAAAGCGCGAGACTGGCATGGACATATATACACTACCAAACGTAAAATAGATAGCTAGTGGGAAGCAGCCGCATAACACAGGGAGATCAGCTCGGTGGTTTGTGACCACCTAGAGGGGTGGGATGGGGTGATGGGAGGGAGGGGGAAGCCAGAGGGAAGAGATATGGGGACATATGTATCTGTATAACTGATTCACTTTGTTGCAAAGCAGAAACTAACACACCATTGTAAAGCAATTATACTCCAATAAAGATGTTTAAAAAAAAATTTACTCTTCTCCTGTTCCTGTGGGAGGGGAGGAATCTAGCTTTGATAAGGGCCAATTAGCAAACAGATGGCCTAATTACTGTAACCAACACGTGCCCAACCCACGACTTCCTCCCCAACTCTTCCCGCTTAAAAATCCTCCCGATTGTTTCAGCAAATTTGAGTTCAGTCTCTCTTCCTCATTGCCATAATCCCGAATTAAGTCTTTGCCTGTTAAACTCACCCAGCACAATTCCTTTCACAATTGGAAAAATATTGTTTCAATTCCTTTCCAGTTGGAACTCCAGTTAACACTCTGGGAATCAAGAGATGTAAAGGCTTACGGGATATAATACGTTAAAAAAAAATCCACAGGGTTAGGATTCAAAATTAAGTGCTATGGAGAAAGGATAAAGTAAAATGATCAAATATCTTGCGGTTAAAGGTAATTAGTGCTCGAGGACGTTCAAAAACAAAAATCCTTATTAAAAAGCAGCTTTTTAAGGTTCAAGAAAATTTAAATTATTTCTCTTAACAGACTTATTTTTTTTGGCAATTCCTCAGATAGCCTTGGGCCATCAGTGTCACAAGATATTGTTAAAAAAAGAAAAATACCTGACTCTAGAGAAAGGTTAGCTCAACTCCTAGGAATTTCAATTCCTAGTTTTTTTACAGAATTAAGTTCAATTGAAATTGTCACTTTTCTAAATACAGAAAAAGAATGTTAAGCTAACCCGGAATTGATGCTCATCTTCAGTGTTTTGCAACCTTCTCTTTGCACCTGGAGCAAAGGTCCAGGCGTTGATATTCCAACGGGAATCTACGTGACGTTCAGTGTGGGCAACTGATCTGAAAGCCCCACACAGCCCACACCCCTCTGATTAAAGTTTGGCATTTGCAGGCTTGCTCTTTAGAGTAGATGCACGCTGCCTGGAATTGGAAATATGTAAGACAGAGGACCTTCACGCTGCGCGGAGAATGTTTCTCGCTCTTTTCATGAGGCAGAGGAGTCGCCAAACTTTCCTTAAAATCACGTGGATCAGGGCTTCCCTGGTGGCGCAGTGGTTGGGAGTCCGCCTGCCGATGCAGGGGACGCGGGTTCGTGCCCCGGTCCGGGAAGATCCCACATGCCGCGGAGCGGCTGGGCCCGTGAGCCATGGCCGCTGAGCCTGAGCGTCCCGAGCCTGTGCTCCGCAACGGGAGAGGCCACAGCAGTGAGAGGCCCGCGTACCGCAAAAAAAAAAAAAAAAAAAAAAAAAAAAAATCACGTGACTCACTCGGTTGTGAGTATAAAAGTCTCAAGACAGTCTTTCCAAAACTCTCCACCTCATGCTCCTGAAACTTCTCTGGCTATCACTTTCAAGTTCTATTTAATGGAGAAATAGTTCTGTTCTCTCAAGTATTAAAGGATTTTGCTTATTTTCTACAAAGGGTCGCTCATGTCAATTTTATGTCTGTTCTGTGATGTGAGATAAATTGCTGTTGGTTAGAGATAACCAGGACTTCCCTGGGGGTCCAGTGATTAAGACTCCGAGCTTCCACCACAGGGGGGGCTCAGGTTCCATCCCTGGTCCAGGAACCAAGATTCCACAAGCAAGGCGTGCAGGGCAGCCAAAAAAAAACTGCGATGACTTATTAACAATATAATTAGCTCTTCCCCATAGGCAGATAGAGTGGGATATAGATGCTGACTGGGCCTAACCCTGCCTATTTTTTGGTCACCAAGGATAATGAAAATAGGATGCAGCCTGTTCTTTGTGAGACAACTCAGGTTAAGATGAATGAATTCTGTCACACGAAGATTCCGGAGAGTTCTTCATGCTCATATTTATAATTGTACGTTTCATATAATTAGCATCATTGACTAAGTCATTTTCTCACTGATGACTGGAATAACAAGTTGCTCGCACACTACGAATTCATCTGCTACACTGCTGCAGTGTTACTACCTCCTCCAGGCTCTTGGCACATGTGTGCAATTCATGGCCGCAAGCTGAGCTCAGCTTCACTCTTTGGCCCTTCCTGAACTGGATTCCAGAACTGCCCTTATATTTGACCACCTACAGGGTTCAATCTGCTTTATCCTCTAAGAGGGGGATTATCTCCTTTTCCTCTTCTGTCACATCACATATGGATGCTGGCCTTGGGTGTGAGACTCCTGTAAGTGTGTCCAGGTTCTGATGAAGATTCCCATGATGGAGGCTAAGTAAACCACGGAAATAATCCATAACTCTTATCAACCTTTACAGCACGTTTCTAAGAGTTACTCAATATGGTTTAGTAAAATCACTACTGATAGTGATAATATAATACATTTACTGAATGTCTTTTACAAGCCACATACTATGTTCAATGCTTTACATAATCACCATCTTTGTTTTTTTATAGAAACCTATAGATTAGTCCTATAATTACCACTATTCTGAAGAGAAAAGTGAAGCCATGGAATGTTAATAATCTTGGTGAATCAAGCAGCTATTAAGGAGAGGGGTCAGGAATTGAACTCCAGCATTCCAATGCCAGAGGCCCATGCTCTTTGCTCTTAATTAGGTGAAAAGGCCTTTACCATTATTAAATGTGTTTTAGGTTTTGAAATACATGCCAACTTAAAAAGGTACATTGGAATGCAAGTAAGTTAGGGGGTAAGGCTATTTTAGAGATAGTCTTGAATTCAGTCTGATTTACGTAAACAGTAAATCACTCCCTAGCTATAGCAGATTATTAGTAACTACGTGTTCCTTACAACACAGCACTGACTTGCAATTCTACAAATGAGAACTGATACTCATTCCTGGCCATCCTTTAGGTGACCAACACCATAATCATCAGTCGTCCAAGGGGCCCTCTGGATCCTCTCATCTCTTCTGGCATCCACTCTGCTTCTCCTGATTAAACTTTTGATACTTACATATGGCCACATATAACTGAGTGTTGCTAAGTCGTCATTTCTTCTACCTGTTCTGTGTGTGTGTGTCTTCTTTTATGGGAATATAGTTTATTTACAATGTTGTGTTAGTTTCAGGTGTACAGCAAAGTGAATCAGTTATACATATATCCACTTTCTTTTTGACTCTTCTCACGTAGGTCATTACAGAGTGCTCTACAGTAGGTCCTTATTAGTTATCTATTTTATACATAGTAGTGTGTATATGTCAATCCCAATCCCCCAATTTATCCTTCCCTACCTGTTCTGTCTTGCATCGACCTGCCTCATGCTGTCTGCATTATGACAGCCCTTGGAGAGGAAATGCTCCTCAGTCTCGTGATGGCAGAATTATGGTTAAGGCTAAATGCAAGGCTATCCCACTAGGAAATCAAGCAAGCTGAGTTGTCTTCTCCCTCCCAGATTTACCCCTCAAATCTGTCACCTAAGTGTCAAGATTACAACTTTGAATCCCACTTTTAAAACTGGGCTTAGCATATAAATGACCTACATTTCCAACCACATAAGAAATAAAATTGCTCTTTCCAAAATTGTCATAAATAGAAAAGCCCATTTAACCTTATGATTTAATAGGTGCAGAATCAAAATTGTTGAACTCTGTTTTGCCTTGTATGTTAAACAGGCACTGAAGGAACCTGGGGGTAACAGACTTATTATTTCTTCCTGCACATTGACCCTACACCTTCTCATCAATTCATCATTTTTGGTCAAGTTTAAAAAATGAGCTGTCCCATCCAGACCCTCAATCCGGATTCATAAAAGGCCCATGGACAGGCTTCAAGTGTCTGCAACCTCTGAAATTACATGCAAAATATAAATCATATATGCATATACACGTTTGTGTAGAGATGGGTTTGCTTTTATCCGATTCTCTGAATGATTAGTGACTAGAGAAGATTAAGAATCACTACAGTGCTTATGGAATGAATGAGAGAAATTGTGACTAGCACCCCACATCAGACAGCAGAAGTTGAAGTTGCACAATGTATACTGACACATCCTCTAAACTTTCAAGAGGCTGTAACTCTTGCTTCTGGAAGTATTACTTCCTTAATATTCTGAAGGCATTCCCACTGTAAGACAGATCTCTGATAAACTGCAAAAATATACACTTATAGCATATCCCGTATCTAAAGAAAATGTATCCCCCTCCTAAAGGAAAGGAAAGAGACAACAGCAAACTAACAGATGACACAGTGGTTAAGTAAATGCTAAAGCGAAGGTTGTCGCTGGGCATGTATCAGTTTCAGCACCAGGGTTACAACATTAGGATTCAGGCCCATAGCAGTCCGGATGCCTTCTCTAGGAAGCCGATACTCACTCAAGATCATTTACCAAACACTAGTTAAAACACTGCCAGGCCAACAGACAACCAGGAATCACACAGAGGCCCACAAGATCTTTTTTCTGGAGGGGAAAAAAAAAAACAACACAATTTTGTCCCACAGATTTCTAAGGACTAATTAAATCAAATATGACTTAGTAGTAAAATCACCCTCAACAAAAGCAATAAACAGACTGACTCCCAAACACTGCAGACAATAAAAGGAGGAAATGCATCATCCACATAGATGGATGAGGAAATAAAAGATGGAATAAAACAAGCAGCAGAGGATTCCCAAAATTATCCAGGCAGAACTGGAAAAGAACTGAAAAGAACTTTAAGAAATAAAAATTGGACTGAAAAAAAAGAGAATTAATATTTCTGAAAGAAAATATCTTGGAATAAACCACAAACTGACAGAGATAAATTTGGAAGAGAAGTTGAAGAACAAAGAGGATATAATGAGAAGATATAACTCATATCCAGTGAGTTTCAGAGGGAGAAAAGAGACTAGAGGAAAGGGAATTGAAAAACAGTGCTTGAGAATTTTCCAGAACTACAGGTAGACCTGAATCCATAGGTATATTAGGCATAGCATATAACACGGAAGAATAAATGAAAAGAAACACACGCCCAGACACTCTGTCATGAAACTTTGGAGCACAAAATAGAGACCTTAAAAGCATTAATGGAGAAAAGAACATACAAGAAATGAGACTGGCAACAACTTCCTTCCACAATAATAGTAGAGAACAAAATACAACAGCAAGGTATCTTTAAAGTATTGGTAGAGGGACTTCCCTGGTGGCACAGTGATTAAGAATACGCCTGCCAACGCATGGGACACGGGTTTGAGCCCTGGTCCGGGAGCCATGGAGCAACTAAGCCCATGCACCACAACGACTGAGCCTGTGCTCCAGAGCCCGCGAGCCACAACTACTGAGCCCACGTGCCACAACTACTGAAGCCCGTGCACCTAGAGCCCGTGCTCTGCAACAAGAGAAGCCACCGCCAGGAGAAGCCCACGCACCACAACGAAGAGTGGCCCCCACTCGCCACAACTAGAGGAAGCCCGTGGGCACCCAAAAATAAAAATATTTTTTTTTAAAAAAAGATAGCTTTATTACTTTGCCAGGCAAAGGAGGACATAGGCTTCTGCCTCAAAAAACTGCGTCCCAACCCAGGAGGATTTGATAAGGCATTTTATAACAATACTCCCCAAGGGAGAGGTTGCTGACAAGATTAGGGTGCAGGGTCTCAGCGAGCCTCTCACTGTTGTGGCCTCTCCCGTTGTGGAGCACAGGCTCCGGACGCGCAGGCTCAGCGGCCATGGCTCACGGGCCCAGCCGCTCCGCGGCATGTGGGATCCTCCCGGACCGGGGCACGAACCTGTGTCCCCTGCATCGGCAGGCGGACTCTCAACCACTGCACCACCAGGGAAGCCCTGGTCTCCTAATCTTGATGAGCTTCTCTGGTCCCTTTAATCTTGCCTCAGATAAAGGGGCTGCTTCTCCCTTGATTAGCAACTATTTGAATCTGCTCTTTGGAACTCAGGAAAGGTCATGGAGGCTGGATGGAGTCTTGCCTACAAGAAATGGGGGACCAAAAAGAGGCTCCGTGCCCAGGAGCCTCACAGGGCCCCGCTTGGTTTCACATACAGTTCCTCGCTGGGTCAGCACCCCCACCCCAGGAGCGACAGCATGCCTTGTACCCGGTACTTGATTTCTGATGTCATTCTCCAATCAAAGGAACCAGGGCATCCACGGAGAAATGGCTACAGGCCTGGGGCAGGAAATAGCTTTCTTGGACGTGCATGCACACGTGGGTTAGTACATACATATATATTTTTGTGCTCTATCAGCCGAGAGGCCCTAACAGACATGATGGTGCAGCAGTAAGGAGCAGACCTTGGCTCCTAAACCATCCTCCTGGTCTCTATGGAGACATGGCTGATGCCCAGCTGCAGCAGCAAACGAACAAGATGAATATGGAGTATCTTGTAGCACCAGAAAGAAAGAGCTCAAAAATAAATCAAACCCTACACTGATGGGGGTCCTATCAAAGGGACTCAGGAACCAACTGAAAGAGTTCCCAATGGTCAAAGCTGGAATAATCTAAAGAAAAAAAAAAATTGTTGATAACACAAAGTATAAAATATCCATGAGTCCATAACACTGATATAAATAAATGTTTGAATAAATTGGGGGAGCAGAAATCCATGTCCCTTGCAGAAGAATTCCAAATAATTTGCTAAGCTACTGCACCTCACGGAGGTGGGAGCATAAATCCCCTTCTTAAGTATCAGCTTCCTTCCAAAGGGGACAGGAGGGATGGGAGCTGGAGGGGGAGGGAGAAGGTAACTTTTCGGCCGAGAACATGGCCAACACCATCTCAGCCAGGTGGTCAAGGTAAGCATTGGTGATAACCACGCTGATAGCGTGTACCTTGATACGCAGTGGTGAAAATGGTCCTTCTCCTCTGTAGTCTTCCTCCCAAAAACCCACACCCGCATCTAGTCATAAGAGAATTATACAAATCGCCAATAGGGGGCATCCTTCAGGATACCCGACTAATACTCCTCAAAACTGTCAATGTCTTTTCCATGGAAAAGAAAAGACATGAGGTAAAGGTAAGAAATCTGAATCAAGTATGGACTTCAATACTGATACATCTATTGTAACAAATACAAATACTAAAGATGTTAATAGCGAAAGATTGGGTGTGGGGTATATGGGAACTCTCTGCACTATCCAACATTTCTGTAAATCAAACCATTTTAAAAAATAAAGATTAAAAATAAACGGAGTGGTCAATTCAAAACAAACCCCCAAAAAACCGGAAAGCCAGTATGTCAGAGCTCCGCCCCTCCATTTTCCTTCTTTCCTCTCGCTGCTTGTACACTGACGATGGACCGTTCAGCATCTCAGGATGTGCCGTATTGGTTTCCAGCAGTGTTGGACCATGGACTCAGCTGGTTCGGGGATTTAATAAATAGGTGTTGCTCTGGGCTTCTAGCTTTTGGCTAGGTGCAAAATGATTCATTCCCAAGTAGGGAAATAGAGATTTCCATATCTCAACTTTCTAAAGGATGAACTAGCATTTTACCTCAATAGAAAGGTGTGCCAAATTTTTATTTTAAAAAATCATAGCTTAAGTATAGGATGATCGGTATTCTCTATATCTATTTGAATTTCAGTCAACATCAGGGTTAAAGTACTTATCACCCACATTGCGCACATGGCAAAATAGTTTTTCTGAAGTAAATTCTTCATTCTTCCTCATTATCAAAAGATGTTGGCCAGTCACAAACACACACCTTTTTGGTTTACGCGAACAAGTATGGTTCCAAATACCTGTACGTTTGTAATTAACTCATTCTCACATTAAAGTTGCCATGCTTATATTAAAATATGTAAATGTGTATTATTCAATATAGGAAAAGACCATGTCGAAGAGGCAAAGCCAGCCTTCAGGGAAGAAGTTTTAATTATGTTGCTTAGGTTAAAAACATGCCCTTTTTCATATACCCTGAGAAAACCATAATTCAAAAAGAGTCATGCACCACAATGTTCATCGCAACTCTATTTACAATAGCCAGGACATGGAAGCAACCTAAGTGTCCATCTACAGAGGAACGGATCAAGAAGATGTGGCACATATATACAATGGAATATTATTCAGCCATAAAAAGAAACGAAATTGAGTTATTTGTAGTGAGGTGGATGGACCTAGAGTCTGTCATACAGAGTGAAGTAAGTCACAAAGAGAAAGACAAATACAATATGCTAACTCATAATAAGGAATCTAAAAAAAAATGGTCATGAAGAACCTAGGGCAGGGCAAGAATAAAGACGCAGACGGAGAGAATAGACTTGAGGTCACGGGGAGGGGGAAGGGTAAGCTGGGACGAAGTAAGAGAGTGGCATGGACATATATACACTACCAAACGTAAAATAGATAGCTAGTGGGAAGCAGCCGCATAGCACAGGGAGATGAGCTCGGTGCTTTGCGCCCACCTAGAGGCGTGGGATAGGGAGGGCGGGAGGGAGACACAAGAGCGAGGAGATATGGGGATATATGTATATGTATAGCTGATTCACTTTGTTATAAAGCAGAAACTAACACACCGTTGTAAAGCAATTATACTCCAATAAAGATGTTTTAAAAAATGCCCTTATTATCTTCCCTTGCTTAAAAATATCTTTCTGTTAAAGCAGTCATCTTTTGCTCAACCATTTCAAGTTTTTTCTTGATATCATTAAAATAATTCTACTTAACTTTATGTCCTAGCTGTCGCAGACCAATAATGGGAATACAGAAAATGAAAAGAGCTATGTCTTGACTGTGCATAGTTTTTTTATTTTTTAATTCAAGATTACTGGAATCTTAGGAAACATCTTTGACCTTCCCCCAGCTGCCTAAGAACTTAAAGGGTCAATTCCTGGAATAGAGCCATCGCCAGAGCTATTAGCCAAGAGTACGGCTGGGTGTGGTGGTGAAGCTTAGCAGGGCCTAGGGATCCGAGTCCACTCTGTCCCACGGTCTCTGCCTGGCCCACGGAACATTTATCAACACATCTGCTTTTCCACCTCCATGTGAATTGCCTTCCTCTCCTTTGAAGCCCCAAACCTCTAACCCCAATATCCTCTTTTGTCTTTAGATATTTAAGGTCAGAATTTTGGCCATTTTGGTAAGTTACTCAGTTTTCCTGGGTCTCTCCCAGGTATACATGTTTTTTAAACTTTAATTTTGTTATTCTTTCTGATGTCAATTCAGTTCTTAGACCAGCCAGAACCTAAAAGGATAGAGAAAAATTTCTTCTGACAATTCACGTTTATAAAGTGAATAAAGGTGTAAGTGAATCTTTCTTCTTCCCTTAAGTTTTAAGATGTTATAAATGCCCCTGAAATTGTAATAAGGTTCCAGAAGCTTCTACATAGAACTGAGTTTGAAGTAAAGCTGTTTGTCTATCCACTCCTACAATTACGAGCTTAGAAACATACAGGTCCTGGAAAATCAAGGTAACGCTACAACTGTCATAGATTAGGACAAGACTCACGCTGGAAAGCAAGGAAAAATCCGCAATTCACAGGGCCTTCAATGACTGAGAGATGCACAGGAAGGACACTGCAGGGACCAACTGTGCAGACAGGAAGTGCACTCCAAGCTTCCTGCCAGGGTAAGAACAATCCTATACTCACTCCTTGACAATCTGGCCGTAGAGGGGAAGCAGAAAAGTGCACACTCAACCAGAGCAGAGAGGAGCCAGAAAGGAAACACACTCAAGGCTTTCCCTGTTATCACAGCTATCCCTGTTACTCCTGTTATCACAGAATCCATAATTCCCTCCCTCCCCTCACACAGCTAACTACAACAGTGGGCCTGAGGGGCTCAACCAGATTCCTCAACACGGCCTCGGGGCGCATCACTCATCCACCCTCTTGTTTCCACATTTCAGGAAGAGGAGTGCAAAGTCGTCTGCTTTCTGTTCCAAAGATTTACACCTCTGGTTTCCCATCTCATTGCCGACCCGTTTATAGGAGCTCACAGGAAACACCTTTCCATGAAGTGCACGTGCCCCATACTCTGGGGCTCACGAAGGATTCTATGAACCTCACAAGCTTTGATATAGTTTCTCACACTCAGTTTAGAACCAATTCATTACTTCAGCAAACATTTATTGGCTCTCTGCTCTCCAGGGCTCTACACTGGTAACTGTTCCTCAGAATTGTTCAGAGTTTGGGGGAGAAAATATGAGTTAATAGGCAACACAATACAATGTGATCAGTGTTTTAAAACCAGTGTCCTAAGGGTAGGGACTCTGGGAGCTCAGACTTTTTGAGGGTTCCCAGAAAGCTTGCTGGAGGAAGTGACATCTACGCTGAGGTTTACAAGTAAACAGGAATTAGCCACCAGATGGCAATGATGGGAGAGACTCTCCAGGTCAGCTGAAACCTGCTGTAGTTGAGTCTGGCTCAGACATAGAATTCCACACACAGAAGTTGAGATGCGGGTAAAGAAGAGGTTCCACATGATGGGGAGCCATTTGGCCAACAGCAAGATTTAATTAATAGCAAGGACAGCGCACCCCCTGCACAAATCAAAACATGCAAAGGGCGCAAAATCCAGCAGGGTCGTGGTAGCACAGAATTTAAGGAAAGTAGGTTTCAAGAACGTGAGAAAATGATAAACAGCGGGTATGAGAGACTGAATGTATTACAGGACATCAGCCAGACCATAAACGAGAGAGAACGCTGACCCACGACCTGCAGCAACCAGCCCTGGAAGCCAAACCCCAGCTTCTGCAGCGATAGGCTCCATAGGGCCAAGACTCCGTCAGCACCTGACAGCTCTCCTAGGTTCACCTTCACTTCCAACTTGGACCAACCAGAGAAACCAGATCTGCTGCCCTAGCCAATCACACAGGAGGCCCTGGTCCTGGTTAGCCCACCGCCAGCTTCCCAGGGCCCACCGCCTCCCATCAAGACACACCTGAAGCCTCACCTTTTGGTTTTTCTCCGTTAAGCTTCCCCACGCCCCTGCCGGCCCTCAGGTCTCCGTCAAACACAAGGGGTGGGGGGGACCCTCTTGCTACAGCAAGTTCTGAATCAATAGCTGCTGCTGCTCATCTGGGTGGTGTTTCTCTCCCCAGGTATAACCCTTTTGTTTTTTTAAGGAGCTTGACCAGGAGGGAAAGAGAAAGAGCACAGACTCTGCCACGACGGCGGCAGCCGCTCCGTGAGTCCTGTCCAATGGCATCTGATTTCTGACAATTGGACGGAGACCAAAGGACCTAAGAAAATAGAGAAGTAGGATGTCTGAAGCAAGGAAGGAAGGTTTAAATTAAGTGGCTGCTGGTTGATCACCACTACTGTGACGTAACTGTTGGAGTGATTCAGGGCACCTAGAAGGAGGACTCCTAGACCCCAGCTTGGTTTTAGACTCGACTCTTTCCTTAGACAGCAGAGCACAGTGATTAAGAGCTCGAATTTCATAGTTAGCCTGTATTCAGAATCCCAGTTCCACCACTTCCTAGCTATGTGCCTCTGAAAAAGTCATCTCCCTGTGCCTCAGTTTCCCCACCTGTAAAATAGACATAATAACAGCACTAAACTTTTGGGGTGGTTTTGACGATTAACTGCTACTTGTAAAAGCATGTAGAACAATATCGGAGATGCACTCATTACTATACAATAAAATTATTTCCATGTCTTTGGAGGATTGTTAAACATCTCTCTCCAGCCCAGATAAAACGTTTAAGTCTGAGTCAGTACATCCAACTACCCAGTTTTCATCCTGTCTTGAACGGCTCATAGGCAACTGTCCCAGAAGAAAAATCACAATTGCACATCTCTCTGCAGTGTGTTTGATAGAAAGTGTAGAGTAAGAGAATCAAACCAAAATCACAATGTTTCCATGAGAGCAGCTTTTCTCCAGCTCCACGGGAGTTTGCCCTCAGCTCCTCAAGCAGGGCTGGTAGATAGAAGTTGGAGGAAACTTCTAAGGGGTAGGAGGAAGGTGATGCAGAGTCCCCAGGGGTTTCTCAATTAGAAAGGTCATGCTTGCCAATGAAAACGTGTCCAGCTGTTATGGTCACTGATATAGCAATGATGCAGCTACAAGTGGCCTCCTTGGATCTTACAATTACTAAAGTCACACACCTGTGCTGGGATGTCGTGTCCTCAGGTGACTGACAGACCCTAACCAGGCTTTTCTACGTCAGGTAAGCCTCAGTAGCCTATTCCTTCTAGTCTACACCACAGAGACAGACAACACGACAGGCTGCCCTTCATCCTGCGCCCGCCACCCGGGAAACAGCACCTACGAAGCCCGGGGCTGCCCGTGCCGACACCTGCCTGTCCCCCCTTCACACCCAGTTAACTCTCTCCAGGTGCTGTCAACTCGACTTTCTCAGCATTTCTCCAGTCTCCCCACCTTGTTGCCTCTTCAAAGCCACCAAGCGATCCCAGCCACCACCATCTCCCCAATATCCTGCACTAGCCCCCCCGTACCCTGGGCTCCTGCATTCACACTCCTCCAATTTTCTCCACTAGCAGTCAGAATATTTTAACTTCCAAATATATGCTGTCTCCTTCTCTGCTTAAAACCTTCAAGAGCTTCCTGCTTCTCAGAGAAGGTGCCCGCACCCTCAGCTTGTCCCTGTCACCACACCCCCCTTGCATGAACTGGTCCTGACCCACACCAGTCTCTCAGGGCACCACTGTCCTCCCTGAGGTCAGATGGCTGGTCTTTCATTTTCTGCCTCAAGGGCTTCTGGGAAGTGGGTCTTCATTCCTGAACTGACCGCCACACCTGTGCCCCATTAACTCTGTCCAACATCTCAGTGTCCACTGAAACACTGCTGTCACCAAGGCAAGCAATCTTGCTCGCTTGCCCCTCATGCTTTTGCTTTAACAGGGCTTATTAGCAATGCAGTGAAACAATTTGTTGTGCAATTTTTGATGCCGGTCTCTCCTACTAGACTATGAGCCCCAATGAGAGCAATATCCAGCCTGGACCAGGTGTTTGTGAAAGGCTTGTTGTATAAATATGAGAAGGCTATGGAGAAAAAAGTAGCTTTGGAGAGACAATAGCAAGTCATGGAGCGATATTTAGGGTCTGCTTTAGGTTTAGGGCATAATTTAGAATGACATCTATACGGCTTAGCAGTGAAAACCAGAGGTGAATAAGGTTTTTTTTTTTTAGTATATTGGAATAAACAGAACAAGGTAGTTAAAAATCTGTCAAAAAAATTTTAAGTTGATAGGATTTTTCTTGTGGGCCTCTCACTGTTGTGGCCTCTCCCGTTGCCGAGCACAGGTTCTGGATGCGCAGGCTCAGCGGCCATGGCTCACGGGCCCAGCCGCTCCGCGGCATGTGGGATCTTCCCGGACTGGGGCACGAACCCGTGTCCCCTGCATCGGCAGGCAGACTCTCAACCACTGCGCCACCAGGGAAGCCCAAGTTGATAGGATTTAAGAAGGAAGAAGAGCCGAGAGAATTTGTTTCTGGTTTCAAACATATTTGACTTGGTAGTATATGCAGACTCAAACTGAAGGTAGAAATTCTGAACTTGATTTCAAGTTAGACCAGAGCAGTGTTGTAGGAAAGGGAATCATTTCTCTGTTTGGAGACTATGTTTTAGGCTTCTATTGATTCACGGCAGAAACCAGGACAGTAAAAATCAGTAAGAAAATAAAAATTACTAGCAAAGAAAGACTATTAGATGCCTGTTTACCAACATAAAATACCAAGTAGATTCACATGGTCATTATTGAAGTTGCAGGTACAGATTTTTTTTAAGAAATTGGCATAGATAGTATAATTCACTTTCAGGTTTGTCATTTCCAATAAGACACATAAAATAGTTTACTTATAAAACCACTCTGGTTAATATTACGTCAAAATTACATCAATTGTAATTTTAGATAGATAAAATGTTAGATATGTTAGATAAATGTTAGAGAAAAGATTTTTTACAACTTTGATACTCAGAAAATGCTAAATTCGTTATCAAATTATCCTAGGCACTGATGATTAGGGAACTACTTTTACTAGAACAGCTGATACTTCGCATTCATCTAAGAAGCCACAGGACAAGTAAACAACTCTGCCAGATGTTTTGTGTCAGAGCACGTGGGTTTTGTTTTCGCTGAGCCCAGCAACTCTTCCAGGGCGTCCTGAGAGATGACATCCCGTGCAGGGCAACATGTGAAATCAGGTGTTGAACACAGAGGGAGGACAATTTACTGTAAGTGGTTTTAACCATCTCAGCAAAAAAAAAAAAAAATTTAACGACCCTCTCCTTGCAAAAGAGGGTGTTAATAACTTCACAAGATAAATGCTTGCTTTTCTTCAGACGTCATGCCACTTTTGTGCAGGCTTAGTGAGATTTGTAAGTGAGATTTTAAAACAGTTCTCTGCATCTTTGATGCTCTAAACTCTAAGCCCCTCTCAAAGAATCACACATCCAAGGGTATGGCTGGCGGGAGGGGTAGGAAGGGTAGGAGTGAACAATGGCCATTGCATACAACTATTTTTAATTGTCAAATACTAGTGTAAATATTCAAAAAAATTAATTTGTAGATTTCCCTTTCCCAGCCCTTTTCATTGTTACAGCACTGCTTCTCTGTTTCTTACTTCAATTTTTAGGAAAACCTCAGAAAACTGATTTCTGTCCAGACTCTGTAAGCACCTCAGGCAGTCAAGTTCTCAGGCTGTTTACATGATGAAACTAACTGTCCAAATACCTCAAAAAAGCTATCCTAAGTCATCATGTCATGCTGCAATTCTATTTTTTGTGAGGGCATATAGGCAGACATTAACCAATCAGGCAAGAAAAAAATCACAAGAAAGGTAATAATGCATTTATGTTACTCAGTCTGGCTCAAAATTACAGCCAGCAGTTATAATACTATAGCTCATTTGCATAACTCTTTCTGGAACTCTCCAAATGCAGCACAGTACCCGAAGTGGAGTCAACACATCCACAAATTCGTTGCCTAAATATTTTGGAAGATTGGAAACTCACAGTCAAATGAGTGAGTTTTTAAAATTGTGTATTGAGTTAGTGACCATTTTTCTGTGTACCAATGCAGTATTTCCCCAAATAACCACTCTCCAAAGTCTAAATGAGAAGGAATTTTTAAACTGATTCAGAAAAAAATGAGGACATTGTTACATGTTTAAACTTATACTTTGTCCTAACATCGTTTTTTCCCTTTAGGAATTTACAGAAAGTTATCAAGAAAGAAAGAACAGTCTAATCCTCTATCCGTGTAGCACAGAAGAAAAGTAACAGTTCATAGCCCTGATTTGTCATCGGAGACTTACTGAGGAGTGTTACGGGTTGAATCGTGTCCCCCAGAAGATGTGCTGGAGTCCTAGCCCCCTGTACTTGCGAATGGGACCTTATCTGGATACTCGGAAAATACAAACAAATTAAGATGAGGTCATTAGGGTACGTCCTAACCCTACAACACTGGTGCCCATAGAAATGGCAGAGACACAGGGAGGCGGACACAGACAGAGGAAAGACAATGTGAAACCTCACCGAGCAGAATCACGTGATAATGCAGAGGTTGGAGCGATACATCTGAAAACTCAGAACCACCAAGGGCTGACGGCAACACCAGAGCCCCAGAGAAAGGCACGGAATAGATTCTCCCCTGCAGCCTTCAGAGAGAGCATGACCCTGCTGACAACTTGAACTTTGAACCTCTAGCCTCCAGGAATGTGAGAATAAATTGCTATTGCTTTAAGCCACCTGGTTGGCGGTACTTCGTTATGGCAACATCTAGAAACTAACACAGGCTGTGTCCTCAGAAGCAGCACCTAAAGAAAGTTATTGCAGCAGAACTGGGCAGAGGGAGAAGAAACTGATACCGTTACGATGGGACCTCAGCTGATCCCAGAGGAACCCCAGCTGATCCCAGAGGAACCCTGGAGCTGCCGTGGCCCTCAACGCTGTCCCCAGCTGAGGCCATGGCTGGGCCTTTGGACTCCTGCACAGACCAGTCACTGAATGCGGGCCACCCCAGGATGTCACCTTCCAGCCAAGGATGACGCCCAGAGGGAGACTCGGCTGTGAGCCCTCAACCCACACTGCCAGCAGCTGGGGACAATGAGGGCCTCCACCCGGAAATGAGGATCTGCACTGGCCACGATGTTTATGACTCCCTTGTACACACAGGTGAATATGTAGGCTAGATTCCAACATCAGTAACATTGTTTGCTCAAAAAATGTGTAAGCTGGATAGACATTGCCAACCTACTCCCACTGAAGTTATTCCTACCCCCGTCACCAGCGTACGTGAACACCTATGGTCCCCCATCCATCATTCTTTAAGCTGTGGCCAGATGCATGACAGGATTTTAATTGATACTGCCAAGTTATTAATACAGTTAATACGGTTGACTGTTTCTGCAATATAATTATTGGCCACCTCTTTTCTTCTGTGAAGTTTTTAGGGGTATTTTTGCACATTTCTTATTGTTTTTTTAATGATAGTAAATATATATATTTATTGCTAAATATATATATTTATTGCTAAATTTATTAATATATTTATTAATAAATTTATTGCTAAATTAATGCTAAAATATTCAATATTCCTATTTTCAAAATTTTCTCTTTTGTATTTATTGTCTGTTATTGTCTTCCATAAGATTAATAAAAGTATTTGTGTATAATGTCAGAATATTATATTTGTCTTTTAACTATCTGGAGTTTCTTACAAAATGTCAGATGGGGATTCAACTTTTATCTAAATTGATAGCATTCTATGGAAAACTGACTATTTGCAGTGTGATTAGGTTTTTTTTTGGTACGCGGGCCTCTCACTGTTTTGGCCTCTCCCGCTGCCGAGCACAGGCTCCAGACGCGCAGGCTCAGTGGCCATGGCTCACGAGCCCAGCCGCTCCGCGGCATGTGGGATCTTCCCGGGCCAGGGCACAAACCCGTGTCCCCTGCATCGGCAGGCAGACTCTCAACCACTGCGCCACCAGGGAAGCCCAGTTGTAAGATTTTATATGTAGATGTTTCTAATCTAATTCTTTCATGAAATTCTGTTTGTATCAATAGACTATTATAACTTTATACTATAATTTGATATCAAAGATTTTTAACCCCTTAAACATCTTCTTGGCTTCACTTCTCCTTGCAGAGAAACTTGAATTCAACTTGCTCAATTTTATTTTCAAGAAACTCATTTGGAAATCCACTGATTGGCTTCATGATATTCGACATCCTCACAGTACTGATTCTTTCCATTCAGGAACTTCTTTGATGAAATTGTATAGACTTTGTAAAGGTAATAGTGATGCTTTTGATGGTTCGTTTGCTTGTTGACTTTTTTAAAGTTTATTCCTAGGTATTAGAGCCTTTGGTTCTATGTTGACATGAGTTTTTGTTTTCCTTTATTACATGTATTAGCTGATTGCTATTATTTGTATATTGCTAGTTGACTTTGCAACTTTTCCAAAATATTATTTGTCGGCAATTTTCTAATGGGGCTCAGATTTTCTAGAGAGAAAAATGTCATCTGCTAATTATGACGGTACAGTATCATTTTTTTCAATCATCCTTTCACTATTTCTGACATTAGAAATACTCTAAAAATTTTTTTTAAATGCCATGTTCATTGTGACATCTTGACACTTAACTTTTTTCAAGGTATGAAAGTTCTCTTTCCCAGCTTACAAAGTAACTTATTTTTGGCTCTTAGATTTGTTGTTAAAGTTTCCCAGTAGTTTCACTGAGGAGTCTGGTTTCAGACCCAAACCCTATGAGTGATCCTTCAGGCCCGGCCCTAGGCAATGACACAGGCTTCACCTGGCTGTCCTCCACACCAGACTTGGTGCACAGACAACAGACTGCAGTCTCTGGAGGGAGTTTCAGTCCAGGACTCAGCCCACCACCCTCCAAGGCCAGCCACGTTCTTAGGAAGACCTGCACTCTGTGCCTGGGCACCTCCATTCAGGGGTGGCCCTTGGCCAAGACCTCTCTCAGGTGCCTCTGCTGAGACCCCCTTATGGGGAGGGCAGGGGGAGGAGGTGGAGGGACTTGAAGATGCCTTTCTCCACCATGACTCAGTAATTCGGTAATTCTCCTCCTGGACCTTCCCCTCCCCCTTCTTCTGTCCTTTGTTCAGGGATCTTTGGGCAGTTGGGTTTGATGTTTTGAGGTATTTTAGTAGTATATTCGGAATATTTGATTTTGTTGTTTCACTTATAAAACCTGAGTAGTATCTTGGTGTTCTAATGAGGCATTTAAAAACCATAATTATTTTGATAGCTGCGACTTCTGACATATCGCTTTCAATTTTTGCATCTACTGGATGTCATGTTAATCTTGTTTCCTTTCTTCCCTTTTTTCTCAAAATACCATGTCTTTTGTTCATTTCTCTTTACTTACTGAAATACTGAGCAAAATCAGATTTCCATTTTTCCAATGTTCTCTTATATTAAAACATGTTTTAACTTCTATTTCTATTAATGTTGAGAATTTCTGTACCCATAATATTTAATCAAAAGGAAACATGCTGGAATTTTTAATTCCAGATTTTTTCCTACTATGCTTTGGCTGTTTTAGAAAATCCTTTAAACTTCAAAACCACACAACCTCAGCAATTACTTGTTTTGCATAAAGATTTTAAGTCTAGATGCACCATTTTCTTTGCCAAGCAGGCTTTCTTATAACCCATGGCGTCTTCTTTGTCCCACTCCTTTTGTGCTTAGTTGCATTCCTACGATTTTCTGTTTGTTTTGGGGCAAAGTGGATAAATGGGAGGTCAGAATTTCAGTGTCAACGTGTATTCTATTTTCTCATACGATTTAAATGACAGTTTTCCTGGGTAGAGCATTGTAAATTGTCTATAAGCTTAATAAAAATTAGAAAACTACAAAATACAATGTATAGGTGTGTATCATTCTGGGCAGCAGGAACACTTGGGCACCATTACTGGGAGGTAGACTAGTTCAGCCATTCTGGAAAACTGTCTAGAACTACTTAGTTTTACAAATAAATTACCAACCAGTGTATATATGTGTATATGTATAATTGACATATGGAAAGAGAGAATTTTGCATACATCCAAACAGAAATGTGTTTGAGAAATTCTGTACGTTTATCTGTTGTAGCAGCCAATTAAAGGCGAATCAGATTATATTTCCAGGAGAGTAGACAGTGAATACACAAAGGAGTATCACAGAAGGAAAAGACAATATACACATAACCAAAAAAAATTAAGGGTTTCCTGCTAGGTAATATGCCAGAAAAGATACAGAATTCAAAAAAATACGTATAGGAATTCCTAGTAACATATAGGCTACCGAGACCAAGTCATAAATAGAAAATATGCCGCATCCAATAACAAGGTTGAATAGTAATGAAAAACCTCCCAATAAGGAAAAGCCCAGGACCAGATGGCTTCATTAGTGAATTCTACCAAACATTGCAAAGAGCATCAGTGCCAATCCTTCTCGAATTCTCCCACAATTTGTAGAGGAGGGAACACACCCAAACTCATTTTATATGTCCAGCATTATCCTGATACCAAAGCCAGATCATAACACTACAAGAAAACTGCAGACCAATCTCCCTGGTGAATAGAGATGTAAAAATTCTCAAAATATTAGCAAACTGAACTCAACTCGTACATTAAAAGAATCTTGCACCAGTCAAGTGGGATTTGTCTGTGGGGTGCAAGGATGGTTCAACATATACAAGTCAATAAAATGATATACCACATCAATAGAATGAAAGATAAAAATCATATGATCAACTCTTACCATAAGAATGGTCGTTATATAATGAGAAAGAGGAACTGGCTAATGTTCCTGTGCTAATTATTTTGCTACCAAAACATGTACATCTTAAACTTACACAATGATGTCAACTATCTCTCAATACAACTGGAAAAATAAGATTTTAAAAACAAGTTTAGAAGTATTTGTCGATTCTACTTTTTAAATGTCATTAATATATTGCTGTTTTTTCTTTAATAATTTGTTCTCCCTTGCATAGGTCACATAGGAAGGATATACTTCTATAATACCCATTATCAAAATCTTTAATAAAATGTTAAAATTTTAAATGATTATGATTTCTTAGAGAAAAGAAACACCAATACCTTGTACTTTGTCTTAATTCTGTGGTTTTTAATCTTCTGTATCTAAAGGTTTACCTAAGTATTAGTAAATAAAGGAGAAGCTGGAGAAATGTAGAACAGAGAAGATACTATTTTATTTATGCAACAACTATAATATGCAAACAGTGACAACATTTAGGGATACGGCTACTTCCCATTGAAGACCTCATTATGAACAGGCCAATGAAGAAAACAAAGGTAATTGTGACCAGTTATTTTGGAATTAGGATGTGTGTTTAAAGAAAAAAATGCATATGAATAATCCTAAAATGAGCAGTTAGGGGAAATGTGACTACAGTCCATCCTTAGTCTTGTAAAGCTACATTCACTTCTAATAACTTTAGAATGAACGGCATGCGGTTCCTCCTGTCTGACACGCACGGGTAGACACCAGCCAAGCGAATTCTTTTCGAATATAACTTGCCAGCTACACAAGTAATTCATTTAGAAAACATACACATGAATATTAGCTTTCACACATTCACTACTTTATCCACGGATATGTGATCAAAGAGTAAAAGAAAATTGGCCCCAACGTTATGTTTTGAAAATGAAATGATTTTAAAATGGTAAAACTATTTCATTAAGAAAGAGTCAAAGGATGGAAGTGGCTGCATGAGCTCTCAAGCTCTGTACTGGAATCTACAGAGACAACCGTTCTCCGGAAAACCACTCTAACATGGCGACCCAACTATTCCACATATTCCCCAATTCACCACCAGTTTCCACGTCTTCAGAAGACTGATCACATCTGACATCACGTCGAGAGCTCCGGGGATCATTTGGCTGCACTGGGGGTTTTACTGTAAGTGAAACGGGAACCACTGGAGAATTTACACAGAAATGAAATGATCTGACTGACTTACATCATCAAGGGATCACTGGAGGCTCTAAGCAAAGGCAGAAGCAAAGAGACCAAGCAAAAAAGGGACCGAGCAAGAGATGGGGTCAGGAGCACGGCAGTGGCAGCTCAGACAGCAAACGGGCCGCTTCCTCGCCAACACCGGGAGCGTAGACGACAGCCTTCCAGAGAGGCTCCACCAGCTCCCAGAGCTACGCAAGTTCAGGTCCCCGTGACAAATCCCTTATTAATATACGTAACGGGGCGGGGGGAGGCAGGATGAGACAATACATACGTATATGCGTCCTAGCGGTTCTACTTCTGATCACATCCTGACACACACAGTAAGGTAAGTAAAATCTGAGCAACATTTAGGAAGTAAAATATAAACCTAATCACCGACGTGACAGCAGCGAGGAGGGAAGTAAAATAAATATAACCTAATCACCGACTCGACAGCAGCGAGGAGACCTGAAGGAGATGAAGAAGTGAGCATGATCGGATGGACGGCGGCGGCATCACCAAGACTGATGATGGGAGAGAGGTAGTGAGTTTAGTGAGTTTACGTGGGAAGCCCAGTCCCCATGTGAATCTAATGTGCGATGTTACAGTGTATTCGGTCAGCATGTACTCCCATGTTTTTTTTTTAAATAGGTGTTTATTCACTAGATACCTATTTGCTTTTTTAATAAATTTATTTTATTTATTTTTGGCTGCATTGGGTATTTGTTGCTGCACGCAGGCTTTTCTCTATTTGCGGTGACCCGGGGCTACTCTTCATTGCAGTGGCTGCTCTTGTTACGGAGCACGGGCTCTAGGCACACGGGCTTCCGTAGTTGTGGCACGCAGGCTCAGGAGTTGTGGCTCGTGGGCTCTAGAGTGCAGGCTCAGTAGTTGTGGCGCACGGGGCTTAGTTGCTCCGCGGCATGTGGGATCTTCCTGGACCAGGGCTCGAACCCGTGTCCCCTGCATTGACCGGCGGATTCTTAACCACTGCGCCACCAGGGAAGCCCTACTCCCATGTTAATTCAAAGAGCAAGTTGGAAAAGGAACACTCTAAGAGCCAAGAAGAGAACCAGCAAGAGATGGTGTCCAGTAGCCCCGGGTGAAGAATTTGAAGATGGAAGGAGCAGGGAAGGGGGTCAATTGCAGCAGGTTTAAATAAGAAAGAAAGTGTAGAAGAGGACATTTGCAGTTAACAATTAAGGAATTATTAATGACCCTAGTTAGCAGTTTCCATTTTATGTTTACATTTATTTTATTAACAATAGGGAATGAAAAACAGTCCCCGAAATGGGTTATTAATGTGTCCTCTTCGTGATTTTGTGTGCATTACATAAAATCTACCTGAGAAGACTCTTTAAGAAAAAATATGGCTTCTATTCTGCATCCGCCTTGGACACCAGCATAATGCACAACACCTACAATGTGCTTGATGTTTGACTGGACACTGTTTTGTAATCGTCGTCCCTCTTGTCCGCCCCCCTCTGCAATGCTTTTGATCTTCCCTTGCCGAGTCTCATTTCCCACATCTTATACACCTGACCCTATCTCCCTTCTGTATCTGTAGGTTCTTCTCCAATTTTTAAGTAATGTAGTGAACTACTGCGTATTCCAATACGAACAGCTCTTCAAGATGTACTGAGAACAATCAGTCGTTTTACAAGTTTCAGGGATCACTATGCCCTCCCCAGAGTTCAAAGCACTCCTTGCAGAATGTTAAGCGGAGTACAGACGTTCTTAAAATATACTGACGGTAAATTGTGAAATATTCGCTTATGGAAATGAGAGCAAATGTTAGAAGTAAAAATAAAACAGCAAAATTAATATTTTAAACATGGATATTATGTTCCGGAAACTGTTGCAAATATTTTATATGCATTATCTCACTTTTCGTAACAACTCTGTAGATACTATTATCCCAGAATTATGGATTAGCAAACTCAAGAACAGAGAGGTTAAATAAACTTTCCCAAATTTACACTAGTAACAGTTGAAAAAAAATGAAGTCCTTCTGAGTCCAGGCCCAAGATACCCTGATATGTGTGGCAGTGCACACACCAAATAAGAGATACCCATCTTGGAATTCATGCAAGTATCACACGTCACTCAAGAACATGACATGGCACCAATGACATTTGTTTTTTAAAAAGTTGGCATTTTACTGTCATTAGAAAAATCAGCTGTATTTTCTCTGAAGGCAAATGAACACGTTCCACATTCGAAATAAGTCCGATCACAGTCCTTGGTAACCTCATAAAAAGTCATTTTAGGGTCTCCCTGGTGGCGCAGTGGTTGAGAGTCCGCCTGCCGACGCAGGGGAAACGGGTTCGTGCCCCGGTCCTGGTAGATCCCACATGCCGCGGAGCGGCTGGGCCCGTGAGCCATGGCCGCTGAGCCTGCGCGTCCGGAGCCTGTGCTCCGCAACGGGAGAGGCCACAGCAGTGAGAGGCCCACGTACCGCAAAAGAAAAAAAAAAAGTCATTTTCGAAGGTGAAATCTTAAGTTACTAAAATTTTCCTGGTTATAAAAACTCTCACATTTTTTAAATCGCCAAGATAATAATCCACTTGTGTTAGATCAAGATTATCACACCCCACAAGACAATGTGGAGGTGATGGAGAGGAAGGGCAGAGTGAGTAGTTCTTGGAAGGAAAACAGTCTAGAAAAGTAATAGGAGGTTGCAATTGCTTCCTGGAAAGCAAGGGAAAATGCAAGTCTCCCCCACACCAGGGGAAACTGGAGCAAACCTGCAACACCTGCTCACAGGTTTCAGAGAAAGCAGGAAACCCAGCACTCAATGCCTTGATTGTTTTCCATGGATGCAGCCCAGGACACAGAAAGGGGACCTGGGCCTCATGACAATGACACAGATGCTTTTTACTACTCCACCCCTCCCTTCCCCATCAGCTCCCGATGGCTGCAGCAGCTCACAGAAGCAAATGCAGATGTGACCAAGTAGGCACACCGAGGAGGCCACGGCCAGGAAGAGGGTCCAGTGATAAACGCTTGGTTAGATGTCTAGAGATGCAATCCTTCGGGCTAATCTGGTAACTTGTAAGATAAGCAGGATCACACATTGAAGTATATCTCATCCCTCACACCTGCCTGTTAGCTATTATTTTAGTAAAAATGCTTTCCTCCAATTGCTAAGGGAATGGGAGCTTTGAAGGAGAAGGTAAAGAAGGATTTTGGAGGATTGAACCATATCATTTGGGAGTGAGTTAGGAACACTCAGGCTCTACCAGAGGCTTCCATCAACCAAGGATGACCAGCAATGTGTAGAAAACATGCTGCTATAAGAAGGTTTAGTTTTTACAAATTTCTGTGAAAAGTTGGCTAAAAGGAAATATGTCTAGTATAGGAAACCACCTTGGAGCTGGGTTTGACCACAATGGGCCATTCCTTTCTATCTGTAGAACCAGCAAAATAAAAGAGTGAGAGAGAGAGACATCAGTGCCGAGGACATGCCCACGACAAGGATAAGTGAGAAGACACAGACCTCTCCCCGACTCCCTGATTCCATAGGGAGGGGAGTCAGAATTTCACTGAGAAACGCAGTCTTGCATGTTAAGAATCAGCTGAGGGGAGACCAGAGCCGGCCTGCCTGCATTTCTTACCGTTAACCAAGGAACGGGATGGATCACCCCTCGAGCACCTTCCCTAACACCACGTAAAGACACTTCTCCTAAGGCATCGTTCCTCTTTCCACAGGCATCTTCTTTCTGGAACAAAGATCTTCTAGGATGCCCGATCCCTAGCACAGCACGAGCCACAATTACCTTGATTCAGACACTCTTACGGTCAATGTCCTGCCAACGTGTCTGCTCTGTCCTTCACAGAGAATCGCACCGGGCAGCAGCTTCTCAGAAGCTAGATTCTGCCACCAGGTAGGACCACGTGACTGGCTCCTGCAGATGGAAGTGACCCGAGGCACTTCCTGGTCTGGCCCCTGAAACGCCCGCCCCCGCACTGCCCTGTGCTTCTCCCTCTGCTAGAACAGCTCCTCCCCCACCCAGGGGGGCTTAGAAGCCATTCGTTGAAGGTGCTGAAGACCCTCCCACCAGCGCCAGGACGTCTGTGTGAAGGGGTTGCCCTGCTGGCCTAGACAACCCTCCGGTCTTTTAGTTTCTATTGTGTCTGAGCCATTAATCACTTGGGGGCCGGTTTCTTATTGGATCTAGTCCCCCCACTAACAGACACACCTAGAACGGCAGGACCTCCTGAGGCGCCGCCTGCCCCTGCGCTTTGATGTGAGTGCGAAGCTTGCCCATCCCATTGCAGCTTCCCTTCCTTTGTGATGAGGCCTCACCTGTTCGGCCTCCGGCACAGGTAGTCAGGGATGATAATGCACTAAAGAAATTGAGAAATGCTCGGGGGGTGGGGGGGGTCATTTCAGGAAGATTAAAACAGCCTAATGGATGAGCAGTACCCTGCTCCTCTGCTGCCAGAAAGGACAGTTATTAACACCAACGATTATTGTTAAGGACAACTCTGACCCTGGGGGGTGGGTAGAAATCATCTGGCTTCACTTACAACCATTTGGCTTCCCGCAGCCCAGTGGCTTTTCAGAAAGACCAATTAGTTCTGTGGGAAATGTAACTGGAGACAAAGATACAAGCACGAGAGAAAAATGTGAGCGATACCTTTCATTTCCTTAAAGTTAAATGTCCCTTTCTGTTCCCAGCAATATCACGCCAGCCATTCAGTCTCAGAGGGAGAGGGGATTTCATTGGCCCCTAGAAACTGCACTGAGCCCCAGGAGCCGTGACGCAGAATCATGCTGTGTGACAATGGCTTTTCTGTCACTCCCCAGCTCTTTCCCGTGTCCCTTTTCACCCCATTCAGTTTTTAATTTGTCATACAATCCCTCTAACCTCGCCTATAAACGAAAAAATAAAAGCTCTCAGCAAGACAGAGCATCGCTGTACACCAGAGCGCTTAAAACGGGTGTGTTTCACTCCGTTTGCATAATCCCTGCGGCGGCAGCTGCTGCAAACCACCAATCCCCCGACCCAGTCAGAGATGCCCACTTCCTACGATCCCCTTGCTCGGGCTGTCAACACACAAGATCCCCTTTTGGAAGTTTTCAGCGTCTCCCCCCAACAATTTACCTTAGGCCACCCTGTCACAAGTCTCAGCCGCTTCAGAGACCAACATCCACTCAAGAGGGTTTGCGGCTTGACGAACTCACGTCTGCCTCAAAGCGAGGGCTGGGCGGCCTCCCTCCCTTGGTCTGTGCCGAACAGTCATGCCGAGATTCATTTTAGAATCAGAATTGTGGTCTTCAAGGGATCTTACAAACCCTGCAGTACAACTCTCTGTGAGACCTACAGGTTAAGTGACTTGCTTGAGGGCCACCGGATTAACCAGTGGAACGTCAGCTACGTTAACCCAAGGCGCCTGGTTCCCAGTTCTCCTTCTTCTCTGTGCTGTTATGAGGATTGCTATTATGAAACCCTGTATCATCTAAAAGATTAGGGCAAAGATCGGTTTATGCCTGTGCTGCCCTATTTCCAATATTAATTAGCGAGTTCCTCGCGTGACTCATGTCAGTGACGCTGCACAGCTCACTTTATGCAAATTTCTCTCAAGTTTAACTTCTGGTTGGAAACACAGGAAAAGTTCAGCACTGGACCTTCCAGTCAACATCAACCTACCATACAAGCACATGACCAATAATGAATCAAGAGGAAACTTTATTGGTAGGACTTTAAAAAATGTAAACACAAGTATCTATTATTATGGCTAAAATCCATAACATAACAGTACCAAATTCTGGAGGAGACGTAGAGCAACAGGAACTCTCGTTCATTGCTGGTGGGCATGCAGAATGGCCCAGCCGCATTGGAAGATATTCTGTCAGGTTCTTACAAAGCCCAACAGAGGCTTATCATCCGATCCAGCAATCATACCCCTACGTATTTACCCAAGTTAACTTTTGTTCACACAAAAACCTGTACATGAATGTTGATAGCAGCTTTATTCATAACTGTCAAAAACTGGTAGTAAACCAAGATGTCCTTCAATAGGTGAGTCAATAAACTATGATACATCCAAATAATAGAGTATTATTCAGTGATAAATAATGAACTGTATCAAGCCACGAAAAGATGGAGGAACCTTCAGTATACACTGCTGAGTGAAAGCAGCCCATCTGTAAGACTACATACTGTATGATTCTAACTGAAATTCTGGAAAAGGCGAATTTAAGGAGAAATTATAAGGATTAGGGGCTGCCACGGTTTCAGAGGGAGGTGATGAGGTAGAGCACAGGTCATGTTTAGGGTGGTGAGACTATTCTGTATGACACTGTAACAGTGGATACATGACGTGAATTTCCCAACACAAAACTGTGCAGAGTGAGCCCTAATGTAAACTATAGACTTTAGATAATTATGTATTAATATTGGTTCAATATATTATAAAATATTATATAATTATACCAAAATACAAGATGTTAATAGGGGAAATTGTGTCCCCTGAGGGGGAAAATGAGAATTCTGCTCAAGTTTTCTATGAACATGAGACTGCTTTAAGAGTAAAGGCTATTTTTAAAATGTAAACACTGCATATTCAACATGAAAAGCATTACCATGTTGATATAGTTCTTGCTGACATCATCTTCCAACTGCAAATGTTCTCATCTTTCAATCCAAGTTACTGAGGCCATCCCCAAGCCTCTTCAATCACTTACGGTAAATTATTTAATCGTAAGTCACTGCCCTTGTGGATAGTACCTTCTAATGATAACAGTATCGTACATTCATGTATTGCTGACATAATTGCCACGTATTGCTCTCAATTCTTCACATGTGTTAACACTCACAAAACTACAAGGAATGAGGTCATTAGTATCATCCTCACACAGATGTGAGAACTCTGGCTCCTAGAGACTAAGGTACTTGCCATAGTTAGAGACAGAAAGGTTCTCAAAGAACTGAGATTTGAACCCAGACCATCTGGTTCTGAAATACCTGCTCATAACCATTGCATCAGAGCAGATAAAACTAAGGTGAAACTTATGAATCTGACAAGTGATTACAGTTCTTCCCAGAGAACCCAAAACTCAGTGGCAGAAACTAAGGAAACAAAAATGAACCAAGTAAGATTAGGAGCCTCAAAATCTATCAACTAACGAACTGTGTTAAAGGGCTGGAACAGCAAAGGAGACGTAAAGGAGATCTTGGGGGATCAGACTTCAGACAAGACTTCATCTAAAAGACCCTTAAAGGCAGGAGGCGCAGCAAAGGGGCACAAAGGAGCACTCGTATTTGGGAAGCGCGAGTAGTTGGACAAACCCGCCTGAGTGTGAGAAAATGGTCCAAGATTAGGCGAGCCTGGGTCAGATCAGGGAGAACATTCTGCGCTCGTGGTTCTCCAAGCGTGGTCCCTCGGCCAGCAGCAGCGGCATCACCTGGGAACTGTAGATACGCAAGTTCTCGGGCTCCATCCTCAGTTTCAGCATCTACACAGCCGACCCTTGAACAACGTGGGGGTCAGGGAGGCTGACCCTCCGAACAGTTGAAAAGCTGCGTGTAATATGCCCTCCACACACAGGGTTCCTCTCTATCCGATGTTCCTCAGTCTCTGCTGTGCCCCATCCGAGGAGTCAACCAACTAGGGATTGTGTAGTATTCTATAGTATTTACTACTGAAAAGTATCTGTATATAAGTGGACCCACACAGCTCAAACCCATGTTGTTTAAGGATTAACTGTTTTAAAGCCCTCCAGGTGACTCTGATGCAGGCTAAATCCTGAGAACCACGAAGTCAAAACATGTGGATGTCATTTGGTATGAGATCGAAAGCTACAGAAGGGTTTTATGAAGGGGAGAAACAGGTGTAGCTAGTAAAATCTACTCAGTCAACATAAGAGTTCCATGGTCATTCTAAGCTGTTTTGAAAATCTAGAAGATTACACAATCAACTGATTATGTGACTCTCCAACTTCCAAAATTTTGTCCCTGATGCTGTTAGTTACTTTAATAAAGAGAGTTATTGGACTTAAGTCTCTTTATTTCTTTGGCCAATAACATACCTCACAGCATCCCCATCTCAGACTTACATATAGATATATATTCCACTTATAAGAAATACTCTGCTATGAACCCAGAGAACATGTTTGAAACTAAAAAATAAAGCCTTTGGGAGTCATTGAAGAGGCCCTTGTTTTGTTCCCATTCTTATTTTTTTTTTCCCTTTTAAAGTCCCCATTTTAAAACTGGCTGGGGGCTACCTCCACTTTATAATGAATCCATCCCCTTTAAAATTCCAGAGAATCTCACTGGTCTGTGAGGACAGAATTGGGTTTTGGCAGGGGTAGGGGGGCACTGTGTCATTCACCTTGTTTCCTCTCCTCTTTTGGGAGAAGGGCTCTTGCTTTACCCCAGCTGGTGCAAGATTAAGAATTTGGAGGCTTTCAACAATAAAAATCACCTGACAAGGTAAAGTCTTTAAAAACATTGGTTCATGGAGAAATGAAAATTATGATTGTAGTAAGGACAGAGTTGACAGTCATAAGAAGTTACCACCCTGTTGTTGGCAACTTTAGGTTATGCGAAGGGGGATTCACCACACCACTAGGGAAAAGATTTGAGGAAACTATTGTTATTGCCATAAACAATCTGTTCCCACCTATGCTGTTCGTGGTTAGCCACTGCCTTAGGAATCTACTGGAGACCCCCAAGTTTGAGATTACTATGTAATTAGGTAGGTTGCTTCCTTGTGTGCTCTATTCCACTTGTATATGACTTTCCAGTTTATATGCCTATAGGATTATGGGGAAATGGAACCACTCGCTTACTAGAAAGGGATTCATGATAACAATAAACCCACCACTTGGATTTATGTGATTTCTAGGGCCACTAGAATGGAATTTGCTCTCTTCCTGGTAAGTACCTTGAACTTCCCACCTGTGCCTTCACGGCCACATCTGTCTAGCACATGACACACTCCAAGCCCGAGAGGCATTTGTCAAAGTCAGCTATTCAAAGGACAATAAACTTTAGAACAGGTATTAATAATACTTAGCTCCCCTGCCTCTGGCCTGCCTAGTAAAGAAACATCAATCCCACTTTCTCCTTTCCTACCTAGGATTTTTGACTATATGCACCTTTTACTGGTTTTCTAGTTGAATTCACTTTTCCATGTGAATAGAAAATAATCTTCCATCAAAATAAATGATGTGAGTGGTCTTAATAGTAACTACCACTTTTAAGCAACCATAAAATAGACTTGATATATTATGACAAAGCAGATGATTTTTTGTGGAAACTATAGATTTTAGAACACTGTCTTGAAATCTTGACTGAATAAAAAGTCCATTATTAGGATGTCTCAAACAAGTAATGTGTGTTTAACTTTAAATCAAATTACATTTATTGAGACAATTAACTATATGAAAATATGTCTTTAGGACAAATTAACAAGGAATACAATAAATCTCTTCCCAAACACCATTTTTCATTTTTCTGGTTATAGAAAATTCAAAACAAATGCCAATCTCTTAGCTTACTTTTTTTAAATAACACAAAGTTAAGTCCTTCCATTTTAGATTCAGAGACTAATCCATTGATAAATTATTGAAAATATAACTTTATAAGACAATATTCTTGTTTTTATCACCTTTATTCAACCAGTTCTCATTTATGTTGCTTACAGACATGAGATTCCAATCTGGACTAGCTTTTGGGTTATACCGAACATGCTTTTAAGAGAGATTGAAACAGGCTGGGACCTGGGACCCTTACTGCAGGGCTTGCACCTGGACAAACGTCTCCACGAGCAACAGATACATAGAAACTCTAAGGGACTAGAAATGACTGCCGGCACGCACAGTTGGGGCAAATTATGAACAGCAAGACACAAAAAGGCCAAAAAGCCATTTCTGAAGTGCTGGGAACAAAAGCAGGGTCCTGCGCATGATGCCGACACACAGCATCGCCAAGGGGGTGGGCGGACCACCTAAGACCCCCTCCAGCCCGACCCAACAATCCGCTCCCACCCGCATCCCATTTAAGGCATCAGCCCGCCCCACTCAGGGAGCAGCAAGGGCACCTGGTACTCGTTGCCGCCCCCTCGTGCTGCAGCAAGAGGCGCCGAAAAGCCTCGCCTGAATGCCTCCCTCTGGCCTCTGATCAATTCTACTGATTAAAGAGTCCCAGAACCTGCACTAGTAACTATTACAGAGCAGCACAGTTCTACAAATTATTAAGCTTACCAAATTCAACCCCTCATCAGAAACTCCACAGACTTTCCCAGAAAGTGGCCAAAAATTCGTTAGCTCTCACCGCACATTTTATACTTGGCCTGATTTGTTAGAAAGTTCTTCCTCACACTGACCTCAAATCACTTAAATTTCAATCTGTGTGGTTTCTAATTCTATCACTTGGGACTACACAGTGTATCTTATTTTTTAAGAGTATCATGTTCTCTTATTTTCTTCTCTTCCAACAAGTTATTTTTTAACTGTTCTCAACATGCCAAAGTTTTAAGCCCTTTTGCATCCATTTCATTCACTTAGAGAAAAATCACATATATTTAAAACCATGCCGTTGAGAACTGAAAGTACTTGATTTTCTCTTCACATCATGAGTAACTACTATAAACCATGCCCTGGCCTTGATGCTCTGGGTACAGTTTAAAAAATTAAGGATTCAGGGCTTCCCTGGTGCCGCAGTGGTTGAGAGTCCGCCTGCCGATGCAGGGGACGCGGGTTCGTGCCCGGTCTGGGAAGATCCCACATGCCGCGGAGCGGCTGGGCCCGTGAGACATGGCCGCTGAGCCTGCGCGTCCGGAGCCTGTGCTCCGCAACGGGAGAGGCCACAACAGTGAGAGGCCCGCGTACCGCCAAAAAAAAAAAAAAAAAAAAAAAAGGATTCAGCCTACCAGAACTAAGTCTTATTTTTATTAGAAGCCTAATATATTACATTTCTGCTAGTTTTTATGCGCCTTTCCTCACATAACGCTTGGAATTAACAAAGGTTTTTTGCCTTTTTAATGTTAGTAGTTGCTAAGCCTCATCTCCCACACTCTATACTTCAAGATACACTGATAGTGAAAGCCAGCTCAGGCAGTATTCTTTGTAAAGTTAAGTAATAACGAGAAGGCTACAAAGCAACAGAGTTTGCTGTAAGACTGAGGTTAACTGGAACAAAACATTTGAAAATATATTTGTCAGTATATGTAATAGGAAACTTCAAAGTGTTTAGACCACTTAATTTCTGAATTGAAATTTCCATTTTGGTGAGCCTGTCCTCAGTAAATATTGAAAGCAAATGCATAAAGATGTATGTAACGGCAGTATTTTTAAAATTGATTTTTTTGGCGAAAGTGAAACATAAGTAGTTTTTTAAATGGGAAACCACTATAATAATTACAATTGTTAAAATCAAACACAAACGGAGACCAGACTTGGAAACTTCCTGAGCAGACAAAACCACTTTACTCATACAAGCAACACTTAATTTAGCTTATTTTGCAAGACAAGTGAGACTTGACCTCGTACACCTCTTGTTAATGCCTCTGAAAATCGTAAGCGAAACTTAAAATTTTTCCCCCAAGTTGATAGAAGCTAACCAATTCCTTACCATCAAAAAAACGCTAATATTATAACCAACCACTGTGAGGAATACACAGTCGCTAAACTGCTTTATAACATGCCTCTGAGGCTCAGTCCATGTTTGGTTTCAGGGCTCCCGGTTCACCAACTTTGTGTGTGTGCACAATAAATTTTTACTAATTACTTACCTCAGTGATTCAGTGGTTTTACCTCTGCTATTTCTGAACTTTTGACACAACTATGTAAAAACAAAACTCTGGATGGAAAACCAATGATAACAGATGCATATTCTCATTACACCAGCTTGGATTTTTAGTGCATTTAAAAAATATATTTTCAATTCACCCAATATACTGTAATGCTTTTACATTTATTATAAATTTTTGCCTTTGGAGTCATGAGACTTGGGCCAGCTCCCAGCTCGTCCACTTGCTAGTTGAGGCCAAGTAACTGAACTATTTTAAGTTTTAGTTTCCTCATCTCTAAACCTGCGGTAAGGACGCTTATTTTACAAGGTTCCAGTAACTAAATATTTCTCCAGAGGTCTAAACAACCATGTCAGCACTTTGCAAAACTGTGTCAGCATGACTAATGAAAAGTTTCTCCTGCTTTGGTTTGGTTTTTCCCCTCAAAAAACAACCATATAAACGTTGTGAACCAAAGAAAACAACCAGTAGGTCTACTAACCTTGTGTATCTCTCAAGGGCCACACAAAGAGCAAAAAGAAAACAAAAAGGGAAGCAGAAAATCATAACAAGGTTGGAAAGCATGACGTGGAAAATCTACACTCCGAAATTCTGAAAAACAGACGGATGGAAAACATAAAAGCCAGGAGAAACACTCACCCAAGAGAGCAGAGGAAAGCGTAGTCCTTCCCAGAAGAGCTCTGAGCAAACTGAAGCCCAGAAGCAACCTGTATAAGAAGCAGGTGTGCACCTCCCGCCCACGGGCAGGGTAACCACTGACAACCTTAATTGCCGACAGCTGGCCAGTGGGTGCTGCCTCTCCCCGTTCCTCGGGCCCAGGGCTGCTTAACCACTAACAAGGTCAATTCCTGACAGCTGGTCACATGGCTGCTGCTTCTCCCCATTCCTGGGTTCTGCCGGGTGGAAAAAAGCTTTAACTTCTTGAATAAAACTTGAGAACCACTCTCCAAAAAAAGTGGTTTGTCTAGGCAGCCACTGGGCGCTCAAGCCCAAGTGAAAGAGCAAAGCTTGAGGAAACTCTGGGCTTTGTATCAGATGCTGACAAAAAAACAAAGAAAGAAAGAAATCGCATGTGTAACGAAAACGTCGAAGGCAGCTTTACGCGGGAATAAATGCAAGTGTTGTCCCTGGAGATTCGGAGCCTTTATGTTGGCATTTGGGGGGATCTGCAGCCTGGCTCCCTCTGTGTTCTACCCACACCCAGGCCCACTTCCCAAAGCCACCCCATGGGTCCTTCCATTAAAAGGAACGGACTGTTAGGAAAACGCGTCCACAGCAGCAAAGGAAAACCACCCAAGCCAGCTTCTATCTATCAACCTAATTCTTCACGGTAACAGGCTGTAAGGGGTGATCACCGAGTTTCTGAGGAAAATGAATAGAATGTGTTAAATACAAGACAGCAGGCCCAAAATGGAGTCACTTACGCTAAGCTACATGTGGCCAAACCAGGACAAACTTGATTACAGTTTCGGCTCTCCGGGAAATGGGATCTTAAACCAGTCAGTCAGGAATCAGCTGATCAGCGGTAGTTACGTAACCTGCCTGAGACGCCCCTGCCGTCCCCTGAAGAAAAGTAACTTTGCAATAACCAACCTGCTCTTTTTGCAAAGTATAACTTCCTTGTTCCCACTCCACTCTGCCTGTAAAACTCTCATTTCGTACAGCTCTTTGGAGTTCCTTTCTACCTGCTAGATTGGGTGCTGCCCAACTCGAATGGATTTTTGCTCAAATGAATTGTTAAAATGTTTCATGTGCCTCAGTTTATCTTTTAACATGAAAAACATTATCAACACTCAGTCAGTTCCTAATCCAACAATCATAGCTATAGCCACTTAATTTTTAAACACAACGAAACAGATGCTTTGCAATTATTCATACACTTCTGCCAACAAGGTTCCCTGATGGATGACGCCTTATCAACGAAAGAAACTCAGTGAATCTGATGTGATTTGCTCATAGCAAACTGCTGTCTGCGCCTGGTGTGTCTTAGGTCTACACGCAAACATTCCATTCTTTGAATCGTATGAATAAAAATCCTGCCAGAGATCAAGGTTAAGCACACGAATCTCTACTTTTCTAAATGACATTGTCCCCAGTTTAAAAATCAGAATGACATTGTCTTGACATTTCTCCCGTTTTCCACATGCATCAAAAATGACCCACCTGATTCAGCAATTTCCAATTTCATTTGCAAATGCCTTTGGTAGGGTAGGAAGAAATTTGAGCCCAACACTTGACTATTTTGAAAAATAACAATTTTGTGTATCTGCACAAGAGTTTTATTTTTTTATTATCCATAATAAATCTATGAGTCAGATACTTTTCCCCATTTTTAAGATAAGAAGGATAGAAGAATGATGCTCAAAGAAGCAAGAAATTTCCTAAAGTCCAAGAACTAGTGACAATGCCAAGTTCCGATATATGTCCGTTTGGGGAAAAACAGTCCTCTTTTGGTTTTTATCTATACTTTTTTCACACTTTTTTTGTGTGTGTGAAAATAACTTAGAAGATAGAAATAGAGTAGCGGTTTAAAAGGTCAACACTTATCATTTCACTATAAACTCTAATAGCAAAACCTTCCTCTTCTGATCTTTGTAAAATGAAAAACTAATGAGATTAAATAAATAAATGAATAGACCTGTGTTGCTAGCATTTTGGCGTCTGCTCATTTCAGGACACAGCCTTCCTTACACCCTACAGCTCTGTGCCAACACTTGCTATTCGCTCTTGAGTAGGGAGCCCCATCGCGTCTTCTCTGTCTTGTCCACATCCTTTCAGAAATGGGAACTAAGAAGCTCCTACACAAACAGCCAGATTGGCATCTTTAGATACTGCACCCTGTTCATCACAGGGAAGTTAAACAATTGCACATTGGATTGAATTCCAAGAGGAACTCAACTCTCTCAAGCGATTTCTTTTCCAGAAACTTGTGCTTTGAAATGAAGCTGACATTTCACTTAAGCTTTTGAAATCTGCTATCATAGAGGAGAGCAAAGCAGTCTGGTTATTTTCAATTTCTCCTTCCTTGACGATAATACACCCTTGGCTAAAATAGTCACATTTCCTTAAGTTCCCTCACCAACTCCTGTTAGACTGCGTTCAGAGAATCAGTTCAGTCAATTGTTTCCCATGTCTTTGCAGTTCTCAAACTCTGTGTGTATGTAAGTATCACCAAGTATCATCGAGGATGCCTGGTTTTAAGAATCAGAAACTTTGGTGCCACAAGCAGAATTTATTGAATCCTTGGAATGCCCAAGAGTCTGAATTATAAAATATCTACTGTAAGATTTTTAGTGTGGGTGTTGCATATTCACATTTTGAGAAACAATGTTCTACCTTGCAAGAAATAAAATTCTCAGAAAGATCCATCAGGATGTTCCCTGATTCTCTACATTTAGCCCAAGAAGTGATCCGGCCAATGCCCAGAGAGCAGACCCTGAGAGCTTGCCTGCATCTCTTCTGCACCTGTCATTCATGTTATCAGTTTGTCCATCTGGCTACATAGTTCAATCACTTTCCTAGAATAACACTTGCTTTAATGTCTCTATTTAGCCACCTGAAATGTTCACTGATATCTGCAATTTTCTGTGCAGTGTAGATATTTTGGATGCATAAGATTACACTGCCTTCTCCTTCCCAGTTTTCATTGTACAATGTATAAGCTTTCTTTGTGGTTGAATCTCAAGGACTTAGGACAGACCCTGGCAAACAGTAATTCCGTAAGTTGAGGGATTCACCATCTTTAATCCTGAATTCCTTTCTATACAACTTCACTGATACCAGTGCGGTAACATTCGCTATCCTGAGTCAAAATCTTGAGGTCTTTTTTCAGCTCACTTTTTGCATGTCGTAATTGGGTAGCAAAGTATATATTGTACAGGATGTCACTACGAATAAGGCTATAGGCAGAACTAACAGAAATATTCAGGAGTGACTGTTTTCACAGCAAATATGTCCCCAAACAATATTAATTCTCTATTTTTCTTCCACAGACTCCTTTTCAGTATGTGTTAGTAACTCACCACAATTTCGTGTCAATAACAAACTCAATACATAAAAGGAGGGGAATTTTGAGACTATAATCATTACTAGTTGTCCCTTAAATTATTTGACATTGGTACTATAGTATCCCTTTTATAGAAATACAGAAAAAATTAAGGAATACTACTGAATTAAGTCAAATATATAGAAGCCATACACCTTGATGAAAATATACAAAAGCTGCATGTTTTCACACAGTGATTTCATTGAAACTTACTTACTCTATTGTTCCATGAGAATTCAGAGAACTAAATGCCCAGGGAGGCTGGGCGAAGTTACATCCTGTTGACCCTCATGAAGCTTTTGCCTCAAGTTACCAATGTGTCCTCTGATCATCACTGATAACCTCTGTGAAGTCTAAAGGTTGAGGAGTGAGGTGGGCTTAGCAGCCTCCTGGGCCCCTTCTCCTAGGTCTAGATAGTATTCTAATCTCCAGTCCTCTCCTAGTACCCAAAACTTCCTCCAAAACAGGATGTTAGAACTTCCAATTATAGCTATTTTTATCTAAAAATTATGGGGAAAAAATCAATTCTACTAATGTTTACCATGTGGATTGAAAACGGATGTTCGCCCAGACAAAGTCTGTCATGAATATATAACCATTTGCACTGGTTCAAATTTGTGGAGTTATAGATTATATTTCCTAGCTTTTAATTAAAAACCACAAAATGGGAGGCTGGTTCTAAAAGATGTCTGCAAAGAAATCAAAATTGAAGATAATATTAATAATGCAAGCACAATCAAACAGCAAAAAATATTCAATGTGACCATCATATTGTCCTAGTCCAAGCTCTTTGTTTTTATGAGTTTAAAAACAACGATGGTGGGGCTTCCCTGGAGGTCCAGTGGCTAAGATTCTGCACTTTCACTGCAGGGGGTGCGGGTTTGATCCCTGGTCAGGGAACTAAGATCCCACATGCTGCACGGAGTGGCCTAAATAAATAAATAAAGTGCTTTGAAAAAATAAAAGCAATGATGGTGAAGTAATTAGTTCTGATAAAAGATCAAAAAATTGTATAAGAAAACTGCTTATCACTTGCAATAGGCTTCTCTTTAAATGTATATTGTGAAATATTAGCTAATAATCAGTAATTCATTTTAAAATTAAGTATCAAGAACATGAAAACACCTCAATTTTTCAGCAAATGATAATAGAGTACCTTAAAGAATTTCAAATGCTGAGAAGGCTTTTTTGAGGTTTCTCACTCGAAAATAGAAAACAAAAACCCATAAATTTGGAAAACACTTGTTCTTTCAGATGTATTAAAAATGGCTGAAATAATACATACATGAAGGACACCATAATAGCAAAGCAAAATGCATTCCTTTGTCTGCAAATACTGTTAGAAGACGTGGAAAACATTGCTGAAAAATTGAAAAAACAATGTTAGAAAAAAATATGTAGAGTGGGGAAACTGTTACACAGTTGCCTGAAAATACAGATGTTGCTAATGTATGAAGCTTATAGTATTTTGGTACATTATAGATTCTCTTTCAACAATGAAACACACTGAAAAGCTACTTTCTGTAGGCCAATAGAAAGAAATATCGGGAAAGATATGGTCTCAATGCTAAATTAGTTCTTAGATAGAAAACAATGTTTTATGGAAAAATTGTGTAAACAACCATTTGGAGCAGCTGCTCCAGCTGAAACACAGAGAATTCCAGAGTGAATCAATGAGCAAGTGAATTTCTTCACTGCATTATTCACAAGTAAGCAAACGCAGCAAGATGCACAATGTGTTACAGGATGTCATGGACGTGGCAACTTTTACATAAACGGCACATTTAAAGCATATTAGGGTCATTACAACATTTGTAGTGAGATGGGAAACGACCATGAAACCCTTTTGTATCAGAGGTGCACTAGTTATCTTGGGATAAATTATCTAACTAGTTGTCAAAGTTCAGTGTTCCGAATTTACTAATCTTGTTTGTGAAGACAAGTGGCTATATGGATACTCTTCCCAGTTGAAGTTTAAACACACACACACACACACACACACACATTCTTCCTTCAACACAGAGGTGACATTTTAACCACTGAGAAACGTAACCATTTGTACAAATAAACTTATGCTGTGGAGGTGATATTTTGAAAACAATTGTTTAAGAACCACCTGGGTTCCAATCGTGTTAGCTGTTGCAATTACGGAGTCTCTGTGCTTCCGGTTCTTTATCTGAGAGGGAGATAATAAAACCTACTTCATAGGATTGTGGTTACGATCTGGTGAAATAATCGTAAGAAGAGCTTAGCCCAGCGTCTAATAAACGGAAATCATTCATTCAATACATGTCAGCTGATGTCAATGTCACTACCGCCACCACTGCCACCACAGCCATCACAGATTTTACTAGCATGGTTCCCTCGCAGTGTGCCAATGTGCCCAGGTGGAAGGACAGTCCCTAGAACTCCCTTTCTTGTGTGTGTCTGGTTAGGATGGGCCACAGGGGAGATTCGGGGAGCTTCTGGAGGTTGGAAGAGAGGTAGCAGCCACTTTGAAGCACATGGACACTGTCGCTGATCTGCTGAATCACCCCATCAGTATACAGGAGCCCCGGGGCCAGGTGTGTGTCTCAGCACCATCAAGAAGGGCCCTGGGGGCTTGCCTGGTGGCGCAGTGGTTGAGAGTCCGCCTGCCGATGCAGGGGACACGGGTTTGTGCCCCGGTCCGGGAAGATCCCACATGCCGCGGAGCGGCTGGGCCCGTGAGCCATGGCTGCTGAGCCTGTGCGTCCGGAGCCTGTGCTCCGCAACGGGAGAGGCCACAACAGTGAGAGGCCCGTGTACTGGAAAAAAAAAAAAAAAAAAGAAGGGCCCTGGCAGCTGCTGGATACCCCCGTCAGCAAGGTCTGAGGCAGAGGCAGCAGGAACGGCAATGAGTGTCAGTGTGCTCTCGTGGGATCGCAGCATCCTCATTCTCCTCCCTTTCCCACTGTCTGCCCTGAACTTCAAGCTCCAGACGCTGAGACAGAGCCCAAAGGACCACTTAACCATGCGTCATCCTTGTGTAAGCCAATTCCACAGACACGCACTTGTGTACACACACACACACACACGCTAATACACCAGTCAAATGGCCTGCAGAAAGAAGATGTGGCACATATATACAATGGAATATCACTCAGCCATCAAAAGAAACGAAATTGCGTTATTTGTAGTGAGGTGGATGGACCTAGAGTCTGTCATACAGAGTGAAGTAAGCCAGAAAGAGAGACGCAAATATCATATATTAACACATATATGTGGAATCTAGAAAAATGGTACAGATGAACCTACTTGCAGGGCACGAATAGAGATGTAGACATAGAGAACAGACATGTGGACACAGCGGGGGAAGGGGAGAATGGGACGAATTGGGAGATTAAGATGGACATATATACACCACCATGCGTAAGATAGCTAGCTAGTGGGACATCAAGCACGATGGAAGTATGAGCACTTTCCCTCGCACACCAAGCACCCTTCCCCCTCACTGTGGCCCCATGACTAATCCTGCCCTTGATTTCATCCCTTCTTCAAGAAGGAAGGCAGGGAACTTCCTAGCTTTACCCACTGCCAAAAACTCAAACTGGACCTTTCTACTTGTTTTATTTATTTTTTATTTTTTTTAACATCTTTATTGGAGTATAATTGCTTTACAATGGTGTGTTAGTTTCTGCTGTATAACAAAGTGAATCAGCTATACATATACATATATCCCCATATCCCCTCCTTGTTTTATTTTTTAATTGCAAAGAGAATATACAGAGAACTTTCAGCCTTATTGCTAACTACCATTGAGTATAAGATTGCCCTTTCCTGATCATTGTTCAACTATCCTACAGTATCTGCAGGGCTCCTGGAACCAACCTCAAATCCACTCCATCAACAATTTTCAGAATATTCTTCCACTGTTCAGAGTCATGGGCTCCAGGGAAAGACATTGGTGCGATTGTTCACACTCCTGTTTGGTCTTATCTCAGAGCTCAGATTTTTCATATTCCTTTTTTGGTCCAGCTGATCTCTATTCCTCCTCTTTTCCACATTTCTCTACATTAACCACTTCTTCCTCTTACATTATTTCTTTGTGTCTCCCAGCATGCTTCATAATCAGCGCTAGGCACATTTCTGGTAGCTAATAGCAACTTGTAGGGAATACCTGATTTATTATGGATGGATAGATGGATGGATGGATGGATGGATGGATGGATGGATGGATAGACAGACAGATAGATAGACAGGCAGACTTTCGAGGTACACTTTTCTTGGGCAGGAGGTTTCTGATTACCATAAGGAAAATTATAAAAGGAGAGGCGAGTAGACAGTTTATCAAGGAAATATGCTACAAACTATTAAGCCAGATGGAGGAAATGAATGCTACATTCCATACAGAGATCACAAAATTGTCATGAGATGAAGATTTAGTAGTTTACTCCTTGCTTTTAATGAGAGCAATTTTAAAAAGAAACAACTCTACTTCATTATAGTTAAGAACAGGAAAGATCTGGTCAGAGCTGTCACAGGCTCCCCCTCTCTCCTTCCCCACCCTTAGGACTCTCCCGCTGCCTATAATTCACTTCCAAGACTTTGATAGCATCCTCATAATGGTCTTCTCAACAGTTTTACCATCAGAGCTTATTCCAAAAGTCCGATTAGCAGAATCCCTCCAAAAATGGAACCATTCTCTCAAGCATCATAAGCACTCTTAGAAAAGATCTGCAATGTCTAGCAAGCAATTAAAGTCCCGAAAACAGGCTGTGTAGCTATTCATCCTCATTAACAGATGGGAGAATACAGGTTGAATTACCTTATAGCAAATTATATGGGAAAGTAGAGAACATAATCATGTAACAAAAGACCTCATTAACTCCTCCCATTTTTCAAAGTACACTCCCAGTTGTCATTCTAGCTTCCAGAATAGACTGATATTCTAGAGTCAAAGCAGAGGGTTATTGCAGAATCAGAAGCAGCATTTTCTCTTTAAATCAACTCCATATGCTTCAACAAAAGCCCAGCTGAGAACATCCAGAGTGAGGTAAAAGCAGTGGTCATCCTTCTTGGATTTTATATTTTATAAAATATTCCTGAACCTTCAAAGGTGTTTCTTCACATCAGGAGAGTTTCCTGTATTCTCTGACACTGGGTGAATTTCATATCCAGACATTCTATGTTCAGTATATGAAGGAGTTGAAGAGAAAACATAATTTCCTATTCAACATGCTTGAAAAACTTAACTGTAATATATCAATTTCATTGTGATTAAAATATATCACAATGAAGTACAATATAATTTATTAGCCTTTTAAAGTTCACTAATTTATTTTGCATCATCCTTTGCCAGTGGGATGTGATTTATTTGTATAGTCCAATTTTAAGGTCACTGTCTACTCCTGAGAACTACATTTCAAAACCTTTAAAATTAAATCTTAATGACTATATTGATATTTATAAGAGAAAATGGTCAAAAGGGTATATGAGACATGGCCTTTGAGAAAGACTTCCTATTTATTAATTTAGAGGTTATTTTGTTCTCTTTCTTAGGATCTCATAGCTATCTGTGGCTCTGGGCTGTGGAGCAAACACTTCCTTTCTCAATAGTTCTTAATTAGTTCTCAGTCATCTTGGCCACTCTAGCCATCATTGCTGAATTTATTCTAGTGTTCAGAAGTTCAGGAATTATGTCACAAACGATGAAGCAAAGGGCATGTTATCAGCATGGTTTGCTGGCTCTCCAGAAAACAGCAGAGCTGAATGGTCAGCTTCATGTGTCAGCTAAGGACACTTGGCTCTTCAAATGTCGCTCTCAGATGGAGGTTTTTGCTCATCTCCTTACCTCAAAAGCTGTAAGTGTTAAGGATGGATACGAAATAAATCCTTTAGAATCAATCACCAATCAAACAATCAAATGCAATCCATTAGAAAGTCAACTAATACTTATAATTTAAAACAAACAGAAATAATGAATTACAAATAGGGACATTTAATACATGGAGTGAGAAGAGAAGCTAAATGGGACCTTTAGGGCTTTTTTTAAATATATATTTTTCACTTTTTATGAAACAGTGCTCAAAACTACACAAATGACAAAGCTGGTGTGACTGACCTATCTGGATGGAATAGGACATAAAATGGGAGTTTATTGTTTCATTTTCACTGGGGGCCCAAAGACTTAGATCAGAACAACAAATGCTAACATTTTCACATCCCAAAAAGAAGAGCCAGACCATTGAGGTGAGACTTGCAGGTAAGGGGGCAGAAGCCAGTTATACTGTTCTTCTAAGACCACAAACTCCCTGCCTATGAAAGAAGTTAGAGACTAGAGAAAGGACTTATTAAGAAGGATCAATGTGCAGTTAAGCCCATCCCACATGCCAACAGATCTTCAGCAGTAGGCCAATGTCCACTTTTCCCCTGGACCAGATGATGTTGGTCTGGGGGTGGCTAATAGGACCAGCTGAGGGAGAGGCAAGACCCCAGGGGTCAAGGGAAAACTCAAAAGCAAGCCAGAGAAGATACATTTTGTAGGATCCAGGACATTTCTGGTGCAAGGTCTCAGCATCAGGAAGACAGATGTCTAAGGAAGCCTCAAACTTGCAATGAAAGTAATTAACAGCCTTCCCCATCCCTTCCTCTCATTTCCACCATCAAACGTTCCTCCCTCCTTTAGATCCCAGAGCACAGGGAGCTAGCTGGTAAGAAGAGAAATACATGAAAGAGAATAGAGAAGAAACAATAAATTGATCACACCCCCATTCCTGTCTATTGGCTTCCCATCTGGACATGGCCCAAACTGAGAGCAGCCCAGGGAAGATAGATAATATAATCTCCTTTAAATCCCGCAGAAGAATGAATGGCCCTCTCCCACCAAAGAAAAGATTCAATACAGGGCCCAGGGCTAGTTAATGGCAGAGCCCAAAGCGGGTCTCGGGATGCTTAGTGCAGCCTGGCTCTAGGACTGTGCCCATGTGCACAGGGGAGCTTCTGACCCAAGATGATCTTCATCAGGAAGGTGAAATCTCAGACTGAAGTGACCCTAAGTTCCTGAGGAATTGTAAGTAATATATTTTTTAAATAGCATAAGCACGTTCTATGAAAAAAATTACACTAAAATATGTAAAGCACGTTCACATAGTAATAGCTGCCATTTATTCGGCTCCTACTGTAAAGACAGAATTAGCCGCTCTTGGGTGTGATACTACGTGCCCACTGACGTACCACATTCACTCATTTGTCCCCCTTCTCAGCTGTATGAGAAAAGCGTTATTAGTTAGTCTTATGTTACAGAGGAGAAAAATAATATTCAGAGAAGTTAAGTCACTTTTCCAAGGCTGCTCAACATGCATGAGGTTTCAGGAAAATTCAACTCACAACAAATCTCCAAGGCTGTACTGATTTCAATACACTCCAGTGAAGAAAAAAAAAAAAGGAAGGAAGGAAAGAAATGTGAAAATGATCAGAAACCTCATTTAAAATGGAGTCAGGGGGCCACAAGGGAGCACTCTCAGCCCTACCACTTGCCATCAACTGCTGACCCAGCAGGAGGAGATGTGCCTTTGCATCTCCAACAGGAAGAAGGTTACTACTTTACTACCAAGCCAGAGGAAGGAAGAATTTCCCCTGGCTCAGCTTAGCAACAGCCCAGCCAATGAGAGACCACCACAAGTCAGCCAATGAAAAGCCACTACACTTGGAACTCTCAGTTTCCTCCAATGGGCTCTTTATTTATAACAGCCCGTCCCAACACCCCCCCCCCATTCTCCTCTATAAAAGAAGGTCCTCTCTTTCCTTCTCCAGGCTTGCCTGTGGTTCGCTATGGAAGGTAGGTTCGTAAGTGCAAATCTTCGGTGTTCCCGAATAAACGCCTTTTGCTGGTAACTGGCTGTTGTATTGTTTTAGGTCAAAAGAAGGAAAGAAGAGGGGAGGGAGGAAAGGAAGGAGGGGAGAGAGAAAGTGAGGACGGAAGGAAGAGAGGGAGAAGGAAGGAAAGGGGAAGAAGGGAAGAAAGAAGGAAGAGAAAGATGTCAGAGAAGGAAGAGAAAGATGTCGGAGAAGGAACCGCTCAGGGTCATGAGCTGGTGGAAAAGAGGTTCAGACGCGCAGCTAGGAAACACTTTCTGCTCGGGGACAGGCGTTATCATTTTAAAGTTCGGGCGGTGTATAACTCCGGGAGGAAACATGACTCCCCTTCCTACCTTAAAATTAGGGAAAGGGAAATATATGAAATAGGAAATTTTAGGGATAATCAAGGTAACGTTGTGTCACTGCTTTCAAGTGGAACTGCCCACAAAACGGAGTCTTATTGAGCATATTGAGGGTGAATCACAGGGTATAATTTTTTTAATTACCAGACGTCTCCCTCTTTCATGAGCATCACCTTCATTATCTTCAGCGTCCACCAGAAAGCAGGCATTAGTGGAAAATTAAACCCCAAAATCTTGAAGTTGTTGCAACAAAAAGAATAGAATTGGTCTTTCTCGGGGTCTATGTCATATTCTATTTTGTCCACACACAAACAATTCCTTCATTTTCAACCACTAAAAGACACCAGCATTACATGACTTAGTGCATGAAGCGGCATGCCATGAATAGGTAAGTTAAGCAGTATGGATAAATAATCTCTGTTTTATATAACACACAGAGTTGAAAATACCTCTGAAATTCAGTACATCGTCGATCGGAGTCTTGGAGAGCACGGGCTCAAAACCAGCCTGAACAGAGCTATGGATTATGTGCACTACATCGCCATCTAGAGTCAGAAATCCCGAACAGCAGGCAAAGCCACCCTGAAGATCGAGAAATTAGTCTAAATTGCTAAAGGAGGCACATGTTAAGCACAATCTTGAGTGCATATATGAAGGCAAACCACAGAGCTAAATTTTGGTAAGTTGTAAGAAAATGAGTAAATTCTATAATCAAAAACAGTATTCACTTATAGACAACGCGATATTTATTCAGTATCTATCCCCTGCATTGGATGGGTTTCTCTGTTCTATGCTTACTGTCCAACTAATGCAATGTCCTGCTCTTTGGAAGCTGTCTTAAAAGTACCGTAACAAGCTCTGTGTGAAGAATCTGGAAACAAGGTCCTGGCATGGTTTGGGGATGCAGAGAGCAAAAAGTGCCCTACACCAGACTCCAACTCCAGCATTCTGCATCATAGCAAAGCACTAGCAACTAGGACATTCTGGAGAAACACGTGGGATTTTTTTAAAGGGGGGTAGTAGCATTATTTGAAAATAAAGAGCAAGATTCAGTCATTCTTATTTTTCTTTTTTTCAAGCCAAATACCACCAAACTGCATGATTCTGCCTAATGGTGATTGCTCTGTGGACAGAGTTGCTAACAAGATGTGCTTTGATTTCATTACAATAAAATAACTTGCCTAGTCTTGATTCCAGGAGCAATTAATCCTTAAATTATCCTACAATAAGCTGCAAAGATGTTTAGCCTAGCAGGAGAAATGTGTTATTAACACAAGGTCAAAATTGAGAATGAAAAGTGCAGCCTAGCTGCATTTTTAAAAGTTAGGATCTTCCGGTTTAATTACATAAGCATTTTCATTTTAATCTGTGTAGAAAAAAATGCCTTTTCTTTAAAAAGTGATGATAGCTAGTAAAAACTAGTATAGGGTTGCTGGATGCGAATACCAGAGGAAGTCTGACTGTATAAAAAAAGCAAAGGAAATTACCACTTTACATAGACAATTTTGTATCTTTTAATTTGTGTTACCGAATTAGAGTTTTAATCCACGGAATCTTCATATTTCTTTCTTTGTGTCATTTTCTAATATACAGAGTAGTTAGGCAAACACTACTGTCACTAAGAACCAGAAGTATGTAAAGTATTTGAACAAATACGTCAAAATGTATAAAATAATATATGAAAAAATATGTAAAATAAAAATATGTCAGGTATTTATAAGTATGTAGAATACATACATAGTAATATGTTGTGAGGTTTTGTTCTTAAAATAAGATGTATCTCTAAATTGTCGTTTATTATATTTGATGATTCTAAACCCTATTTAATAAAAATAGAACCAGCACAAAGAAAATAAACCATCTATAGACCTCCCACCTACAGATACCCTACACACACAGAGCTAAATATTGAACCATATTACATGCTGTGTTACAATCTACATTGTTCTAAAATTCTGTCTTTTAATTTATGATTATTCTAGAATACAAGCATTAGGAAAACAGTTATGAAATAATAGCATGTCTTTCTAAGGGCAAGAAATTTAAAGCAAGGGATGGTGAAGAAAACGAGAAAATGCTGATCGCTTTTTCATCATTCTATTCAATCTCTTAGTTATATTTATGGATTTCATTCAGTTGGCCCAATAAAGCATAAATGACAAGAATGGAAGTGGAGAAACTTATTTAAGAGATATTTAGGACCGATAAGTGGCTGATGGGGTGTGCAGGGAAAGGAACAGGTCTTTTCTTCTTTCTGTTCAGAACTGAGTTTAGTCTTTACCTAATATGTGTGCCTCTTCTTAAGTCTGGCTGCACATTGGAATCAACTGGAGAGGGTCACAAAGGGGCCATTCATCACAAACCAGGTATATCAAAATATCTGTAGTCCCTGGCAGTCTTTACAAAAGCCTCCTGGGTTAAGATGTAACGAGGACTAATAGGCAGTAATGAACATGGAGTGAGGATTGACAATTACTGGTCTAAATGATGTTTAAACCATGAGGCTAAATGAGATCATCAAGAGATTGATTATTGATTATAGATAGGAAAGAGAGAAGACACTCCAGCATTTAGGGAGGTTGGAGAGATAAGGAAACAGTCACCGGTGCTGAGAAGAAACCACAAAGGTGTTCCAGGAAAACCGGGTCCCTGTAGCCAAACGAAAGATGTCTTGCAAGGAGGAGGAGGTGGCCACTCAGGGCGAATGACAGGTCAGGAATGTAAGGACTGAGAATTGACCAAGAAATTTAGCAAAATAGAGGACGCTGGTAACCTCTACAAAAGCAGTCTTAGTAGACTGATGGGGACAACATTTGATCAGAGTATGTTTAATAAACAAAAATGGGAGAAAATGAATATTTTTAAAAATCTTTCAAGGATTCTTGTTATAAATAAAGCAGAGAAATTGGATAGGAACTGAGATGCAGTGTCGAGGAAAAGATATTTTTGATGCGACATGACATCAAACTTGCATGCTGACAAGAAGACTGAAGGACAGTTGTTGAAATAATGTCCTTGAGCATATATGGCTTTGGATGGCTCAGCGATAGCTCATACACTGGAGGAGGAATGTCAGAGTATAGGGTGTAGATGCATGGAGGTCAGGAGATTGGAGATGATAAATGGGGAAATGCCTTTTGACTGCTTCTATTTTCTCTGGGGAGGAAGAAACAAGGTCAACATCTTAGAATGAGGATGACAGTGGTGCTGATAGAGATTTGAGTAGAGAGAAGATATGAAAAAGGCCCCTAACAGAGACCAACATTAAATGATCTCTGTAAATGGACACGCCACAACCAGGACTACCATATTTTGCACATAGTAGATGCTCAATTAATATTTAAGAAATGAATTTGTTTCTTCATGAAATATTGCTCCAACGTAGTCTACAAAACTTTTAATAATCCATATTTTAGCTTAGTATCCACCAAAATTATCAGAATAATGCCTATTTAGACTGTATTACCTTGTTGTACCTGAATGGCAATACATTATTATACACTTAGTTTTTATGGAGTAGCAATGAAAGAATAGCCCCCTCCTCATTAGCGGTTTTGGTTTTTGTGTTTTTTGAGGCCATTATCTCTAAGTTGCTTAGTGCCTCTCTATAAAGCCCCAAGTGAATTTTTTATTTTGGAGATGTCAGAAAAAGCCACTCATATCACATATGCAAATAAGCAATGTGTACCTTATTAAATAGTAAGATCTATATAAATGAGTATCTCCCTTTTTTGTTACGTCTGCAATGAAACTCTGAACCAAATTGATGCCTCAGCTATAACCATTATTAAGCACATGTGGCCAGCAAATTGGGATTCACTTTTCCCCTGAAATCTACTTCCTATTTTAATTCATTTTTTTCTAAATTCTAATTTTATTCAAATTCACATTTTGCCATTTTCTTCTAAACCACCAAGAATTTATTTATGATACAAAGCAGTGCATAAATAGAGGTAAATTGGTACAGAAACATATAAGGTTGGAGTTGCAAACATGATTTGTCTATAAAATACTGATGTATTACTGTATTTACGTAGTTCTTGGATACTTTTAGATTTATGATTCCATTCCAATGCTTCTCTTAATCCCCGAATTATACAGTTTCACAGCTAATAAACTAAGGTTTGTCTTTGAGTTAGTATCTTGCCTATCATTGCAGCCAGCATGTGACGAAATTTTCACTGAATCAAGATATGCAGACCAAATTCTTTACATGACACTGAATCTCTCTGGATCCTCACAAGCAAAAGAGGTTAGAAATTCTGTTCTCCAACTACAAATGGAATGTAGTTTTCCAAAAAGTTTTTCATATTTCAATTTTTTTTCTTTTAATATAAAGTTAATAGACAGGCAGCTGTCTCCTGCCAGCACTGACCCATCAGTACAGATTTTCTTCTTTGTATTCCTTTCTTTATATTAATAGCTAGTTTTTCCCCACCTATATTTTAAATGCTTTTATATTTCTGGCATTTGCTCTCATTTCCAGTATTTACATTCACATTGTACAAAGAGATCTACAAACATGCTCCTCATACTGAGAAAGTATTTGCTTATTTTTGCAGAAATTTCTTGAGGAAGGGTGAGAGGGCTTAGCAAAGAAACTCTCCCCCAAGTGCAGGTAGATATATAAATACCAATAGAAAACGACAGTGTCCTTTCATTTTTGTTGACATTTAAGGGACTGTAATTCTTTCAGTGACCCCCTAAAGGCTTCCAACCCACATTTTCATGGACCTCCATCAAAAGATGTTATCATGTTGTGTCAACTGACAAAAATAGCACCGTCACATATAAAATCAGGCTGCACAAATCTCACTCAGCCTCAAAGGCACAATAAATCCAGAGCATTTTTGATATTTAAAATTCTAAACAATATTTTCACTCTAGGCTTTTAGCATATATTTTTAGGGTTACTAGTTTAGCACTTCTTTTTACAGCTCACGCAAAGAGGGCTGTCTTTGTAAATCCCCAAAGGAACAATTGAGAGAGTGATATCAAACTGTACCATGGTTGTTAATTCTTAATGTCTGCAGAGAAAGTGCTGCCTTCAGGGTGAGCTCTTGGACTGGACCATGGAAAATGGTAAAGGAAAAGAGTGGGAAATAGGGGACAGAGGAGACAAAAAAGAAAACAAAGCAAACATGAAAATTAGTGTCAGAAATCTTGAGCTCGAGGGAAGTTAAATTCCTTCCACAGACAGTTGAACAAACCTAGGTGAGACAGTTTCCAAGATGAATCTAAAATCATGGGGCTAATTTCTGTTAAAACCAGGCCTGTTTTGTAATTCGCAGGCCAACCACCTTACACCACAGAGTCATAACAGAAAGAGTTAACTCACTGAAGGGATTAAAAATGAAAATTCAAGTGTTACCACCATTATGATAATTGAAGTTTCATGATATAATTAACATTTTCTCCAAAACGCTGCTGTTGAGTGATGAGTCATTATAAGACTGCATTAAACCGACTGGTTTTTAAATGAAATGAAATTTTATTCCCAGTGAAAAAGTTCTCAATAATGGGGAAACCATTGAGAACTACACCATAAACATCTCCAGGTAAAGCAAGGATACAACATAAAACAATAAATACCAGCCAAGGAAACATCAAGGTCATCAGAGACACAAAAATAAAAAAGCAATTGCTAAGGTAGGAATTTTTTTTTTTTTTTTTTTTTGCCTTATGCGGGCCTCTCACTGTTGTGGCGTCTCCCACAGGCTCCGGACGCGCAGGCTCAGCGGCCATGGCTCATGGGCCCACCCGCTCCGCGGCATGTGGAATCTTCCCGGACCGGGGCACGAACCCATGTCCCCTGCATCGGCAGGCAGACTCCCAACCACTGCACCACCAGGGAAGCCCAGGAAAAATTTTAAGAAAAGTACACTATAATTAAAATGCTCTGCCACGTGTAATACCTTAATTCCAGCAGTCTGTCCTTGTTTAGTTCATTCTGTTACTCTTTTCTCTCCATGCTATGAATTTTAGTTTGTGTGTCAAATTCTCATCATGTCTAACAAAAAATATAGAAAGGAAAGGAAAGCAAAAGTGCCCCACGCGCCAATATCATAACGCGATGACATGTAATGTTTATGTAAGCTTTCAAAAGGTTGAAGTATAAGAAATTTTTAGTCACAAGAGGCTTGCTTTAAACTTATTCACTTTAGAATATGTATGACAACAAAAGCTCAAAAATGAAAATTAAGTAATAAATGAACAGTGTTGCATTGTGAAAAAACATGATTACCCATGAAAATGAAAATCTGTAATGAAAATCCAATACTGCACTGACTTGAATAAAGCTAGCAGTCACCTCAACTTCACAATAAAGGAATCTCATAAAATGATGAAATGGCACTATATTGTACAATAGTTTTTAGCTACTCATATGCAATAACAATTTTCTGGAAGCTAAGATATTTATGTTCCTTGATATTATTAATAATAACAGTAGAAGGGTTTAGCTCATGTTTAGCATATATATCCCCCTTTCTAAAAAGAAAATGAAGGATTTCACATAGGCACAGCTGCCTCTGTATAACAAACAATTACTGAGTACACAGTGATAAGGTATAATAATATATAGATGTGATTTGGTTCCTGCCATAAAATCTTCGGCGTAGATAAACCGCCTAAAACGGTACCTCCTGCGAGGCTTTCTCATCACCTTCACTGCATGCAGCAGGCCTTCCTATTCATTAGAACAATGAGAATAAAGGAAATTATACCATCATCGCACATGACACGTATTCTCTTATGGAAACTAGACGTCATCACATTTTACTACTGATATGCTGATCTTCAAAGGAACCCAGGAAGTTCATTCTATGTATGCTTTAAACAGGAGGATCAAAATAAGTTAAACTTAATTGAGTCCTGAAGAATCCAGCGATACACAGACCATACAAATCAGACAGTAAACTAGGAGTGCTTTGCCCATGTTATTCTACTCCTTCCTGGTGGATTCCTTCATTGACTTCCACAGTTTTTTGTTTTGTTCTGTTTTGTTTTTTGCGGTACGTGGGCCTCTCACTGCCGTGGCCTCTCCCGTTGCGGAGCACAGGCTCCGGACGCGCAGGCTCAGCGGCCATGGCTCACGGGCCCAGCCGCTCCGCGGCATGTGGGATCTTCCGGACCCGTGTCCCCTGCATCGGCAGGCGGGCTCTCAACCACTGCGCCACCAGGGAAGCCCCATGCTCCTTTTATCCACCTGTGCCCTCCTGGTAATAACCTCTGCTCAGCTTTTAGACTCAACTCTTCAAAAACGCCTCTTCTGAAACCACAGACTCACACAAGTGCCTGAGCAAACACAGGATAATATTGTCATTTCAGACTCAAGTGAACCAAAGACCTTATTCGTTAACAGGTATTACTTAATAATTTCAAAGATACAGATAATCAAGAGGATTAAGTAAAACATCTGGGGCTTTAAGGGTAGTTCCCAAGGTCTTCCTGCCACAAACAAGTGTCCTATGTCCCAAAGTAAGCAAGGTACTTAGAAGTTGTTTCCTCACAGTGGGGTTGTTTAGTTTATGCAACGTATCCATTTTATACCCCAGCTTACATGATATTATTCCTAGGAACTTATTTACTTTAAGCAGTCTTTAAATAGAGACATTCTGTTAAGAACATTCCACAGGTAAGGATATTCTAGTAAATATCATTGATCTATTATATTTCCCAGGAAGTCCAGTTATCATATTGACAAAGTCATCTGTCTTTTCTTTCTTTCTTTGTTCTTTTTCCACCAGCATCCAACCCCACTGTAGAAAAAGTGTGAATAAAGATAGTAAGCCAGCTGATGTAACTCATTCCTGTCCACTGACCCTACCTTATATTCCAACAGGAATGCTTGAAATTTTGCCAGAGCTGTTTTGATGTGACTATATTCACAGAGCTGTTCACACTGGGAGAGCGGATATCTTCACACAATCTTTTTTTTTTTTATTGTAAACCCTTAGCCCTTAAAAAAAAACAACTCATTACCTTGTAAATGTATATATCAAGACACCTATATCTCATCCCACACTTCAACCCAATATACCTCAATTGTTATATTCCTGGATGGAAAAAGGCTTAGAGAAGAGGGCAAAGTTAGGACTGAAATGGTCAGAGATGTCTGTTGTACCCCCTGACAATTACAAAAAGTCAACACAATAAATATCAAAAGAGAGAGATCAAAAAAAAAAAAAAACAGAGGTCAAATTGCTTTTTTATTCAAACACAGCATTTCCATGTCACTATCTTTAAAAACCTGAATTGAAATTTTCTAATAATATGTGTATTCATAACTACCCTGTAAGTTTCTCAATCTCAGATATTTCCAAAAATCCTAAATTTCTCCAATAACATTTCTCTCTAACCCCTTTCCTTAAATGAAATAGAACTTTTCTCTATTAGCACAAATTCCCTGCTGGTCTATGTAATAAAAGCTATTTATATGTTCACACCTCAGAGCCCTCAAGTTCCAGAGGTGGTATTATCTTAGTATCATCATACTAAGTGAAGTAAGCCAGAAAGAGAATGACAAATATATGATATCTCTTATATGTGGAATCTAAAAAAAAAAAAAAAATGATGCAAACGAACTTATATACAAAACAGAAATAGAAAACATACATATGAAAATCTCTCTGAGACATACAGCAAGGTTAAAAGGAAGTTGCATATCAATATTTAGAGGTCTATTTATGTTAAAATAAAACAAAATCATAGGAGCTCCCCTACATACATATATGTGTAATATAAGTGTGTATAAAATGGTCTCAAAGGACCGATGACAGAATATTACCAGTGTGATGAACAGGATTGGATGAGAGTTAAGAGAAACTTTTATTTCATCAATATGGTTGAATATTTCAGAGTAATTGAGGAGTTGTGTATTGATATAATAATATGCTAAATAATATTAAAAAATATAAACTCAGTAAGACACATTTCTAAAAAATAACCAAATTGTTTTCACGTTTATAGAATTATTTATACTCCAAGTATTTTCAAGTGATTTTTCATGTTCTATCAAGAAATATATGTTCATAATAATAAGTGGTAGTGAAGGATTCATGATGAAAAGTAGTATTCCTTTCCCCCATCTTTTCCCAAAGCTCACCATCCCAACACTCATCAGAGACAAACTCTTAACTCTTTCTGTTTCAAATCTTCTAATAGTACAAAAAAATGAAGGAATATATTTACACCATCGTTTCCCAATCTTAACAATATTTTTGATATCCCATTATAAAAGTAAGTATACTGCTCATTATATTGACTCAGATAGCTCTCTTTTTTATACAGTTGTAAAGTTATAATTATATAAAATTTTCTATTAATTACCTGAGTAGTTTTGAATAATATATTTAAATATTTCTCGTTCATCAATTTTTGACAATATCGGTCAACTTTCACTCTGTAAGGTGAGACTATTAGCACCCTCACCGTACTTTCCACCATCCATACAACTTCTCACATCTGCTCGCTGCAGAGCTGGACTTTCAGACTTTCAGAGCTGAAGACATGGATATCTTGTTCTTTAACCATGATCAAGCTCTCTGTGCCTTCTTTATAGGTGGATTCTAAAAGTTGAAAGGCCAATAAACAGAATTACATTATTATGACTGTGTGACTATTCACTCTTCAGGTCACTTAGTATGTGAGGACGCCACTTCCTTCTCTACATTCCAATGTCATGACCCTGGGACACTTGAAAGACAAAGTTCCTAGTGAAAATGTCAGATGAACTATTTTTTACTATCCACCATCAGGGAGTTATTACTGTGACACGTTTTAGTTTGCTTTGTACTTGGACCACAGCTTTTGGTTTGCCCTTTATTTTTTCCTGGAGTTTTGTGTGGCTCTAATTTTTCCGACCCTCAATCATATCGTTTCTTGAGTGGAGTTCTCTATCCTTTATCCCTGGAGGCCCCATCTTCTTGCTCCAATCTGGAACCCAGTTACTGCTATGTGTGATCATTCTGGAAACTACCTCACTAACTCATCTGGGATGAATCCATTCTTTCCTAGATCCCAGGCCCACATCTTGATTTATATCTCATTTTGCTGGAGTACTTAATTAACATTCTAAGCAAAAGCATGGGGGGAATAAATGTATTGAATACTCAAACGTCTGAAATTATGTTTTCTCTGGCCTCACACTTGATTGATAATTTATCTCCATTTGGAATCTGGGTTCCAAAGCATTTCTCCTCAGAATTCTGAAGGTATTCCTCTATTATCTTCTAGCACTGCATTTTGGAGGTAAAAGTGTGCTATCAGTCTGATTCTAATTTCTCTAGGTAATCTGATTTGTTTTGTTTGTTTTTTCTTCCTAAGATTTCAGAAACTTCTCTTCATCCTTGTTATTCTAAAATCCTTGAGGACATGCTTAGTCGGGGCTTACATTCACTTTCTTCCTTCTTTAGACTCTCAGTATGAAGATTTGAATCCATCTCCGGCACTAAGAAATCATTGTTATTTCTAATGCCTTTGTGAATGTGCTCTTATCCATGTTCTCTTCCCTATCATTTTGGAATTCTTATAGTCAGATGTTCTGCACTTCCTGATCATCAATGTCTCTGAGGAGAGACACCTAAATGACCCTGGAGGCCTACTTCCTCTGCCCTGATAGCTTTGCAGAGAACAGGCTCAGGACGTCAGAGCTAGTTCCACAGAGAAACAGGATGACAACAGCCAGTGGTCTCCTGAGGACCCTCGTTCCTAGCGAGACCCCTTACATGACCAGGGAGATCCCCCCGTTACGAAGTCACCCAGATGTCCCCTTGCTGCACCCATAAATGCATGGGGTGTTAGGGGACAGTCCCTCTCGCCAGATTCCTGATCACCATAATGCAGACCACCTACACCTGGCCTAGGTGTGGACAATGAGAGGTAGGGGGATGCACGCCCTCTGCTACTTCTCACATGGTAAAATTCCCCTCAATAAATTCCATTCCACATCTGCACTGCACAATGGTCTGATAGCTTCATTTTTTATCTTGTTGCCCTACATTCTGGGAAATTACTCAAATTTAATTTTTTTAATTTCTTTGAACTGAAGTTCTTGAATTATTCATGTTCCATACCATTCTGTCCTTTTTACATTCTTTGTGGTACCTTCTTACATCTCCCTGGATATGTCAGTGAAAGAAATGTTTAAGTCAGTTTGTTTTATTTGAGTCGTCTTTCATTCTCTATATTATTTCCATCTCCCCGGTATCAGCTCTGTCGCTCATTTCTCTTCAGTTTTCTCTTTCATGTTCTTGGTTTCCCTAGTGTGCTTGACGATCCTTGAGGTCTGACATGGACCTCCTCTGCTGATTTGTAAATAGGTCTGTTTCCACTTGAGCTCTTTCTCCTGAGAGAGGATTCGAACGGGAGCTCTGATTCCCAAGCTGTAGACCTGTCACACGTTTTTCTTAAGAATAAGCAGGTTAGTGACAACACAGGAGAATGGGCCTAACAGTAGTATAGCCAACATGCAAACTCATGGTATGACTGGCCGGCCAGGCATAACCCAAAGGCCCCATGCACAAGTGGACTCCACCGGGGGCTAAGAAACTGGCGGCAAAGCCATTCAGCTGAAGGATGCTGCTCTAGGGATGCTTTCTTCTCACAAAGGCCTCAAGCGCTGTACCCGCATCCACCCAGAGGGGGAGCCTGTTCTAATTTATTCAAAGATGTCCTAAAGACCAGCCATGGACCTACAGTCTTGCTGGAGTCTCAGGGGAATAAATGACAGCGAGGGGAACTAAAGGCTCAAATCCTAAATGCAGCTAAAAGATAAAGTGGGTCTCTAATCAGACTGACTAAATTTATATCAACTATTTCTTCTCTTTATTTTGCATATGAATAATATCTTTTCTTTCCCATGTACAATGAGATCTCAGAATTTTAAAAGAGACATTCACAAAACCTGAGGAATTGGGTCAATTCTTTTTTAGACATCTTCAGTTTGCGACAGCACCATGAAAATTGAAATCTGCTCTTCCGTCTCTTCTCTGGCAGTAAAACAATGAGGCTCATAGAGTGATTTTATTCTATAAAATTCTCAATTTTTAAATCTTTTTTTTTAAAAAAAAAGAGACCTTTTTGGCCACATCACACACTTTTTTTGAAAATTACAAACTGAAATCTACAAAGTAAATGGGAAGTTTAATTAGCCACTATACTTTCCTCTTCTTAACAATCTTAAAAACCTATTTGCTGAGCATGTATTAATAACCTGCAAGTAATGAATTAATTCTCCTATCAGTGGGATGTCCACAAAACTTCCTTTATATAACTCCCAAAGTATTAATTTACCACAGCATGGCAAGGCAAAGAGAGCTCTCTGCTTCCCTGCTCAGCAGCCTTGACCTCTAGAGCCTTCCATAAAACCCTGCAGGGAGCTGTGTAGGAGGAGATTGCATACAGCGTGGAAGAATTATCGTCCAGGTACCTCGTAACCTGGAGGCTGGACTTGAGGGCATGTCTCCACAGCTCTCCAAGACCAATCTTCAGCTTGACAAAAAAAAGATAAATATAAATTCATAACTTTGCAAACTCAGAAAATGGTGGAAAAACAAGTATACAGACATGGATTCTTTTTTTCGAAAAGTAATGCAGTTTCTCCGAAACGATTTTTTTTTTTTTTTTTTTTGGGCTTCGCGGGCCTCTCACTGGTGTGGCCTCTCCCGTTGCAGAGCACAGGCTCCGGGCAGGCTCAGCGGCCACGGCTCACGGGCCCAGCCACTCCGCGGCGTGTGGGACATGTGGGATCTTCCTGGACCGGGGCACGAACCCGCGTCCCCTGCATCGGCAGGTGGACTCTCAACCACTGTGCCACCAGGGAAGCCCATCTCTGTAATGATTTTGACACAACTTGAGATTTGAAAGAAGTCAGGAACCAATACAGCTTAAGAGGACTGTGTTCAATCACTTCTCATAAAAGGCAAAGTACTGAAATCAGATGTCACTAAAAGAATATGCTCTTAAAGCGCAACACTGGTCCACACACACCCAGCCACGCACAAGCACACACACGGAGGGGTCTTTATTAGCATTCTATAATGTCAAAGATGGGGGCATGAAAGTGGCTTCCTGACATAAAAGACGTTCTATGTGCTTCAAAAGATGTGTCTCGGGTTTATGGTAAGAGAAAAATACATTTAGGCATGGAGGAAATGTAAAAGGGTCATGTGTAAGTGTGTGGGTCAGTGACTTGAAAATAACAGCCAATTTGACAGAGAGAGAAGAGGAAAACCAGGAAATTACTGGGCTTAGAATACAAGGCAGAAAATGTAAAATGTTAGAAGCATTTAAAAATCAATGTGGAAAAATAAACAAGGTGCAGGTATTAAGAAAAAACAGTCTCTCTGAAAAGCCTCTAAACAAATAAAAACAAAAAACTTCACACATACTGTTCAATCTTATAAACATATAGGTCTCTACCTATATGTAATTTGATTTCCTATAGAGTATTAAATGCAACCTAAAACAGTGGAGTCGTTTTTCTATCCATCTAGTCCTTTTAAAGACATGAAAAACTAACCCTAAGAAGCAGTTCTCTTTTTCTTTTTTTTGACCCATAATTGACCAATATAAAAATCTTGCACTGTCCTCAATATGCTTTGAAATATCAAATAAAATTAATGTTGCTTTTTAATCCACATAAATAATGGTAATAATAGAAGATAAAATTCTCATTTGGACTTTGGCAGATATCTACTTCAAACCCCATAATATCCAGGGGTTCCCTAGGCCTCCTGGATTTTCAGTCGCAGATGATATAGAAGACAGAGCACCTGGTAATTTAAAGGCCATCCTGCCTAACACACATATAGTTACGGCAGCAACTTGAAAAGAGATTTTCAAAAATTGTGTATTGGTTTCCTAGGGCCGCCACAACAAAGCACCACAAACGGTGGCTTAAACAACAGAAATGTCAAAGTTTTGGAGGCTAGAAGTCCACATCAAGGTATTGCAGGGTTGGTTCCTTCTGAGGGATGTGAGGACAGGAGCCATTCCAGGCTGTCTTCATGTTCACAAGGCACTGTCTCCCTGCATGTATGCCTGTGTCTAAAACTCCCCGTCTTATGACGACACCAGTCATACTGAATTAAGGGCCCACTCCACTCCACGGTGACCTCAGCTTAACTAATTATATTTGCAATGACCCTTTTTCCAAATAAGGTCATTTTTTGAGGTATTGGGAGGTTAGAACTTCCACATATAATTTTTGAGGGAGACACAGTTCAGCCCATAACAAAAATTTTTTACAGTAGGTCCATAACAGATTGATAAATGATATTTCTTTCAAATTTAAAAAATTAGGTTAAATATTTTCATAACGTAATTCTTTTAAGATACATATTCTTAAGCTTTCTGGGTTAGAATGAGAAAGAACCATAAATAAAGAATATAGAAGACAGAAGATAATTCTTATCTAACCATCCAATGGAGTCTGTCCTTTACTCCTTGAAGAAAGCTACTCTGGTAAAATCAAAAAGCCCAATTTCGCAGTTTATTCTTCCCAGAATATTAGAACTCTGGCTTCAAATTTTTCCAAAAGAAATATCTATTTCCTTGATATCAGGAAACCCTAACATGATGTGTACGTTCCAGAATTAAATTATTCCTGTGCAAAGAAATGCATTGTGCATCCTTGCTAGCTCTTGAGCTGGCAGGATTCTTTGGTTTTACAGATCTATCGCCCTGGTTGTCTCGGGGCACAGCTTATGAGTTAGATGTCCTGAGAGCACAATCGCAGTGCAAGTCTCCCCGCGGTGGCAAATCACTGTACCTCTCCACAACCTGGGAAACGGCTGCTCAAAGATTCACTGGTCCCTCGGCTGTAGAATAAATCCTGCACTTCAGAGGTCTGTGTATTGTTTGCAGAGCCGGAGCAGAAGCGAGTTTCTAAGGGTAAGAAATACAGGACCGCCGCCCTCCTGTGATGTACAGATACGGTACTCCGAATGACACTAGCTATTATATGAACTTGCGGGCTGCCGCAAGTTTATGGGGAAATTTTTGCATAAACATTGGACTTCAGCAGTCAGTGACATAGCCCCCCAAACTTACAATATAATGACTGTCATGATTCATTCATTCTACAAACCTTTTCTGAGCACTGCGAATTCAAAGTACAATAAGAAGTAGGGGCACTCATGGGTCATGTGCACCTAATCTTAAAGATAGCTCTGTTTGGCCCGTGGGATTGCAAGGAAATCTGGCCAAAGAATCCCTCTCTTCCCTGCAGCTCTGTTTTAAATAAAAAGGACCAATTCAGAAAAACAGTAATCCTTTTTGTCAACAGCCTGCCTCTTGTTATACTTCCACTGAACAAAATATTCAAGGGCAAAACCTGTCGCAGAGATAATAAGAGCACAGGACCGGTGCAGCAGCAGGTGTTAAATGAATGGAAGCATGACAGGGTTACCTATGGCTCCCAATTTTCCAGGGAGGGTTTTTCTGCCTGGTTAGGCAAGAGAGTAAAGGCAAAGATGGAAGGACACGTCTTGCCAAGTTTAAAACTGTCTCGGAATATATTTCTTCACGATTTTCAACGGAGTTCAAAGCGTTTAGTTTCTAAGGTTCTGTTTTTTGGTTTGTTTGTTTTTTTCCACTGAGAGATTACAACATTTTGTGGAAAATGAACCCTGGAAACAACAAGATATGTGGATGGATGTTTTCCATAAAATATTTTATACATCGATACATTGAATCAGACACCTAATCCATTAAATCTTAAAATGGCAAGAATACTGTGTTTTTAATTAATCAAGGAGGCCCTTGGGCTCAGATGGCTCTAATGTTAGGGTGGCCTGTGTAAGGAAACAAAAATCTAAGCCTGTAAATGGCTCAAGGTCGCAAAATCAAAATGCGGAGGACACCTAATCACAGCCAGCCAGCTAAGCTTTAAGCTCCAGCCGGTCAACAACTTCATTACTTTGTTTCTGCACTTTCTCTATAGAAGTCTTTCCCCTGGCTCCTGTCCGCTTTTGCACGGCCTTATTCCAATCTATTTGTGCTCAAATAAACTCTTAAAATCTTGAATACACCTCAGTTTATCTTGTAACGTGCACTGGCTTTCTATTGCCACCCTAATTGCCACAAATTCAGTGGCGTAAAACAGCATCTGGTTTTATCTCCAAGTTTCATCAGCAATAATTCCTGGTCCAGCGCGGTCCTCTGCTGGAGTCTCTCAAGGCCAAAGTCAAGGTGTGGTCAGGGTTGTGTTCTCTCTGAGGCTCTGGGGAAGATCTTAAAGATTTTAAGAGTTGATTCGAGCTGATGCAGGGTGTTGGCAGAATTTAGTTTCTAGAAGCTCTAGCGCTAAGTTCCTCGTTTCATGGCTGGCTGTCTACCAGGAGTCTCTCCTACATCCCTTGACATGCTGCTCCCTCATTTTTAAAGCAGCAACGGTGGGGTCCAGTACTTCCCGTACTTCAAATTTCCCCTCCACACCTTACCACCCTCTCCTTCTGCCACATCTGTCGTTTGATTCCAGGAAGAGAAAACACTGTGCTTTTAGGAGGTCGTGGGATTAGATTGGGCCCACCCAAACAGTCCAAGAAAATTTCCCTATTTTAAGGTCCATAAACTTTATTGTACCTGTAAAGTCCCTTTTGCCATGTAACACAACATATTCATATGTTCTGGACGTTAGGTTGTAGACATCTTTGACAAACCATTCTGCTTACGACAAACATAGTTATTGGGGCAAGCTACTAAGTGAAATTTCTTTCAGAGTTGAAAAATTAGGTATAAGAATATTTCCATAATACAATATTTTTCAGATACATAGTCTCAAGCATTCTGGGTCTTGAGAAAAAGAAAAAAAAAAATAAGTAAAGCCAACAATCTTGCTTTGGGAACATTTTCACTCACTAAACTCAAAAAATTCCTCATGAGCTGTCTATAGAAATGATTACCCTCCAATGAAGGAGGCAGAATGTACCATGAGCCACATTCCCGAAGCTGATAGGGTTTCAGTCATCCATCATGACCCCATGACTTGGTCACATGAGAGATTAGTTCACACTGATTAATGTGAGAATGGACTCATGCCATTTTTCTTGGTAACCTAAGCAAGTGTTAAAAGCGGCAGAACTAGCTTCCATTAATTAAAGGTTATCCACAGGAAACTAGTGGACGGTAGCAATGCTGTGATTAGGTTTTATTCTACAGATTTGGACATTCACTGACAACAAGTGAAAGCAAGATTCTCTGTCCTGATATTGGTTTTCCCACCTCTGGGCTTAGCATGCGATGCTATTATGGAAGGATCTATTTCCAGACGGTTGAAACGCCAGGCATGACATAATCAAGTGACATGTAACAGTGTGTTACCTCACTGCTAGTAAGTGTGGTATTGGCAGTAAATTACCAGCACCCCATGGGTTACAAACGTGTGTGTTTGTGAGGGTTACCTGAGGCCATAAGAATAGGCTTAAATATATTAGCATACTGTCAGGAAATTCATTAACCTTTTCGTTTTCAGATAGAACTGTGTGAAGCATTCCTACGTATTAGAAACCATGGGAACAAATATAAATTGGATTCCTTGGATATTTACGTTCTAGTTTTTTGTCATATTGAAAAATAAGGAGCACCACAGGATTTCCAATACCCACCTCTCTCCACTTGATGCAGAAGGCATTTTGATCCATAATTAAATTTGTGCTCTTTCTTGCTAAGAGAATTGAAATATCCTACAGTGTTTTATAAGAAGTTTTGACATTATCTTTCCATTTAGAGCCATGTTTCGACAGTTCACAATCTTCCCTCTAAAAGGGCATGAAAAACACATCACACACTAATGGAGGCCCTGCCTAATTAGGCAAAAATCAGATCTTTCAGCCAAACTAGAGCTTATAATAACTCTAGATGTATAACGAAACAAAGTTGAACTACCTCCACAATACTACAGTAAGGAAATAAAATTTGTCCTGCTGTAAATATTTCTCATTATGAAAGCTGCTTCCTCCTCTGCCTTCTCCTTCACTAACGAAATAGTCTGAGATCTCAGAGCATCAAGATCCGAGGGTTATCTGATTATATGCCTTCACAAACCTAAAAGGAAAATGCTTCCATATGAGGGCGACCTGAAATACCCAGTCAGTTCCATCCCCCAGTGTGAGGACACTTCTGCTTCTGCTAGAGAGAATGCAGAAACGTGGAGTTTAGATATTTGAAATCTTCTGGTCCCATCGGTGAAATCATCCCTGCCTACTTTTATGAACGAATTAATTCCTATTACTTTGTCCATTTCATTCTCTTAATCTTTCAAGAAACCCTTTACCAAGAGCTACAACACACCAAGAACCGTGGTTAGCGGCAGGAGAGAAAATGGTTGCACATCCAATCCAGTCCTCGCCCTTGGGAATCTTATAGTTTGTTAGAGAAGAAAGATAATAATCAAATAATCACACTGAAAGGCAAGGGGAAATTAGCATATGCGTCATAAGGAAAAGAGCACATGATGGCGGATCAGGGAGGTGGCTTTTCTAAGGATGTGACCTTTTCCATCCTGAGAACTGAAGAATGAGTAGGAGTTAATTCAGCAAGGCAGAGCGGAGGCAACCAAGAGAGCCTTCCGGGCAGACCCTGAGGTTCTGGGAGGGGTGTGTGTGTGCGTGTGCATGTGCTGCTTTGAAGAAGGAAGAAAGAGATATAAAACTTTAGAAAGAGGGGACCACAGAATTTCAGTTTGTTTCAGGAATGGTTCATCGAAGACGCGACCCAAAAGAGAAAGTAATTATCTTTGTAGTTTGAGAGATTTTCATGGAGCAATTTAGGTTTATCAACATGCCTGGGCACTAAGTTCATGTGAGGACTGACAAAAAAGAGAGAAGGAGTTGTTGTGGGGACTAAAGTCATACAAGGGTCAAAGTGGAAGCTTTCAGACCTTCAAGGTTTCTCACAGCTTCCCTTCTGGGTCCAGGAGGATTCCGAGTCCCAACATTTGACCATACCTTGTTTTTTGGCTTTTGGGTTTTTTTTTAACGAAGTATAGTTGACTTACGAAATTATGTTTCAGGTGTACCATATAGTGATTCAATATTTTTATACTTTACCCACCATACAAAGCTATAATATAATTGACTATATTCCTTGTGCTGTACGTTACATCCCTGTGGCTCATTTATTATATAACTGATAGTTTGTACCTCTTGATCTGTTTCACCTCTTTCACCCTCCTCCCACACTCTCCCAACCACTAGTTTATTCTCTGTATCTGTGTTGTTTAGTTTTTCTCCCGGGATTCCTGATCTACACCACTGGTCAACAGCAGTCTTGACCTCTTTGCTGCTGACGGCCATCAGGGCTTCTTATGACTTTTTCTTTGCAGTTGAATTCCAATTATTTGTTGAGTGAGTGGTTGCACAAAAGCATTAAAGCTGCTGCAGAAAACAGAGCAATGAGGATAGAGAGGGACTTTTTTTTTTTTTTTAACTAGCGCTTTTTTATACAATTCATTCTACCTTTCCATCCATGTAAGAAATAGCTCATCTATTCCACAGCAATTAGCTGGAGCAAAAGGAAAGTCATTTTGCATATTTATGGCCATATGAGATTATTTTTGCCTTGAGGAGATAAAATCAGATCTCTGTTTTGCACTCAGGAAGATTAAAATATTTTCCTGCTGTTTTGTGGGTAAAAGAGGCCTCTTAGAATTCATATGAGGCCCCTGTGCCTTTGGGCTTTTGTAATCACCTCCTGTTAACATTCTTCAACAACCTCAGAGGCAGGGGCAGTATCGCTTTCATTATTTTACACGAAGAGGTCTGTTCACACGGTCCTTCAACCTACATCCAATCAATTAATTTAAAAGAAAAAAAACCTCTCCATCCCTGCGATGAGGTCCAAGCCCTGAGATATCTTGTGGGCTGAGAACCAGAAAGTTTAAACCAAAATACTGATTTAAGCTTATAATCCATTGATTTAATTCAGCTGGGAGCCTGGATGGGAAACAATCTCATTGGTTGTGATGACTTGAGAAAGAAATAAACAAAGTTAATTACATTTTCACCACAAGGTACTCATCAGGTACCTCCTGCTGGTGCCTGAGGGCGAGCTGTGTGTGGTTCAGGTGGGAAGATGGGGTGGGTCCATTTCTTCCTCCTAGCAGGCACTTTTGCAAATCTTAGAATTCATTTTTTTGTAGAGCTTTGTGAATGTATATCCAATTCCAACTTAAATTGATGTCACAGATGTGATCTCACATTCCTTTAGCTTATCTCAGCCCCATTGCTACAAGATCTTAAATTTCTTTTTTTAATGATTTTATTTATTTTGAATTTTAAAATTTTATTTTATTTACTTTTTTATACAGCAAGTTTTCATTAGTCATTAGTTATCCATATTAGTGTATATATATCAATCCCAATCTCCCAGAGAGGGACATTAACATAAGGTTACCAGTAAGCCTTGGACATTGCCTTTTAACCAAGATCCTTTTTGAACTGGGATACTGATTTACCCAAAATGGCACAAATAGGGGTATAAAGTTAAAGAATCTCACTTTTACAATCAAACTCCTTAAACCAACAGAGAAGGAAAATGAGAGTTAGGAATAGAAAACAAGGGGAAAAGAGATGAGAAGGAGATGGCCATCAACTGCTCCCAGCATTAATGGGTTTTGATCTGAAGTTCTCGAGAAACACATCTGATTTACGATGCCGTTTGCTTCTGGAGAAGCCCAAGAGATTCTCAGCATTTGAGCTTACATTGGCATGGATGTCTGGGAGGTGGGTGTATGCTGCCTTTCTGACAGAGACATGAATTCAAGGGCAGTTCCTAGGAGTTTCACTGCAGTGTTTTTCATTAAGAGTTTAAGAGCAACCTTCATGGGTCGCATTTTTAGTAGAAGAGGTCTTCCAGCTGAACACCATGCAGTGCTGCACATGATGTCTCTTTGGGTAAAGCCATGTGGGCTTCATGGAAATAAGCTTGTCCTTAAGGTTCTACAACATTTGGCTGCAGTGGCCTGTGAACGAGCACAGTCAAGGATGGAGGTGATATCCCCATATGCACAGGCATCCAACCACATGGGGGTACTAAGTTCCTGTGACAATGGGCCTAATAGCCAAAGGAGCGGAGAGTAAAAGCTTTGACCAGAGCAACAGAGTTTTGCAAGTTTCCCTTTCAATGGGTCGTTCATTGCTCCTGATTTCCCTAAGGACTGGTGGTAGTAGGACCAATGAGGCTTCCAGGCGACAGGCAAAGCCTTAGAGTCTCTTAATTACTGTTCTGGTTACATGGCTGTACATGAGTATTACTCCAGTGGGAAACACAGAATCTCGAAGTTGCTTTGCTACTGTCAGAAAAGTTACTTTGTGGAAAGGAAACCATTCCAGGTAACCAGAAAATAGACCATATTCCGTGATTAAGAATGTATTCGTAATCACATTGGGAGCAACTGAATGAAATCCACTTGCAGATGGATTTGATATTAATAGATTTGTTTTAAACGGTCTAAAAGTTTGGGCTCATGGCCTTGGCCCACCTGCACAGTTTTCAAAACAATTTGGGGTTTGACAGCTGGAACCTGCACCAAAGATGTGTCATCTCACTGAGATTTCCCTGTTAATACTTAGTTAGGATATTTTTAAATTTTCTTTTCTCTGGACAGTTATAGCTCCTTTCTGAGACACTCTATTTCAGAATCTCCATGCAGACCAAATAATCTCGGCACCACCAGATGTCATCTGGGTGGAGCAAACAAGCTGATCTTTACGAATGTGCTATTTCAGAATCGGGTGCCGGATTCTGGAACTGGCTGAAGGCCTGAGCCAATAGTCAGGAGTGCATCTTGGCTTTGAATCTTGGACATGGTGGGCAGCCTGGATGTGTTCACACAGCTTGTTCAGTATATGAGTCTGTGAAAAGGTGAACCTTTGCTTCCTGAAACTGCTTTTGTAGGATGGCTTGTCTAATTGGAGTAGACAGCTACAGTTAAGAAGTGCTTTTTCTTCCAAAGCAAACTGAAATCTTGAACCACTCCAGAAGCATTTCTGTATAGACATTTGCTCTCTTTTCTCTAGCTAACTGGCAGGCCTTAGTAAGGGCTACAGTTTTGGCAACTTGTACGGATTTCATGTCACGGAGAGGGTTGGATTTGAACAAGTCTTAGGGGGTTCTGACTGCATATCCAGGTTGATAGCTTCCTTGTTCTGTTCTCAAACAGGACTCACCCACAAGTAATTCACAATCAGGGTTGTCGAAAGGGGGTTCAAGGAGGTCAGACAAAACCAAAGGAAACTCCCGAAGAAATTCGTGGCAATCATGAGTTTCTTGCTCCTTCTGTGAGAAGAGTGGCAGGTTTTAGGGTGTTTCAGCAATGGTAGAAATACATGCAGGTAAGAGATAAAGGATTACAAAGGAAGTCAGTCTAGAAAGCGGAAAAGGCCCTGTGTTTTCTATCAAAAGGCAGCTCTGAATGGTGCGAGGGGCCAGGGGTTAAGTGGAGATCCTAAGACTAAGTCAGCAGGACCCTCTGTTGACCTTGAGCTGCTGCCACTGTGTGCAAACAAGAAGGGCAGGCTTTTGTCATGAAATCAACGTGAAGCTATAATAGCCACCGGTCTCAGATATCCGGTGTCTTGTTAAGGTAGAATCCGCAAAACTTGTCTCAATGTACAAATAGAAAGAAAGATTTATGATCACTGGAGAGTCCTTTAAGCTGTAAAAATCATTCTTTAGTGAGTCTCTGTAAGGCAAGGGCTCAGGGGTGTCAGCTTTCATTAGCTTCTAGGAAGGAGCAGCTGGTCCAGAAAAGTCAGGAATCCAATGTCTACAACACCCTATGGGACCAAGGTAATCCTCTAAGTCGTCTCCTGTTAACTGGCCGGGAAAGGCATGGGTAGGTTCCTGTCTTTAAGGGGAAAGGGACTCCTAGGTTTTGTTTGATGTCATGGCCAAGAAAATACACTTGGTTCTGGTAAAACTGGAGTCTGTCTTTAGAGACTTTGTGTCCCTGTACACTAATAGCGTCGGCAAGTGGAAGACATCAGTTCTGCAAGACTCTCAATCTGGTGAGCAAGCAGATCAGCCGCATGTTGTATAGACGTGTAGTCCTCAGGGAACTGGGCGTCGCTAAGGATTCAGGTATAGTTGAGGATTTGCTCCTGTAAACGCTTGGGCACAACTGTCCATATGTATTATTGATTTTCCCAAGTGGATGCAAATAGTAGATACAGTGAGTCTGAAAGGAAGGATATACTAAAGAATGTTGAGTGTAGGTCTATGGCTGTGGAGGAGTAAGCAGCAGTCTACAGGACTGAGGACAGGATGCTGTTAGAAGTGAAGACACCCAGAGAAGCAGGGAAGTAAAACCTCACTAACGGCCCTTAAATCTTGTACAGAGTGGCACCCGTGCCCATTTGTCTCTGTGATGGAAAGAACAGGGGTATTACAAGGGCCAGCACAGGGATAATAAGCCCTTCCTGGAGGCACATGGATATAATGGGCCATCGTCCTGCAATAGACTCCTTTTTCTCCATAGGTATCAGGCAGTTTCAGCAAAAACATAGCTAGATTTATTGAAATATTTACAGGTTCCGCTTCCTTTATGTGTCCTGCATCTGAACCATTTTTGGTCAAGGACACATTCAAAGTCTGGGATGTCCCAAATGAGCCTATCTACAAAACAGAAACAGACTCACAGACATAGAGAAGAGACTTGTGGTTGCCAAGGGGGAGGGGTTTGGGGGAGGGATAGATGGGGAGGTTGGGATTAGCAGATGCAAACTATTATACAGAGAATGGATAAACAGCAAGGTCCTACTGTAAACACAGGGAGCTCTATTCAATATCCTAGGATAAAACATAATGGAAAAGAATACTTTTAACAGAATGTATAAGTTAATTAACTAATTAATTAAATTTTTAAAAAAAGAAACAAAACAAAGTCTGGGATGTCCACGCAAGAGGCATCGGGGGTGGTGATCAAGCTATGGCATTTCCAGGTTGTAAGCAGGGACTCTTCTGCTTCTAGAGTTCCAGAAACACTCCATCTGGTGCACATGTAGTAAGAGAGCCCCATTCACAAGGAAATCTCATCACAACAGACTCACCGCCCGGCTTCTATGGCTCCAGAGCACCAGCATCCCTGTGGGCGGCACTGACCCATTTCTACGGGTCTGCAGAGGAGGACCACCACTGACCTTGGTGCTGCTGGACCCCTACTGCCAGTGAGTCATCAGTGCCTTCCTGAATGCTGTGCCCCCCGGCCCTCTTGGGGGTCTCCTTACCTAAAACATCCGTGACTGCTGTCCACGCCCTCTCAGCCTCCTTAGCCCCTCCTCTGCTGTCCCCAGAGGAACTCAGGCATTTCCCCTTCCTTGGGGACTGGCCGTCACTTTCTTCCAGGATTCTAAGAGCTATTCTAGCAATAATTTCATCCCATGGCCTGGGTTCCTTGCCAGGGTGTTAAATGCCAAGGCTTGAGAATGTGCCCTTAAGTCGATGAAGTTTTGCTCGTTCAACGTTGCATTCGAGCCCCCGGATCAAACAGCCTCAGGACCCAAGCCCAGGCTGCTCCCCCGGCTTCTGCAATACCACCAGCTGAGCTCGTTCTCACAGCTCCTGTGGTGCAGAGTCTCCTGTCTCCCTTTCCAGACTCTGTACGTCTCCAGCTGGTCAGGCTGTGATTCACCTTAGCCACTGGCCAGACACCGATTTAAAATACAAATTTCCTATTAGTAGAAAATTTGAGGTATAGTAAGGCTAACAGATCAGGAAATGATTGCCATTGAAAAGACAGATGATTACTCATATTGCCAAGAGGAGGGGACACGCCCTGACATTGGGGGTGACGGGGAAGTGCACACGGGGAAGCTCTAGGGTCGCTCATGCGGCAGAGGAGAGGGAGGGATTGTGGGCAAGAGCTTTTATTGTGGTTCCTCCAAGAAGGAACAGGCAGAGCAGGGTAAGGACATGCTGCTTTGAATCATTTCAGGGGGCTCTGGGGCTGAGGGGCTGTCCCTAGTTGTCCGGTACCTGGCCGTGGAGTGATTAGGGCAGGTGGATAGTGGCCCTGGGCGTGAGAGCCCCGTAGAGAAGGTGGTGGCGACTGTGGTGCTGGACTGCTCGGTTGGTATGAGAAAAGGACTCCTCCTAAGGGGTAGAGAGGGGGAAGATGAGGGAGGCTGGAAGCCAAGGCAGGTGACCAGAAGAAGGTGTATTTAACTTATGCACGTAGAGCACATGCTAAAGCAGGAAGGTTACGGAAGTCAGAAGCGTGGCTCACGCAGGCACTCATGAGAGGCGGTAAGGACAGCTCCTGAGGTAGACACTGATTTCCTTACGGGGAGAGGCATCTGCAGCATCTCCCCACAGGTCTTAACAGGGAAGGATGGGCCCCCGAAAGCTCTGAGGTTCACGGTATCTATAGAGCCAGACCTTCAGAGGCGTCCATCCAGATATCCCCACCCCGTATTTCAAGGTCCCACATTTTCCCAATTATGCACCTCACCCTAGTGTTACAGACTTAACGCTGGCTGAGCATTCAAACATGTCTGAAGCTCTGGGATTCTAACTATAAATTCTTTAGTCGTCTCTCCTTCCACTGCAGGAGAAACAGCTTTGTTGTAAGTCACCTTGGAGGCTCTCAGGAAGTAACAAGTCTTTACCTGCTACTCAACAGCCTGTGAGCCTTTATTATCCCTCTGCAGGGCGTGTCCACCCAAGACATCCTGAACCTGTGGTCTCTGCTGTCCTTGAAGCACTTAGTCTCCCCCTCCACCCCTGCCTTGCAAATGCCTGACTCACGGCACCTGCGAGGCACCACGGTAGGGTGCCTGCCACTGAGTCCCAGGAATAACCCAGGCCCCATCCGCCGCTCAGGATAACGTGTTCTTCACCCACTGTGCGGTGAGTGAGCCAACCCCAAACCTCCATCTTCTGCCAGGCTTTTGGACCATTCTTGGTACCATCTGCATTACTTTGAGTCTGCCAAGAAGCAGACACCACGATGAGATGAGATATTCAAGAAATACATTGAAGGAGGAGGCAGGAGAAAGCAAGAAGGTGATTCAGATCACGGGGCAAGTCTGCTACCTGCAGAAGGAGAGAGAGAGGAAGGAGCATTGAAGAGAAGCACTGCTGGACCGCAGAGCGACTCAAGAATGTTCGGCAAAGTTGACGGGCACTCCTCAAGTCAAAGGCAACCTCAGGATAAGCCGTGCCTCCCACCTGTCTCAGTCTTTCTGCCATACTTAGTCACTGGCTTGGAGCAGCCGGTAGGAAGCATGGACTTGACGTGAATGTGATGGAGGATTCAGAAGGCATCAGCTAAAGCCATTCTTTTTTTTTTTTTTTTTTTTTGCAGTACGCGGGCCTCTCACTGTTGTGGCCTCTCCCGTTGCGGAGCACAGGCTCCGGACGCGCAGGCTCAGCGGCCATGGCTCACGGGCCCAGCCGCTCCGCGGCATGTGGGATCTTCCCGGACGGGGGCACGAACCCGTATCCCCCGCATCGGCAGGAGGATTCTCAACCACTGTGCCACCAGGGAAGCCCTAAGGCCATTCTTAACTGAATCATCAAACGTACTCTAACACATGCAGAAAGATGACATACAACCTAATTAGCTTATGCAAATTCAAATTAACCTGTACAAAATAAAATGTAAAATGATCCTTGAATATCGAGAGCCCATAAAGCTGATAGCACGTAACTATTGAAAACACAGAAGGAGCAACTACTTCTGAGTCTTTTCCCACCAACAGTTCACCACTGATAGGCCTATATCCTCTACAAATGATGTAAACTAGGCTATACTAAGAAGCACATCAGACATATCAGAAGTAAACAATTTCCAACTGTTTTTCCTGCAAAGAACACATATGTATATTTTGTCATCAAACTCCCAGCAAATGAATGAAAACCTTCTATACCTCAGGAAAGCTTTTCTAAACTTCTTACTGAGTCAACTTCGGATGGAGTCACAGCACATTGCAAACCAAGGAGAGAAGGTTTCTTATCAGAATAACCTCAGGGCAATTAAAACGGTAAAAACTATTTCTGAAATGATTCAATGGGTAGTCAAAGAAACGGGCTACAATTAATCCTCACCTCCTACAGGGCCAGGCTGAAAACCACAGAATATAGATACCATGTTAGTATAACAAACTGCAAGCTCCCTGATGTTTTGACATTAATTGAAAAAGAACGTTGTGTTTGCTAGAGCTGAAATTTCTTAGACTGTCAACACACTTACTGAAAATTCATTTGAGAATTCCCTTCTGATGTCGGTTTAACCTGAGTTTCAAACCCCCAGGAAAACCATGATCTCTTCATCTGTATCTTATACAGCAGGAGGCAAGACACAATAAACTGAACAAGAATTTAGAAAGACAGGAAGTCTTAAATTTGAATTCAACCCATGGCTCACTCGCTACAGACACTCTTTTTTTCCTGGAGAAACCTCGGGCTGTTACAAATGAGAAGCAGAGGTGGTAGCCTCCCTAGCACGTACAAATGTTTCCTATCTGTTTGAGGGCTGCGGCTGATTGATTTGTTTCCCCTAAGGCAGACCACGAGCAGTATCTTTCCATAAAGCAGTCGGATGCAAAGTGGTGATGGGTCAGAATGATGACACCACCACCGCTAAAGGACACAAGAGGGCCAATTAGCAGGAGAACCAATTACTATAAAATAAACAAGTGATTTAAGTTTGTAATAAGTCGCTAAAATTTTCAGGAGAGGTATATTTTTATTTTGTCTTTTATTTAGTATTTTTAAATAATCTTGGAACTTTTGGACACATTTTAATAATAATAGTTTTAAATGTCCACTGTTCAAAGATGTTTATTCGATTTTTTAAAACACAAACTAAATTAGCTATTCTATTTGAAAAGCCATTATTATCTCACTCATCTTTGAGTTTCCTTTTTATTCATCTTTGTTTATAACCACACACACACACACACACACACGCACGCACGCACGCACGCGCGCGCGCCCCTACCTCACATCCACACCATCAGCAAATCCTGCCATCTCTACCTCTGCGTATACACAGAATCCAAGCACCTCACCCCAAGTACATCACCAACATTCTACATCAGGCCACTGTCATTCATCGGGTTACTTCTATGACACCCTCCTCTCTGGTCTTCTTCCAGGAGAGGTATATATATATATATTTTTTGCGTTATGCGGGCCTCTCACTGCTGTGGCCTCTCCCGCTGCGGAGCAGAGGCTCCGGACGCGCAGGCCCAGTGGCCATGGCTCACGGGCCCAGCCGCTCCGTGGCATGTGGGATCCTCCTGGACCGGGGCACGAACCCTATCCCCTGCATCGGCAGGCGGACTCTCAACCACTGCGCCACCAGGGAAGCCCCAAGGATGGTGTTCTTGAATGACTGCCACTTTTTAATGCTCAAAGGCAATGAGATTTGCAGCTATTCTTTGCATGTGCAAATATAGGCAGATGCTGAAATAAGTTTTTGAAACAATAGGACCAAAACAAGCCCATTTTACTCTCTCAACCCTACTGACAACATAAATCTATGCTATGATTTCAGGTCAGGCAGTTTGCCTCTATGGAGTAACAATAGATTAGAAATGCTTACCAGGACTTTTACTGAGCCAGTGGTCTACAAATACCTCATCACATTTGGTATCTGTAAACAGTGTGTGAACATGAACATGTAATGCCCCAAATCTGCTACAGGAAGACAGGAAAACTACACTTCACTCTATATCAAGGTCAAAGGCCAAATCAAATCCAAATAAATTTTTTTTCTAAAATCCATATGCACCCAGAAAGTCTAAAAATTCCTGGGGTAAAAAGAACTCTTTCTAGTCTGGCTTTGTACTTCCTCTCTGTCCCTAACTGTTCAGAAACATACCCAAACGATTCAGTACCATCACAGGCTCCTCGCTGCCTCATTTCCACCCTTCAAACAGTTTACACCGTGAAATCACAAAGGCACTGATTGTCATTCTCAAAAGACAAAATCACTCTACAATCACATCAAAAGCATTTGAAGAGTTCCTCTAGTTACAGAGAAGATTAAAGCTAAAATGTTGAAACTGTTGCATTATTATTTTGAAATGAAACAGCAAACCACATCACACAGCTCAGTAGGCAACAGATCCTGCACGCCCAGAACACTAAAGACGAATGCTCAGACGACGCTCAGTAAGTCTTACACTTGCTTGACTTATGCTTATTTTCCATGTGCAAGTCTCCATATGTTCTAGTTTTCCGTTAAGAAACAACAGGAGAGTCCTTCCGAAGCTGATTTAACACCTGTGAATTCCCATCGGCCGTAACCGGAGAAAGTAATCTGTTTGATGAAGTGACTGCCTTAAATTTCAAAGGTACTAAGTTCAACTTCTGTGCTGGGATTCTATTTCCATGAGAAGTTCATTTTTAATTTTAGTGATCACATGCAATGGGACAGAACTGCAGAGGCTAACAGATGTACCTTTTAAATTGTCCGATAACAGGACTATGAAAAGTTCCTCAACTTTGACATCAATCTGACTTTTGAAATTTGTACATCACCACAAGAGTCATAAGAGCCGAGCAATACTTGGTTAAAGATGAAAAGATCTCGTATCACAAGGCTTCCTCATGGGTCGTTCACACCTTGGGCACCTTGTACGCATGGATTATCCACAAAATACAACATACTCCATTTTTTGGATCTATCTTCCAACTAAGTAAGAGTTGGGCTATTTTCCCCAAGCTTTTAACAAATTCCAACAAAAGGCTTCTAGAGCAAACTCCCAAATAAGGTAGGCCACTATGAGTCTCTTTTCCTGAAAATACAGATTACTTTATGCATACCATGAAAATATATCAATTTTTCTCCAAGTAATTCAGCACTGCGCCGGGCTGGGTTGGCTGCTACAGAGGAACTTAAAGAATTTACACAGTTGCAAGAAAATACTAATGTCTCCAACAGTATAATTCATTCAAGGGGGTGCTCACTGGTCTAGGATTTTTTCATGAAATAAAACTAAGAGAATGATGATCTGTCCGAGGGGGACTATAACATTGTTTCTCAGCACTTTTAACCCATTGCCGCTTCTGCAAAACCAATCATTAATCCATATCTGGCTTTGTGATTAATTCCGATTTGGAAATAAATTAAAAGCTCTGTGATGTGAGCACACGCCTTTTCCACCTTACACATCTGCCCACCACAGTGCCCGTTCCTACCTTTCATGGCAAGCCATCCTCCCAGAAAATGAAATCACAGACGTTACAACAAGAGTGAACATAACCCACCATCAAAACCAGAGAGAAATCTTCACGTGGCAATCCAAGGAATTTATTATCAACATAATATAAGCTAACAGTAGAGGTCCCCAAACTGATTCATAGAAGCACAAAATACAGACTCATGAGAAAGTAGGGAAAGAACATAGAGGTAGGGTACGGTAGTGAGCTTTCAGGTGAAGCCTCGTGAAGCTAATCTTCTGAGAAGATTCATTCCCGGATCTTCGCAAAACATTCCTTCCCTCCCGCCAGTTCCGTGTTTCAACACCAGAGAAGCCTGTCCTGAAGATGGGATCAAACATAACGCCTCTCCTCAACACTCTCTAGACTCTGCATTTTCCTCCTAGCTCTGATTATTACCTGACTTTACATCACGTATCTATTTGCTTTCTGACTGTTTCTCTCTCTCACTAGAATGCAAGCTCCATAAGGGCTTGGTCTGTTGTATTCACCCTTTTTTTCTTTTTTTTTTTGGCTGCGTTGTTTCTTCGTTGCTGCGCTAAGCTGGGGCGAACGGGGCTACTCTTCGTTGTGGTGCGCGGGCTTCTCGTTGCAGTGGCTTCTCTTGTTGCGGAGCACAGGCTCTAGGCGCACCAGCTTCAGTAGCTGTGGCTCTTGGGTTCAGTATTCGTGGCTCACGGGCTCTAGAGTGCAGGCTCAGTAGTTGTGGCGCACGGGCTTAGTTGCTCCGCAGCATGTGGGATCTTTCCAAAGGAGGGATCGAACCCTTGTCCCCTGCATTTGGCAAGTAGATTCTTAACCACTGCGCCACCAGGGAAGTCCCTGTTGCCTTCATCTTTAACCCTCAGTCCTGAAAACAGTGGCATTGGCAGACGCTCCATAAATGGACATTAAAGGAACGAATGAATGAATTCCAATTGTAAAAGCCCTCGCACCATTAGTGCCATCACCACAGCGGGTAAAACAAATTAGAAAGAAAAGTCCTAATGTAGTATTTCTTGAAGAAACAAACAAATATTACCGCAAGGATTATGCCTCAAAATCTAGAGAAGTAAATAAAATTAAACTTTGCAGCTTCTAAAACATACATGATCTATTCACTTATATTCATATTTTCCTACAAGCATATCAATCCATAGTTTCAAAATCACGAGCATCAGTTTATAGTACATAATTGTTTTACAAGCAAAACTTAAAACGTGAATAGGCTGGTTGCAACAATTAAGCGCTCAAGATCTTAGAACCTCTAGCTTATAGGATGCGTCTGAGTCTTTTTGTCATACTGATTATCAGGCTGATTTTAGGCTTCCAAGGAAGGAAACTAGGAGCCTGGGAATGAAACCACCTTAGGTCAGGGACCAAGCTGTAGGGTTCCCAGCTGTTTCTCTATGCTTTGAGAGTAAAGGCACCTGAGTCAGTCTCTATAACAAGCTGGCTAAGGCTTTCTCTCTTAGATGATGACCAATAACCCTTTGGCCAAGCAGAAGCTTACCCTCAAAAGACATGCCCTCTTTCAGTCCTCCCAGGGAGCAGTACCCACAGGTCTCCTCAACCAGGAGATACGCCCCCTATTTCATAACTTCCTACATGAGCATTCCCAGCTTTTAGTGTAGGATGCGAACACAATTGGGAGAGATATGGACAGTAGCTTTTGTCTCTTATGCTTACTGTTTTCTACCAAAAAAACAAAAGGTAGAATGCCAGCACACTTCGTATTTTCCTTTTACATCTCAATATTATGTAGAATCTCAACATTGTTGAGTAAATAAAATCACTAGCAGCAATTGTAAGTTACTTCTTAGTCTCTGATTGGATGCATCACAGGTTATAGTTATCACTATAAGTGATATTAAAATATTCTAAAGGATACCTCTCAACACAGCCCTTAGGAAGGACCTTCCTTCCTCCCAATTTATGTCTTCCCCTAAACACTCAATTTGTGCATAAAAATGGCACCCTTGCCCTGTCTCGTGGTTATCCTTGTCCTAATTTTTCTTCATCAATTGGTCAGGTTAACCTTTAGCGAGGGTCTTAGCTCATCTGGATTGCTCTTCCATCATTCCCCAAGTGCTGTCTTTAATATTTCCACCTTTATCACCTAATTTTATTATTTGGTGTTAAAGATAATCCTGCCCGCCAGCACCTGGTAAGTGGTCGCTCTGATGACTGTCACTCACACCGCTCCGCAAAGCAGAGTCTGTTCCCCCGTTTGAAATAGTCTCCAGCCTCATTTACAGACCTAACATCCCACATGTAAATTCAAAACAAACGAGGCCACTCATCCCTTCAGATCCCGGATGTGGGCATTTATGGAATAGGGCACTTGAAACTTTAGCTACCAAAACCTAGGTAGGAGGAATCCTCAATTTCCCAGAGCAAATTCTTGAGAAAATGAGTCATTGACTAATTTTTTTTATAAAGGAGAACGAGGGTAATGCAAAACTAGTAGAGTGGTAATGAAGTTGGAGACCGTTAACCTAGGGATAACCTGTTTCCATTGTTTAATTAAAAACATCCAGGGCTTCCCTGGTGGCGTAGTGGTTGGGAGTCCGCCTGCCGATGCAGGGGACACGGGTTCATGTCCCGGTCCGGGAGGATCCCACATGCTGCAGAGCGGCTGGGCCCGTGAGCCATGGCCGCTGAGCCTGCGCATCCGGAGCCTGTGCTCCGCAAGGGGAGAGGCCACAGCAGTGAGAGGCCCGCATACCGCAAAAAAAAAAAAAAAAAAAAATCCATTTTTACAGGTTCTACGTAAATGATATGGCTGTATAAACACAATAGAATCTTCGTGAAAAGGTTCTAATTATACTGCAGAATTACCTAGGGTTTCTACAGGCAAAATGAATGTATTCTTACCTTTTTGACACCATATAAGCAAAGATGGTTTCTTGCTTTAAAAAAATCCCTGTGCATTTTTTTTTTTTTTTTTGCGATACGCGGGCCTCTCACTGTTGTGGCTTCTCCCGCTGCGGAGCACAGGCTCCGGACGTGCAGGCTCAGCGGCCATGGCTCACGGGCCTAGCCGCTCCGCGGCATGTGGGATCTTCCCGGACCGGGGCACGAACCCGTGTCCCCTACATTGGCAGGCGGACTCTCAACCACTGCGCCACCAGGGAAGCCCCCTGTGCATTATTTGCTACCTTAGCAGTAAAAGCCAGACCTGCCTGATGTATAAACATGCATCCTTGTTTCTAAGTCCCCTGTGTTAAAGCACATATGAGCATTATTAATGAGATAAAATAGAACACCATTCATACAAAGAAGGCAAAGAAACAACAAGCACGTAGCAGATGATTCTTGACAAATAGACAAATAATTAATGACCGACTATCAACAAGGTCCAATTATCTGGAGCAGTGTCATGACTATAAGTCATGCTGGTGAAGGGTTTTTTTTTCTTTCTTGACCCCTGGGCAAGTACACAAAGGCAAATGAGAAAAAAAGCATCTTTAACATGATTCTCTTCCATGTGCCCATCACCGCATCTCCTGTTGTCACTTCTTGTTGGTCCTCAGGAGAGCCTCATGGAAGCAAGGCAAGATTTCTAAATAATATATCACAACTGGGCTCATCATTTACCTTCATCTTTATTTTTCTATGTCACCAAGTCAGAGTTCTATTTCATGTTCTTTTCAAATTTCCATAGTCATCCTGTGTTGCAAGGTAGGGGAAGAAGAAAGGGCCTGGTGAGACAGAATGTCATGTGGGAAGAATTGTTTGGGATCAACAGGCAAACAAAGAACTGCAGTGAAAATTGCAGGTGGAAAGAAAGATGTTCATTACCCCCTCTGACACAAAAATATATGTCTTTCCTGTCTGTGCACCAGCGTGGTCCACAGGGACTTGGAGATTATCAGATGAGTCTGACACGGTGTTCTGTCACAGCTGCAGAGAACGGCTGTAATACGGAAACCGCACGGGGAATGGCATCTCATAGATGGAAATGAAAAATCCGATGAAATAACACCCGGAAAGCCAAGCCCTGTCAGTGATGGCTTTGGGTGTCATTTGCATCCCAATCCCTGTATTAGTCAGTATTTTCCTACAGTTATTTTTAACTATGTCATGAAGTATTTACTTGACAAGAAAATCATTTGACTCTCTCTGGAACAAAGGTTTTGATAAATCTTTGAAATCACACTGTTCTTCTTACGGATGGTATTCTCTCAAGAACAGTGATACCATCAGGAAATTGAGAATCTAATGAAATGCTCAAAACAATAATTTTCACTCCTTTTAACACACTGAATATTTTCCAGTAATGGTGCTCTCATCAGGAAATCTGGAGTATAATAAAAATAATGATTTATTTACTGAAAAGATTTTATGTTAGCACTCTTCAATGCCAAACTTGTTTTCTGCTAAAAGAGCTTAAATTATATATTTATCACTATTAATCCTCACTAGGATATAGGGAAGAGAAAATGAGAAAAATCTGCTACTATTTGGCAAACCTAATATTTGGATAATAGCTGCTTTTTGCTTCTCCTAGAAAACATTGCAGCCTCTGGCTTAGGTGGCTGCACAATTTCAACAATTAATTTCAACCAACATTAACTGCAAAGGGTACAAAATCCACCAATAACAAAATTATAGTAAGAATTAAGCAGGAGTTATTTAAGAATCTCAACATTTTTAAGTTGTCTCTCCATTTTAACTACCCTGTACTCTCACTCTGTAATATCTAAATCAGAAGAAGTGCCCTAGAAAACGCTTTGAAAAAAGTAAAGGAATTTTGCCAGCCAAAGTATTGATAAATACCTGCTTGGGTGCCTCTCACTCTCTTATGCTCTCAAATGCTTAGCGTCTCCCAGAGTATAAATACACTGGTCCCAACCAACCGAAAACACCAGCGTTCTTCCCTAGCGGTCAAAATGTCCATTGATGTCTCTCTTTATAATTTAACTCAAAATCTAAACAGGTAATCCATTTAAGTAACAGTTTAGTCGATCTGAATTTACCATTCCAAGTTAAGTGATATTGGTGGGTAATGACTGCCTCTGATGATGAGATACACAAATATTATTATCATGTACTGACCATCAGTCCATCAGAGGAGATCATGTCTTGCAAAGTTATACAGGAAATGCATGTATTATCTCATTAATTTAATGCAAAATGATATTATATATGTCAGGTTCTAGAGTCTTTAAGAACCTTAAAGGTAAATCCATATATTAAATTCTCTTTCATTACCCCCCCCCCGTTATCTGAGAGCATAATGGAATTGTCTAGAACCTTGAGGAAAACATATCATCAATAAACATTTGCTGAATTGACTTATATTTGATGTTTACTTCTCAAGTGGGTCAGAGATGGATTTAACCTGGGTTTAAAATCTGGTACAATCAGCTACTCTGTGTGTGGCCTGGGAAATTTACCTACCTCTCTGTGCTTCGGTTTCCACCTCTGTAAAATGGACCAATTACCGGTGTCTGGTTTGGTTAGTTGGTGTGGTGATCAAATGAGATCAGGTGTAAACTGTGCTGAGAGTGAGGCCTGGCCAGTGAATCTGACCTATGGTTCTTCTTTTTATATTATATGCTGGCTTTTATTTTAAATAGGATATTAGTATATTTCACTTTTAGTATGTTGCATACATTTACTTCGATGTAATCTTGTTCTGACATTTTCCTTTAAAAATAAGGGTCTCTCTACCTTATGCAATAAGGACAAATACTGCAAAGAAAATAAGTGAGAGAAATTTTCAGTAGGCTTCAAATTTCATAACTTCATAACTGAAATCATTAAATAGTATGTGAAGTAATACTAGATTAGCATAATTTCCCCTATTGAGAAAATACCAAGTTTTCTATGACACTGCGTGATTATAGAAAAATAGCAAGTGTAGCAAACATACATTGTGTTTTCAACATCTATTGAGTGGATTGAAGTATAGTTTAGCACCTTGCCTAAGGTCACATAGCTAGTTAGATCTAGACCCAGTATTGAAACCTAAGCAATATGACCCTAGGTGTCTCACTACTAATCATTATCATTCCTGGTTACCTCTACTGCCCTGGTGCCTTGGGCACTGCCATGCTAAAAATGTCCCCTTGTAAATGAACTATCAATACATCCACCTGTTCCCACTAGCTGCAAAGAAAACCAGAGAACCTTAAGACATTTAATATGATGATAAACCATCATTCCCAGGAAAATAAATGCAACTTTTCTGATAAGAATTGCATTAAAATTCCAAAAAGCTTTCAATTATCCAAACTTTTTGGAAATTTTTAAACACAAAAATGAATTTGTACATAGAGTAACATAAACATATCATTAGACCTTAACTTTAAGAAACAACCTTGAGGAAGAAACTAGTTGCTGATATCAGAGAAAATATCAAATTTAAAACCTACTACCATGATAAGGAGTACTAATAGTCAGGTTATGAAATATTTCTATTCCAAATCTTTAAAGGAAAAATGGAAATGTCAGAAAGCTAGCTAGCTCTGGTTCTGGGGGAATCTTTCTTAGCCATGGAAATAGAAAGTCACTGTGTCAGCGGCCCCAAATGTGGAGGATTTTCATCCCCAGAATTGGTTCTCTGTTCATCCAAAGCAGATACATCAACTCATTTTACTGTCATATTAAAATTGAAATTTTCAACTCGGCCAGAAGGGAAGACTCAAGGTTGTACTTCCTCCCCCTGGAAATAGTAATTTAGGTCCCTTCACATACACATGGCATTTCAGGTGAGCACAGATTTCTCAGGGGTGTTGGAACAACGCTTGATGTGATATAACAGTTATTATAAAGAGAGAATGGCAGAGGGGGGAAACGAGGGAGCCTCCAGGATCCTCTTTTTTTTTCCAATTGTCATTTTTGCTTCAAAGTAAATTTTGGTCTCTAACAACAGCACTATGAAATAAAGAGTAAAACTCAATGCTAGAGCTTGGTCTATCCCCACTCAAGGGGCCAGAATGTGCATACGTTGTGCATATATATGCTCCTATATGTGTTCAACTGTCCACATCTATGTACACAGCAAAAAATATTTTTGTATCAAAATGCTATGAAAAGACTGCCTTTAGCATGGCTTCTATAAGACCAGGGTATTTTAATAAGTTTTGGGGTTTTTAAAAATTTATCTATTTGTTTTTATTTTTGGTTGTGTTGGGTCTTCGTTGCCACGCGTGGGATTTCTCTAGTTGAGGCAAGCAGGGGCTACTCTTCGTTGTGGTACACGGGCTTCTCATTGTCATGGCTTCCCCCATTGCAGAGCACAGGCTCTAGAGCGCAGGCTCAGCAGTTGCAGCACATGGGCTCAGCCACTCGGTGTCACGTGAGATCCTCCCGGGCCAGGGCTCGAACCCGTGTCCGCTGCATTGGCAGACAGATTCTTAACCACTGCGCCACCAGGGAAGCCCTTTTAATAAGTTTTTATTACTCAGATAGAGTAAGGCCAGCAGCTCAGCAGACAATGGCCATGGCAGAGGTTACTGAGGGGTGATGTCAGCAAGATGGCCAAACAGGAGACGCCAGCCTTCAACCCCCAACAGAAAAACAGCAATGAGACAGCGATCCATAGAGGAAAACAGCCCTGGAAGGGTTCAAGAGTCTAATTAAGAACTTGTAGCAACACGGTGGGACAAAAAACGGAGACTAGCTGCACAGAAAAAATTGCAGGGAAGGTGGGCTTGGCTGAGATGACTGGAGATGGCTGAGGACAAGAAGAAGCTCGGGCATCAGTATCAACCATGCGGCAGCTACTGCTGTGGTCCCCAGGGTCCTGTTTGCAGAGAGAGGGCGGGACAGCCTTTGCTGCCTAGGACCTCCACAGCCTCTATGACAGCCACAGCTCCCTGCGGCTTTCACGGCAGATGCCCCTAGTGTTCGTTGGCATGGACCACAGTGCCTGAGGCACCTCTGGTTGCCAGAGGCAACCAACAGCCATGGCTGCTGCAGACCCCCCACAAGGGGACATGCTGCTGCACCACCCCAAGAAGGAGTCGCTGCTGCATCGCTCCAGGACCACGGGTGGCCTCCATGCTCCCCTAACCTCTGTACACCCAGACCCTAGAGCCGTGGCCACCCCCCAGAGTGCCTGTGCCTCACAACGATTAGCAATGTTGCGGTAGAGGTGCGTGCACCCACCCATCAGACCCAGCCTCGCGGCCACTTCATGGTCATCCACCTGTCAGACACCAGTGCTACCAGCACCATGAGCCTGACCTAGCATCAAAGGGAATCCCTTCAGCCACAAGTTCCCCTGCGGGGAAGAGAGAACAGGAGGGTCCCAGCAGCCTGTGCCACCCAAGACCCCAGGAGCCCTTGCAAATGCCCGGGACCTGATGGTTTCAAGGGTGAATGCTACCGAACACTTAAAGAATTAAAGCCAATCCTCCTTAAACTCTTCCAAATATCTGACTTCCAAACTCATTGTACAAGGCCAGCATTACCCTGATACCAAAACCAGACAAGGACATGATCCGGCACGCCGCTTCTGGGTGTAAATCCAAAGGAAATAAAATCCCTGTTTCCCAGCGCTATCGGCTCTCCCATTGCATTGCAGCACCATTCACAGCAGCCAAGATGTGGAAGCAACCGAGGTGTCCATTGACATGAATGGATTACGAAAATGTGGTATGTATGTGATGGATTATTCTGTCTTAAAAAAGAAGGAAATCCTGCCCTATATGACCACATGGATGAACCTGGAGGACATTATGCTCAGTGAAATAAGCCAGACACAGAAAGACAAACACTGCATGCTCTCACTCATATGTGGAGTTTTAAAAAGTCAAACTCACAGTAACAGAGGGTGGAATGGTGGTGACTGGGGGATGGGGGATGGGGGGAAGTGAGGAGATGTTGGTCAAAGGGCACAAACTTTCAGTTATAAGATGAACAGTTTCTGGACCTAGAGATTATCATATTAAGTAAGTCAGACAGAGAAAGACAAATATCATATGATATCACTTTTATGTGGAATCTAAAATACGACACAAATGAACTTACGAAACAGACTCACAGACACAGAAAACAAACTCACGGTTACCACACAGGAAAAGGGAAGGGGGAGGGATAAATTAGAAGTTTGGGATTAACAGATACACACTACCATGTACAAAATAGATAAACAACAGGGACTTCCTGTATAGCACAGGGAACTATATTCAATATCTTGTAATAACCTACAATGAAAATCTGAATCTGAAAAAAAATACTTTGCTATACACCTGAAACTAACACAACATTGTAGATTAACTATATTTCAATTAAAAAATGTAGGGCTTCCCTGGTGGTGCAGTGGTTGAGAGTCCGCCTGCCGATGCAAGGGATGCGGGTTCAGGTCCCGGTCCGGGAAGATCCCACACGCCGCGGAGCGGCTGGGCCCGTGAGCCATGGCCGCTGAGCCTGCGCGTCCGGAGCCTGTGCTCCGCAACGGGAGAGGCCCACGTATCGCAAAAAAAAAAAAAAAAAAAAAAAAAACTTTGCTATACACCTGAAACTAATACAACATTGTAGATTAACTATACTTCAATTTAAAAATATATATATAAGAAAGATGAATAGTTTCTGAAGACGTAATGGACAGTATGGTGACTACAGTTAATGATAATGGACCATATACTTCAACTTTGCTAAGAGAGTAGATCTCAAGCGTTCTCATCACACCAAAAAAAAAAAAAAATAGTAACCATGGGAGGTGATAGATATGTTAATTAGCAAGATTGTGGTGATCATTTCACTGTATATAAACATGTTTATATGTGTATATATATATATATAAACATCACATTGTACACTTTAAATCTATGGAGTTTTTACTTGCCCAGTATACCTCAATAAAACTGGGGAAAAAAGATAATTTATATTCCTGTGAGAGGGAGTCCATGTCACTCCAGAAGGAGCCACACAGGGGATCGCTGGGGTAAGACACAAGGCTGGGGGCAGGGGGTAAGGGGGAGAGCTATGGGAACAAGTCTTTACAGCGGTCTCCACTGGGAGGGACGGGAGAGGTGGGGTGAGCAGGCTGAGAATTGGCTGGCATGAACACAGTCAGCGGGCTCTGAACCAAGAGGCTGTCCCTGCTTGTCTGGCGCCTGGCCCTGGGGTGATCTGGGCAGGGCCATGGAGCCTGGGGTGTGACGGCCCAATAAGAGACCTTCCTGGGATGGACTTAATCGGCTGTCAAGAAGGGGCACTGAAATAGATAACTAATTAGGACCTACTGTATAGCACAGGGAACTCTACTTAATACCCTGCAATGACCTATACAGGAAAAGAATCTAAAAAAGAGTGGATGTAGGTGTATGTATAACTGATCCACTTTGCTGTACAGCAGAAACTAACACAACATTGTAAATGAACTGTACTCCAATTGAAATTTTAAAAACAGGTAATATTAATGTTAATGATATACTTTAACCCAATATATTAAAAATATTATCGTTTCAAGAAGTTCAAGGAAAAGAAAAAAAAAGAAGGGGCACTAACCAGCCTCTATCCAGGGTCTCAAAGCTGGGTCAAGACGGCATTTAAAAAAATTATATAACACATCGTTTAAGGAATTCAGGAACAGGCAATCTAGTTCACTGTAGTCCATGAGAACTCTTGAAAGTCTTTTTTTAAAGGGGGGAAAAGACATTTTAGCATCCACCCTACAAATTACCTCTTAAACTACTCACATCCAACACGGCAAAGTTCCTTCCCATCTCCTCCCAAAACTCATCTGTTCTGATAAGCAATGAATGCAATTGAATCTATTTTAGCTTTTGCTCTCACTCGACACATAAACAGTTTTCTATAATCAAAATTTGTGTAATGAATATTTGACAATATAAGAAAGTTCAGTCATCCTAACAGAACGATGCTATTAAACTAACGGTTACTATATTTTTATTCCCTTCCACGGGTCAAATGCTGTGCTGGGTGCCTTACAAAGATCGAATCTAGTCTCTTATTGTCTCCATTTTACAGATGAGAACCAGCGCTCAGAGATGTCAAGTGGAATACTCACTTCGTCAGCTACCATGAATCAGAACTGGTTCTCAATACTGGGTGTATCTGGTTCCAACGTACATGCACTTCTAACTACGCCAAACTGCCTCTCAGTTCCATTTACCTACCTCAGTACATTTGCTTGAATAAATGACTATCTGAGTGCATCATATGAAAAGTTCTTTGTTTTGTTTGCTTTCACAGTTGCTGCATTTTTCTCCTTTGGAGATTTTAAAATGATTAGGCAGTATACAGATAAATCAGTTTAACCCTAAAGCGATAACAGAGGTAGAGTCTCTCTCGCCATTGTCATAACTCTGTTTAGTACCGAATGTAAGTCAGTGTTTTCACTTGGTGTAAATATGTCTCGAATGTATACGTCAGGGGCTCAGGACATGATCCAGATGAGGAGTCTTCTCTGGTGAGGTGGACAGATAACTATGAGGTGGACAGATAACGAACAGGCCATTCAATCTTCCCAGCTCTCAGGAAACTGAGACCTGGATGTTAAGCCCTTGCCCTTGGTGTCTGTGTACCTAACAAGGAGCTGGCCTCTCGGGGTGCAGAACCCCTGTTCTTTCCACTGAGCTGGTACGCTTCCAGAAGAAAAAAATTTCTCCTAATATTAGCAGTGCCGAATTAGTCCAAATTTGAGTTTCCACAGAGTAAAACCATAGACTAAGAAACGTAATTTTAGAGTCAGATCTCCTGACCCCCACCCCCTGAGTGTGCAAATGAGACATCCTCTTGTAATGGGGAAGAATCTTTTGTCTTCTATTAGAAGTTAATCACTAAAGGGATGTTGCCTAGAAGCTTAAATTATACATAATGGCTCATCTCTGGGAACTCTGCCTCCCAGGCAATGAGCATTAAGCTAAAATACCTTTGTTTAGCTCATCTGAAACATCCTGCCCAGGGCCACCTGTGAATAACTGCAGGGAGGAAGAAATTGACACGTGCCCTCCGGAGGCTGATGGGAGCCAGGAAATGTTTGACTTTACTCCCGCCCTCCCCTTTTAGTATAAAAGAAGGCTGAATTCTAACTCAGGCAAGATGGGTCTTTGGGGCATCAGTTTACCATCTTCTCGTTCTGCCGAGGGTCTGAATAAAGTCTCTTTTCCTTAACCCGACAGCTTGCCTCTCGATTTATTAGCCTGTCATGCATTGAGCAGTACGAGCTTGAACTCAGTGACATTCCAGCACTGAGAGGACAAGGGAAGATGCCCGAGCCACCCAGTTCCTCCGCTGTCACCCAGGCAGGCCCTTCCTCAGAGAGCCAGCTGTCTCATTTCTGCCAGGACAGAGGGAAGAGGTGCAGCCAGTGGACCAGCTGCTCCCAGCAGACGGCAGATGCCCTCGAGGTATGTTGAATTTCGATGGCCAAGAAATCAAGAACAGCAGAAGGGGGCGGGGTGGCAGCGTGGATGATAAGGGAGGGGAAACAATGGAATCCTGCCTGATGGCCTTCACACTTCTCAGAGAGGTCGGTAGGAATCCTTGCACAACAGAGGAATATCAGGGTGATGTGGCATTTCCGTGTTAACATTTGTAAATGTAAGCATACGCAAATAACCTCAAGTATTTCCTCAGAAACTTATCCTTGCCTACAAGTGAATACTGAACTATCTGTGCAGCTGTTTCGTCAGTATTTTTAGAGCCAATGATTAAAATATGTAATTCATACAAACGATTGACAAAACCAGATGACTGAAAATTCCAGTGGATGTGTAGAAAGAGTACTGAGAAAATCAAAACTGAAAACCAACAACTCGAAAAAGCATTGCAATTATTAACATAACTTGTCCACTACAAGCATCGTATGTTACAAATTGGGGTCACTGTCTAGTTGCTAAATATCACACTTAGCGGGTAATTCCAAAAACTGGGTCTATTTGTCATAAAACATCTGGCACACCCAGTAAACAGAAGAAATTAGACCTTTTCCAAGTATCATATGGACGTGGACACCAAGTAAACTATTTAGAGGAGGCCATAAATTTAACAGCAGTTAGTCTTTTGTGAAAGACTCCATGTTGGAGGCATGAGTGAGATAGGGTCTGCATGTTTAATAATGCATGTGCAGGCGTTTATGCAGTAATATTGTCGGATACTGTGAAGTCACAATATTGAAAGCTGGAATTTTACTTAAGTAAGAGAAAAGCTCCTACCTTTTTTTTCTTTTCTTTTTTTAGGGGGGAGGCGGTGGGTATGTTTTTTAATTTTATTTATTTATTTTTTGCGGTACGCGGGCCTCTCACTGTTGTGGCCTCTCCCGTTGCGGAGCACAGGCTCCAGACGCGCAGGCTCAGCGGCCATGGCTCACGGGCCCAGCCGCCCCGCGGCATGTGGGGTCTTCCCAGACCCGGGCACGAACCTGTGTCCCCTGCATCGGCAGGCGGACTCTCTACCACTGCGCCACCAGGGAAGCCCTGAATAAATATTTTTAATACCACAAAGAATTGGGCCTTCTGAATACCCTGGTCAGTAAGTTCCTTCTGGAAAAATAAAAGATATGTATATTTCTATACCAAAAACTAGTGGAAAACTTAGGCCACAACATAAAAGAGCTGCTTTGTGGGTGTCTCTTGACCCCCGGAGAGATGCTAATAAATTCACATCTGAAGAATATTATGTTCTATTCTATTTTTCTAAAATTGCCTTCAGTGCGGTCTGCCCCAGGGGAAAATGTGACAAGCTACATAAAAATCTGAAATATTGTCATTCTCGCCTGCTAGTTCACTTCAACTTCTATAGGCGTATTCTTACATCCTTAAAAGACCCGAAAGTGATTTTCGGGTGTTGTTGATAATAGTGCCTAGGGTAATGAGTACTCTTAGTGATTCACCTGATGTAATATCTCTTCACTTCATGGCCTAGACTTGTATGCCAACAGACCAGTATCACAATGACACACACATCTTTAAAACGCTGAAGACTGATGGATAAATAACAGCACACCAAGAATCAGTCACAGCATCAGAGATTAGGAGTCTATAGAACAGAGCTGTAGTCCTGCCACCAGTAAGCCAGCACGTGCCGTGGTTACAGGTGTGCACCTTTGCTCCTTTACAGCCATTGCCACACTCGTGCAGACGCCCATCCTCTCTCACAGGTACTAGTGTGATAACTGCCAGGCCTCCCAGTCTAACTACCTCCACCCTATAACATCGTGCCTCTTCCTACCTGAAACCCTTCAATGGATTTTCCGTGCTCTTAAGACAAAATCCAACATAAGCTCCTGGGTTTACTGCATGGCCTATGCCTCCAGATTCCTCTCCAGATTCAACTCTGGATATCCTAACACATATTTTATTCCCAAAATGTACTGAAATTCTTTCGCTTCCTCTATCTCACTAAGCTGTCCGTGTTCTTTGCCAATGATCTTCTTTCTGCCAAGAACATTTTTTTCCCTAAAACCTTCTGGCTAATTCCACTGCTCCTCAACATCTCAACTTAAGCATCAGTTTCTCAGGGAGAACGTTTCCGGCCCATTGATTAGCACAGATGCCTCGTGGAGGCCTGCTTACCACCCTGCATGCCCCCATTAGAACACGCACCCCAGTTCATTATAATGACTTTAGCGTCTATTTCCTCACTCTAACGCAACTTTACGAGTAAAGGGACGATGGTTATATTCACACTGGGGTTAACCAAAGACCATCCTCACCCCCTGACACAAAGTAGGCACTCAAAAAATTGTTAATGATTAAGTGATTTAATAAGTATGGCAAATCATACATCCTAAGGCTTTCTCACTCTTTATTCCTTAAAGCATAGCCTCGACCCAGGGAATCAATGAATTACACTAAAGGAAAGTGTAAGCATAAATCACAAGGCATATAACTGAGCTTCTGGATTGCTGGAGGGGAGTGGAGGGCGGCGGGAATACAGACCCTCCTTCCTTGGCCTCAGAACGAGAGTTTGATGTTTGCTTTTCTAGTGTCTTTACTTGTTCTTATTGACCAGGGTGATACGTAACTAGTCAACATGAATCATTTTGAAAGTCTCTGGAAATCAGAAAGCTGAGCTTATGTATGAAGGATTTTGTTTAAATTGTTCCCAGATGATCAGGCTAAAAAAACCACCTATTTTAAGGAGAAGCAACTATGAGTGATGTGAGAATTAAACTGAGGAACTGGAGTCTTAAGCTAAACACAGAGAAGGAGATTTAAAAGGAAATTAAGGTAAAATGCATTAGTCTGGTACAAGAGTTTTAGGTGGGTTTTTTTTTTTTTCCTGGTAAATTTAAAGGCAGCCTGACAATAAACATTTTAAACGACTCTAAGTATATCACTGAGGATACTGGTGCTATCTATCCCATTTCTCTAACCACTGTCTGAGCAGTTTCCCAAGTAGGGAAGCTCTAATGGATTTAAATCGGTGTACCTGAAACTTAAGTTTTATGGTTTCTGGTCCTACCTTCACTCCCCTTTACATTACATTCTCCTCTGCACTAAAGAACGTTCAATAAGCCAAGTAGTTATTGCTCATTTCCTCCTGAGTTATCTGTGCTTTCGTGTTTCCTACATAGTGTACCAACTGCCCCTTTGATATTCTCCACCCCCAGCCCTATTCGACCTTATAAATTAATTGATGATCCTTGGGAGGACCCATGTCCCATACTGACCATAACTGCCACTGCTCAGGAAAGCGTCCTGAATGCCAATTTGCCCCCCCTTTGTGACATTAGGATCCACGCTATACAGTCATGTCTATAACCCTCCTTGTAAGCGCTTAGACCCAACTGTAATTATGTAATTGCTCTTGAATATCTGTTTTTGTCATCAGACTGAGAGCACAGTGAGTAAAAAGACCATTACAAATGCTGGTCAAGCAACCTCAGTTCTAAAGAATACATGTCTACCATTTCATCAAAATAATTAGGCAATTTCTTGGTACGCAGAGAGGCAGTTCAAACTAATTGTTTCTGCCTTTTAATTTTTATTTACAAAATAGAAGAAAATCCTCAGAATTTAAATTTGACTATGGGAAGACAAGAGTTCTCTTCATAGCTAGAATAGCCATATCTACTTTCTTAACATTCTTTCTTTTTTTTTTGCCGTACGCAGGCCTCTCACTGTTGTGGCCTCTCCCATTGCGGAGCACAGGCTCCGGACGCGCAGGCTCAGCGGCCATGGCTCACGGGCCCAGCCGCTCCGCGGCATGTGGGATCTTCCCGGACCGGGGCACGAACCCGCGTCCCCTGCATCGGCAGGCGGACTCTCAACCACTGTGCCACCAGGGAAGCCCTCATTTTTTTCATATATATTTTTTTACATTTATATATATATATATATATATATTGCCAACCTTATGAAATCAAAATATTTATCCAGCTATTAAAGGTCTCCCAAAACCTGGCTCAATCCTATTATCCATGCTTTGAACTACTCTTAAAATCTTTTTACTTTGCCCAAACTGATTTGTTTGTAGCCCTTCCAAACCTATTTGCACAAAACGTTCTCCTTGATTTTCGTTTTGTATTATCATATATCTTGAATATCCACCCCTACGTCAGCCAATTCATAGCCTACCCTGTCTTTCAAGATCCAGTTAAAATCCACATCTTCCAAAAAGTGTACTTTAGAATATCCAGCCTGAATTAAACTCTTACTGTGGTACTGTATCAACCAGGTAAGCTATCAGCTGCAACAGTTCTAATGGAAAGTTTGTTGCTTGCTCAGGGAACAGACCAGACACAGGTGGGGACAGGCCATCTCAGCACTGTGATTCATTGACCAGGAAGACAAAGGGTTTCAGTGAATCTTTTACAAGGTGACCTTGGTGGTGGTCTCCCTTCTAGCCCACCAGAAAGCGACAGCACTAAGAGGAGACCTCGCCAGAATTTTAGGTAAAGGGACATCGTATATACTTACAATTTCACTGCAATTGTGAACTCAGTCACATGCCATTCCTAACCTCATGGGAAGCTACAAAATGTAGTCTAGCCATGTGGCCAGAAAGAAGAAGGTATGGACTTTTATAAACAGCTAGGTTTCTCTGCCACAGAAATAGTGTAATGATGCTTCTTCAGATACATGTAACATTTCTGCTTTAATTACTAGTTATACCATTTTTATGATTTAACATTTTCCATGGCTTATTTACTTAAAAACACAGATCTTTACAAATATGAAAGATCTTAGGTAGGATTTTGCCAGGTCCTGGCTTGTTGTCAATCCTTACTGATTCACTAACAGGGGCTTTTAAGTACAGATATTCTGAGATGTGGTAAAGAGCCAGAACTGTACCCTTTATGCACCAGATGTAAGGAGATGGAGTTGCCATGACGTTGTGAAAGTTGAATAGAGAGATCTGCGTTCTCAGCCAAACAGGAGGCTTGCCCACTCCAGCAAAGAGGTGGAATTTAAGGGAAGAGGTAGACAGAATTGCCCTTGAGATCTCTCTCACGCATAGAAAAAATAACACTCAATACCCATCAAAAGCATCCATTTTTAAGAAAAAGGATGTATCCTTACATGATACCGGTAACGTGTAAGTGGTTCTGAAGAGTTGCGTGAGTTGAGGCAACTGGATGGGGATATTTGTTTAGACTGGTAGGAACATAATTGATGATTATCTGTTCCTTATCCCGAGCAAGGATTCATTTAGATCAGGGATGCCTGATGATGAAGAGTCAGACTGAGAAGCAAGAAAGAACCACTAGAGTTAAACAGGAGGATGGGCCAACCAGGAAGCAACTGGAAGGTAGTTAAAAGGCACGTGAAACATAATTGAAATCTGATGGGTGATGGTATGTGGAGATTCAAGTATACGTGGTAGTTAACTTGAGGATATGTATGGAAATAAAGAGCAAAATCCCAGAAGTGGACCTGTGCTCAGACGCAAAATGTCCTTCCCCTGCAAATGTTGGAAAAGCCAATGCTAAGAGCCATTGTGGTAGCAGACATGGGTCCCAAGGTAGCAAAAGGGGCAACTATTACAGGCAGGAAATTAATCTAAATATTTCCCCACTCAATATGCAATCAATTTTGTACTGTAGATTCCATCTCTAGAATTTGCCCATGCCCAGCCACAATGCTTGCCTAAACCACTGCATCTTTCTCCTGGATGACTAATACTTTCCTTATTGGTCTCTCCACATTCTCTCTGGTTCCGTCGACCCGCTCCAGCCACATCCCATATTGCAACCAGAATGAACTTTTAAAATTCTGTGTTAGGATAGATTCCTCAACTAGACCCTGAAACAAGGACTTGGGTCTAGGTAAGCTGTCTGGGAGGTGACCACCAGAAGCACAGGTGAAGGAGTGGGGAAAGGAGACAGCAAATGGCAATGAGCCCTGAGTAGACGACTACAAAGGGCAACCGGTGGGCGCTTCTGAGCAACCCAACGGAGCACATCTCAGAATCACAGAGCACATCTGAAGCAGAGAACGTCCCAGTGAGGGATGGGAGAGCCAGCATTTGTTGATAGTTACTCCAGTGGACATTAAATATCAACCATTTCCAAGTCTATCCATGGGTGTGGTGAGCTTTCGTGTCACTGACGGCAGCTGCCAGGTAGAAATAAGAGAGATGAGGATGCGACAGCTCGGAAACTGTCAACATGACTGGGTTAGGGTTAGGCTTAGGGTTCATTCCACTACAGGTGAACTGTTCAAGTGAGAATTTGGGGGTTCAGGGTTATCATGACTCCACCCAAAAGTCCCCATCCCATGTCTCAGGGTCCTACTACTTTATTATTAGGACCCTGACTTTTACATGAGAGAACTACCAGGCTGTGCGTTGCGTTTCCTTCAGATTTTCATCTCCCATCAGATCTGTAATACAACCTGTCCTGTGGCTGTAGTATTCCACTTTTCAGAATGCTCCGTAAAGGACAGCTGTTGATCTGAGCCTGTTATTTTCTTTCTTTAGGCTTCAAGGGATGTTAACAAATAGAAGACAACTCTACAATCCACGTAATTACCATTGCCCCGTACTGGACTCAGATACAGAGGTCACTGCATAAGTTACTGGTTCCGCTTCAGCCTTACCTCAACCAATGCGCAGGGGTGACGGGGTAATTATGATGATACAACATTCCGGGGATTATCACTATTCCATTTACTACTGTCAGAAATGGTAAACATCACCCGTGAAAGGTCCAGTTTCCAGAACCCTATTCTTAGAGTCTGCTTTTCATTGTAACTTCAGTACTAACCCTCATTTGAGTTCCCTAAATAGAAAACACTGAGATAAGGACTTTCCTGCATGCAGTTTATTTAGGATGTGACTCTGGAAATACAAGTGAAGCAGTAGAGAATGGAGAAATCTAGTAAGTAGGTTACTCAGAGGAGTAACTGGAGCTCAGTCCCTTTAGGGCTTTTTAAAGGATCGTAGAGTGATTCCTCAGTATCTTCCCTCTGAAGGATGAAAAACTCCGCTCTCTCTCCTTTGCTGAGAATTGATGGTCATGGCATGAAACGCCCAATGCTTTGCTGACTCATACACCAGCTGAACACACACTGTGCTACCAAAGAAGTTCCCAGGGAGGAGAGCCCATTGAGAGGGTGCACCAGGGAGCCTGGGAACTCTCCAACACAGAGAGCTGCACGTGAACTTAGGGCAGGCAAGGGGGCAGTGCTGCCTCACTGACTGTGCTCTCCTCTTGAAAGCATTCAATGACTTCCCATGGCCAAGTTAAAAACCTTGTTCTGAGTTACAAACCCTCTACCCCGTGACTCCCTTGTCTCTGCCCTTCAATCATGCTTGTCTTCCTCTGTTCTTCCAGAAAGTTCCTCTAACATGCACTGCTGCAGCTAAAGCACTCTGGCCCTTCTCTTCACTCTGCTGTTTCCACACCCCTCAGATTTCTGGAATGCCATTTCCCTTGGGATGGCTTCCCCGAAGCTTCAGGTAAGACGAGCTCCTGTTGTAATCTACCTCCATGGCGTCCTGCATGTCCACTTTTATAACACTTGGCATCCTTATTACATATTCCATGTCTGACCTTGCTCACCTGGTTAGACATTCCATGAGAAGAGGAACTGTACTTGTTTGGTATCCCGAGCATCTTAACTAATATATGTTGACTAAATAAAAAAAGAACTTAGAGCTGAGCTCTTCTGACCTGAAATACTGAGCTAGTGACTAGGGGCTGACTTCAAAGCCACATGTGACACTTAGACAGCAGGCAAGAGTAGGAGGGCCAGATATGGAGATAGGAGACGTCAGACCTGGGCAAATCGGTTTAACACACATTCTGGCAAGTACCAGCCGATATGTGCAATTGTTCATTACAATTCCTCTTTGGAAGAGAGAATATCAACATGTCATTAACGTAAGAAAACACATCTTCCCACTCACTATAACATTAATTCAACATATGATCACTGAAGTCCTATCTAATGGGATCAAAGCTCTTCAGGAAAACTTGATAGTTCTCAAATAGTTTACAATCTCCTAAAAGCACTCAACCGTTTCATCACATAATTTGGATACAGACAAAATTAGGCAGTATTAGGACATAATCCTCATAATAATTCAACATAATTACAGTACCTGCTATTTTTCCATATATCTTTTATAGCAATAGAATGACAATAAATGCATCAAATAATTACTATAGGCCTAAGATGTATAGCTGAATTTGGTCATAGGCATTTATAAACTGTATATTTAAAGGCTTATGTAATTTTGATGAATGAGACAAACAAAACACTGCTCTTAACTGTTTTAACAATGAAATAGAATAGGGTACAAGTGAGATCCTTGGTAGAACAGTTGCCTCTGAAACCTTGCATCTCATCAGGCATTCAGCGCTCCAGGCTAGTAACAGAGATTTTGATTGCTTTCCCCTTTTAATAGCAAATTCTTATGGCTTAGGTATTTATAAGTCCAAAACTATGGTTATTTAGAAGAACTGAAACCTACAGAAAGGTTATATTCTATTTACTAGCTATTCAGTCAAGTAGGCAAATGCATAGAAAAGAACCCAATATAAATCCACGCGCTGTGTGGTTAACTCCGCATTCCTCCTCTCATAAGTGCTGGTGAACGCTTAGCTAAGACTGGTTACTAGAGAGACTGGTGTAGTCCTTGGCTGCATCCTTTCCTGTGACTCTAAGCCTCTGATCTCCCCGCACCACGTACCCACAGGTGCAGCTCCAGTATCAAAGATGGTATGATGACTGACAGCTCTGATGGATTTTGGCTGCCACCAAATACATATCTGTTGTTCTGTTAGTTCTGCTTGTGTCGTTGTTACTACGCCAAATCAAGAGAGACTGACAGACATTTAGAAAAGAATATATGCTTTGGCCACACACAGTACAGAATCCAAATCTTTGACCAGACACTGATTTGCTCAATTAACCCTCTGAATTTCAGTTCCTCACCTGGATGGCTGGGAGGAACATATGGGAAAAGTCCTTACTTACACGTGACAGCCACTCTTCACACATGCTGGCATCTTTACCATGCTTTCAGCATTAAGTGGTACTAGCGCTACTTCTGAATGCTTGCACATGCCTGTGAATGCCAACTGAGTTGTGTCTATGGAGTAGAAAAACTGATTCTGATGAAAAAAAATTTAGAAAACCCAACCTTATTTTTTATATGTAGAAAGAAAACATACAACTAATATGCGAAGAAACTGAAATAGGATAGAGCACCTATTGATTCTTTTCTGGAGGGCAATATATCTACAAAGATAATTCAGCCAAATAGTGTAGAAAAGAATTAGGGGCACCACTCAGAACAGAACCTCAACAATTTTCATTACACACGTCTTTTTTTTCCAATCTTGTGTGTTTCAGAACACATATAATGGAATGGAGAAAATGAATCATGGATGAGATCTGGCCCATATGAGATCAATTTCATTTCTCCCCTTTGCTGAGTGAGCAGGATGACTGCAGCCGTGCTCAATTCAGGGACAGGGGACGAGATCTGGCTGCGGTTCTGCTATTACTTGTAGCGGGTTGAATGGTGGACCCCAAAAGTATGTCTATCAGGAACCTCAAAATGCGCCCTTATTTGGAAAAAGCATCTTTACAGATGCAATTAAGGATCTCATAGTGAGATCATCCTGGACTTAGAGTCAGTCTTAAAGCCAATAACATGTATCCTTATTAGAGACAGAGGGGGAAAAAACATGGGGACAAAGGCCATGGACGATGCAGACAGATTGGAGTGATGGTGCCATACTCCAAGGAAAGGCTGGAGCTGTGAGAACCCGGAAGAGACGCAGAAGCATTCTCTGCTAGAATCTTAAGAGGGAGCTTGGCCCTGCCAACATCTTGATCTTGACCTTGGAAACTCTAGAACTGAGAGAGTAAGTTTCTGTTGTTGTAAGCCATCAAGTTTGTGGTCATTTGTTATGGCAGCCCTAGGAAACTAGTCCAGTGGGGCTCAGTTTCCTCATATATAAAAATAATGGTGTCGGAATAGGTGATTCCCAAAGCATCTTCCGACTTTGATTCAGTGACTATGATTCCCTGGCTTATAGGCAGACAGCAAAAATCTCCTGAAGCTATAGAAAGGTTACTAGGGAATGTGAAAGCTTCTCGTTCTTTTTCAACTCCAATTTCTGTATCATTTCACCACACTAGGTGTATGCAAATTCCAACTCAGAACTAAATAAGGGTGAAAAAAATCCGTCTCATCATGACACAGAATGCACATCTACAAGATATTTATACAAACACGGGTTCATAGCTGAGAAAATTTATTCTAAGCACTGCTACTTCACACTCTATAGTTGTAGTGAAAATGAGTTTAATCTGTTATTTTCTCTTTGGTTAAGTGGTCACTTGAAATTCATTCAACTGGTCAAACAGCATTTATGGAACATTTACTCTGACATGACATTGCAGGATGAGCTGGAGGCAAAGAAATAAACAACAGAGAGCCCTGCTGTGTCTCAGAGCTCAGGGGGAACAAGAAGCAAGTAAACCAAAAGCTGCACTGAATTGTAGTCAGCGTGATAACTTCTATTTTAGGGGTATCTCAGAAGATGTGTAACACAGGAGATGAGCATTGAACTCAACATAGGAATGAGGGAAAGCTGCTTAGAGGAGGAAACATGAACTATCTCATAAGATGAACAGATGTAATCAGGAACAGTAGAGGGGAAACATATGGCAGTTAAATGCATAGTTATATGGAAAGATGCTCAGAAAACTGGACATTAGTGAGCTTAGCTGGGACACAGTGTGCATGGAACTACGTGGTAGGAAATAGGTTTACCGAGATGGTCAAAGATCATCACATAAGGACCAGATATCCTGAACTGGGTAAACGCAACGGGGGTGGACAGAAAGTAGAGAGTTGACAGAGCTTCAGAACTGATCTTATTGGAGCTAAGGCACCTGTTAATATCTGTCGCCGACATGGTGACTAGGAGGACAGCAGCATCATTTACCACAAAGGCAGGGACAGATCTGGCAGAGAATATGGGCAGATGAGGAGTTCTAGTTAAAGGCACGCGCAGGATATCTTCATGGAGCTGTCTAGCAGTGCAATACATTTGAAATAAGAAAATAAACCCATGGTTAAATACTGGCTTTCACATCATCTGTAGGTGAGGTCTTTCAGGGATACGCATGGTGTTAAAGAAGGGAGAACCAGCACAGTAATTCCAGGGAACATCACGTGAAGAGTGATCTGAAGAAGGGGGTCCATGAACCAAAGAGAAGATGCTGACAGAAATGCAGCTGGAAACGGTGCTGACCTATGAGCCACTGGAGGAAGTGATTCAAAAAGAGATTCCAGCAGCATCAAATGCTCTGAAAGATAAGAAAAAAAGGCATCCATTAGATATAGCCATTGGAAGATGACAGGCAAAGTTAGGATGAGTAGTCCAATGGAAACGTGAAAGAAAAAAAAAATCCAGATGACAAAGTGATTTACTTAGAAATTGAACCCAGGAAACACAATTGGCAAAAGCTTGGTTCTAAAAATAAATATACAGGGATTTCCCTGGCAGTCCAGTGGTTAAGACTCCACGCTTCCAATGCAGGGAGCGCAGGTTCAATCCCTGGTTGGTGGCTAAGATCCCACATGCTGCACAGGGTGGCCAAAAAAAAGAGAGAGAAAAATAAATAAATAAGCATACATAGAAATGGGGTGTCTAGAGATGGGAAGGAGAAAATAAGAGAGGGACCATGCCTTCGAAAATGACAGAGGAGCTGGGATACAGAACACAGAGGGAGGAATTAGCTATAAACAGGGAAGGGCATCAGGCAATAAAACAGAAGTCCTTTATGGAGGTATAGTTGGTATACGAAAAACTGCACATAGTTAATGTATACAAGGTGATGAGTTTGGACATATGCATATACCCATGTAACCACTGCCACAGTCAAGGGAAAAAACTAAGGCAACAGTGGCCAGAGATGACGGTATATTTATAGTGACAGTAATAATAGGCTCCATGAGGAAGAAGCCCTTTCTGTTCTTCAACTTCCTTTTTTGTAAAAAGAAATAATAATAGTACCTACCTCATAGGTTGATGGTGAAAATTAAACTAAAGAATACATGTAATTCAGTAAAATTGTACTTTAGCGCATGCTAAGTAATCTCACAGATGTTGATGATTCTCATTATTATTATTATTATTGTTGCTATTGGTATGATTCGTTTCGTATTGGAAAGAGGAAGAGTATGAATGGCAGTATTTTCTGGGAATGTGGTGTTTCAGGGGGAAGTAGCAGCCTGAGAGGATGATGCAGTCTCGAAACAGTAGTTACATAAATAAGAAAAGCAGTTGTCTTAGAGAAACACTGAAGGATGGGCTAGAAACGTGACACCCCGTTGGTGATTGGAGGCCACAAATTTGTGATTTTCTAAAGTGGAGAAAAATAGGAGCGTGGAAGGAAGTGGGTTGGAATGATCTAGAGCTGGAATCAGGAAGTACAGACTCAGAGGAAGGACCAAAAGGTAGAGAACTCGGTGGCTGGCAAGAGGGTTTGTAGTTCATGAAGTTCCCAGACGGTAAGGAGCAAACTGGGCCCCTGGTGACTGCGGGTTGAATTTGTTTTATGGGGTTTTAAACATATACAAACATATATATTAGAAAAGTAAATTACACATAATGTATAATATATTATCTAACGATTATTAATATGTTTATATAATTAAATCTATAAGTATACACACACGTTCTCAGTGCATGAGTGGTAAAGATGTGCTAAGAACACAATGGCTAACCTCCTATAGTTGGCATAAGTTCAATGGATTTTTTAGATACTGTTACTTGTGTCTAGAAAAAAAGTTTTTTTCAATGAATATTTCAAAACTGGATCCGCATTTTAAAATTGATGAAGAAAACCAGAGCAGATGAATATATGGCAATGAATATACATGTGCTTTCTCCCGGTGTTTCTCATCCTGGAGCTTCTATTTTTCATCATTGTACCCCTCACTCATAGTCTGAACATACTGTCTTTCCTGGATTTTGGCTTATCTCTATCTTCAATGAAATGCATAATTGTTCCTGACACATCATACAGGTTGAATAATCAGAGACCGGGTTTTGATTTAAGTCTTAAGACCTGAATCTAAGAATAGTTAAGACAGCCATGCATCTATTCTTAGTTGTCATAATGAATTATCTTATTGCCTAAACAAGGCAATTTGATATAGTATATCTGACTTTACCAGAGGTTGAAAAATAGGGAATGATATTCTCATGTTTCATGACTAGTTCAGTTAGATCTTACATAAAATAAGTCAACTTGGCATTCCATTGCTCAACTCCTTCCTTTAGGCTGAAATAACCCTCTATAATCCCAAATAAAGCACTTTACCAGAAGATCACAGTTTGACTCAGTAAAAAAGCTAATTGCATAGTCAATCACAATCATATTGTTTGAATATGGTGATTCTAAGTCTGGGCGACAATTCAGTCTTTCACATGAAAATGAGACAAATTATGTAACACATTAACAAAATTTGTTTTGTCTTCCTAACTTCCAACCATCTACTGATTAAACCATTATGCTGCCTGAGAGAATGCATTAAATATATATAATGACGTTTATGATTTTTCTTTAATTTCAGAATCATTACAACTGGTTTTCTGGGTAAATACTATTGCTGAATAGAAACATCTATTAAAATAATAGATGAGTGGTCATCACTAGACTTACTTAAGCTTAGAAACCCATGTTTATATTTTCTTGTATTTTTACAAGGAGCCATAGCTCACCAATTCAAGTATGTTTAATGCAACCTTACAAATCATATAACAAAATGATAATACTAACCAAAATGTTCACACGCCTGAACATTGGCATAGGCTATGCTCATTTTAACGTGTTTCTGTACAAGAGTCAACCACAGTCTCATATAGAGACACATTTATTTATTCAGCAATGATTTATTCAATTAATTACGTCCTAGGCACACTGCTGAGCATTAAGAAAACAACATTAAACGAGATACCCATGTTCCATGTCCTCCTGGAGCTTAAATTCATAAACACACTGGTGTTACAGGAGTTTTCTCAGCAGTAGGACTAATTTGCTGAATTCACCAATTTACTGATTTGCCAAGAACATATAGACATATATTCAATATTTAGTAAATAAATCAAAAATTCTTACTAAAGTTGTTACAACCTTGTTTTTAAGTTGGTAACAATCTTGTCAAACCTATTAAAAATAACCTTTTGGTCAGTCAGTACATTTCGTAAATTTGGTGATTTGGCCATTGGACAAGTTAATCATTCAGTGAGTGGAGAATTCGGTGTCACTGAATGTTTCTTCCTAACCTTGCTGATGTCCAAATCCCAGGACTAGCTTGGTTGTCCTTTACTAGTTCTCATTGAATCTCACCCAAAACTACTGTAGCCACTGCAGGAGGAACTTAGATCTGCCTGGTAGATGGTAATACAGGGTCTCAGAACAGTGTCATGCCTTACAGCCACCCCCTATGGTTGGAAATTCAGAGCTGAAACCTGACACTATCTGGGTGCTTATGCCATGTTTAGATTCACAAATCAGCACCACAGCAGACCAAACGAGGAAGGGCAGAAGGTTCTTTGGAGGCATGACACATTCTGGTAAAATCAGGTGTGAAGTTGTCACAGTAGCAATGCTCACTGACTTTATAGAAAGTCAGGTGTGAAGTTGTCACAGTAGCAATGCTCACTGACTTTACACAAAGTTGTGAGGGTGAAGCCGCTATCAGATAACATGTTATGGGTAAACTTTTCATTTCCCCAGCAAACATTAGAGCTACACTTGTTAATTTTAAACTTGAACAGGACACTGTCTCTGCCTTCAAAATTTCAGCTCTAGTGGAGATGGAACGCCCTATGACCACAGGCAAGTTTTAAACTTTTGTGCCTGTGTCTCCCCAATAACAAGCTAGGAATTATAGTCATAATCATCCCAACCAGTAGCGATGAGGCTGAAATGAGACAATGAAGATTAAGTGCTTAGAAGCTACTTCTCAAAGCTGATACCTGGATTTCTTCCAGAACAGGTAAACAGATATTGTCAATGACACATGTCCAGATCACAGATGTACATCCAGGGAGCTTCTCAGACACTCCAAGACACTCCAGACACTCCAAGCCTTCTGGATTCTATCTTCTAGACTCTGAAGAGATACTAGAGTGTTTTAAATCAGAGAAGTGTCATAGTGAAATGTGCATTTTAAACGAGTGTCAAAAACCCAGGAATAGCAAAATTAAACCCACCAGATCCTGGGCACATACCCTGAGAAAACCAGAACTCAAACAGAGTCATGTACCACAATGCTCATGGCAGCTCTATTTACAATAGCCAGGACATGGAAGCCACCTAAATGTCCATCGACAGATGAATGGATAGAGAAGATGTGGCACATATATACAATGGAATATTACTCAGCCATAAAAAGAAACGAAATTGAGTTATTTGTAGTGAGGTGGATGGACCTAGAGGCTGTCATACAGAATGAAGTAAGTCAGAAAGAGAAAAACAAATACCATATGCTAACACATATATATGGAATCTAAAAAAAAAAAAAGGTACTGATGAACCTAGTTGCAGGGCAGGAATAAAGAAGTAGACGTAGAAAATGGACTTGAGGACATGGGGTGGGAGGGCGAAGCTGGGGCGAAGCAAGAGTAGCATCAACATATATACACAACCGAATGTAAAACAGCTGGCTGGTGGGAAGCAACCGCATAGCACAGGGAGATGGGCTCAGTGCCTTGCGATGACCTAGAGGGGTGGGATAGGGAGGGTGGGAGGGAGACTCAAGGGGGAGGGGATATGGGGGCATGTGTATGCATATGGCTGATTCGCTTTGTTGTGCAACAGAAACTAACACGGTATTGTGAAGCAATTAAACTCCAATAAAGGTCTATTAAAAATATTAATAATAAGTAAGAGTTTATTGTGCAGATAAGGATAGTTCTAGAACGGGGAGCTTTGACATGCACAACTGACATGAAGCTCAGAGGCTAACATTCCAGGATGGCTTATCAAGTGAAAATAAGGATTGTTTAACCTTAACGCTGATTGGTTATTAAAAGAGGATTTCCACACAGCAGGGAACTGGTTAAAAGTGATTATCTTATACCGTTTTCAGGAAGAGGACTTAGGTTTCTTTTACCATTACCGGAGGTATTTACAAGAAACAAGCTAAGTTTCGCTTATGTTCGTGAAATAAGCTAGATTCAGTTTTGTTTATGTGGCTTCAATGGTTCTGTCTGCTTGGGAGATTGCTAAGCCTGGTCTCCATGTTATATTATTTTAACAGGATCATTCTCCTAATGGTGTAGATGACGGGATATAGATAGGGATTTAGATATGGATAGAGATAGATACAGGTGTAGGTATAAACCGATGCAGGTATAGTATAGATACACATAGGTGTAGGTGTACATATGCAGATGTAGGTGCAGACACGGCATTTAACCCATGAAAGACGTTTCTTCCTAGAATCAGGCTCAGTGCTAAGTGCTTCACACATATTATTTCAGAAATTAACAAGACAGCCTTTTGACCTCCAAGGAGTTCATATTCAGGAGTGAGGGAGGGTTTTGCCATGAGAAGCTTCGAAGAGGAAAAATACTGAAACCCAGCCTGCAGGGAGCAGTAGGGGAACCAGTGCTGTCTCTGCAGATCAGTGTGGCAAAGACCTGAGGGCAAGGGGTTGGGGGCTTTGCTACATTAATAACAATAAGCTTTTATTACAGGACAGGCATTCTATCCATCATCTAATATAATGCCCACAATGAATAGGTAGGACAGCTTCTACTGCTAGATAAGTTTCCTTATCTATTTTATAGATAAGGAAACTACAGTCAGTGGGAGGTATTTCATTAACTCACACTGGAGAACCACATATTCTGATTTTCTTTTTAGAAAAATAACTCTGGCAAGAGTAATGTGAGTATAAATTATATCTCATTCTCTTTTCTTTAAAAAGAACAGGGACAGATTGTAGGACTATGAACTTGAAAGCAGAGAGATCAAACTCAAAACTACCGTAGTGGTTCCATGCCAAATGATAGGGGGCCGGAAGAACGCCACAGACATGATAAAGGTCAATGAGAAACGGAAGGAGAAGGCCAGAGAGAAAAAGTCTGGGGTGACTCCCAGACAGCTCTTTGTAGACTGGGGGAAAAGGTAAACAGGGATTTGGAAGACCCAGCAGGTTTAGTGGGGGTCATGGTAGAGCCGATTTCAGTTTTGAATGTTTTGAGAATAAGGCACAACTGGTTATCCTCACAGAAATGCCACTTGGAGAAGTTTGTCTGGAGCACCAGAGCAAGATCTGTAAATGGTCATCCTATGGGTGGTAGGTGAAGCTGTAGCGGGGCTCCTTGTACAGAAGCCATTGAAAAGTAAGTGATAAGAAGCCTGTTTACTTATGACTCCACAGCTGTGCCACCTCCTCCTTGAAGCATGCCATGATGACATAGCTCAGCAGGACTGGACCTGTTCAAGGAGTGAGAGACCACCAGGTGTACAAGCATCAGCTACCATGACGCCATCACAGGGTCCAGCAAGTTATCACGATAGGCAGCTTCACACAGTTCCCTGACACCAGGTACCGACAGGAAGTATTGCCATTGCCATGAGACTGAAATCTAGGGCAGTAAGTTACTCTACGAAAGAAAGGCTTAAAGACTCAGGAGTGGGACAGGCTGCTTTGCCACCACCATGAAGTCTCCCCGGAGGGCACCCACAGGACCAGAGGCAGCTAAAGTCGGTGAGTAAGAGAGAACCGCCGTGAAGGAGGTGTTGCTGTCTTTCCACGTCATCCTTGGAAAAAAGCATCAGCAGGGACAGCTTTTAAAGTAAAGGTCTCAACAGTTTTACACAATATTTTATTGTCCTGTCTTCTCTGAATGATCAAAATAATACGCTTTACTAAGACAGAGCTTGATACTACTTCATTTTGCCTTATTCTAAAGATACAGCATCTGTGACCTGAATATTCTGCTTTTAAAAATCATTAAATGAAAAATATTCTAAACCCATCATCATAAAGTCTGTTAAATTAAGACAAACTATGTTCAAATGAGAACAGCAGTTGATGACTGCTGTTTTATTTAAGAAGTTAACATTTTTTTCCCTTTGAGTTCAAAACACTTGGAAAACAAAACCAGCCTGCTGTCCAAATAGGACCCTCCCAGTGCTGAGTGTATATTATGAACTTCTGAGGGTAGATTATTACTCTGTTTTGGATCCTTAATTCAAAGCATGTCTAAGTGCTTTGAGGCTTACAGGCAGATTTTCGTGATTATGTGGAGAACTGTATATAAAAGATAAAAAATGTGAAATAAACAAACCCACCTCTGTGAGCAAAGAGCAACACAGGACCACCCTCAGGAAGCTATTCGGTAAAAACAGGATAACAGCTAAATGGCCTCAAGTCTAGTAGAAAAGAAAAATGGTTTTAATTCCCCCTGCTATGAAACTCCCAATTCCATTTTAGTTAGCCATCATTAAAGCCATTTAGAATTTAGCTTAAAATTTTTTAAAAAACATTTATTAACTTTATCTTTTCAAGTGTTTCCTTAATATGTCTGTATATATCATTATGATATTACGTTGAAAGCTGAGAGGGGACATTTTTAATAACATCAATCTATATCCTGTTAACAATCGCTTTGTATTTTTAAAGCTACTTTCTTGTCATATACTTCTCTATGCAAACTCTCCATTCCTAAACACAGTTATGCAGATATACAAACATATAAGCAAACACATACACAATATTTTATGCTTTGCTAACAGGTCCTGGCCGAATCTTTCAAAGCTGATAGAAATATAACTTGAGAGTCCCACTAAGAGTAATACTGGGGGCTTCCCTGGTGGCGCAGTGGTTGAGAGTCCGCCTGCCGATGCAGGGGACACGGGTTCGTGCCCCGGTCCGGGAAGATCCCACATGCCGCGGAGCGGCTGGGCCCGTGAGCCATGGCCACTGAGCCTGCACGTCCGGAGCCTGTGCTCCGCAGTGGGAGAGGCCGCAGCAGTGAGAGGCCAGCGTACCGCAAAAAAAAAAAAAAAAAGTAATACTGATTCTAGTCCACATATCTTGCCCTAAATAATTCAGTAATATTAGAAAGATATCTTTAAATGATAGGGATGTTTTTGGTATAGAAAAATGTAGAGTACAACAAGTATACAAATGTTCTTTTGGTCATGTAACTTGATCTATTCTCCTAGACATTATAGTTGGCATAAAGAAATTTTAAAAATTAAAATTTTAAGTGGCTCACAGGTTACATCCACAAATCCAGCATTTACCCAAGATGTGGCTCAGTTCCAGAAACTTTTCTTTTTTTGCTCTCTTATACAGCTCTCTGAAACAATGTGTCATCCTAGAAGTTGACACTTCTAGAAGTTGACAGTCTTTTGACCACAAGGTGGCTGTGATTTCTTCAGATTTCCGTATTTGCGTTGGTTATTTATTTGGTATTCACTGTGTTTTTAGTAAACATCTTTCAGGTCTGCTACTCAGTGCTAGATCAATATGGGAAAAATCTAAATACTGTGGTTATATGAATACCAACCTCAAAGCAAATATACTCCTCTAATTCTAGTTGTTGGGTCTAGAAGAGCTTTTAAATAAAAAGTGTAATTACATATTACACTGAGTTCTTAAGGGAGCTATGGATCTCACAGCCAGGTTGCATCATATCTGTTCATGCAATTCAACAAATCAACAAATACAAGCAAATAATACACATGTTAAGAAATAACAGAATGTCTTTGATGGCGATACATGCCAGGAAATAATCGTTAAACACACACAAAGAATGATGCTGACAAAAAATTTTTAATGCTTCAAGTATTCTACATTGATAAATTTTAAAGTATTTAACAACTCATGAAACTGGAAAGTTCAACAAAAGTGTATTCACTTGTATATACATATACATATATAACTAAGTCTTTAAAGTACATATTTATATAGCTAAGCATATGTTTATGTAACTGAGTATATATAACTAGGTGTATATAAAACTTTCAACCTTTAGTCACAGTTATTAGGCATTTTGTAACCAAAACAAAGAAACAAATAGGTTTGAGACCTGGTTAAAGTCAGATTACAATTCCCATAAGAACTCCATCTGTCACTCCTTTTTTTCTTCCTTCTTGTATGTGTCTGCTCAGATAGCTTTAACAAAATGTGACAGACCAAGTGGCTTAAATAGCACACATTTATTTCCCACAGTTCTGAGGCTGGAAAGTCCAAGATCAAGGCTCCAGCACATTCCGCTCCTGGTGAGAGTTCTCTTCCTGGCCAGCAGGCGGTCACTTTTTCTCTGTGTCCTAACATGGCAGAGGGAGTGGGCTCTCTCTTTTCTTCTTCTTATAAGGCCACTAATCCCATCGTAGGGGTCCCACCCTCATGGCCTCAACTAACCCTAATTACCTCCCAAAGGCCCGATCTACAAATACCACCACATTGAAGATTAAGGCTTCAGTATAGGAACTTGGGTGGGGGGGAGACACAATTCTGTCCACAGCGCTTCTTATCTCTCCATCCATCACTTCTTTTATCTTCAAAAGAAAATTATACAAGAGCTGTGAAAACCTTGGGTGGCTAGAGATGTAAACGTAGGTGCCCAATGATGCCCGAGGTAAGTGCATTTAGGCAGAAAGGTAGAAGACTCTGTGGGTGACAGACATCATAAATTAATAGTGATTGTCTGAGAAAAGTGTTTTTATATCCGGTTAACGTTGGTTTTGCAATACTAATACTCCTATATGTCTTTTTATATGTTCTATATTAAACTAGTAAAATTATATGCACAAACAGTATTAAAAGGCACTTACAAAATGAACATTCCTGGTAGCAGTTACAAGCACAGTCTCCAGAGCCAGATGGTTTAGGTTTGAACACCTGTTCTGTCACTTACTAGCTAACTTTGGGCAAGTTCATAGACCTGTCTGTGCACCAATTTCCTTGTCTGTAAAAGAGGAATAACAATGCTATCTGTCTCATATGATGGTTGTGAAGATTAAATGAGCTAATTTATACAAAGCATCAATATATATATAATATAAAGAACAATTTCTGGTAGATAGTGAGCACTATACGTTTGTTATTATTAGCAATAAATAAAAGGATTGTTAACTATGAATATAAGACCCAAAAGATGCTCTCAGAGGAGTTTCGATTACAAATAAGACTGGAAATAAATATGGAGTTCAATACCAAGTCATGCAACAGTAACCCTAAAAATGTAGAGAGTTTCTGAATTGGTTAAATCATGTCGTGTGTACAAAGGCTAAAAGTTTTTGAGGATAACCAGAGCAGCCACCAAATCAAATGTAAAGTATATGAAGACATATTTGGTTCATTGCTGAATCCCCAGAACTCAACCAACATCTGTTCAATGTACAAATGAAGAAATATAAGCACCAACGGAATCATGTCTGCGTGAGGAACATTCAACATAAACAGTGGCAGTGAACTGGGCCAGTCAAGACTTCAGGGAAGCCCACCAGACATCTGGTCAACAATAAGAAGGGAAATGTTAGTCTGCTCATTTGTGAAGTCTTTATGTTAGCATTAAAGAGAGTAACAAACTCAAATGCTGGCTAAATATATCTAAGAATTTAGATATATTTACCTACCTAGAAGCCAGCTGTCAAAGACAATATGAGAAGTGTAGTACCCGGCAATAATTAACCACTCACTCCAACAATGTAGACAAGAAAGCTAAAGCAGGTAGGCCTTCTGCTTGTTCAGCCATTGAAGCCACTTCTTTTAGAAACACCACATGATTCACCTTGGAATAAAGTCCTCGAAAATAAGAGAATCCCAGCTTGAAAAGATATTAGCCCAACATTTGGACCTGTAATGGAAGCTCTACAGAAAGACAGCTTTGCTCTATTAAGAACCAGCTCTGTCTTTCATTGTTGCAGATCACAATCTGTGACTTGCAGCTATAGGTCTGGCTTGCAGAGGGTTTTTGTCACAGTGTGATTTTAATGTATAAATAGCTAAAATTTCCAAATCTACAGCTGTTTGAGTATGCCATTAAAGTCTCCAACAGCCTTTTAAAGTTCTTTTTCTAGAGTAGTTAAGTGACAGAAAGTTTAGTAAGCATTTCTGTGTGGCTCTATTCTTTTGGCTACTTCAAAGTCTTCCAAATATCCATCTTTTCTACATGTTAATATTTCCAAGTTTTCATATGTTAATATGTTTTTAGTGTGCCGAATAATGTGATAAATGGCTAAAAAAATCCCCTGTTTATTGTCTCAGGAAAGCTGCTTAATTCCTAAAGAGAGACACAAGTAGTATTGAGCAGGTGAGCCAAGGAATGAATGGGAATTGAAAAGCAGAGATAGTGGGGCTTCCCTGGTGGCACAGTGGTTAAGAATCTGCCTGCCAATGCAGGGGACACAGGTTTGAGCCCTGGTCTGGGAAAATCCCACATGCCACGGAGCAACTAAGCCCGTGTGCCACAACTACTGAGCCTGTACTCTAGAGCCCGTGAGCCACAACCACCAAGCCCATGCGCCACAACTACTGAAGCCCGTGCGCCTAGAACCGGTGCTCTGCAACAAGAGAAGCCACTGCAATGAGAAGCCTGCGCACCGCAACGAAGAGTAGCCCCCGCTCGCTGCAACTAAAAACAGAAAGCCCACATGCAGCAACGAGGATCCAATGCAGCCAAAAATAAATAAATAAATAAATTTATGAAAAACAAAAAGCAGAGGTAGTGAAAGCTGGTATTTTAAGTATATTATATATATATTCTATATATTATGACTATTCCCTTAGCCAGTAAAGGATTTTCAAACAGACATAATGTGATTTGAACTCATAAGGTCTCTACTAACAGTATTTTATGTCATAAAACATGTAATTTTTCATTTCTTTGACCGTTTCGTCCAACAGCAGAGTGTGACACAATGTACAGCATAAATGAAAAATGAGACTTTGATATTTACATGGAATTTACTTGCTCACTAAAAGTAAAGTAACTAGTTAAGGAAATAAAATAAAAGGCAAGTTACTAATACAGAATACCTACGGAATCTGCATTTCTCATAACAGAGCCTAAATGCATTTTGAAGAGTCTTCCCAGATGGTGCTGACGTGCAGCTTGGTTTGTGAAAAGCTAGTGCAGACAATCCTGGGGGGTAAGTTAAGGAATGAAAAAAATCTGAGCAGGTTTAAATACTGTTTGGGAAGAGCAAGTTGAAGAGGGATAATGAGAAAAAGAGATAAAGGGGTAATCATTGCAAACAAGTTCTCTACAGGGACAGGGTGACACAATGATAAGCACGGAAGAACCAGTCGACTGAGACAGGAGAAGAAACCCACGTCTGCACTGGAGCACAAGGCATGGAGGAAGCATGGACACACAATTCAATCCATAGACTGAGTGGCAGAAAACTGATATTTCCAGGCTTTTCTCAAAGCCAAGCCATCTCTTGAGAGTGAGGAAAGATGCTATGAGCTTGGACATTCGATACAAGTGCAGAAAGCTTGTAGTAGCTGATTGCTTTGTAAATTAAGACACTATGTGTTCTTTGTTCTGGAGAGGTAAATGAAGAAACCTCTCATTAGTATTTTGTACGTGCCTTAAACTATTACAACTACCAGCCATTCAAATATGAACTCTAGGATTGATGAATTGGGCTGGGCCATTAGAATAGCTGAAAAGCCATGTTGAAAGAAATTTATCAAGTTCCAAGGCAGGGCTGGTTGTGACAGCCTTTGTTAGTTGTGGGTGTCATATCGTCTGTGATTACCAACCTCTATAATGAATCATTACGATTTCCACATCACAGCTTATTTTCAAAACATTCATTCTGGGGGAGGATGAAAAATTATTCTCTCTATAAACAACGTATTTCTGTTGAATCAACCCAGCTCTTTCATTTGTTTTTGGAGGCTCTAGCAAAGGATGCCTTTTCTCACGTTGCCCAGATTCCAGAATCTGCCCACATTCCTAGGCTGTTCTCCTACCTGCATGTTCAAACCAGGAACAGTGCCTATCTCTGGCAGTTCTTCCTTAGTCATGTCTCTCTCCGCTTTGATGGATTCCCATGGTTAGATTGAGCCCACCCTGATAATCCAAGGTAACCTTCTCCCATCTCCAAATTCTTAACATAATTACATCTGCAAAGCCCTTTTTGGTATTCAATCTAACATATTTACAGGTTCTGGAGGTTAAGATATGGACCAGTTTGGGGGAAGGGAGCATTATGTTGTCCACCACACTTACTTATCATTTCTTTTCTTTTATGGTAAGTACTTTTAGTGTGCTTTCTAAGAAATTTTTACCTAATCTGAATTTGGAAAGATTTTATCTTCTGTTTTCTAGAATATGTTTTATAGTTTTAGCATTTATGCTTAGATCTATATCTGTTTCAAGTTAAAACTTGTCTATTGTGTGAGGTACGGGCTGATGTTTATTTGTCCCATACATAATTAGCTGTTATAACATCATTTGTAGAAGTGATCATAATTTCCTACTTGAGTTACCTTGGCAAGTTTGTCAAAAATTAATTAACTATATTTGCCTGGGTATATCTCTGTATTCTCTACTCTGTTCTATTGATTTGTAGGTCTACTTTTATGTTGATTACACTATCTTGATTACTGTAACTTTTCAGTAAGTCTTGGAATCTCTGGAGCTTTCCCTGGAACTGTTGCTTAAATATAAAAATTTTCTGTGAATTAAAAATGTAAGGCCAGAAACTATCAAACTCTTAGAGGGAAACATAGGCAGAACACTCTATGACATAAATCACAGCAAGATCCTTTTTGACCCACCTCCTAGAGAAATGCAAATAAAAACAAAAATAAACAAATGGGACCTAATGAAACTTCAAAGCTTTTGCACAGCAAAGGAAACCATAAACAAGACCAAAAGACAACCCTCAGAATGGGAGAAAATATTTGCAAATGAAGCAACTGACAAAGGATTAATCTCCAAAATTTATAAGCAGCTCATGCAGCTCAATAACAAAAAAGCAAACAACCCAATCCAAAAATGGGCAGAAGACCTAAATAGACATTTCTCCCAAGAAGATATACAGACTGCCAACAAACACATGAAAGAATGCTCAACGTCATTAATCATTAGAGAAATGCAAATCAAAACTACAATAAGACATCATCTCACACTGGTCAGAATGGCCATCATCAAAAAATCTAGAAACAATAAATGCCAGAGAGGGTGTGGAGAAAAGGGAACCCTCTTGCACTGTTGGTGGGAATGTAAGTTGATACAGACACTATGGAGAACAGTATGGAGGTTCCTTAAAAAACTACAAATAGAACTACCATACGACCCAGCAATCCCACTACTGGGCATATACCCTGAGAAAACCATAATTCAAGAAGAGTCATGTACCAAAATGTTCACTGCAGCTCTATTTACAATAGCCCGGAGATGGAAACAACCTAAATGTCCATCATCGGATGAATGGATAAAGAAGATGTGGCACATATATACAATGGAATATTACTCAGCCATAAAAAGAAACAAAATTGAGCTATTTGTAATGAGGTGGACAGACCTAGAGTCTGTCATACAGAGTGAAGTAAGTCAGAAAGAGAAAGACAAATACCGTATGCTAACACGTATATATGGAATTTAAGAAAAAAAAATGTCATGAAGAACCTAGGGGTGAGACAGGAATAAAGACACAGACCTACTAGAGAATGGACTTGAGGATATGGGGAGGGGGAAGGGTAAGTTGGGACAAAGCGAGAGAGAGGCATGGACATATATACACTACCAAACGTAAGGTAGATAGCTAGTGGGAAGCAGCCGCATAGCACAGGGAGATCAGCTCCGTGCTTTGTGACTGACCGCCTGGAGGGGTGGGATAGGGAGGGTGGGAGGGAGACGCAAGAGGGAGGAGATATGGGGATATATGTATATGTACAACTGACTCACTTTGTTATAAAGCAGAAACTAACACACCATTGTAAAGCAATTATACTCCAATAAAGATGTATAAAAAATAATAGTAGTTGCTGGAGGGAGGGGCAGGAAGAGGAATGAAGTTGAGGAAGGTAACACAGGGAACTTCCATTGTATCTGTAATATTTTAGGTCTTATTTGGATGATGGGTACCCAGATAATATGTAATTCTCTAAATCTCTTTATTTTTCTGTGCTATTTCGTATTAAAACTACTTTACAAAGTTAATGACAGACTTTATCAGGTAATAATAATAATGAATTGCTGATAATCTGGCACTTTTTCTCCACTTATACAAAAACTGTTCTTTTTTCAGGATCCAGCTGAAAACATTCCCCAGCTGAGACCATATACAACAATTGCTCCTCATTAGGACATCATGGTATTTACCTTCTGTACCAGCCATGACATCTATTTTATATACTACCTTGTACTTTAAACTAATATATGTGATAATTCCCATTCTAAATGGAAATATCCTCAAATGGATGAATCATACATTTGCATCTCTAGCGATTTGCATTTAGCAGGTGTTCAGTAAACAACAGTCTAAAACACAGAAGGCTATCTGATAACAAAAAGAGAACTCTTTCTGGGAAGAAGAAGTAGTATACTAACATTTGTTGTTAATAAAAGATGCTTCCTGTACATAACAATATTCGGTAGCACTCACCAAAGCAGAATTGAACAAGAATGGAAAGAATCAGCAGAATGCTATTGAAATACTGGGTAATAACTGAGTCACTTTGCTGTACACCTGAAACTAACAACATTGCAAATCAACTATACTTCAATTTAAAAAAAAGATCTAAAAACTTACAGGCTGCTGTCAAACATTGGTCCTTGAGGAATCAGTATGGTTCATCTAAGATACTGACTGCTTTTCTTGCTATCCCATTATAATAATTATCCTCATTCCTTGTCCATTAAGTGTTCCACTATTCTTTGAATAGAGCTTTTCAAACTTCTTGAAATATACCTAACAAAACTATATATGCTGCCAAAATTTCTCTGTCTTCACTAAAATGACTTTAGTTCAACATTTCAAAAATGTGTAGAATGTGCCCACTTGGATCCCAGGTGTGGTGCTTTGGAAAGATAAGGCATGTGCACAGCCTGGTGAAAAGACAGACACACGTGGACAGGAGGATCATCGTTCCAGCAGACTTGTGTGTGGAGCACAGCCCTCCTATGCATCAGCGACAGCCCTATAGGGGACAAAGGCGAAAGCTGGGTGACCTCAAAGACAAGTTGGATTTCCCAGCAGAAACCCAAGGAAATGAAATTACATTTGAGGTGGGACTCCTGGAACTTTCCTTTGGAATCCAGTTGTCGTTTTTCATATTCTTCCCTATTCGATTTCACATCATCTGTTTTGGATGATCTCTCAGCCCGTTGAGTGTTTGTTGAAGATTCTTAATGAATTACCTAACAAATTGGCATGAGCTCATTTGTGAAGGTGATATGGGTGATATGCACTTGTTCTTCTATCAGTCGGACAAGCCAAGGGCACTCAGGAGGCACGCTTGTGTTAAAGTATGACCCCAGGAACCAAGAGGTACTGACTGGGGGCTGATTAAGTACAGAGGACTCTGAGACTGTCATGAACACAAACACTGAAACAAGTTTCCGGGTGCTGCGAGTGCTAATTATCGTCTGTAGGTAGTTGGGATGGGAGGGCTGCAAATAAAGTAAGATTACCATGTAACAAGGGGGTCAAAGCCTCTGATGTCATGACCTTGCTGTATGCTGTGTCAGTTTCCTAGAGCTACCATAACAAAACACCAACAAGAGAGTAGCTTAAAACACCAAAACGTATTCTCTCACGGTTCTGGAGATTAGAAGTCCAAAATGAAGGTATCAGGAAGGGCATGCTCCCTCTGGCAGCTCTACGGAAGAACCTTCTTTGCCTCTTCTAGTGTCTGGTGCTTGTTGACAGTCCTTGGCGTTCCTTAGCTTGTAGATACATCGCTCCAGTCACATGGCCGTCTTCTCCCTGTGTGCCTTTATTTCATCTTCTCTGTGTTCATGCCTGTCTCTGTGTCTAAATTTCCCCTGTGTATAAGGACACCAATCATACTGGATGCAGGCCCTCCCTAATGACCTCATTTTAACTTGATAACCTCTATAAAGATTCTATTTTCAAAAAAGGTCACATTCTGATGTTCTAGGAGTTAAGACTTCAACATATCGTTTTGGGGGGAGAGACAATTCAGTCCATAACATATGCCTTACTGAAATCCAGATATACAATGTTTACAAGAGTTTATTGATCTATATAGGACATAAGTCTCATTTGGAGTAATTAGTACTTATTTAGCTCCAACATGCCTAAGAGTGGTTATATCTTTTTCAATAAGTAACAAATCCTGTTTAATAGTATGCTTAAGATCATATTTACAGCTCCATGTTTGATTATTATTCATATTCTATTTGTTGGTGTAGAAACATCTGACAGTTTCCAAAGATAGTGAAGATAGTGTGCCTTTTGATTCCTCATTGCCATTTCCTGATAGTTCATAATTTCTCTAAATTATACCTTCCGTACTTCGTGATGCCTGGTTTTACATAGTAGTTTTAACATTTTCTCCTTCCTGAAAAAATTTCCATTTCAAGCTCTCTTCATAGGGATGGTGGTTCTTCATTCCTAAACCACTGTTTGGAATTTTTATATTTTGTAAGTTTTATAAATCTTTAGTCAAATAGAATAAATGGTGTTTTATTTATCCTAGGTCACTTCAGTCTTTTGTACACTAACGTGTATTGAAAAGTTTGAAGAGAAGGATATAACACACAATGTCTGCCATATATATTAGCTCATGGAAACCTTTCACTATATAATATCACACAGGAAACATACTTAGGAATTACTGTCCTAAGCCATATACCTACTATAAATAAATTTTTAAACCCTATTCCTTAAAATCATCTCTATAATCAGATACTCAGTTCACTTTGTCCTCTCCTATCTCTTTAGTGTTATTACCTTCGATCCCTAAGAAGAAATTAAAATATCACCTTGTTTTCTGTTCATCCCATCTTCTACTTAGTTAAAAAACAAAACAAAACAAAAAAAAAACCACCAGTTTTTTCCATCTCTTTCTCCTGAGTAGTCATCTAAACTTGGTGAACTTAAGAAGACACGCGTGTGTACCTAGAATGACATCCTTTGGCGAATCTCCTTTCTCTCACATGAAAAAAATACTTCTCAGTCTATTAGGTTTGGTTGGGGCCAACCCTGCCCAGGAATGAGTCAGACTAAAGTATTCCACCTTCCTTGGATCGGGGTTGTACACATGACACAAAGCAAAACAGACAGATTTATCCCTGGAGGTTTTACAGTCAAAAGAAAAAGAAAGAAAAGAGAAAAGAAAAAAGAAAAGTAAAGAAGATCCTTGGTTTGCTTGAAAACGGCAAGCTGTGAAAATAATGTAGATATTTCATGTTCAGCAATCAATATGTACATATCCTTTCCGCCTTGGGAAGTTTGAGTTAATTTTCTAAGTCAGGCAATGGAGAAAGTCGTAACACATGCGTTTCAGGTATTAGCAAGGCATCAATGATTCCTATAGTTCATACTTACCCAAACAGTACTCAATATAATTGAATATTTCTCCATTTGGAAGAGGTCCTAAATTCACACAGAAATAACAATAACTAGCTTTCCTGTTTAGTTCAATTTCTGTTTCTTTTAGGAACTGCATTTGCAAGTACAGCTAGGCTTTTTCTTCAGAAAGAAAGTCACCTAAGAGCAGAGACGATATGTGGCCTCATTTGCATCTTCCATAAATCTTAGCAGAGTGTTCACTAACTATTTGTTACACTAAATTATTTCTTTGATATCTTAGTAGATAATTATAATCAATAGACTCTATGATACATTAACTGCTCCATCTCCAATTAAAATGTATCCACCGTATCTCAAACACCATACCCATCTTAAGATATTTTACATAAATTGCTCACAACTGAATATCATGTTGAGGGATTTCCTGTGCCTTTGTTTCTAGCAGCCTGTTTTCCCTTAGTTTGAAATATTAGTCTCTAAAGACTAGTTTCCCTTGAGCAGATGATCAAGATTAACAATCCTGCTGCACTTTCTGTTCCATGAGGAAATCTTTTTACTCAATTTCTCCAGGGAAACAAATTCAGTCTCTACCCTTCTTCATTTGTTTGGCTAACTTATGTTATTTCCAGTTGCCTCTGCTGCTGCTGTTACTGTTATAATGTCCAAATTTTGGAGTTAAGTTGTCTGAATAACAATGAGAACATCCCAAGAAAGCTTGTTATTTTTTCTTAAAATACTAGGCACAGTATTCCTACAGGAACTTTTGGAGCAAGAGGCCCTTTTGATCCCTCTTTATTTCCACTCTGTGGGCTATTAAGATCTTCCTACCCCACCCCTGCCCAGGGTTTCACTTAACAGAAGCTTCAGCAAACATCGTTCGAGCACCTGCTTTCCACCAGCTTCTGCCTTTGACATTGTGGAAACAGCTGAAAAACACACCTCGTTTTCCTTTCACCAAATGTTTTTTCTTCCCTGAACATCAACCCCTGTGGTCTAACTGACCACTTCATGATGCTTCTGCTATTTTATTTTTTGGCCTGGATTTCTTACAACTTTCTGTGTTGGTTAAGGCTACGGTTGGCTGCTACAACAGAGAATTATAATGATAGCTTAAATATAATTGACCTTTTTCTCACTCATCCAGTAGTCTGGGTAAAAGTTGTCCAGGGCTTGTAGGGCGGCTCCTGGGGTCTGGTACATGGGCAGCTTCCTCGGCCTGGTTGTTCTGCCGTCCCAAGAGGGTTGCTTCATCCTCGGGGTCTAAGAGGACTCACTCACACCTGCGATCCTGCCGGTAAGAAGGAAAAAGGGGGATGGCCTCATACCCTCCACTCAAATCCCGCCTGGCCAGAACATGGCTACACTTCTTTGCAATAAGAGTATAGAAAATATCATTCTTATTCTTGGCTGCTAAGACCCAGAAGTTGTACAATTATAGGAAAAATGAGAAAAGTTATTGGGACAATGAGTAACTCAGCAGAGTTTACTCATCGTCTCAACACAATTCACCAGGTGCTATTAAGACCTTGATTGAAATTATAAGGTATTTCACCTGATACACAGAAGTTTATCCTCGGTTACAGGATAGGTCATTAGTTGTTAAGAACCGTACGTTAAGATAAGGTTTTGCAGTTAAATTTCCTTTCATCACCAGCCAATAGCTTCTATCGAAGCTGAACTCTGCTACGCATCTAAACCAACCGCCCAAGCACTCCCAGGAGGTGCAGACTCTCTATATTTTTCTCATTAACTGAGTAGAACATCACATGGTGAGTAATCCCAGTCTTTGGAATCCAGAGATTATAACAGACACCCGAAAATCCCATAGAAGTTTTATCTTCCTTGCTTCTACAAATCGTTATATATGTCTCCATGGGAAAACAGAAGAAACACGCTTGTGTGATAACAACGTCATCGTAGCACGATTGGCTCTACTCATTTCAATCCTGTCATTATTATGAATGCCTTCTCATTACTTTGCGTTTAGCACCGGATAAGAATAAAGGAAAAGAAATTAGTGCGGGATACGGTTGAGAGTTTTCTCATGTACTCATACAAAGGTGATATCACAGAGAGACCACTTGTTCAAAAGATATTAGCATTGACTTTGGGGAGAGAAAGTGAAATAATTATAAGCAGCTGAGAAAAAAGAAAGCTAGGAATTGTTCAATGTTCAGAGGCCGTCCCACACAGCAATGAAAAATCAGCATGTAAAAATGAGTTTTGCATAGTAAGTGTGTTTTATGGTATGAAAGCACTGCTTTGAAATGAAGGTGCAAGGTGCATCAACTCTAAGTGCCCTGTTCATTACACGCAAGGCTTCCGCAGTCGGGTGGCATTAAGTCTACAGTTTTGTATTGCAAGTCAGGCCACAGGATACGTATTATTTTACAAGGAAATATTGCAGGTGGTCGGAGGTGCCTGCAAACATACACTCGAGATAGAATAACGATGCCTGGCACGTTTCTTCTACACACAGAATTTAGAGATGGGAAGGAGAATCCTCGCTCATCTTAAAGAATCAGCCCACTGGTCCTCAAGTAAGGTTGATGCCCTGGTTCAATACAGTCACACATGGGGAGGAGGGAGACGTGCACCAAACAACTAATTCAAAACCTTCAGGAACAGAAGCATCCCGTGAGCGGTCCATCCACAAGAAGCCCACTTCTCACCACGGAAACCAGGAAGAGCTGTCAGGATTTTCATAGTTCAGGCCTCTGCCATTGCTCAAGGGGAAGCCATGGGCGCCTTCATGTTCTCTGCTTCTAGACGTCAGAATTTTCATAGTTCAGGCCTCTGCCACTGCTCAAGGGGAAGCCATGGGTGCCTTCATGTCCTCTCTAGACGTCAGAATTTTCATAGTTCAGGCCTCTGCCATTGCTCAAGGGGAGGCCATGGACGCCTTCATGTCCTCTGCTTCTAGACGTCAGAATTTTCGTAGTTCAGGCCTCTGCCATTGCTCAAGGGGAAGCCATGGACGCCTTCATGTCCTCTGCTTCTAGACGTCTTTTCCAAAAGTGAAGGCACTTCTGTTTTTCTCTCTTTTTTTTTTTTCTTGGCTGCGTTGGGTCTTTGTTACTGTGTGCGGGCTTTTCTCTAGTTGCGGCGAGCGGGGGCTACTCTTCTCTGTGATGCGCGGGCTTCTCATTGCGGTGGTGTCTCTTGTTGTGGAGCACAGGCTGTAGGCGCAGGGGCTTCAGTAGTTGTGGCTCGCGGGCTCAGTAGTTGTGGCTCACGAGCTTAGCTGCTCTGCGGCATGTGGGATCTTCCCGGACCAGGGCTCGAACCAGTGTCCCCTGCACTGGCAGGTGGATTCTTAATCACTGCGCCACCAGGGAAATCCTGAAGGCACTTTTTAAGGGTCATGTTTAAAGTTCTTTTTTAGCATCGAGAATAAAATCAAACACAGCAGACCTAACTGAAAACTCTGTGCCACACGTTAGAACTTACTACTATACATCCCATAACTCCCGTGAAAGGTGAGGAAAAACAGTATGGTGCCCTGGAAGGCAAGAATGGGTCAGAAGATTGGTGCAGGGGGACTCTGGGGAACCCGGAGCTGAGCTTGCTACACAGGCATCATTTTCACTATCTGGGTGAAAAGATGTCGAGGAATTGAAAGGACTTTGTGATTCTAATGGAGAAGCCATTTCAAAGAGAATGTGCAGATGTTCAGTTGCAGCCCAAATGGATAATGGATCATAATAGCTTGTACATCAAAGAAAGGTTAGGTCATGGCTATGCACGGCGCACATCCTGACGGCAGTGAAATGGCAAGGAGACGGCTGCTCGCATGATCTACTTATAAATACATTTTCTGCCTCAAAAAGGCCTGCTCTCCCTCCCACTCCTGCTTTTCTGGCTGTGGCTCACGGACTCCTTGTGTTTATCTCTTATTAATCCTTAAGGCTTACATGTTTTGGTTCATGTTTTCTACTTGGGCAGTTGATATTTTCAAATGTCTACCACAGGGACAGTTGGAGCCAGTGGTCTTATATCTAAAGGGCCCACAGTGATACACTCTAGATGCAAATGAGAGATGGTTCCTGGTCCCCCAAGGAGGAAAGATGTGTCTTCCAGGGCCCATTATCCCAGACTCCTCTTTTAATATCTTTATGATAACTAAACCTATAGGTGCAAGATTTGAACATACAGTATTATAGATATACTGTATCTTGATTCCAACAGGACACTTTTTTTAAAAGACAAGATGTCTTTGGAGATGTACTGATAAATACAGACTAGAAAACCATGTGATTACATATACACATAGTTGGGTAGACATCCTATCATAAAAAATCTTGGTCAATGGGCTGATGCAGAAATTTTTTAAATGGGAGAAGTGTTTCTAAAATATCTCAAAGTTCCACCCTTGGCTTTTCCTATTTAACATAGAGATATAAAAGGATATTTATTTCTAAAATTTCAGTGTAACATAGATTTCAGAGCAGTAGTTAATTGGTCAGATGATTATTTTAATTTAGAATAACAGCTTGAAATCTGTAACATTAAGCTCCTGAAATAGAGGGAGAGACAAAGTTGACAACAGTCCATATGGAAAGGGCCAACACAAGTCAACAGAGGAGTATGATACCCAAATAGCAAATGTGAAATAAGGCTAGGTTCGTGGAAACGAAGCACTGAAATCAAGAAAGATGATTCAGTAGAGATTACAAAAGGGAATGATCAACTTTGAGAGATCACAGGTATGTCCATTACCCTGATGTTGGCAAGGATTTCATGGGCATATACATATATGTCAAAACTTAAATGGTATACTTTAACTATCTACAGTTTAATGTGTGTCCACTTTACCTCAATAGAGTTGTTCTTCAAAAACAAACAAAAAATTTTTTTAAAGAAAGATGATTCATTCACTCAAATTCAATGAGCATTTTAGGCACCCGTGCACTCTGAACATGACTGGGATTCAAAGTGTGAACAGGGCCAAGACATCAGAGAACTTTCAGCGTGACGTGTGTGATGGTGTTGACAGATCTGTAAACATAAATGTCAGAGAGTGTGATGCTCAGAGCTGCCGCCCAACAGTGCTGCCCGCAGCACCCAGGCTCATGTTAGCTCTGCCTCGTGACAGACGCCCATGCCACACTGACTAATACACGTTCTGAATGTCACCTGAACCTGGGGATAGGGTTCTATAACACCATTGTGCCTAAAGATAGGCTGAGTTTCTAAGAAAGCAGGAGCCAGGACGCGACACTGTAGACTAAGGGAGCGCTGTGAACACAGGCCGAGAGATGTTAAGAGTGATGGATTAAGCGCAGGTGGATGTGACGGGTCCACGGAAGGGCTCTGATGGAACGCAGGCCTGGAGGGGGAGGGAGTGAGCCCAGGCATGGATTCTGGTACCATAGTTACAATAAGAGTGAGTACAATCTCCAAGGAAGAGAATGCAAAAAGGAAAGAGCAGAAGACCCCATTAGATGAAACTATGGTTTGTATTCTAAGAAAAGCAGTAAGAAATTAGGAATCACTGAAGATCAATGATGTAGCATAAGTCCTTTTTGTAGAAAGTAGAGGATAAAAAGCTCAGATAGCACAGTCCTACCTACAACCCACTTCTGTATACTGGAGCAGATCTCTGAAGGATGACATAACATCAAACAGAACATAAAGCAAAAGGGGGCTTTAATTTTATTTGTCCCACAGTAGTCACTGTTCACATGACCCCAAATATTCCGCTGAAAAATTTAAAACTTCAGTTTGCTATTGACATGTCTCCAAATCACAAATGAGCTGAATTTATTCTCTCCAAGGGCTCCTGGGGCTTCGTGAAGGCAACCTCAACACGTGAGTTTTCTCACCCTGGTTTTCCCAACCTTCTTTTTTCCCAGTAACTTCCTTGGTAACCATGGCAATGTCTGAAGGGTGGTGAAGGGGGAGGGGGGAATGAATAAACATCTTCTACAGGATTCAGCTCAGAGGTGGCCAGAATTATAAATTATGATTTTCATGGACACGCACAACAGTCATCTGATTGGAGCTTCATGCTTGGAAAATGAAAAGTTCGCTTCGGCTACACCCCCTGTGCTGTCCCAAGGCCCCCACTGATGTCCTACGTCTGGGCTCCCGCAGCAGCCGCTGCCACCTAACTTAATGCCGAAACCTGAGAAGACCCACGTCTCCCTTCCAGAGACACAGCGTCAGGAGGAAGGGGAAATGCAGCTCTGGCAGGAGGTCACAGCCAGGCACCTTTATTGTTATTACTGAAGAGACAGTGATCAGAGGCTCTGCCGTGAGCGTCACCCTTGACAGGGATCATTGTGAACAACTAGAATTCCATTTTATGGCTCGTCTTTTAAAAAAACATGCATATACTTGGGAGATGGCCCTTCTGAAACCCAGCCCTATCTTGATTCAATGCTTCTGTACTGTGTGACTGCCTCTGATTGTTGTGTGGTACAGTGGCAGAAGCTGAAAATAGCCTTACATCAAACTTAGTGATGCCAGTTGCGATTTTTAAGTTGAAACAGAAGGTGACCCTTCCCAAGAACAATCCCTTATGTCAAACCAACTGTTAGAGCAGGGATGACCACCCTCACCGCAGTTGCCGTCCGCTTAGTCACAGCTGCCCTGCCCTCCGCGGCTGCTGGGAGCCTCGCCTGGAGGGGCCGTGCCGTCCTTGACCTTGCACGTCTGGCTGCGGTGGCTCACGTCTTATTAAGGTTCAGGTACACTGAGGTGCATGCCGCCCAGGTGCTGGGCTTTTCTGCTGTGGTACGGAATATGCGACCCAGTCACACCTGTGTGACAGCCCTCAGGTTGAAAATGCAGGCTGTGCTATTTGCAGAGGGTTTATTGTAAATAGATTTCGCCTTCTCTAAAGGCACTGCTGTGGCATTAGGTAACATCAGAATGTCCTTTGATCCAGGGGCACAGAACCCTGAGGCCACAGAGACACGCAAAAACTTTCATCCAGAACAATCCCCAATTCTCACTTTATGAAAGGGGTCACCTGTGTATAGCTTTTGACGGTTACTATTGAATTCATGGTGGTTAAACCTAAAGTTCTCCATCTTCCTTGTGGTGGTTCTCCTACCCACCTCTCCACTGGACGGTTTTACAGTCTATATCGTTGCTGGGGAGCTGAGACGTGTAAAATTATAAAACATTAGACAGAGGAGCTGGTTCAACATTCTCACTCCAGGTAAAGGTGAAGAAACTGAGTGAATATTTCACTGTTTTTGTTTATATCTTTTTCCAGCCCATTGATTTATTTTTTCAAAACCTCACTGTCTTTTTCTGGCTCCCTGTTTGCCTGGAACATTCAATCTTTCTGTACGATTTCAAAAAATAAGTCAGCTTCATTCTCATAGATATTCTTCTGAGGATGTTCTTTCTGTATCTACTCTGTAATCTGAGAAAGGCATAAATGAAATGCTACCTCTCCTTTCTCTCACACATCAAATCATTTTATTTATTTATTTATTATTTTTATTTTTTGTTTTGGGGTACGCGGGCCTCTCACTGCTGTGGCCTCTCCCGTTGCGGAGCACAGGCTCCGGACGTGCAGGCCCAGCAGCCATGGCTCACGGGCCCAGCCGCTCCGCGGCATGTGGGATCTTCCTGGACCGGGGCACGAACCCGTGTCCCCTGCATCGGCAGGCGGACTCTCAACCACTGCGCCACCAGGGAAGCCCCATCACATCATTTTAAATTGGAGAAGGAACACAACGGGGAATATCACAGCTTGAAATTTATGTTGTTGTCCACGTTACTTTGCCTGCCAGGAAGAACTACAAAGTTCAGGATTCGGGGGCCGATTTGAGAAGCGTCACGTCCTCCAGATCACTATTTGAAATTTAGGATTTTTGAAATCTAGTGAAGCAATGAACTAGCGAAGGCTGGAAGAGGACTTCTTGGATGAAAATGTTATAAATGCTCTAGGAATTGCTCCATGAGTTTGGACAGGGTCTGAATGTAACACCTAGGAGTTAGAAGCCAGGGTAGATCCAGCAGATTCAGCCATGACCTGGATCTAATCCCAGAGCAGTCAGACTAATATGGAGAAGTCCTTTAACAATGTGAACCACACTGTTCATTTTTAAATAGAATTGTGCCTGGTAGTTTAAGATGGTATCTGGAAGACTCATAGTCATCTTGTAGCCGAGGCCTTTGGCACCTGACTAGGCTAGGCTCCAGGCGGGGTTAGAAACACTCCTCTCCCTGGTTCAGCTGAAGAGCAAGGGACATGGGCATCGTTCACCTGGGGACTGTGTTGAAAGCATCTGTCACTTTAAATTCATGGTGCTGTTTTAAGGTTTCTCTGTCATTCAAATCTGTGCTTCTCGAATACTCATCCAGGAAGAGGCTCTCCCTGGCACGTGGAGTAAAGGAGTGCTATACTGAAGGTGTTCTTTCTATCACATAAAATTCCCTCCATGGTTGGAGCTCTGGGAGTGTGACTGCTGACTTTAGCCATGGCCTTGATCTTGCTTGTCCTCTGTCTTCATAAACAGCACTGTGAACGCCGCGTTGCAAGTAATGTAGGGACAGAGGCTCTTCTTAGCTCTGGTTCCAACGAGATCATTATTTCCATCCTATTTCCTTTTCAGAGCAACAGAGACAACAAAGCCTTAACTTCTGGGCATCTTTCAAGAGCAATTAATGGAACAGTGAAACTTGAATGCATTCCAACTTAGGGATAAAAAACAATATTTGTTAAAGTTCCATCAATGAAGGTATTCACTGTCTCAGATAGATATCTAGTAGACGGGTCACTGCAGACATGAAGACATGTAAATGAATGCTTCCTGCATGCCAGGCCCCATGCCAAGGGTTTTACTGACACACTTTTATTTAATTCTTAAAATATATCTTGAGATAAGCAAAGCTATAAATGAACAACTAATTGTCCCCAAGTCACAAACCTAGTAAAAGGTGGATTTAAAAATTCTAACTCAAATTTGTCTCACTTGAAACCTTATCTTTTCATTATGCCATTACTTCAAAATACGTATTTTTAAAAATTCTGAATACTAATTACTAAACTTGCAAGAGATTTCGCATTTTCTTACAGACACTATCATATATTTGAAAAAGTATACAGAAAAAGCTTAATAGAAGTAATAGATGATAATTAAGAGAAAATATTTAGGGAAAAAAGGACTAGAATATACCAAAAGATGCTGACGTCATTGCCATCAACACTAAAAACTGTACATACAAAAATTATCAGAGCATTCCATTTTTCTACCAGTTTTGGTTTTGGGTTGTTTCTGCTTTCTTTTTTTTTTTTCTTTTTTGTGGTACACTCTCACCGTTGTGGCCTCTCCAATTGCGGAGCATAGGCACCGGGCGCACAGGCTTAGCGGCCATGGCTCACGGGCCCAGCCGCTCCGCGGCATGTGGGATTTTCCCGGACCGGGGCATGAACCCGCATCCCCTGCATCGGCAGGTGGACTCTCAACCACTGTGACGCCAGGGAAGCCCCTGTTTTTGCTTTTAATAACTGAATCCTTAGGAACAAACTACTAGGTATAAAATAAAAAAGATACAAGGATATAATGTACAGCACAGGGACTATACCAACCTTTATAATAACCTTCAAATGGAGTATAATTTATAAAAATATTGAATCACTATGTAGCACACCTGAAACTAATATAACATTATAAATCAACTGTACTTCAACAAAAAATAAAAAGTAACTGACTTCTTGCTCATGAAATGTTACAGAGAGTTCTCATTAGATTTCTAGACAAATTTTCTAGAAATAAATAAATCTATCCAACTGCACTGGAATCTCAGAAAACAGATTCCTCTGCAGTTCTAGGCTGTTAGACTCTGTACTAAATCTGAGAATTTGGAACAGTTATCAGCACAGATTTTCCGTAGTTGTGATGCCTGGGGAGTCTGACAAGAGAGCTAGGGGCCCCACACACTTGCTCTCAATAGATCAGGGTCTGTCGGAAAGACAAGACACCTTCACAGGAGAGTTCCAGAAAGGGAGTGTTTATATAGTGGGGGGACCTGGCAAGCAAGAATGGGGCATCTGTTACCAGGAAGAGGTAAGGCTGTGAGGGAGGGATCCCTTAGGTTCTTTACTTAAGGAAAACTCTCATATGAAATGGACTTGTTCAACCCTTTTTGATCAGTCTATATAGTCAAGTTGGAAACTATTCTGAAGGGAAATGAACATAATTGGTATTTTGTAGTAATTTTGATGGAAGCACCACCGTGGAAACTTCTTTCCACTCTAACCTATGGGGAAGATTACCTACTGAAAGTCATGTACATGTATAAATTTGCCTAGGAATTACACAAGTTGAATATCTTGTTGGTCATCACACAATCTTAAATTTTGGTTTGATTCTACTGTCTTCCTATAGTCATGAAGGAGCAACATGGATACATAATACTTATTAGGCAACAGACATACATTAAAATACTGTGTCACCAGGCTCTTGAGGGAGAGCTGCGGCCAGGAGCCCAGGCACTGCCCCTCCTGTTGCTGGCATGGAGGAGTCCTCTGACCTCACTCTCATGCTCCCAGCTCTGCCGACGCCACCCACTGGCCAAGAGGGACCAGAAGCCAGAGGACAATAGCATCACTTGATGCAGCCAGTGAAGGTCAGACTCTGACAGGACACCGCAAGGAGCAGCTGGAAAATATCCAGGACAACCCTCAGCAAGAGCAGGAGACAGTCGGAGACTCTCCCCTAGAACAGGTTTGGGAAAGGTGTAAGGAGAACAACAAAAACACGGCCAGGAATGACCGAGATGTGAACACGGAAACATGGCCAAGTGACACTTCACCTAACCTGACATTAACATCGTGCTCTGTGTTCTGCATAGACATGATCATCCCAATATTACAGGTGAGAACACCGAGGCGCAGGAAATGTAAGTAAATTGCCGAAATTCATTCAGCTGGCAAGTGGCAGAACTGGCATTTGAAATAAGGTCTCCTGATTTCATATCATATGCTTTTCCAGTAGGAAGCCCTCACCCCTGGCAATATGAGAGAAGCTGTTTGATTTCCCACTGGCCCAAGATGTAGCCCTAGTAAGGAAGATTAGATTTTCATCAACTCTATTTGCATCTATATTAGAAACAGCTGAAGGTCCTTGAGACTTGGGTATCCAAGAAATTCTTTAAATAACATTAAGAACAGGACTAGTCATTCAGAATTTGTTTTTCCTTTTCCTTTTAATCTATTGAAGACACACATACAGGAAGAAAATCTGCCACCCAGGCATTTTTTTCTCTTTGCCAGAGGCATTTCCGCCACTTGAGAGAAGAGATTGTCATTTATATAATACTAGAGTGGTTAATATTTATGCTCAGTTGTCTGCTACTATCTGCCCCAAGACAATTTGAGCTAATTTTTAGAGTATAACTAGCAATGTGCTTTGTAAAACTCAGATTAAAAAAATACATGTCACCAAGTTTTGGGTTTGGCCTCAATAAACTTCTCTTCCATTAACCTCCTTCAATAGTCCAACAATTCCCAAAAGGAAAGATAATTTCCCATATGTTCCTTATCTTAAGGAAAACACTCATACGAAATGGACTTGTTCATCACTTGTGATGAGTCCATATAATCTTTTTTTAATTTTTTACTGAAATATATTTGACATATAAAATTGTGTAAATTTAACACATACAATATGTAATTTGACATATTTATTGATGTAATGTGATTGCCACTGTAGTGATAATTAGCACCTCTATCACAATACATAATCAGCATTTGTGTTTGGTGGCTGGAATAATTAACTTCTAGTCTCTTAGAAAGTTTGACGATTATAATGCAATATTGTTGTCTATATTCACTATGCTATGCATTAGGTCTCCAAGGCTTAAATACCACCCTTTGAAAATTTACACCCTTAAACATCTATTCTTTTCCTCCCACTGGCCATCTCCTGGTAACCGCCATTTCACTCTGGGTTTCTTTGGGTTTGTTTTTTTTTTTTTTGAGTTTGGCGTTTTTAGATTCCACATGTAAGTGATATCATACGGTATTTGTCTTTCTCCGTCTGACTTATCTCACTTAGCATAATGTGCTGAAGGCCAATGTTGCCAGTGAATAATGTTCCAGTGTGTATGTATATGTATATATGAATAAAATTCCAGTGAGATATATGTATCTCACATCTTTTTTATCCATTCATCTACTGATTGGCACTTAGGTTATTTCCATATCTTGGCTACTGTGAATAGTATTGCTATGAACATTCAGATGCATCTATCTCCTCAATACGCTGTTTTCTTTTCCTTTGGGTATACACCCAGAAGTGGAATTGATGGAGCATATGATACATCTATTTTTAATTTTTTGAGGAGCCTCCAGACAGTCCATATAATATTAATTAGGAAACTATCCTGAAGGAAAATGAATATAATTGGTATTTTGTAGTAATTGTGATGGAAGTATCACTGTGGAAACTTCTTTCTACTCTAACTTATGAAGAGGACTGCCGACTGAAATTCCAGTGCATATATGTCATTTGCCTAGGAATTACACACATTAAATATGTTACTTGTCATTACTCAGTCTTAAATTTTAGTTTGCTTTATGTCTTTCTGTAGAAATGAAGGAGCAACATGGGTACATAATACTTAATAAGTAAAGACATATATTAAACTATTAACTATGCAATGGTCATCATCTAAGCACTGTTGGGAGGAGTGGACAAACAGGTGCAAGGGATAAAATGAAACACACATGTATGAACACACAAACACACACACACACACACACACAGATCATCTTTGGACCAAAAGTTGTCACCATCTGATGGGATGGGTGGAACTCTCCTGCAAGTTAGTAGATAAGACAAATATGCAAAGAAATCACCAGTTTGCAGAACAACACATGCACTGTTTTTTTTAAGACAAGCTGCAATTATTTATTTATTTATCTTTGTTCTTCAGCAAACATCTAAGAGGGAAGGAGAAACCAAAGAATAAGTAGTTAGTCAAATAATAAGGTTTGAACTTAGTCTGATAACAGCCAGGCTATGGATGGAGGTCAGATTCTTCTGGCTTGATGCAAATGGTAGCCGGGACACTTGCAAAGTACAGTGAAACTGGTGAGGCACAACTCCGAGTGTCTCTGAAGATTCAGCTGCCACCCATGACTGGGGAGCATCATAAGTTCAAAGGAGCCTTGTTGGCCCCATGTTCCACTTATTCTGATTTTCAATTTTGTGGTCTCCGCTTTTATGGATGAGTTAAAAGGCACATAACCATTCAGTAATAATGAAGTACAACATGGCTGAGGGCTGAGATCATATATTTCCATTGGAGTTTATCTTTGTCCAAATTTCTTTCTCTTTTTTAACATCTTTATGGGAGTATAATTCCTTTACAATGGTGTGTTAGTTTCTGCTTTATAACAAAGTGAATCAGCTATACATATACATATATCCCCATATCCCTTCCCTCTTGCGTCTCCCTCTCAACCTCCCTATCCCACCCCTCTAGGTGGTCACAAAGCACCAAGCTGATCTCCCTGTGCTATGCAGCTGCTTCCCACTAGCTATCTATTTTACATTTGGTAGTGTATATATGTCCATGCCACTCTCTCACTTCATCACAGCTTACCCTTCCCCCTCCCCTTGTCCTCAAGTCCATTCTCTACATCTGCATCTTTATTCCTGTCCTGTGCCTAGATTCTTCAGAACCATTTTTTTTTTTTTTTTTAGTTTCCATATGTGTGTGTTAGCATACAGTATATGTTTTTCTCTTTCTGAGTTACTTCACTCTGTATGACAGCCTCTAGGCCCATCCATCTCACTACCAATAACTCAATTCCATTTCTTTTTATGGCTGAGTAATATTCCATTGTATATATGTGCCACATCTTTATCCATTCATCTGTCGATGGACACTTAGGGGTTGCTTCCATGTCCTGGCTATTGTAAACAGAGCTGCAATGAACATTGTGGTACATGAGTCTTTTTGAATTACGGTTTTCTCAGGGTATATGCCCAGTAGTGGGATTGCTGGGTTGTATGGTAGTTCAATTTTTAGTTTTTTGAGGAATCTCCATACTGCTCTCCACAGTGGCTGTATCAATTTACATTCCCACCAACAGGGCAAGAGGGTTCCCTTTTCTCCACACCCTCTCCAGCATTTATTGTTTCTAGATTTTTTGATGATGGCCCTTCTGACTGGTATGAGATGATATCTCATTGTAGTTTTGATTTGCATGTCTCTAATGATTAATGATGTTGAGCATTCTTTCATGTGTTTGTTGGCAATTTGTGTATCTTCTTCGGAGAAATGTCTATTTAGGTCTTCTGCCCATTTTTGGATTGGGTTGTTTGTTTTTTTGATATTGAGCTGCAATGAGCTGCTTGTATATTTTGGAGATTAATCCTTTGTCAGTTGCTTCATATGCAAATATTTTCTCCAATTCTGAGGGTTGTCTTTACGTCGTTTATGGTTCCCTTTGCTGTGCAAAAGCTTTTAAGTTTCATTAGGTCCCATTTTTTTATTTTTGGTTTTATTTCCATTTGTCTAGGAGGTGGGTCAAAAAGGATCTTGTTGTGATTTATGTCATAGAGTGTTCTGCCTATGTTTTCCTCTAAGAGGTTTAGAGTATCTGGCCTTACATTTAGGTCTTTAATCCACTGTGAGATTATTTTTGTGTATGGTGTTATGGAGTGTTCTAATTTCATTCTTTTATATGTAGCTGTCCAGTTTTCCCAGCACCAATTATTGAAGAGGCTGTCTTTTCTCCACTGTATCTTCTTGCCTCCTTTATCAAAGATAAGGTGACCATAAGTGTGTGAGTTTATCTCTGGGCTTTCTATCCCGTTTCATTTATCTATATTTCTTTTTTTGCGCCGGTACCATACTGTCTTGATTACTGTTGCTTTGTAGTATAGTCTGAAGTCAGGGAGCCTAATTCCTCCAGCTCCGTTTTTCAATCTCAAGATTGCTTTTGCTATTCGGGATCTTTCATGTTTCCATACAAATTGTAAAAGTTTTCCTCTACTTCTGTGAAAAATGCCATTGGTAATTTGATAGGGATTCTGCTGAACATGTAGATTGCTTTGGGTAGTATAGTCATTTTCACAATATTGATTCTTCCAATCCAAGAACATGGTATATCTCTCCATCTGTTTGTATCATCTTTAATTTCTTTCACCAGTGTCTTATAGTTTTCTGCATACAGGTCTTTTGTCTCCTTAGGTAGGTTAATTCCTAGGTATTTTATGCTTTTTGTTGCCATGGTAAATGGGAGTGTTTCCTTAATTTCTCTTCCAGATTTTTCATCATTAGTGTATAGGAATGCAGGAGATTTCTGTGCATTAATTTTGTATCCTGCTACTTTACCAAACTCATTGATTAGCTCTAGTAGTTTTCTGGAAGCATCTTTAGGATTCTCTATGCACAGTATCACATCAACTGCAAACAGGAACAGTTTTACTTCTTCTTTTCCAATTTGGATTCCTTTTATTTCTTTTTCTTCTCTGATTGCTGCGGCTAAAACTTCCAAAACTATGTTGAATAAGAGTGGTGAGAGTGGGCAAACTTGTCTTTTTCCTGATCTTAGTGGAAATGCTTTCAGTTTTTCACCATTGAGAGCAATGTTGGCTGTGGGTTTGTCATATATGGCCTTTATTATGTTGAGGTAGGTTCCCTCTATGCCCACTTTCTGGAGAGTTTTTAATCATAAATGGGTGTTGAATTTTGTGAAAGCTTTTTCTGCATCTATTGAGATGATCATATGGTTTTTCTCCTTCAATGTGTTAAGATGGTGTATCACATTGATTGATTTGCGTGTATTGAATAATCCTTGCGTTCCTGGGATAAACCCCACTTGATCATGGTGTATGATCCTTTTAATGTGCTGTTGGATTCTGTTTGCTAATATTTTGCTGAGGATTTTTGCATCTATTTTCATCAGTGATATTGGCCTGTAGTTTTCTTTTCTTGTGACATCTTTGTCTGGTTTTGCTATCAGAGTGATGGTGGTCTTGTAGAATGAGTTTGGGAGTGTTCCTCCCTCTGATATATTTTGGAAGAGTTTGAGAAGGATGGGTGTTAGCTCTTCTCTAAATGTTTGATAGAATTTGCCTGTGAAGCCTTCTGGTCCTGGGCTTTTCTTTGTTGGAAGATTTTGAATCACAGTTTCAATTTCAGTGCTTGTGATTGGTCTGTTCATATTTTCTATTTCCTCCTGGTTCAGTCTCAGAAGGTTGTGCTTTTCTAAGAATTTGTCCATTTCTTCCAGGTTGTCCATTTTATTGGCATATAGTTGCTTGAAGTAATCTCTCATGATCCTTTGTATTTCTGCAGTGTCAGCTGTTACTTCTCCTTTTTCATTTCTAATTCTATTGATTTGAGTTTTCTCTCTTTTTTTCTTGATGAGTCTGGCTAATGGTTTATCAATTTTGTTTATCTTCTCAAAGAACCAGCTTTTAGTTTTATTGATCTTTGCTATCATTTCCTTCATTTCTTTTGCATTTATTTCTGACCTGATCTTTATTTCTTTCTTTCTGCTAACTTTGGGGGTTTTTGTTCTTCTGTCTCTAACTGCTTTAGGTGTAAGGTTAAGTTGTTTATTTGAGATGTTTCTTGTTTCTTGAGGTAGGATTGTATTGCTATAAACTTCCCTCTTAGAACTGCTTTTGTTGCATCCCGTAGGTTTTGGGTCATCGTGTTTTCATTGTCATTTGTTTCTAGGTATTTTTGATTTCCTCTTTGATTTCTTCAGTGATCTCTTGGTTATTAAGTAGGCTATTGTTTAGCCTCCTTGTGTTTGTATTTTTTACAGACTTTTTTCCTGTAATTGATATCTAGTCTCATAGCGTTGTGGTCAGAAAAGGTACTTGATATGATTTCAATTTTCTTAAATTTACCAAGGCTTAATTTGTGACCCAGGATATGATCTATCCTGGAGAATGTCCCATGAGCATTTGAAAGTGTATTCTGTTGTTTTTGGATGCAATGTCCTATAAATATCAATGAAGTTCATCTTGTTTAACGTATCATTTAAAGCTTGTGTTTCCTTATTTATTTTCATTTTGGATGATCTGCCCATTGGTGAAAGTGGGGTGTTAAAGTCCCTTACTATGATTGTGTTAGTGTCGATTTCCTGTTTTATGGCTGTTAGCATTTGCCTTATGTATTGAGGTGCTCCTATGTTGGGTGCATAAATATTTACAATTGTTATATCTTCTTCTTGGATTGATCCCTTGATCATTATGTAGTGTCCTTCTTTGTCTCTTGTAATAGTCTTTATTTTAAAGTCTATTTTGTCTGATATGAGAATTGCTACTGCAGCTTTCTTTTGATTTCCATTTGCATGGAATATATTTTTCCATTACCTCACTTTCAGTTTGTATGTGTCTCAGGGTCTGAAGCGGTCTCTTATAGACAGCATATGTACGGGTCTTGTTTTTGTATCCATTCAGCCAGTCTATGTCTTTTGGTTGGACCATTAATCCATTACATTTAAGGTAGTTATTGATATGTATGTTCCTCTTATCATTTCCTTAATTGTTTTGGGTTTTTTACTGTAGGTCTTTTCCTTCTCTTGTGTTTCCTGCCTAGAGAAGTTCCTTTAGCATTTGTTGTAAAGCTGGTTTGGTGGTGCTGAATGCTCTTAGCTTTTGCTTGTGTGTAAAGGTTTCAATTTCTCCGTCGAATCTGAATGAGATCCTTGCTGGGTAGAGTAATCTTGGTTGTAGGTTTTTCCCTTTCATCACTTTAAATATTTCGTGCCACTCCCTTCTGGCTTGCAGAGTTTCTGGTGAAAGATCAGCTGTTAACCTTTTGGGGATTCCCTTGTATGTTATTTGTTGCTTTCCCTTGCTGCTTATAATATTTTTTCTTTGTTTTTAATTTTTGATAGTTTGATTAATATGTGTCTTGGCATGTTTCTCCCTGGATTTATCCTGTATGGGACTCTCTGCACTTCCTGGACTTGATTGACTATTTCCTTTCCCATATTAGGGAAGTTTTCAACTATAATCTCTTCAAATATTTTCTCAGTCCCTTTTATTTCTTTTCTTCCACTGGGACCCCTGTAATTTGAATGTTGGTGCATTTAATGTTGTCCCAGAAGTCTCTGATACTGTCCTCAATTCTTTTCATTCTTTTTTCTTTATTCTGCTCTGTGGTAGTTATTTCCACTATTTTATCTTCCAGGTCACTTATCCGTACTTCTGCCTCAGTTATTCTGCTATTGATTCCTTCTAGAGATTTTTAAATTTCAGTTACTGTGTTGTTCATCATTGTTTGTTTACTCTTTAGTTCTTCTAGGTCCTTGTTAAACGTTTCTTGTATTTTCTCCAAACTATCCCCAAGATTTCAGATCATCTTTACTATCATTACTCTGAATTCTTTTTCAGGTAGACTGCCTATTTCCTCTTCATTTGTTTGGTCTGGTGGGTGTTTACCTTGCTCCTTCATCTGCTGTGTATTTCTCTGTCTTCTCGTTTTGCTTAACTTACTGTGTTTGGGGTCTCCTTTTCTCAGGCTGCAGGTTCGTAGTTCCCGTCATTTTTGGTGTCTGCCCGCAGTGGGTAAGGTTGGTTCAGTGGGTTGTGTGGGCTTCCTGGTGGAGGGGACTGGTGCCTGTGTTCTGGTGGATGAGGCTGGATTTTGTCTTTCTGGTGGGCAGGACTGCATCTGGTGATGTGTTTTGGTGTGTCTGTGACCTTATTATGATTTTAGGTAGCCTCTCTGCTAATGTGTGGGGTTGTGTTCCTGTCTTGCTAGTTGTTTGGCATAGGGTGTCCAGAACTGTAGCTTGCAGTTTGTTGAGTGGAGTTGGGTCTTAGTGTTGAGATGGAGATCTCTGGGAGAGCTTTTACCGTTTGATATTGTGGAGCTGGGAGGTCTCTGGTTGACCAATGTCCTGATCTCGACTCTCCCTCTCAGAGGCTCAGGCCTGACACCCAGCCAGAGCACCAAGACACTGTCAGCCACATGGCCAGGTACGTGGGGAGCTTCTTGCCTTTTGGGAAGTCTGAGGTCTTCTGACAGCGTTCAGTAGGTGTTCTGTAGGAGTTGTTCCACATGTAGATGTATTTCTGATGTATTTGTGGGGAGGAAGGTGATCTCCATGTCTTACTCCTCTGCCATCTTGAAGGTCCCTCAACACATGTATTGTTATGCCATCTTTGTAACTCACACACAAGATAATACTGTCTATTTTACATAGAGACATATACATGCATATATCAATAGAAATGGCCTAATAATACATTCCCCACACTGAGAATAGGGTTTCCATCTAAGGAATGTGAGAAGGAGGAATTGAGGTAATGGTTAAAGAGCATTTACCTTCATCTATAAGACTTCAAATTTTATAAGATGTATTTTTGCAAATTTCATGTATTTTTCAAAACCTTTACAATAATGCAAGTACTCTGATAGTGATGTGTAAAAATTTGTATTGGCACAGATGAAGGAAATGTTAAATGTGTGTGTGTAATCATGGAAGCCATCTCAGAGGAGATGTCATTTGAATTTTGTCTAAGGATAAATAGGAATTCTCTGATTACAAATGCGAGGGTGGGGGCATATCAAGAGAGAAGTAACAGAGTGTGCAAGGACAAAGATATGGGACGAAATATGATGAGCTCACATTTTGGTGTGATTAACAGGGAGAAAGTGTGTGCAGACAGGGGGAATGGTGGAAGAAAAAGGTGGTTGTATTTGTAAGAGGCTTACCTGCAAGACTAAAGAGCTTAGATTCAGGATTACCAAATTTTAACCCATGACCCTTAGATAAACAGAAATACCTCCTGCCCTCCTTTAATGTTAATTGAAATTTCAAAAATAAATTAAATATTGCAACTAAAAAAGAAATAACAGCTTTAGAATCACAAACACACATATAATTTAATCATACAATCTGCTTCCTGGCTATAAGTTTTCTATTCTATGAATCATGAAAGAAAGACAGAAAACGTATCTCACATTCAGTACTGACCTGTTTATACTGCTTTATTTCCATAGCCCACAATACAAATAAATCAGCTTCCTGATTACATACAGATAAAAAGAAAAATGAGATAATACCCAAAGCCAGCAGGAGAACACCAGTTTATCTCATAATCAAATCCTAAAAGAGATTTTCTAGAAGTTAACTATGCCAAATTAATCAAACATTAATGTTTAAAAATTAAATTTGGGGGACATTTGACAGAAATGACCATCTCTGACCAGGGTTTTGCACAGGCTTCCTTCTCAGCCACGGCATGGGCAGCTGTAGACTTGTTCTCTGGATTCATTCTCCCCCAGATGAGCTGTGCTTCTCTTCCTTTCAATCACTGTCAAAACCAGTGCCCTTGGAGACCTTCATTAAAGGAGAAGGCATTGGCACCACAATGTTTTTATCTGTGGCTGGAGCTTATCTCTAGATGCTGTAGGTTTTTCCCCTCAGTTTCAGGTTCAGCATATTCCAAGTTCAATTGTATTTGCCGAATATGCTAAACTCTTTTGAAAATTATCATTTTGAGAAGTTGGAAGTACTTGGTATCTTTCCTTCGTGTTCCAAAATCAGAGCAACTTCAGGTTGTAAATCTGGGCAAGCATGATTGCGTCATGTTTTCTACGGGCTAATTTCAATAATTTATAAGCAGCCTATGCCAGGTCTCCTGAGCCAATGTTCATGGTTCACCAAATTAAATATTTTTTTCCCTTTAACACTGGATGTTAACAAAAGAAGTCAGTGCATTGGATGGATGGACAAAAAGGAAAGATTTTGGAATGGTGTCTATCACCTGATTCCCCCATTGTCCAATCCATAGACAGGGGCTTATGAGGAGTCTGTGCTTCTGGAGAGTCTGTATTGATGACTCCTGGAACAGGGCTCAACTGTGCAGACACCATCTTATCAACCACAAGCAAGTCTGGGGGCTGGGCGTTGTGTCTCACTGAGGAGCAAATTATTGCATTAACCACAGTAGAATGTGGCAAAGTGACAGTTTTTTTATTTTTTAATAGTGCCTGTTGTTTTGCCTATCTAAGAAAAATAAAACCAGATTCTCACCAAGCCATTAAAGTAGCCAGAAAGAAGTTATCAACTGCATTGATGATTTTCTTCTAAAACCCTGGCAGAGTACAGAGGTTCTAAGTGTCTTTGGATGAACTTTTATCTTACTTATAAAGAAGGGCTAAATAACTCAGAATATTCTTCTTACAAACTTATCTTTTGATTGTTAATACACTGGGGCAAAATACATTCATCACGTCAACTCTAAGAAATGAGTCAACCCTTGGTTTTATTTTTTCCCTTCTTGGAGTAGTAAAAGCATCTTCAGAAAAAATTCCTGTACACAGGGAGAAAATAGTTTCACCTTTTTAAATTTCAAGTCTAATGGGAAGATACTCATACTCTGAAAGTTTAAAATCCTGATAGATTTTCAAATGATGTCGTTATGGAAAATAAGCAAATTCTGTGTATCACTTAGAATCTTCACAACTGCATCTTGAACAATCTACTATTCAATATGTTTGTAATTAACCACGTTGATGGCAAGAATGAACTCTTCCTTTGGATCACTAGACAGGGTTTTCAAAGCTAACATTCCATGGTGAACAATCTAACACGTTCCAGAAAAAAAACCTTGGTCTTTCCTTTGACTTTGTACTGAAAATCCCTATTACAAAGCCAGTATAGCTGGCACTTCATCAGTTAATGCTCCAATCATTTTTTTTCCTAAATTAATTCATTACCTCAAAGAATTGCATTCAGCTGTGAAACTATCATATCATCAGCTTTATTGTGATCTTCAGTGTTTGAGACAAATTGGGATTTTTTTCGGTCTTTTTTTTAGCCTCATATGCATAAACCAGAAGTTTGGGGAAATTGCTTTGCTGTAAAATTCATCACAATGAATAACATAAAAGGAATGACATCATTCTTGAGATATTTAATAGTTTGATATGCTAAATTATTAATTCGGTACTTGACTATGGTGATAGTTAATTTTATGTGTCAATTTCACTGGGTTTTGGTGCCCAGATATTTGTGAAACACTATCTAAGGGGTTTCTGTGGAGGCATTGTTTAGATGACATTAACATTTAAATCAGCAGACTTTGGGAAGCAGCCACATAGCACAGGGAGATCAGCTCTGTGCTTTGTGACCGCCTAGAGGGGTGGGGTAGGGAGGGTGGGAGGGAGATGCAAGAGGGAGGGGATATAGGGATATATGTATATGTATAGCTGATTCACTTTGTGATACAGCAGAAACTAACACACCATTGTAAAGCAATTATACTCCAATAAAGACGTTAAAAACAACAACAACAAATCAGCAGACTTTGAGTAAAGCGGAATGCCGCCATAATGTGGGTGGGCCTCATCCAATCAGTTGAAGGTCTTAATAGACAAAGACTGACTAAGGAAAACTAAGAGGAAGGAATTCTGCCAGCAGAAGACAGCCTTGTGACTCAAACTGCAGCATCAACACTTCCTTGGGTCTCTAGCCTGCTGGCCTTCCCTGCAGATATAGGACTTGTCAGCTTCCACAACCCCATGAGCTAATTCCTTTAAACATTTTAAAAATATTTTAATTTTTTATATTTAAAAAAAAATTTGCATATACACCTACATACACACACAGACACACACACACACATACATTCTATTGGTTCTGTTTCTGGAGAACCCTAATATAACTGTGCATCTGGACAAGTTCACGTTATGGAATTTTTTTCTCAGTTTCCATTCCAAGTAAAATTTGGAAGCCCTTATAATGAACTTTTTCATCAGGTTTCCTCAAAGATATGACATTGAGAAAAAAAAATATTTGTAATTAGAAGTGTAAGTTCTCAGACTCTACCTTTTTGGTATAGTTTGCTTAAATATTTGACTTGAATATTTTTCAAGTATCAAGAGGGACACATGTTATTATTGCTTAGAATTTTTAGACATGAAATATTTTACCCCAAAATGCAATCCTGTTCTTTTTGAAATAAGTTTTGTAAGTTTTTCAATTTTATATTTCTGTCATCAGCTACCTAAAAGACAAGAAAAAAGTAGTGACTGCTCACTCTTGCAGAGAAAGAAACAGAGCTAGCTGTTAACAGTAATTGGTGAAAGTCTTCCGAGTACATACTCTTTCCTGAGTCATGAAAAAAGAACTTTTTGCATATTTTCAGTATACACCTGTATCCACAGTCTATCACTAGTCAGCAACTGGTGATATCCACAATTAAACAAAAATTATTAGACATTGATGTTCTTTTGATACTTAGCTGGTAAAGTCAACATGAAATCTAACTCCTGAGGAAGACAGAGTAAGAGACAGCGTTCAAAGATGCTTTTTGTTTACAAAATTAGAGTACAAAAATTAAATTTTAACAGGAATAATCAAAAACTTGATTAATAGTGGTTATGTGCATAAGGATATATGATTTGCTAAAAAAGAAGTCATTTGATAGGAGTCACAGAGTTGATTCAATGGTTCAAGGAGGCTATCAAGTCCAGGCTTCTTCAGCTGGGTTTCAAGGTCTTGGCTTTGTCCTCAGGATTCAATCTTCATTGTCACAAGATGACTGCCATAGCGCCAGGCATCATTTCCAACACAAGAAGTAAAGGAGCAGCCAAAAAAATAAATAAATAAGGGATTTTCTCACTACAGTTCTCTTTTAACAAGAAGGAAGTTCTTCCCAGAGAAGTCCATCAGACCTCCTTTCATACACCACTTCCCAGAACTGGGTCACATGGTCCCCTAGAACATTCACCTTCTACAGGACCCAGAATTGCTATTGCTATGATACTGAGACCAACCATGATTTGTCCACCAGAGCTAATCACTTTGCCATCTTAACAAAACTGGAGTTTTGTTAGCAAGAAAAAATAGAAGCATAAACACTGGGTGGGCAGCTCCCAAGCCAACAGCATCTGTCTACCTACATCAGGAGACATTTATTGTATCGCATATGCATGTGAACATTATGCATAATTAACAAACATGCCACGCTCTTTGTGACAGCACTGTTTATATCAAGTGCTTTCTCATTCTATAGGCAGCTTATCTCCATTTGCCATGAAAATTCTGCCAAGGGTTACTTCTTCTGATTTTATTTAGTATTTATTATTTTTTAAATTTGCACTGTGAAATCATGTAAGGTTTTACATGTGTCAAATATAAATTTATCCAGTTCAGTGAAATTTCTCAAACCACCCCACATCTTTATTCAGACACGCTCTCTCCACGCCAGGTAAAGAATCATTCGTTTAGAATGTACCCTAATAGGATGCCATCTGAGGATTTAAAGTGGGAAACGGCAAAAGGTTAATGACAGATGTATGGGGGAACTGGGGGCCAAAAGCCAGTTAGAAAGGGAATAAAACACTCCACCAAGGGAGTGATGTGACAGACCTGTCACTGTCCACATGACCCTTTGCTCCTAAAAGCACTTAAAGCAAGAGACCAAATGCTACCGGGTAAGGAGGCTGAAAATGATTTCCAAGTCAGTGATAATCACGCATATTCTGCTGATTCAAGATTCTTAAAACTGAAAGAATGCACTAATAATGTACAGTTGTGGACGTCTACTTCAGCTAATTTACTTTCTGGATATTAAATGATACTGATGGCACCACCACGCAGAATACGAAAAACAGAAGTTACTGAGAATGAAGCTTTATGACAACCTCACAGTAATACACCTGTTACAATAGGCCATGTCCCACTTCCAGTCAACACACCGTATAGACAAACTCCAAATCACTTTGCAAAACAAGGTTTCCACAAACAATCTGCAAGGGCCTCAGAGAATTTCTCCTAACTACAGAAAAAACAATGCTTCCATTTTAAACATAATCACTGAGCTATACCCAGTTTGTTCTCTGAACTGCCATCTTCTTAGAAGGTGGTATAACTAACCTAGCTCAGAAACATGGCGTCTGTAACCTACAGGAAAATGTTTGACCCCATCCATTCCCCTTTCCCCCTCCCACACTCCACCCTCTTAACCACAGTACGGGTACTCTTTCCTGAGACGTCAGAATTATGTGCTGCCCATTTTTCTAAACGTTTGTGACTGCAGCCTCTCAAAGACAGCAGTGCAAAAAGTATAGGAGATTAAGCCTTGTGATTGGATTCTTTCATAAATCAGTGTGACTGAGGACAGAGACACCCAGTCCCGGTGCTTGGGGTTTCAGTGGGAAAACTGCAGCATGTCTCGAATTATTTGAAAAACAAAAGATCCCAGTAATAATCAGAGAAGAGTGAATCCCAGTCCAGAAGGCCCCTGTACAAACGCATCCCAGACAGGATTCGGGTCTGTCGTGTGCTCACCAGCACGTAGCTCAGCTTCAGACTTGGGAGAGGTGTGCTCCCCTTACACAGAGGTACTGAGCAAAGGCTTCGGGGAGCAGTGAGGCCAGATGTCTCACAAATGTCTGTCCCCAGGCCAGACCTGTCCTCTGAGGTCAGGCTTGAATATCACTCTGTTCACAGGACACGGTATTTCCCAAACTGGACGTTAGATCCTCCCAACCTCCCCTTCTCCCACTGTTTCCCATCTCCATGGATGCCACCAGCGCCCCAAACTAGCTCATCTAGACCTGTAGGAATCACCTACCGCCCCAGGTTACACATGCCAGCTGTCATCAACCTTGTCCTTCTGGCCTCCTAAGCATCTCTCAAACATGCCCATTTTTCTCCATCCCCGTTACCACCACTGTAGTCTGAGCCAAGGTCACGATCCTCCTGTAACACGCACTCGCTTCTCCACTGATCAACCAACGTCCACATTGCAACCCTTCTTCCCACATCTGACCACCCCGCCCACTACAGCTGAAGTGGTCTTTTCAAAATGAAACCTGATTTCACTACCCCATTCCCGTCCCACCTCCACCCTCCCTAAAGCCCTACGTGGATGCTTTGCTCTTAGAATCAAGACACACTGCTTCCTGTGGTCTCCACCACCTTTGCCGATGCTGTTCTCCAGCGGGTTTACACCAGACACCACCCCCCTTTCTTTCTCCACCACATTTGCCATTTATTTTTCATCTACCCTGCTCCCCCACTCTCCAAGCTTTGGTACACTCTGTGTCTCCCCCTGGAACACGTTACCTCCCTCTTCATCCAGATAACTCTCTCCTTGAGCTCAGGTTATTGGGAAAGCCAGTCATGAGGCCACGACTACAGGCTGATGCTTGAAGTAGGTGCTGCTGTCCCAGGGCAGGAGGGAGAGAGCGAGGGAAGGCAGGGTGAGAAGCAGAGCCACGTGTCCTATGACCACCCCAGCCAGAGCTCCATGAGGTGGGAACTTTGGTGGGTGCACCCACTGGCCACAGGGACATCTCGGACAGGCCGCTCAGGCCCTAGTGCCTTAGAACAGCCCATGGGAGGGAGGAGAGGCAATGGGCCCGCCCATCTCTCTCCAAGGTCTTTTTTTCCTCATTGGTCAAAAAGTTTTCCCACCAGGAGTGGGAAAACTGCTGGTTCCAGATTGTAACGTCCAACTTAATTATTTGGGAAGCCAGACCCCAACCCATTTTGTACCATTGTATCCAAGTCCTGAAGTGATTGGAAAAAATGAACTCTGGGTAAGACTTAGGAGGCCACCAAGGAGGAGAGTCTGGCCTTTTTAGCCACTCGCTCCAGGCAGCAGGGGGTCAGCCTAGATGGACAACATAGCGGGACATTACGTCCATGGTGACACGTTCCTAGGATGTGGCTGTACCGCTTGCCACCACAACAGTGTTATTTAAAACAATTTTAATGGCACTACTCACAATAGCCAAGACATGGAAGCCACCTAAGTGTCCACCAACAGGTGAATGGATAAAGAAGATGTGGTGTGTGTATATCTATATATACATATGTATACACAATGGAATACTACTCAGCTATAAAAAAGAATGAAATAATGTCATCTGCAGGAACATGGATGGACCTAAGATTATCACTCTGACCAAAGTAAGTCAGAAAGAGAAAGACAAATATAAGATATCACTTACGTGCGGAATCTAAAAGATAGTACAAATGAACTTATTTACAAAACAGAAACAGACTCACAGACAGAAAACAAACTTATGGTTACCAAAGGGGAAGGGGTGCGGGGAGGGATAAATTGGGACTACAGGATTAACAGATATATGCTACCATATATAAAATAGATAAACAACAAGGATTTACTGTATAACACAGGGAGCTATATTCAATATCTTGTAAAAACCTATAATGAAAAAGAATCGAAAAAGAAGAATATGTATACAGACACAACCAAGTCACTTTGCTGTACACCTGAAACTAACAGAATATTGTAAATCAACGATACTTCAATTAAAAATTTTTTAAACAATTTAATCATGTAGAAAATTTGTGTACAGTACAATACTAAGGTAAAATTGAATTTTAAAAAACTGCGTATAAATTCTGTTTCTATACACTTTTGGGCTCTTTTGAAGTTTTTTTAAAAAGCATTTAATATCTTTATAAGTTTGTAAAATGGAAGACAAGAGTATGTCAAGAAGAGGATTCAACAGGTTTCACAGTAATCACTTAGGAAAGTGCAAGATACAAAGGGACCAGGTACACTCCCAGGGCAGCCAGACCCCAAGGGGGGAAGAGGAAGGGCCTAGCCCTGGAGGGAAACTGGGAAGTTAAGGCCATTTTCTGAAGAATCTTGTACACCCAGGTCTTGGTTTCCCTATCTGTAAATTTCAGGTAAGATCTTCACTTGGTTTTAATGAAGAGAAAGTGAGGACATGCATTTGTCAGCCGACTTAGATGCCTGACGCCACACTTCCTTTCTAACTGCTGCAATGGGGAGAGATTTCCTTATGGTACTTTCCATCTCAGTGACCACAGGCTTTTTCAAATTTATCTTTTCTTCTGGAACTCCTCTCTAACTAACTTTAGTTGACAGTGCAGTAAATAACAGATATGAAACTTTTCACATCTGTACTGAAAAAGTGTTACAACATAAAGTTGTATAAAGCCTCAAGCTATGATGATAACTGAACAGCAGAGAACAGTTCAAAATACTTTGAAAAAAGATTGTTTTGGAACATCCGCATCTCAACAGAGATTTTCTTTTAGAGTTGTGACTGTTTTGTACTTTCCAAAGTTCCTACCATCATCATAAACGTCTTGTCTTTCAAGAAATATATATTCTCCTAATATTTTAAATGAAATGATATATCAGTTTAAGACACATATTTAAAAGATCGTGTGCAATGCTGATAGTATGCGGTACTCTGTCATTCCCATAAGAACGGCAAATACATTCAATCTTCCTGGAAAACAAATGGCACATCACATTTAAATGATCGCACTCATTGGTGCAGTAACATTACACTTCCAAATCTCTCCCAAGGAAAACGTTCCAAATGTGGATGACATTTCATGCACAAAGAAATGTTGGAGAAAAAATATTGATTCTATTTCATATACGATCATGAAAAATTAGAAAATGTCCCAAAACAGTGAATGATTAAGGAACTGAAAAGTATCCAGACCAGAGAGCAGAGAGCAGAGGAAAGAAGAACTACTATCCTGCAGCCTGTGGAACAAAAACCACATTCACAGAAAGATAGATAAGATGAAAACGCAGAGGGCTATATACCAGAAAAAGGAACAAGATAGAACCCCAGATAAACAACTAAATGAAGTGGAGATAGGCAACCTTCCAGAAAAAGAATTCAGAATAATGATAGTCAAGATGATCCAGGACCTAGGAAAAAGAATGGAGGCAAAGATCGAGAAGATGCAAGAAATGTTTAACCAAGACCTAGAAGAATTAAAGAACAAACAGAGATGAACAATACAATAACTGAAATGAAAATACACTAGAAGGAATCAATAGCAGAATAACTGAGGCAGAAGAACAGATAAGTGACCTGGAAGACAGAACGTTGGAATCCACTGCTGTGGCACAGAATAAAGAAAAAAGAATGAAAAGAAATTAAGACAGCCTAAGAGACCTCTGGGACAACAATAAATGTAAAAACATTCTCATTATAGGGGTCTCAGAAGGAGGAGAGAGAGAGAAAGGACACGAGAAAATATTTGAAGAGACTGTAGTCAAAAACTTCCCTAACATGGAAAAGGAAATAGCCACTCAAGTCCAGGAAGCACAGAGAGTCCCATACAGGATAAACCCAAAGAGAAACACGCCAAGACACATAGTAATCAAAGTGGCAAAAACTAAACACAAAGAAAAATTATTGAAAGCAACAAGGGGAAAAGGACAAATAACACACAAGGGAACTCCCATAAAGTTAACAGCTGATTTCTCAGCAGAAACTATACAAGCCAGAAGGGAGCAGCATGACATACTTAAAGTGATGAAAGGGAAGAACTTAAACCAGGATTACTCTACCCAGCAAGGATCTCATTCAGATTTGATGGAGAAATCAAAAGCTTTAGAGACAAGCAAAAGCTAAGAGAATGCAGCACCACCAAACCAGCTTTACAACAAATGCTAAAGGAACTTCTCTAAGTGGGAAACACAAGAGGAGATAAGGACCTACAAAAACAAACCCCCCAAAATTAAGAAAATGGTAATAGGAACATACATATCGATAATTACCTTAAATGTGAATGGATTAAATGCTCCAACCAAAAGACACAGGCTCGCTGAACGGATACAAAAACAAGACCCACGTATATGCTGTCTACAAGAGACCCACTTGAGATCTAGGGACACATACAGAGTGAAAGTGAGGGGATGGAAAAAGATATTCCATGCAAATAGAAATCAAAAGAAAGCTGGAATAGCAATACTCATATCAGATAAAATAGAATTTAAAGTAAAGAATGTTATGAGACAAGGAAGGACACTACATAATGATCAAGGATTCAATCCATGAAGAAGATACAACAATTATAAATATATATATACCCAACATAGGAGCACCTCAATACATAAGGCAACTGCTTACAGCTCTAAAAGAGGAAATCGACATAATACAATAATAGTGGGGGACTGTAACACCTCACTTACACTAATGGACAGATTATCCAAACAGAAAATTGATAAGGAAACACAAGCTTTAAATGACACAATAGACCAGATAGAGTTAATTGATATTTATAGTACATTCCATCCAAAAACAGCAGATTACCCTTTCTCCTCAAGTGCGCACGGAACATTCTCCAGGATAGACCACATCTTGGGTCACAAATCAGCCTCAGTAAATTTAAGAAAGTTGAAATAATATCCAGCATCTTTTCTGACCACAATGCTATGAGATTAGAGATCAATTACAGGGAAAGAAACATAAAAAACAGAAATACATGGAGGTTAAACAATATGTTATTAAATAACCAGGAGATCACTGAAGAAATCAAAGAGGAAATAAAAAAATACCTAGAGACAAATGACAATGAAAACATGACAACCCAAATCCTATGGGATGCGGCAAAAGCAGTTCTAAGAGGGAAGTTTATAGCAATACAAGCCTACCTCAAGAAAGAAGAAAAATCTCAAATAAATAATCTAACCTTACACCTAAAGGAACTAGAGGAGACAAACAAACAAAACCCAAAGTTAGCAGAAGGAAAAATATCAGAAAGATCAGAGCAGATACAAATGAAATAGAAACAAAGAAAACAATAGCAAAGATCAATAAAACTAAAAGCTGGTTCTTTGAGAAGGTAAACAAAATTGATAAACCACTAGCCAGATTCATCAAGAAAAAGAGGGAGAGGACTCAAATCAATAAAATTAGAAATTAAAAACGAGAAGTTACAACAGACACCGCAGAAATACAAAGCATCCGAAGAGACTACTACAAGCAACTCTATGCCAATAAAATGGACAACCTGGAAGAAATGGACAAGTTCTTAGAAAAGCACAACCTTTGGAGACTGAACCAGGAAGAAACAGAAAATATGAACAGACCAATCACAAGTAATGAAATTGAAACTGTGATTAAAAATCTTCCAACAAACAAAAGCCCAGGACCAGAAGGATTCAAGGTGAATTCTATCAAACATTTAGAGAAGAGCTAACACCCATCCTTCTCAAACTCTTCACAAAAACTGCAGAGGAAGGAACAATTCCAAAATCATTCTATGAGGTCACCATCACCCTGATACCAAAACCAGACAAAGATACTACAAAAAAAGAAAATTGCAGGCCAATATCACTGATGAATATAGATGCAAAAATCCTCAACAGAATACTAGCAAAAAGAATCCAACAGCACATTAAAAGGATCATACACCACGATCAAGTGGGATTTATCCCAGGGATGCAAGGATTCTTCAATATACGCAAATCAATCAATGTGATACACCACAATTAACAAATTGAAGAAGAAAAACTATATGATCATCTCAATAGATGCAGAAAAAGCTTTTGACGAAATTCAACACCCATTTATGATAAAAGCTCTCCAGAAAGTGGGCATAGAGGGAACCTACCTCAACATAATAAAGGCCATATATGACAAACCCACAGCAAACATCATTCTCAATAGTGAAATACTGATAGTATTTCCTCTAAGATCAGGAACAAGACAAGGATGTCCACTCTCTCCACTATTATTCAACTTAGTTTTGGAAGTCTCAGCCACAGCAATCAGAGAAGAAAAAGAAATAAAAGGAATCCAAATTGGAAAAGAAGAAGTAAAACAGTCATTGTTTGCAGATGACATGATACTATACATAGAGAATCCTAAAGATATCACCAGAAAATTACTAGAGCTAATCAATGAATTTGGTAAAGTTGCAGTATACAAAATTAACGCTCAGAAATCTCCTGCATTCCTATACACTAATGATGAAAAATCTGGAAGAGAAATTAAGGAAACACTCTCATGTACCATTGCAACAAAAAGAATAAAATACCTAGGAATAAACCTACCTAGGGAGACAAAAGACCTGTATGCAGAAAACTATAAGACAGTGATGAAATAAATTAAAGATCATACAAACAGATGGAGAGATATACCATGTTCTTTGATTGGAAGAATCAACATTGTGAAAATGACTATGCTACCCAAAGCAATCTATAGATTCAGTGCAATATCTATCAAATTACCAATGGCATTTTTTACAGAACTAGAACAAAAAATCTTAAAATTTGTATGGAGACACAAAAGACCCCGAGTAGCCAAAACAGTCTTGAGGGAAAAAAACAGAGCTGGAGGAATAAGACTCCCTGACTTTAGACTATACTACAAAGCTTCAGTAATCAAGACAATATGGTACTGACACAAAAAAAGAAATATAGATCAATGGAACAAGATAGAAAGCCCAGAGACCGACGCACCTATGGTCAACTAATCTATGACAAAGGAGGCAACGAGAAACAATGGAGAAGAGACAGTCTCTTCAATAAGTGGTGCTGGGAAAACTGGACAGCTACATGGAAAAGAATGAAATTAGAATACTCCTTAATATCATACACAAAAATAAACTCAAAATGGATTAGAGACCTAAATGTAAGACCAGGCACTATAAAACTCTCAGAGGAAAACATAGGAAGAACACTCTTTGACATAAATCACAGCAGGATCTTTTTTGATCCACCACATAGAGTAATGGAAATAAAAACAAAAATAAACAAATGGGACCTAGTGAAACTTAAAAGGTTTTGCACAGCAAAGGAAACTACAAACAAGGCGAAGAGACAACCCTCAGAATGGGAGAAAACATTTGCAAACAAATCAACAGACAAAGGATTAATTTCCAAAATATATAAACAGCTCATGCAGCTCAATATTAAAAAAAGAAACAACCGAATCCAAAAATGGACAGAAGACCTAAAGAGACATTTCTCCAAAGAAGACCTACAGATGGCCAAGAAGCACATGAAAAGCTGCTCAACATCACTAATTATTAGAGAAATGCAAATCAAAACTACAATGTGGTATCACCTCACACCAGTTAGAATAGGCATCATCAGAAAATCTACAAACAGTAAATGCTGGAGAGGGTGTGGAGAAAAGGGAACCCTCTTGCACTGTTGGTGGGAATGTAAATTGATACAGCCACTATGGAGAACAGTATGGAGCTTCCTTAAAAAACTAAAAATGAATTACCATATGGCCCAGCAATCCCACTACTGGGCATATACCCAGAGAAAACCATAATTCAGAAAGACACATGCACCCCAATGTTCACTGCAGCACTATTTACAATAGCCAGGTCATGGAAGCAATGTAAATTCCCATCGACAGATGAATGGATAAAGAAGAGTGGTACATATATACAATGGAATATTACTCGGCCATAAAAAGGAACGAAATTGAGTCATTTGTAGAGACATGGATGAATCTAAAGACTGTTATACAGAGTGAAGTAAGTCAGAAAGAGAAAAACAAATATCGTATATTAATGCATATATGTGGAACCTAGAAAAATGATACAGATGAACCGGTTGGCAAGGCAGAAAGAGACACAGATATAGAGAACAAACGTATGGACACCAAGGGGGGAAAGCGGCAGGGGTGTAGGGTGAGAAAAAAAAATGTATCCATATTGTGAATATCATAAGAACACTAGAAACTAAATCTGTAAAGAATTTTAACTTTTTATCACGGAAATGTTTAAACATGCACAAAGTACAGAAAATGGTATAATGAATTCCGAAGTTCCCATCACCTGGCTGCAACAAAGATCAACACATTACCAAACCTACTTCATTTCTAGTCCCATCTACTTCACCCCTCTCAAACACATACTTCAAAACAAAGCCCTCACACTCACATCATTTCTTCCATAAAATCTTCAGTATGCATTGTTCCAAGGTAAGGACTTTTAAAACATCATCGCAACATCATTATTACATTTAAAAAGTTAATAATAATTCCTTAACATAATCAAATATCTAGTCAAGTCATGAGGAATTTTAATTCTTCTAATGACATGGTAAATGCTTATGATAATGTTAAGGGGAAAAGCAGTATACAAGTCTGTCCCTTATTCAAATACATAAAAGCAAGTATAGAAAGGGCCTTTTAGGAATACGAGGGTATGCTTAAGTTTAATATCCATAATCTCGGCTGTCCACAAGCCCCCAGCAAGGACCCCGACTTGTCACATTTCTGATGCCTTCCCTGCCCGGGGTCCGTGCGGGTATGTGAACTTGGGGGTGGGGGGCATTTACGGGCTGAGCCAAGCCCACCCCCAGACCACGCCTCCCATGAGCTCCATCTTCTCTGAAGACCCCTGTGCTTATACTTTGTGGGAAGATACAGGTACCAATTTGGGGGTTTCCCAAATCCTTGTGAAATTTTCTTCCCAAATGTCAAGAGATCTAACACAGCAAAATGTTTAATAAAGTTTCTTTCTACTGGGGAGATGATGATTTCAAATGTATTTATGAATACCTTTCTTTCTTTTTCATTTAAAAAACCAGGGAAACACATGCCCTGTCACACCAGGTGGTTGTGAGAATTCAATTAGCCAATGCTTCCCAGGTGCCTGTTCACCAGAGTACCCAGAGCATGTGAGCCCTTTGAGAACAGAGGTAATATCGTGCCATGCACTGCGTTTATCTCTGGCGATAAAAAGAGGACTATAGAGCACTGGTCTTCCATCTAGGAGGAACATACCGAGTAAATTTTATTTATTTTCTCTATTTTACCACAAAACTGAACATTACTTTCCACAGTTATCGAACTATATGATCTAATTATAAGCAGCATAAACACAGCCTGGCTTTTTTCTCCAAGCCTGTGGGCTCCCTCTAGCATCTTGAGTTTAACCCTCTTGAATCCTTCATGTTCCTCAACCACTTAAAGGCCATTATTTCCTTGTTCCACTTAACATTCAAGTAGGAAATCTCTGCCTTACCATGTATTTTCAAAATTGAATAAAAAGGCAGCATGACGAAAGCAAATTTGTCATGAGTGACTGGAATCCTTTCTTAAGCCACCACCCAGATTTCTCTAACACGAACTTGAATGATAGGTGTGTTACTGGCTAATAATCATTTTAGATGAAGATATTCTAAAGATCTATATTTACCTGTATCTAGCTATGACATCCTGTATTCATGAATGTAAACTGGTAAAAGATAACTTGGATTTTGAGTCTGAATCCTTTAAAAAATTCATGATTCTACTGGCAAGTAGGAAATCAGCGGTTGTGTCCCAGCTTTTTCTTTACTGGTAGAGACGCCACTTCCCACCAGCCATTCTTCCCTCCGGCCCAGGACTCAATAGTGACTGTGTAAGACACTGCCACCCACTAAACAGACTATACTTGGATCATGAAGCAAGTGGTGTAACCTGTCAAGTACAATTCAAAAAATGCTGGTGGTTTATAAATATGATTCTTTAAGTAGTGCAAAATAAATATATTCTTAACAATGCTTGTAAAGAGAAAAAAAAAATTCAAGCCTGCTGTCCTTAGAAAGCATATGCGTCCCTGATAATTGAACAAGAAATAGCCCCAAAGTAAGATTCACAAGTAATCTCTATAGGTGATGGGCATAAGTGCATAAGTGTGTATGGGGCATATGTGCACGTGTGTGTGTTCTATGCAACAATCTACATTACCTCCTTCATTTTCTTATTCCTAATTTCTTCCTGTAATTATTATCAACATCCCACACACTAGATTTCATACTACAAGTCTGAAAGTTAATTTTCCCTTTTAAAAACATAAGTGAGTCTATTCAGGAATCTAAAGAAAACTAATTATAACACCACATTTACTTTCCTTGGCTATCTTTGGGTTTGCCTTCTTTTTATTTAAAAAAAAATTATTATTTAGGGAAGGGTGACCGGCTGTTTATATGCCTTGTGTGGGGTGTGTGTTTGTGCAATATGGACTCACAAAGGAGAAAAATAATAAAAGAGTCACTATGGAATCTTAAAAAGATGGAGATATCCCACTGATCTTGTGTCTATTCTCCTCGTAGTCATTTCAAGAATTCTGGAATCGGCTTCTCCTCGATTACGCTGAGGCTAACCAGGAAGCCAAAAAAAAGAAAAGGAAAAGGAAAAAGAAAAAAATTGTCCACCTACTAAAGAAGAGCTCTCAGGGTTTCAAAGCCCCAAATACTCAGCACCTTCAAAGCAACCTCCATAAAATGGACTTAATGAATGACTTAAATGAAAAAGAGTCATAATTACACAGTTAGAAAATAATACAGAGCAGAGACGGTATGCACATTCTCTTCCAGCTCCTTCCTCCACTTTCCGGGGCTAGACCGGACCTATGTCTCAACCCCACTGATCTGTCCTCCCTTGAAAGAAAGTAAACGGCACAGCATGAATCCAGGGTGCAGAACATCACACGCAGAAACTACTGCTCCTGAAGGGTTTTCAGGAGGACAGAACAGGTCACAGATGGTGGAGTAAAGTTCAGAAAAACGCCAGGGCATCACGGACACTGATCCACCCATCCTATCTGACTAGAGCAAAAGGTATCCTTGCAAAGCCTTGACTGGTCAGTTTCTATGCTGATCTCACTTCATCGATGGCCTGTGGGCACATGCAGATACTCTCTAGCTCAGTGAGTGTGGCACACACGCACCACACAAGGCACGTAAACAGCCAATCAAGCTTCCCTAAGTATAAAATTTTTAAAGATAAAAAGAAGGCAAACCCAAAGATGGTCAAGGAAAATCAACATGTTGTTATAATTAGGTAACACTTACTTTAACAATTCCATTTGGATATTTTCCATAAACCAAAAGTAGGTTATATCCCGAGATCCATATTTCTCCTAAATTGATGCTGCCCAGGTGTGGCTGCAGCCTGAGGGGGAGGGCATCCTGCTGAGGCAGCCAGGCCCCCCGGAGGTCCGCACCTCGCCCCATGCCAAGTAGTCTTCCACACCGCTCCCAGACAGCCCCAGCTGCCCTTGGAAAAAAGATCTTGTACAAGCCATGCAATTATTTACAATTAGAAGACACTGAATTTCTCTTCATTGTATTGCAATTTGAATGTAAATTATCAAATTGTCTGTGTAGATTAAAGTCTTCATGTGTGCATCCCTTTTCATCACCACTGACCTTACTGTTACCATCATCACGCTTGCTGGACTGTATCAGAACATATCAAGAAAGCATAAGATTACGTATCTAATCAAAAAATGTTTTAAACTCACTCAATTCATCAACACAAATTGTAAGTTAAGATGACACATAAATTAAATGCTAAACTGGGACAATTTTCAATTAGAACTGTATTAGTACAACTCAGTTCACAGTCCCCCTCCCCTGGTCAGGACAGTGCATCGCCTTGGAGACCTGCCTGGAAGAGAAGAGAGAGAGGAGGAGGGAGCATAACACCCAGTGGCTTCAGTTCAGCAGGTGAAGAATCATCACTTGCCATTTGCTTACAAGTGTTTCTGCTCCTCTAGTTTATTGTTCCTATTTATTGACGTGTGTGTGTGTGGCACGTATGCATGTGTGTCTGAGTACACCAGTATTTCATTTTCTACATATAATCCACTACATCCCATAGAGGATTTGAAGCAGGTGTCATTCACAGGTAAGTAACGTATGCAAGTCACTCCTAGGAGAACTTCCGGAACACAAAAAAACAGTAGCTAGTCGCAGGAGTTGCAAAAGTTGGATGGTGAGAGAGCTTATTTCTAGCCACAGTGGTTCTGAAGGCTTAACAGAGAGGAGGGATCTGAGTGGGCCTTGAAATGATGTTAGGATAGGTGTGAAAAGAAGACAAAAGACAAAGATTTGGAAAATAAAAAAGGCACATGATTCAAACACTTCAGTGTGGTTACCATTATTTTCACTACTTCTAATACCACTACCACTACTGCTGTCACTCTGGTGACCTTGGTGATGATGATGATGGTGGTGATAATGTTGATGGTGGTGATGACGTAGTATATTGGGAACGATATTAGAACACACTCAAAGCAAAATCCTAAAACAGAAACTTAAAAAGTTGACTGAAGCAAATGGTTTGTGAAATGGAGTAGTAATAGAAAACACGGCTTAAAGTGGAAATGGGATCTGAAATGTGGAGGCCTAGAAGCCCCAAAACACAAGGTGTTTAGATTTTCACCTGTAGGTCACAGGAATCATGGAAGCGTTTTTGCTGTAATGAAAGCGATGTTTCAGAAATTTAAATGGGTAGTGATATGAGGATGAATCCGGGATGCAGCAGGAGCTGACCTCAATCAGTTCCACGAGGTGTGTTCATTCTAACTCAAGACAAATAAAACTTTTATGAAAGTCTCTATTTCAGCTTTGAAAGAGACAAATGAATGTTGACAAATCAAGGCATAAAAGAAAGGATGCGGCATCAGGGCTGGAATTGTGCCGGTGTTTCTTTTAATGTTTGATTAAACAGATTAAAAGAATCTGTTTGTTCAGAGGCAGGGCCCTGTTCAATAATTAAACATTTGTTCTCAGTGCATGGTTTTATTGTATCATTCTGGAATATCCAGGAAGCAGGAAAGATGACAGAGGTCATTTGATTTTAATCGGAAGGACTGATCAGTGAAGTAAGCACACACAGAATTCTGCCCAAAATGTCGCAGCGTAGCTGGAATCAGTGCTGTGAGCACACCTGGGACCAGGGGAAGCACAGCCCCAGCGGCACAGGCAGGCAGGTGCTGGGAAGGGAGTTTCATGGGCTGCATGGTTCTGCAGATCAGGATTCCAAATCCACATGTTTTAGGAGGCGCTGATAATTTATACAAGAGACCAAAGGCAGCATGGCGGAGGTCTCTCCTATGACTCGGACCCAGATGGCCCAGCCAGTCAGGGGCACAGCGGAGATTTCCACTGAGGTCCTTCAGGCCAAGAAGAACTTTTTTATTCCGTCACATCAAGCACCTCAAAGAGGTGTGTGTTTACCCAGCTTTGCCCAACCTCTCCCATTCTCCAAGATGACTCACCAACACCCCTACTCATATCCCATCAATGTCAATCATCCCCACTTCTGTCTATATTCCTCAGATATTAGAAAGAGAGTAATCTATTTTTAATTACTAAAAATAATCAGTCATTTAAACCATCGTCACATTGCATAAAAGATTTGAGACAGCTTTCAGAGATAGGTACAAGAAAACAGGATCATAAATAAATAAGTTGGGAGTTTGAAGCAAAGAGAAATGAGGAATAGAAAATAAGATGACTGGAATAAAGGTCATAAAAAGATGCATGCTAGAATATCATAGTCTGTGCTGATGACCAGATGTTTAGGGCTCCCTGTATAAATCAGAGAAGACTGGTCGTTAAAGCTATAGAAACAAGAGAAAATGTGAGGCTGATTGATTAGGCTACGGACGTGCCTTCACTATGGGTCTTTGGAAGAAGTGAACTGAAAGTAAAGTGTAAGTCAGCTAAACGCCGATAGAACGAGCTGAGCAGCTAAAATAAATGAGAAAAATAAGGCAGAGCCTGATGTCATGCTGTGGAGAAAGAGAGCCTACAAATTTCCCGGTGCTAAAGGGGTCAGGGAGCCCGGCAGAAGCCGGAAGAGCTCAGCCACGGCTCACAAGGTGAGCGGGACTAAGCAGGACTTGAAGCTTTACCAAGACGTCTACGGACACCTTGTCCAGTCCAGAGATGGGGGAATTTAGGTTAAGACACGCAAATTTCCCTCTGAGCCTCTTGACAGCCAAAACAAGGTAAAGAAATCAACCATGAAATTGCAACAGCATTCCTCAAACTGGTATCTCCTGAACGCTCTTCTGCCGGATCTAATTGAAAATGTGACACTCTCTCTCTCTCTGTCTCTTTCCAGTGTAAGAAAAACTGGCAAATGCAGGATTAAAACAGAGCTAATGCTGGTTTCTTCTCAACTGCAGGCTACACACGGACAGCAGCGTGCTAACATACTGAGACCGATATGGTGGGAAGCACAGAACGTTTCTCTTACTGGCTTTGCAATAAAAAGGGTTCTGCAGAATACGGTTTGGGAAATAATGACTTTAAAAACTAACAATGAGGGCTTCCCTGGTGGCGCAGTGGTTGAGAGTCCGCCTGCCGATGCAGGGGACACGGGTTCGTGCCCCGGTCCGGGAGGATCCCACATGCCGCGGAGCGGATGCGCCCGTGAGCCATGGCCACTGAGCCTGCGCGTCCGGAGCCTGTGCTCCGCAATGGGAGAGGCCACAACAGTGAGAGCCCCGCGTACCGCAAAAAAAAAAAAAAAACCAAAGACTAACAATGATCCAGAGGAAATAAAATGTTCAGGAGAAGTTGCATTATTCTCCTGTACTGAGACCTAGGAGACATCGGTGCTGCGCGCTCCCAGGAAGGTCAGACTGCGTCGGTGGGGAGCACATCCACCACGTCGGCCCACAATAGACGCCCTGATACATGTCTCTGACCACATCCCTTCACGTGAGCATGTGCTAAATCCAGGGGAAAACTGTAAATGAGAATGTAGTTTTTTTAAAGGCCAAAGTCTGATGGTCTAAATAAGTGGTTCTCTGGTGGTCTGACTTGCTCCAAGACTAAAACTGAGAACAGCAAGAATAGATTATTGCATCTGCTTCAAGTCACCCTGAAGAGATGTTCTAGGCTGACATCTAGGCTGAGCTCCTATAGCATGAGTTACAGCTCTTTGGGAAGAATTTGTAAATAAACCTATGCTGCCAATTAAGGACAGAATGATTTATTTTGTGCATAAACAAAGGAAAAGATTAGGGTTTAATCCCCTAATAAAAGTTAAGGATTTATGCTTGGATAGAAAGCTCTGAGATTTATACACGGAGATGAGCAAAGGGAGGTTGGCACAAATGGTCAAGTTTTCTCAGCAAACAGTGCACTGGCCCGCTCAAAGCAAAGGTCTCAAAGTTCTACACTACACAGCCTATAAATAAGCATTTTATCCCGGAGAACTTTTAAAGCAGGCGTTGCAAATTACTCATTTAAATCATTTAAAAGTTTTTCAATATTGCACCCAAAGGACATCTAATTTTAATGAAGGTAACTTCCTGGTATACAGCCAAGACAAACTGGATAAAAATTTAATCCCATGTAACTAAATGAGTTGAATAGGATTTTTGCTAGGAGCCAATTATATTTGGAGAAGGTCTGCCAAAAATAATGACTAGGTTTTCAGCGTAATTGATCTTAAGCCATTCTTCCTGAGAGTAGGACCACTTACCAGTTGAGGCCATGTCCAGTTTTTGACAGTAATGCCTTGTCTCCCTTTTTATTCTCCACAGCAAGAGGGCATCCAGCATCCAGAGAAGCTTCATGTCATTGAGAAATAAGATTAAAAAAGAAGGGAGGCCAAACATGGTTTCATCTGCCCCCTTCTGAAATTGTTCTTATCGAAGAGAATGTTCTTACTCAGCTAGATGCTTGAGGAGGTTTCTACAGGAACCGAAACATCAGTCAAGGGCCCAAAAGGGCCTCTATAATGAGTCCTTACAGCCGAGCCTACTCCTCTCCTGATGATGGAGTTAAGACTGGAGCAGAGGGCCAGAGGCAGGTGGCAATTATCTACCGTCTAAAAGGACTAGTCCCATCCGTCTTAGGACAGATGTCCTCACACTCTGTGTGCTGTGTAGATACTGGTATCTCCACTTAACAGGGAACCCAAGTAGAGGCAGAGTCAACATCCACTCCCCTTGGGCAGCCCAGACAGAACCGGGGCCCATGTGGGTTCTCTGCCTACCTCTGCCCGAGCCTATCATAAAACTACGTCCAAGCCTCCAATGTCCTATGAAGCAGAAAAGCATCATTTGCTCCTTCTGAGTGAGGGGGACCCATGCTTCCATCTGCCGCAAGTGTCCATCTTTTGGCCTCAGTCCCTGATTCAGGGTCCCTGTTATCACATTAAAGACAACAAGGAAAATAGCCAAAAATCTATGTGTTTTTTACAAAATGACAATAAACTTTTGTAGCCAAAGACAGCAGGCAGTGATACTGGAATTCAGAAATGTTTTTTTGCAACTTGATACCCTGAACTAGGCCTTGAGCCCTTTCCTGGATAAGGTCCACACGCTGATGTCTGGCCAAGGTGCTGTGAACCACTGCAGAAGATTTGGAGGTCTGGATGCCAATCTTCCAGCACCTTCCCCTAAAAACATGAGCTTTGGAAGCGAGAATGCGACACTTTACACTGAATTTCTGGGGAGTAACTTTGCTGCCCCTAACATGCTGTCTCCCATTACTTATGAAAACCTTCTGCACGACACAGCCAATCACATGACAAACACACACCTGCTGAGTGCCTATCAAGGTCAAGGTTCTCGACTGAGGGAGACTGAACAGAAGGGTCTTTCCAGACTCAAGGGGCTAAAAGGCAAAGTTGGGGTAAGGAAATAAATATATGCATCAGATTGACAAACATGCAGGGATTCAGCCTTGGGCTCAAATCCAGGCTTCATTACGTATTACCCTGGTCACTTTATTTACCCTTACAGAATATAAAATGTATAGCACAAAGTAAATTCCTTTAAAAATTGTAATTATTATTATCTACAAAAGATCCAGAAACTGAAAGAACTTTAATGATCATTGTTGGCCTAATATTATACATCAATCACTCTTCTAGAACAAATATCTATCTATCTAGAGAGAATGAGAGAATATATATAAATATATATATAAATGATATCAATATACTGGTTAATTCTCATACTCCCCTAAAGTACTATTATTAACTCCATTGATTTGGCAAAGCTCACGTTACCTGTAAAGAGCAAAAGAGTAAGACTGGGTTCAAATTCTGACTCTATCTGACCCCAAACCTGTGCTCTTTCCACTACTGAACACTGGGGGCCATAATCTAGAACTATACTGTCCAACATGATAGACACTAGCCAATGGGGGCTATAATCTAGAACTATACTGTCCAACATGATAGACACTAGCCAATGAGGCTATTTAAGTTCAAATTCTAAGTTAAATTAATTCAAAATCCAGTTCCTCAGTTGCACTAGGGCTCAAAAGCCACATGGGGCGTGCGGCCGCCATATTGGACAGCAGAGACACAGAACATTCCAGTAGCACACAAAGATCGACTGGACAGCATTGATCTAGAAGAAGGACCAACAGAGGAAACTGTGTTTTACAGACCAGGAAAATGGTATGTGTCACGTTAAAGCATGATGAAATGAAGGTAAGGGATCCACTCGCAGTTCTGAATGAAGCTGCCCTAATCACTGTGAGCACAACTGGGCAAAACATCTGTATCTTCACCTGTAGGTCTAGACTGTGCAGGAGCTGGAAAGCATCTAAATTCCTAGACGCTTCCGTCATCTGGCTAATTAACATGCTTCCATCAAGCTCAGAGAAGGGCTCTTTGGACAGTGAGTCTGTCTCTGTGTCTTTAGTTAAACTGCTGCCAGGAAAATAACATGGCGCATGGAGCACAGAGTGAAAGCAAGGCGCGAGGAACACACAGCTCCTGGACACACGGCAGCATCACCTCTTCTGTAAGTCTACTTAGACTTTTTCCCTGGGTGCTAGTTTAGATGCTGTTTTGTGCTTTTTGCTGCTTTAGGCAACAGTAGAACTGACTAAGCATTTGAATTAGCCTCCTCTTCAAGAATTCAGTTAACCAACCTTATTCTTTAAATTATTTTTAAAATTATTTGTAGAATGATATCTTCATTCCATTTTTTTCCATTCATTTAATTAAGAAATATTTATTAATCACCTACTATGTGCCTGGTGCTGGGCTGGATGCTAAGTATACAAAGGTGAACCAGAATAAACTTGGTCACTACTGTCTTCTCTCTTCAAAGAATATTTCGATTTTACTGTGAAGTATGAATTAATGTATAGAAAATAATTTGACTGACATAATTCAGCAACTAATGACACATCCCAAGTACGACCAACACTTTAATTACCACTGGAATATAAACTTCTCGCTTACCATTTTCCTCCCTTCTCTGCCTTTCTACTGGTCTGTTTTATACCCAAAACCCTGTAAATATTACAGTTATTCTCAGAGAAACCTTAGCTATAAGTACTTAATTTTTCTGCAAAGATGGGAAGAAAATTGTACAACAGAGCTAACTGTACATCCAAACTTACACATCAAGTAGAGACACTAGAAACAGCCTCTGTTCTTAGCAGCTCTAAGAATGACATTCAGATGTTTGAAAGCCTGCTTTCTGGATCTGTGCACTTCAATTATGAATGAAGGTGAGATGTGGACAATGCAGGAGATGAAGACTCTAAAGAACTCTTTCCTATAATCAATTTCGTTAATAATTCTTAAGAAGGTGCGCCTACAAGAGCCAGTGTGAGTGAATATTGTTTCACGGCCTGTGAAGTGAACCTGCACACCTTCTGTGGCCTGAAGCCGAGGGGCCAGGAGCAGTGACCATTTCTGACTGGCCTCCTAAGAAACCATGCTCTTTCTAAAAATCCAGTAGAGTGGAAAATTCCACAGGAAAAGAGAGTCATAAGACAGCCTAAAACAGGAAAACAATATTGAAGAATAGAGAAGGGACAAGACAATGCCAGAAATTTCATTTTTATGTAACGCATCTCTATAGCATGAAAAACGAAATTATCTTAGTGTTGTCTGAAAACTTTAGAAGAATAAAAGGACAGAGTCAGTCTAAACGAGAGTTAGCCCCGTTAAGGGTACTCAAAATAGGTGCGAATAATCCTAATAGTATCTATTCTTATTAAAGTCTGCATTATTTTGACTCTGGTCAAAAGAGGTAAGAAAATAAGAAGGAAACTACCCATTTAAATGTGAAATAAAATAATGCAACCATCCTGCGTTCCTCTCATGCCAGTCACTTGATGCAGCCCTCAAGATCGGTATGTGGTTTGCAAGAGACAGATTCTATAGTTGTTCTTCTATGTGAAAAATAGAGAAGTTATGTTGCATTGAACACAGATGGCAAGGCAACTAAAATAGGCCCACCAGATACCTTTTAATGGGTCTAATTGCACCCTCAATTTTTATTTTTCTAAATATGAAACAAATTTCTTCTTCCTCTAAAAACCCTTGGTCATACATCAATGGTTTCCAGTCAATACTTGGCCTCCTTCATCTCAAATTCACCAGACATTAAATTGATTTTCAAAACTTTTTCCCAACAAATAAATGGTTTTTTGAACTCTTTCTTTTTCTGATCAATTAACTTTTTAAACTCTCAAATAGTTCCTACCAGAGCAGCACTTCTTACTTGTCTAAGCATCCTTGACATCATAAATCCCCTGTAACATTTTCTAACAGTTGAAGTATAATGAATATACCTTTCTACAAGGAACTTACAATCCATTCCAGGAGCTAAGTCATACGCACATGGTACCTATAACAGTAACAATACAAGCCCGTAAATTCCACATCCGCCAAAGGCCTTCTGAGGATCCTGTTTACTGTGTAGCTGAGGTAATCAAGGAAGATTTCTTTTATAACAAGTGGCACTTAATTGGAGTCTAAAATAAAGAGAAGACTTATAATGAGAGAGGAGAGGATAGACAGTGACCATGAATAATGACTATTTTTGACAGGGTTCTAAAAAAACATTGTTTCTAAATTCTGGAAACAGCAACGGCATGTATGTGTTATATTTTAGAATCAGTGAGAGATCCAATTTGACCAAGAGGAAAGGTTTTTCTAAACTTTCTTAATCACTGAGTTTTACTGATCTTCTTTCTAGAATATTCAGGACTGAGAATCCCTTCCCTCCAGTGACTTAAGTATACTCATTTCAGGGAACTTATTAGACCCAAAGGAAATGTGCATTGTTTCTAAACAACGTGTCTGTAATTCAGAGTCTTCAAAATCCAGGTAAGAAAGCGTGAAGACCTTATCCATTGCAAGTTTTATCCCATCCATCGGTGCCAACATGCACAAACGAACCAGGAGAGAGAAACACCACTCCCATCTCCATGTCAGTGGTATTACTGACTAATTAATTAAAGTAACCACCTTCAGACAGTGCTCTCCAGTATCTCACATGCTTGTTGTTTCATCCTCACAATCACCAAACTTTAGTGTCACGTTTAGACCTAGGTGAGGCACAAAACATTCTCTCTACTAATGAAAAAATTGGAGATTAAGTGACATCTTTGGTCACCCTGTCATAAATGTTAGAGGCAAGATTTTTACACCTGGCCCTTGGACACCACAAATGCTCTTCCTCCAATTTCACGATCCCCAGTGAAGACTCCAGACTGGTTTAGCGTTAGCTGATGAGATCACATCGTTCTTTTCTGCAGGTTCTTCCCTAGCTGACATATCCCGTGACTCTAATGCAGAGCCGAGATAATCATCCTCATCTACCGTACAGGCAATTAAGTAAAAATATTAGAACACCTGGCTTGACGGTTATACTCCACTCTGGCTGGATGCCCTTCTCCCTGATCAATTACATGGAACAGTCATAACATTCTTCGCAAGAGGCTGGATCGCCAGCCATAATTCTCCACCATCTCAGGGAAGGGCAAGTCTCCCTGCCAAAATCAGTAGAGTTTTTTAAATACCTGAAGATGCAAATGTAAGCATATGTCTACCTAGCAATCTGCTCAGTTCTGATCTTGTACACATACAAAAGACTTCATTTTTTTGCACATTTCAATATGCAACTGTTCACAGAAATAGTGGTTAAAGAACCATTCATGTTGCTACTGTTTTGCAAAATGATTAAACAACCTCAAATTTCTGAAATATTCACCCAGCATACATTAGATCCTTTCTTATCTGAGTTTTGGCCTTGGACGGCCCACACAGCAAGGTCAACCCTCCGTATAAAATTATAGAAATGAAATTCACCTGTCTAGCTCTACCGCCACCCACCAGCCTTGACCTATAGAGCATCTACTGTAAACTCAACAGCTGAGCTACATCAGGGTGTTTTTCCCCTTGAAAGATCTAAACAACACTTTAAGAGTGAAAAACAGAGAAAAAAACTGTGGACTCCTAATTAAATTTTGAAAGATTTCTTAACTTTCTTAAAGACTAATAACATAAGAGGGTCTGAATTTCAAAGGGGATCATTAATTTTCCTTAATTTGAAACTACATCTCAAAGTATATTTTATTCATACTTAGAAAAGGATAAATGGAAGATCAAAAATCAATAATGCAGACTGTACCAGTGCCCAGCCCCTGAGGGAACCAGTACACTACATTTTTTATGTTAGCCGACCTTCTCCTGTTAGTATTCATGAAAACTTAGCAAATAATCACATTGGGCTGATTTCAGGGACATATATCCTTTGCTTCCTGCCTTAAACATGAAGCTCCAGCATGGTTATCTGACATAGGAATGCACTTTCATTCCATCTTTAGTAAGAGCAACTGTACAGAGACAAGTAAACAAGCATAGTGATGAAATTGCCCATAAGAACGTCCACACTCGCCTTGCAATTCATCTTCCTCTATCTACACAGGGCTCTTCCTCCCTCAAAGCAAGCTCTAGGGCCACGGAGGAAAATTCAGGTGCAAAGGACAGAAACCACTTCACTTGTTAGCCAAGAAGATAGTTAAGGCTCTGAAAAACGAAACATTAACACAGTGGATGATTCTGCCTCAGTAAATCACCCTTGAGTTTTAATATCTTAAAGATCCTATCAGACAATGACACCCTGTGTTGAATGCCATGTGTGTCCTTAAGTGATTCACGGGTTTCTGGATAACTTGCTGACTGAGAAAAACAACACATCGTAATGCAAGATTGAACTGCCGCTACCCACTTTCACTTTATAAGACAGACAGCTGAGAGAGAACTCCTTCAAAGGAAAGCAAAAGACAATCAAATGTCACAGGCTCAAGATAAGCCGGCTGGCATTATCTATCTACCGAGCCAGGCAGAGTACCGATTTATAATTCAAACGCTGGAATGTTTATCATTAGAATGGTCATCTTCCTGGGGAAAACATTTACTGTTTTGCCAGTAATATGAGCCCAAAGGCTATTATAATCCAGTTAGGGGGTCGCAAAATGATAAAAGGTAAGCAAACCATCTAACACAAACTCCCCATATGTCCACAAATGGTTTCCCAGTATGGGAGCCACTGCAAATAATGTGAAGTGCTGTGACCTGAAGTATGGGATAAGATTCCATTACTCCCGTGGGCAAGAGATCTGAGATCCCTCTAGAATCATTATTTTAAGATAAGGTGTCACTCCTTAAAATGGGTACATGTGTGTGACCTGGTACAAGTCATACCAGACCACATCAAAAGGTATTGACTCGCTCTCACTTAGCAAAGCAGGACCAGACAGATAAGGGTTTACAGCGAACAGCTCACTCGTCGACTTTCAGAACTCAGGATGCCACAGCAAAGGGCACCAGGCCAGTGGCTTCCACTGGATCTTGGTACAGCTGGAGTGGGTCGGGAGAACACACAGTTCTTGGGGCAAGAAGAGACTATGGTAAACAATTTTTTTAATTAGAAAGACTCATTCTTGGCCTACTTTTGAATTTTGTGCTACCCCATAATAATCACAAAATCCAAACTGCCACAGAACTGATTAACTGCAAGATTAAGAGAAAATGGGCCTCCACAGTGAAAAGACCAACCCCAGGTGGGAAATGAGGCGACCAAAAGAAAACAGCATGTCAGGCAGCTTGGGAATAAAATTCAGGAAATTCAATATTCACTGTTAATTTTCACATGAATCCCTTATATTGTTTTCTTTCTTGTCTCTAGCCAGCTGTGCTTCCTAATAGGACAATTATTTGCTATTCAGATGTATTCCAATTATTTCTTAAAAAAAAATCTTCCATAGGATGATCAAGTTTGTCTATTTGAGAAAATTTCTCTTCACTTTTTATTGCTGCATGTGGCACTCATGAAGGTGATTTTGACTTGTAGAATTAAATTATTCATCATTATTAATAACAATCACTTTAACAAGTAAAAATGGGGAGTGTTTCTAGCTTTAATGCTGGTACAGACAATGAGAGTCGAATCAACTGGATATGAACTGGAAATGAGAGGATACAGGTAAGGCCACAGGATAAGTGATTTCTAGCAACACGGACACAGGGTGAACCATTTACATCTCAAGGCCTGTGTCAGCCGCAATGAAGAGCGGCACAAACAACCTCCACGAAAAGGAGTTGATTAAATTCCAGCAAGGCATCCAGCTGCTCATTAGCTGTGAAAACGCCACAGGAACACAGGAGTTGCTTCTTTCATTATTACTTTAAAGGAGGAAAAATATGGTTCTTAACGTGATGCATACTGGACACACTGATTCATTAAAAGTTTTTTTAAAAAAGTCAAGCTACTATAAATAACAAGGCCCTACTGTATAGCACAGAGAACTCTATTCAGTATCCTATGATAAACCATAATGGAACAGAGTATTAAAAAAATGTACATATATTTGTATAACTGAATCACTTTGCTGTACAGCAGAAATTAATACAACATTGTAAATCAACTATACTTCAATTAAAAAATTCAAATAAATAAAAAATAAGAAAAATAAAATACAAGCTACTTGTAACTTTGGGAACAAGACAGTCTGATGGGTTTTTCTGAGTGTGTGTGTTTTCACAGCAAAATTCTCCATTATATGCCTGGCCCTCTTCTATCTGCAAGTATAATCGATGGATAAAGATAGCTGGTGACTTTTCTCTATCTCCAAAATTTAACTAGGGCCACCATATTTGTCTCTCATCCTTCTCTTTTAATGGGGTTATTTACACATATGTAAAAGTGACTTTCCTGGTTTGGTTCATTTTCACCTCTTCTTTAGATGAGAAAAGCATTGAATCCCTAACATAAAAGCACAAGGATACTACACTGGGCTTCTCTGGTGGCGCAGTGGTTAAGAATCCGCCTGCCAATGCAGGGGACACAGGTTCGAGCCCTGGTCCAGGAAGATCCCATGTGCTGCGGAGCAACTAAGCCCGTGTGCCACAACTACTGAGCCTGCGCTCTAGAGCCCGCACGCCACAGTTACTGAGCAAGAGAAGCCACCGCAATGAGAAGCCCATGCACCGCAATGAAGAGTAGCCCCCGCTCGCCGCAACTAGAGAAAGCCCGTGTGCAGCAGCGAAGACCCAAACGCAGCCAAAGATAAAATAAATAAATTAATTAATTTTAAAAAAAAGGATACTACACTGACTATACCACGCTTATCCACTTCATGATTCATTGCAGGCCCTTGATGAATCACATGTTTTCTCTTTTTAAAGGTATCTTGCTAAGTCAGAAAGAGAAAAACAAATACCACATGCTAACACATACATATGGAATCTAAAAAAAGGTTCTGAAGAACCTAGGGGCAGGACAGGAATAAAGACGCAGACATAGAGAATGGACTTGAGGACATGGGGAGGGGGAAGGGTAAGCTGGGACAAAGTGAGAGAGTGGCATGGACATATATACACTACCAAATGTAAAATAGCTAGCTAGTGGGAAGCAGCCGCATAGCACAGGGAGATCAGCTCGGTGCTTTGTGACCACCTAGAGGGGTGGGATAGGGAGGGTGGGAGGGAGACGCAAGTGGGAGGGGATATGGGGATATATGTATACATATAGCTGATTCACTTTGTTATACAGCAGAAACTAACACACCACTGTAAAGCAATTATACCCCAATAAAGATGTTAAAAAATAAAGCACATGGAAGAGAACCAATACTAAATAAATAGATAAATAAACAGAAATAAAGGTATCTTGGAAAATTCAGGTTATACCATCAATGACCATCAGCACTTACCTGGAGAGGGCAGGAAACAACCTTACCACCGCAATGCCCCGGGAACTAAGGGAACGACCGGCTTCTCCCCAAATCAAATGATCTTTTTTTCAACTTCCATTCTCCTTGACATTTTCTGACACATCAAACTCTTTACCACTCCCTCCTTGCTGAAAGGCTTCCTTTGGGCTTTACGGTAATGCACTAACTCCGTCTTCCTGCCTCTAAAATTACAGCTGCTTCCTCCCCCACATGTACCCTGACCTCACGCCCTTTCCAAGTCTCCACCTGTGCACCTTCCCCCCAAAGCAATCACTGAGCGACCACTCTCTGTCATGCCTCTAAGAAAATCCATCTTTGATTTAGTCTCCATTTCCACCTCTGTGTATTTGAAAATCAAATCTTTCTTGACAACTCATTTTTCATCCAATTCTAGGACTGTATCTTTATCATTCTATCACATAAATTTTCTAGAAAAAAAAAGAATGGGGTTGTCATTTTTAACCAAACTACATCCCCAAATAACTAGCTTCCCCAGTGCATTATCTTGCTGTGGCCCTCCAGGAACAGAGTCATGACTGGAAAATTAGTCAAAACTGAAGCAATGAAATACCAGTTCCATTAGTGACTAGGCTGTATTTTTCTTAGCATTCAGTATAGCTATTTTTTAATCAAAATCATTAAGGTTCATAGGTGGAATAACCATTCCAGTGTGTATGAAATTTTATAGAGGGGCTATATGCCCGAAAATTCCTCTCCCTGACCTTGAAATCAAGAATTGTCTCAAAATCTGGTCTTTCGTAGGGGGCACTGAGCACAGAGGGGGCCTTAATGAAAAAGCATTCTAATTCGATCATAAAGGAGAGACAGCACTTCAAAGAATACAGTATGAGCTGCCGTTCCTCCATTTGTGAAAAAAATCAGACCTGATCTCCTATAACCCGTCTTTCTATCCCCAGGATTTGGAAGTTGAGCTCGTTAATGTGCTAAAAGAGATTCTAGGGAGTCTGAAAGCATGTTTTTCTTCACAGACATTTCTTACCTCTCCAATCTTAAATCAGGAAACAATTTCCACAGTTATCACAAATACTCCCTCTAATTTACGTTGAATTCAAATCAGCAAACATTGACTAAGTAGGTGCTGGGGACCCAACAACGAAACCCCTGCAGGTCAAGACTCTTTGGGAGGAGTTCCAAACCGGGCGCCACAACTCAGTAGCTGTGTCACTTTGGGCAAGGTAGTTGACCTCTCTGTGCCCGGGATTTCTCTTCTGCAAAACGTGGCTAATAATGGCTTTCAGAGAAATAGGTCAATTCTGAGGATGAAATGAGTCAACTCAGAAAATGCAAGGAGTAATATTATCTACCTCGTGAGGCCCTTGGGAGAATTCAACGAATTGATACACATATGACAGAACAGCGCCTGGCACAGGATCCACACTCAGTAAACGTTCATTCTCATGGTCACCGTTATTTCCCGGTGTCTTTCTAAAGTTAGTAAAAGTTGGAACGGGATTCAATCCCAGGAGCAAAAAGCAAGGTATTCTGAGATGTGCTGTGATGCTGAGATACAACAACCTCCCTTGACAAAGAGGAAGAACCCCAGGACAGACTGATGAAATGAGCTCAACGTTCCAGGCAGATGGGAAGGACAGAGTAGAGGGCGCAGGTGTGCCAGACAAGGAGGTAAGAAAGCGCACAGCTAACCGCCTGGACCCCGTCAGCAGTGTAGAAGGACAGGGCACGCACCACCGTGAGCCTTGCCAAAGACTGGGTGCCCTTTTTCTGGGGGTAACAGGACTCAAGCAAATAATAGAAATAATGTGAGCAGATCACTCCTCCACAATCTGAGGACGGGGGTCACAGCTGGAGGTGGAGAGACGCATTGGGAGCTATCTCAGCAGCCACAGCAAGTCTGGAGGGCAGCCGGCCCGAGGGGTTTACAGCCAAGGACGGCGGGCAAAGGCTTGGTGGGGCGAAGGGTCAGCAGAACAGACACGGGCACCAGGGGCCTGAGTCAGACCGATCCTCTCGCTCTGAGAGGTGGGGCACGAAGGTCATCTCTGTAAGAGCTCCAGTCCTGTGAAAGGAAGCTGGTAACATGTACACTGCAAGACTGTCTTAAGGCTTGACACATATGATGTGAGTGGCAACGATTTGCAATCTGGAAAGATCTATATACACGTACAGTTTATATTATCTCCAAAGTAGATTCTTCCTTGGACCGATTTGGGATTACTGTCTCCAGAATTGGAGTCTCCACGCTGCTTCAATGCTAGATGATTTTCTCACTTCAAAAGCCATGTAGGGGGACCCCCTTCGTGAAGGGACCTCCTCGTTATCTTTAAGTTTTTTCCGAAAGAAAAAAAATACACACACACACACACACACACACACACATACATCTTTGGTCATTAGCACTGTCTACCCTGACTTGCTAGGTCCCATCAGTCTCCAATGTCATTATACTGTGTGGGCTAAGTGCACACTATTTCCTTCTATAGACTTCTTTTCCTCATCATTATCTAACTTCTAATCATACCAGTAGCAGAATATGACCAGAGAGTACTGAACAGGTTCTTAAAGCCATAGAAGGTCTACTGTAGAGGATCCTTCCACACTTCCTGGCAAGTTGAAGCATAATGGTCAAGAGATAACAAAAGTTACGTAGAAGAGTGCCCAGTCCTTCAGTCCTTATGGCCAAGGCAGTGGGCATTCAAATATCAGGAAACATGATCATTTGGGAACTGGCCCTTTGCAGCTGTTGTAGTTGTATATCTTTGAATTATTGTTCCCCTGTATTTTGTATATTATTATAATTCTATCAAAAATGCATCCAAGAAATCATTTGGGGGTCAGAATACCAATAATGGATGTTCCCAGCTATGGTGGCAACAGAGAGATAAGTTCGTACCTTTTTTTTTTTAATTCGTTTGTTTGCTTGTCAGTCTAAATCCCTTTGTACCAATTATTTCCTTGCCACTTCACCCACACCCACCCATCATTTCTCACTCAGTAAGGCTGGAGCTAGGTGTCCACACACTCTTTCCCTGGCTACCTCATCACTGGACTTCCCGTTAGTGATTATTCCTAGGCTGCAGAAGCAGAAGGGAAGGCTGGAGGGTGAGTGAAGTCTTTATCCTTTCCTCCCCCACCCTCCTTCCCTTCCCTTTCCCCTCCTCCTTACCTGGCAGGCTTTCTGGATGTTGCCCTATTTGTCCCCTGTGGTTCCCCTCCTCCTTGGCACCAGCACTGGCTAAGGCGCCCCTCTTCCAGCTTTCCTCACCCTCAAATGATTCCCCTCACCAATCCCAGCCGTGGTCAGGCGACCCTTCCCTGTAAGTTTCAGCACCCACGTGCCCTGCTCCCTTGGCACTTGTGCTCTCGGAGATCTGTGGTCAGTAGCAGATTCAACCAGCAAGTTCTGAGTTATTTTGCTACCTCCATTCTGGTCTTTCCAACATTTTAAGAAGTTATTCCCGGGATGAAGTCCCCTCGTTGCAGAGTATCTAGGTTATTTCCCTTAAAGGACCCTGACATATAACAGTACCAGTAGTGGTCCCAAGAAACACTCACTCTAAGCCAGCCTCGTTTTGATCTGCTGCCCTGTTTGAGCTTGAACAAAGCGATCTCCTTATTAGCAGGGGAAATGGATGCCTAGTAAACTAGGGCTTGAAATGGCATTGTGATAACTTAATCACCTGTGGTAGCTTGAGATAAAAATTCTACCAAGGAAAAGGCTTTGGGAAACCAAGTGGCTGCTTCATTTAACTGTAACTTGTAGCGATGATGATTTGAAGACTGCAGGGTGGGCTAGTGATTTCTGAATGCACGGGAGAGATGAAGAGAGAAAATGACAAGCTCAGGGGTTGAAACTCAGCTCAAGACATAGTCAGAGAACCAAGGAACTTCTGTAGTGGGCTAACTTAAAAAAAAGAAGAAAACAACTCACTTCGTACAGCCACAGCACATACAGAGCTGCAGGTGATTCTAAAACTGAAATAGTAAGCTGCAGTACAGATTCACAAGGTGGGCGCACTGACCGTAGTGGGTGGAAGGCCAGTCAGAACGTTGCCACCTGCAGGGAACTTTGCTGGTGGTCAGTGGGCTGTCACGTGCCCAGGAAAACGAGGAGCACCCTGTCGGGTTGCTGTGACCATAACCTGCCTGAGGACAGGTACCTGGTCTGCATGTTCATCGGTGCTTCCTCCGCGCGCGTCTCATGCTCAGTTAACAGTACTGAACAGATGGATGAATAAGCCAACTGGTACAGAAAGCCGTGCGCCCACGTCCGGCGAAGAGAAACCTCAGGGTCAACAACTTCAATTTCCCACCTGTTCGTAGAAGCAGCCAGGGTGTGCTGAGCCCCTCCCTCAGTTGGGTACTGAGTCCAGGCCCTCAGAGGAGGAGAGTCCGGGACAGCCCGTCCTCCCAAAGGGCTGAAGGCTCAGAGCCTGGATGGCCTCTGATTTGAATACGCAGTATTTCTGCCACAAATGTGAATTCTGCAAATAATTTTATACATATATTCAATGCTTCAGGGTGAAGACAAGGTTTACATTGTCAGAAAGCACAAGAAGGTAGGATCATTTTAGTGGGGTTTAAAAGATTTTATGAAACTTCTTTCTGAAGCACAACCGGTATTTCACTGTAAGAATCTAATAAATATTTTAGAATGGCACTGCATTTGCTTTACAATGACATTTGGTATTAGAATGAAAGAGCTGGAAAAAGAAACATTAGAAAGTTTCCCTCCACTACCCGGCGGATTCCTTACATTCTGAGACTGAACCGATTTATCGTGTTCATAGGAGTCACTTTAAATCATCACCGACTACAGTAGGATGTGGACCCGTGGTACAAAGATGAAGTCCACTGTTTGTCTCCTAAACACACAAATCTACACTTGACTCTAAATGGTTCTCAAATGTGTTTATTTAACACGTCCCATTAAACCACATCTCGGTCTGTGCTATTCATTCCCATTTCATGGGATGCCACTGGAAGAGGGGCCATTTTACATACAAATAAGAAAGCAGTGACGCAGAAAAAGTACATGCTTTTTAATGGAATCATATTTTTTAAGAGTTATTTGCCTTAAGTCCTTGAATACCCAAGATCCAACTTAAGGTCATTATGGGCACAACACAGGCCTCTCAGAGCAGAAGCAAGCAGAAAAGGGAGGCCAGCAGCATTCCCAGGCAGAAGTTGCAGAGAATCTCCAGGCAGTGGTTCACCTCTGACTGTACACAGGTGTGATCTGGGTGGACACCCTCTGCTTCATCACTTAAATCATCAGGAGTAAAATCGGAGCAGGACAGCCCGGTGGGTGCAGGGGGGAACTAATAAATCACTTCTCTCTCCCCTTTCCCTCCTTCAAACCCTCAGGGCTAGAGAACTACGGTCTAAGGAACGACTGGCTCTGTTTTCTCTGCTTGGAGGTCACCAACCGGAAGTTCCTTCACCCCTACTGACAGAGCCTCTTGGAGCTGACATAAATGGGGTTCAGCCACAAAACAAAATGACATAACATTCGAGGGACCCAACCATCCCTAAGGAAAATAACAAACCAGAAATACAGATTCCAACAGACAACAAGATTATAATAGACGAACCAAGAACTCTAATTTGCATAATATACATATTAGATGGCTGTGAGAGGATGTTACCAACATAAAAGAAGAAAAAAACGCAAGAGAGCCAAACAAATATTATGTATGAAAAATACAATATTGAACTAAGTGGGACAATAGACGAGGGGGTAGATTAAGTTGCTGTTTAAATTGCACACTCCCTTCCCCATACCCTCATGGAGGGAGTGTATTCCCCCCCTTGACGTTTGGCCCTACGTGCAATTGTTTTGGCCAGTGTGATTTTTTAGGAGGAGGTTTAAAACACGTTTGTGTGGTTGAATTTATACTCTTGCCCTTCTGCTATCAGCGGGAAAAGAGTATGTCCTGGGTCGGCCACTGGCCCCAAGAGGAAAATGGGATGCACATTTTTTTAAGTGCACAACACAGTATTGTTACCTACAGCCATGATGCTGTACAGCAAATCTTTAGAATTCAAGTACCTTGCTTAACTGAAACTTTAAACCCACTGAACAGCAACTCCTCCCTACCCCAGCCCCTGGCAGCCACCTATACTCTCCTCTCTGCTTCTATATGTTCGACTATTTTAGACACTTCATCTAAGTAGAATCAGGCAGTATTTATCCTTCTGTGTCTGGTTTATTTCACTTAGCATACATGTCCTCCAGGTTTATCCATGTTGTTTCACGTAGCAGGATTTCCTTCTTTTTTTTTTTTTAACGTTTGTTTATTTTATTTTTGGCTGCACTGAGTTTCTGTTGCTGTGCACGGGCTTTCTCCAGTTGTGGCGAGCGGGGGCTACTCTTGGTTGCAGTGCGTGGGCTTTTCATTGCGGTGGCTTCTCTTGTTGCAGAGCATGGGCTCTAGGTGAGCAGGTTTCAGTAGCTGCAGCACACGGGCTTCAGTAGTTGTGGCTCGCGGGCTCTAGAGCGCAGGCTCAGTAGTTGTGGTGCATGGGCATAGTTGCTCCACCACGTATGGGATCTTCCCGGGACAGGGCTGGAACCCGTGTCCCCTGCATTGGCATGCGGATTCTCAACCACTGTGCCACCAGGGAAGCCCCAGGATTTCCTTCTTTTTTTCCGGCTGAATAATATTCTATTCTATGTATAAACCCCATTTTCCTTATTGATTAACCCCTCAATAAATACTTTGGTTGTTCCCATATCATGGCTATTGTGAATAATGTTGCAGTGAATGTGGGACTGCAGATATCTTTTCAAGCTCTTGATTTCAATCCTTTTGGATAAATACCCAGAGGTGGGATTGCTGGATCATACGGCAGTTCTATTTCTAATTTTTCGCAGAAGCTCCATACTGTTTTCCGTAGTGGCTGCACCAATTTACATCCCCACCAACAATGTACAAGGGTTTCAATTTCTCCACATCCTCGACAACACTTATCTTTTGTTTTGCTTTGTTTTTCATAATGACCATCCTAACAGGTGTGAGGCGATATTTCATGATGGTTTTGATTTGCTTTGTCCTGGTGATTAGTGACTTCTACTTTGATTTACGGCTGGTCACTAGGTTTGTCATTTTGTCTCTTGATGAATCAATGGCTCTTAGCTGCAGCCGCCAACTCCGCTGTCCTTGGCTCACCACTTCCCATATTTCTGAAATGCAGAGATACTGTGCCAGTGAGTACACCCTGCTCCACCTCCAGCCCCAGCCAGTGACCACAGGAGGACGTCCTCATCGTGGTCCAGCTGCTGAGACCCCTGTCCTGGAGTCTGTTTCCAACCCTCTTAGGTTGGGTCACAGAAGGTTTGCTGAGGGTGTATTCTCACGCTGAGGGGAGGGAAGGAAGCGTGCAGAGCTGGAGGAATGAACAAGAATGGATTCAGCTTGGGACTGGCTTCATCTCCCCCAAGGGGAAGGAAGCCCAGTGCCTATCTGGTACTGTGGTGCTGGCCCCCTCGAGATGTGACAGCAAGTCATGGGCTGATGTTCGCTGGGGTAGGAGATGAGTCAGCCTCCTGCGGGTGGCAGTTCCTGTCTGAGCAGAGGAACTGCTGGGAGGCAGGTAACATCACAGCAGCTGATACGACCTGCCATCAGCACCCACCACGACAAAGAGTACTGGTGAAGCAACACCACTTCCCGTCCAAGCATTTTAGGAAAGTTGGAATGTCTGCTTGGTTGGTAAGTCGCTTTTAGCTTAGCAAGCAGGCCCAGGGTGTGTGTGTGTGCGTGTGCGTGTGTGCGTGTGTGTGCGTGTAAATCCAGACCCCAGACGCTAGCACCTGTCTCAAGCAGGTTAGGGCCCAAGAAAGTTAAGGCCCAAGAAGTGTTGCAAAAGAATATTTTAATCACGGTCACTTTGTGAAGGTATTTACGTTGAATTTTCAGGAGGGAGAGACTCAAATCACTGCTTTAAAACCTCCAGCTTATGCCTTTCTGTCTGATCTGGGTGGAAGAGAGCATTATGCAGTGGTGAAGGGCAGGCAGTTGGACTGTTCCGCCCCCTGGTAGCCGTGAGGTCTCTCTGGGCCTCGTCTGAAATCATGATCATCGTTATTACTTCACTTCACTGTCACGGTCACTTGACCTCGATCGCTGACAGTTTTCCTGATAGGTAAACAAACTAGTATCCCCCTCAAACCCTCAGACTGGATAAGCTTCACATTTTAGCCAGTTGCCAGCTGTTTCTTACTCTGCTTGAAGACCACAAAACAACGCCGGGGGGATACAGATAGGATGGCCCACATCCATTCAGCTTCCTGGGTATGGTCTGGAAAACACCCTCAATACAAGCCCGTGTCTTAGATGGGACTTTTTAGACCAGCTAAAACCACTAAATCAAATGTGCTCAACAGATAAATACGCACACACAGCCCAACATGTACACCGTACGGGACAAAGACTGTGTCTTCTATTTATTTTTCATCCACGCACAGCAACTGTTAGAGTGCTTTGCTCACATCAGACATCCAAGGTCACCATTAATTCTGTTTCACAACAAAAGTCCTTCTCTTGGGAAATTTCCTACTCATAATAATTCTTGCAGAAAAAAAAAATACCCGTTTAAAAGTTTCTAGCCGAAAACTCTAATTCAAAAAGATACATACACCCCAATGTTCATTGCAGCACTATTCACAACAGCCAAGGCATGGAAGCAATGTAAGTGTCCATCAGCAGACGGATGGATAAAGAAGATGTGGTACATATATACAATGGAATATTACTCAGCCATTAAAGAATGAAATAATGCCATTTGTAGCAATGTGGATGGATCTAGACGTTATCAAACTAAGCGAAGTAAATCAGACAGAGAAAGACAAATATCATATCACTTATATGTGGAATCTAAAAAAGTGGTACACAAGAACTTATTTACAGAACCAGAAATAGACTCACATAGAAAACAAACTTATGATTACCAAAGGGGAAATGGGAGCACCAGGGGAAGAAGAGATAAATTAGGAGTTTCGGATTAACAGATACACACTACTATATATAAAACAGATAAACAACAAGGACATACTGTATAGCAGAGGGAACTATATTCAATATTTTGCAATAACCTATAATGGAAAAGAATCTGAAAAAGAATATAGATACAGATGTATGTATGTATCAATATATGTATAACTGACTCACTGTGCTGTATACCTGAAACTAACACAACATTGTAAATCAACTATACTTCAATAAAAAAACTTTTTTAAGTTGCTAACAAACTTTTATCTAAATGCTCCCATGCTTTCTTATGTTTCTCTCATTTCTACTCTTAGGAATTCTTCAATGACATTTAAAGAAAGTTTTCCTATCTCTCCACCTAGTTACATAGTTACAATAGAACAGCATTTCCTTTTTAATTTAAACAGACTGAAAGTCTCTCAGAGCAGAAGGATATTAACAGAACATCAGTTTTCAAAATACAGTCATACAGTAATGTTTCTTATCATGCTGAAATAACGTTTCTAAAATTTAAATATGAAACTGTATGATCTAGCATCCCTCCTCAACCCCACTTGAAGAAGATTCTGAAATCGTATCTATATAATAACGTTTAAATATTCAGACAGCTCAGTTGAAAGGATGGCTTCTCTTTATTTGTGTTTGAGGAAATATCCCAGTAAGATCTCTGTATAGTCCTTAATTAGCACTCTGGCGATTTCAGATAAATGTCAAAGCTCTTTCCTTTTCCATCAAATGTTGTCATGCAGGCCTAAGCAAAGAAGGGGCAATCAACGTTTTGAGCGACCTTCTCAGCAGCCGGGCGCACTATCATCAGATCGCTCATTACAGCCAACAGGCTGATTGACAAGGTTACCCCAAACTGAGAAGAGGTGCCAGAGAGATCATTTGCATATTATATTAATGACATTCAGAGTACCATTTGGTGTTCCTCGGGGGATAGAAGAAGAACAAACTGTAATCTTCACAATCATTAATTGTTTAAAGTAAACTGCAGATTCTTGTACCACTTAGGATGATGAAGGAATTTCAATTTCATGCAGAATAGGAGGAAAGCTCTGAAATTGCTCTTCAATGATTTTACTGATTTTTATTTCTTTTACAAGCTACATGTCCTTCTCGGGTTTGCTGAGTGTTCTGCTCTGCACTGTCTTATTCTGGGACCCAGATCCCAAGCAGCTACTAACTGGAACATCGCTGGCCCTGGACGGTTTCTCACTGACAGTCAAATGATCACTTTTGTTCATAATTCATTAGACAAAACGAATCCCACAATCCCGTTCCACCAGAAGGGCCAGAAGCTGCAATTCTACTATGTGTCTAGATGCTGGAGAGCCTGGGAACATTCAGTGAATTGGGACCAGACCTGAATTCACAGCTACACCCTGGACTAGGGGGGCAAGCCCAGAACTAGGCATATTCGTAGATCAGTGAAGAGAAGATGAACCACTCAATCCATGAAATCACTGGGAAAGTAAATATCAAAATCAATCCGCAGGGCTGTGTAAATTTCTGGAGCCTCCAGGGGAAGAAGTCACTCCCAAGCTCATTCAGTTTGTTGGCAGAACTCAGCTCTTTACAGACATAGGACTGAAGTCCTGTTTTCTTGCTGGCTGTCAGGCAGGAGATGGACTCTGTTCCTATAGCCCGCCCACACCTCTGGTTGTGTTCCCTGTGGTCCCTCTCCAGCAAGAGTGGGCTGGGCCCTTCTCATGGTTCAAATCTCTCTGCTTTTCCTTCTACTCCCTCTCTCTGATTCCAGCCAGAGGAAATGTTCTGCTTTCAAGGGCTTGTGTGATTAGATTGGGCTCACCCAGATAATCCAGGATAAGCTCCCTATGTTAAGGTCTGTAACCCTTAATAATATCTGCAAAGTCCCTGTAGAATATGACAACATATTCCAGGGATTAGGGCATGGACATATTTGGGGACCATGCTGCCTATCACACTCACCAATACTGTATCTTCACTTTCTGTTATTTTCTGAGTTACATTTATTATTTTCTTCCTCTCTTGTTCTATTATGGAGACAGATTTTAAATGTCCAAATATACACTTGAAACAAATCTGTGTATTCATATACTCTAATGCAGGCCTCCTTACGTTTTTACATCATGACATATTGAGAAAATGGAAATATTTATTTGCTACACTCAGGTAAACTAGAGGAATGCAGGAGCATCTTTATGGAGCTTGGTTCATACTTGGTTCAGAACCTCATTACGTTTTCTTATTCTATAGCTATAACAGGAAGAATTAGTATGTGTTGGGGAAGTTCTGGGGAAGACATTAAATATAAAATATGTATAAAATTTCCAAATATTTTTCAAATCTATAAATGAGAATCTTGAAGCTACTTTGGATATATATTTCAACATCAGATTTGATGCCTGAAATATCTGTATGCACTTCCCGAACAAGACCTTTTAATGATGATCTCTTCAAATTTTTTTTGACCTTTGACCAGAAACTCTGTTCACACAAAATGCCTGGTAAAAATGTAAAGCTACTTTTCCAAAACTTCAAAAATGTACAATAGTTGGAACTACATTTAAAGAACTTAACCACACTTCTGTTTCTTTCAGCGACAAGGGTCATATTGAAATTTCTTGCAACAAGAAAGGATTTTAAACCACATTGAACTTCTCCATGTCGAGTATTTCAAAATAATGACAGAGCTCTAATTTTCAGGATCCTCACACGTTATCAGAGCAGTTATTCGATGGCTAATGTAAATACCACTAAAAAAGGTATTTCTGCCACAAACGGGGAAGAATCCATGTGAAAAGAAAGGTTCAGAGTTGCCTCTAGAAGTTGCAGCCCATAAAACCTCCCCCGCTCCCACCCTGTGCCTCCTTTCTGCTCCCAACCATGTAGCCAGCTGCACCTCGGGCTGCAGCCACACCACTGTAGCAACCAAACCCCAAACCTGCAGCAGCTCCTGGGGAAGAGCTCCAGCGCTGGATGGAAGTGAACTCCACAGCTGACACAAAGGTCAAGTCCAGGTGCTAGAGCTCTGCACACAGATGAGGACCACAGAGTGCCCTGGAGGAACCCGCTCTCTCCATCACATTCCAGGGGACCCAGTGAGAGATTTCTCGTGGCTCCATGCCCTTCGTTCCTTATGGGTTTAATCAATTTTAGAATTTTCTGCACTTTGCAGTTTATCAGTAAGAATTCTGAATTTTACCTGGAAAATGTTTCTATTTGCCCTTTGAATCATAGTTACTCCGGAAATAAAATTCTAGATTTCTAGACTGACTGCTATTTTCTCTGCTGTCAGTCTAATCATTTTCCTTTACTGGTCATCTGTCTCTTCTCTCTGGATTCTTTTAAGATTTTTCTCTTTGTCTTTAATATTACCCTATAATTTTCCTTTGATTCACCTCATGTGAGTTAATTTTTAATATAGGCTGCTCTGGATCCATAATTCAATGTCTTAATCTCTTTTATGGAAGCTTCATGTACATATAACAAAATGCACAGATCTCGGGAAGTTTGCTGAGAACTGGCAGGAGGAAATCCACACTCTAATCATGATAGAGCAAAATAATTCTATCACCACAGAAAGTTCCTCTGTGCTGCCATTAAGTGAAATGGTACCTGTAGAGTCAGCCACCATTACGATGCCCATCACCACAGATGAAGAAACGAGTGCTGTCTGTCCTATAATTTCTTACAAATGGAATCATACAGTCTGTACACTTTTGTGACTGGCTTCCATTTGGTCAAAATAATCGTTTGGAGATTGATCCATGTTCTATGTTTATCAGTAGTTCATTGCTTTTTATTGCTAAGCACGCATCCATAATAGAAATATGCCGTAATTACTTGATATGTTGATGGACATTTGACATTTGACATTTTGGCTATTATAAACACAGTGGCTATGGACATTCTCATTCAATTCTTCTTGTAGACGTATGTTTTAATTTTCTTGTGTAAATACCTAGGAGTGGAATTGCTGGGCTGTAGGGGAAAGTTTAATTTTACAAGAAACTGTCAAACAGTATTCTACAAAAAGTTGTATCATTGTACACTGCACATTGTCACCTGTGGAAAACGAGAGTCATGGTTGTTTCACATTCTTGCTGACATCTGGTCTTGTCGGCCTTTATTAAGCCATTTTTGGTCAGAATATAAAGATGTCTTTTGGTTTAAATTTGCATTTCAGTGATGATTAATGATGCTGAGGACCTTTTTATGTATTTATTGGTCATTTGTATAATATCCCTTTGTAAACTTTCAAGTTTTTTTGTAATTTTTAATGGGGTTCCTATTCTTTATCTTTAGAGGTTCTTTGTACATTTTTGATGCAATTCCTTGGTCAGATATATACACTGCAAATACTTTCTCCTAGCCTGTAATTTGTATATCCATTTTCTTAATCATATTTTTTTAATGAACAGAAATGTTCGATTTCGATAAAATCCAATTTACAAATTTTTTTCTTTTATGGTTCTTTTTTTGGACATCCCAAAGACATAAATGTGTTATGTTTATATCTGAAGATGTGAGTTTCATATTTAGGTTTGAGTTTTACATTTAAAGTTTGGACTAAAATCAATCTCAAATAATTTTAGTGTACGGTGCAAAAGACCATTTTTTTCCATACAATTTTCTAGTTGTTTCAGCACTCTTTATTGAAAATAATTCTTACCTCCATTGAATGTCTTTGGTGACTTTGCAAAAATTAATTGATCATATTAGTAGGAGGCTATTATTGGTCTCTGTTCTGTTCCATTGACCTATTCATCTGTCCTTACCCTGATGTCACATAGTCTGACTTGCAGTTTTATATTGTCATGAAATTAGGTATGGTAATTCTTCCAATTTTCTACTTTATCAAGATGATTTTATTTCTTCTAGCCCTTTTGACCTTCCATATACATTTTAGAATCCATTTATCAATTTCTGACCCCAAAACAAAAGCTTGCTGTGTTACGTTGTATCTATAGACTAATTTAGAGAGAACTTACACCCTAGCAATATATTAAGGATTTTGACCCATGAACATGTTCTCTCTCTATTTACTAAGATTTTATTTACTTTTTCCCTGCAGTATATGCTTTTTATTGCCAAGGTCATGCACATATTTTACTATATATATTCTTGAGTATATTTTGATTTTTTATTCTAATGTAAGTAGTCTTTTTAAATTTTATTTCTTTCTTTATATACAGAAACAAATTCATTTTGTATACTGAGCTTCAATTCTGAACCTTGCTAAATTCACTTGTTAGCTCTAGTAAGAATTTTTTTTTTATTTCTTTGGATTTTTTTATGGACATAATCATGTCATCTGCAAATAAAAATATTTTATTTCTTCCTTTCTGATCTTAATGCCTTTTCTTTCATAATTTCACTGGCTAGGATCTCTAGTACAAGTAAGCATCCGTGCCTTGTACCCAGTCTTAGTTGCAAGTGATCAGTATTTCGACATTAATTATGATGTTAGCTATTGTTTTGTATAGCTTCCCTTTATCCAACTGAAGAAATTCCCTTCTAACCCCACTTCGCTGATTGTTGGTTTTTTTTTTTTTTTTTTTTGGCGGTACGCGGGCCTCTCACCGCAGTGGCCTCTCCCGTTGCGGAGCACAGGCTCCGGACGCGCAGGCCCAGCGGCCATGGCTCATGGGCCCATCCGCTCGGCGGCATGCGGGATCTTCCCGGACCGGGGCACGAACCCACGTCCCCTGCATCGGCAGGTGGACTCCCAACCACTGTGCCACCAGGGAAGCCCTCGCTGATTGTTTTTTTCATGAAGAAGTGTTAGATTTTGTCAAATACCTTTTATGAATTTATTGAAACGTCAGATTGTTCTCTATCCTGTTAATGAGGTGTAAACTGTTGCTCATCTCTAACAGGCTCTCCTGAAATCTGGGAGATTTACTGATTTTATTGATTTCGGGAGATTTACTGGGTTTTGCCTTTTGCATGGCTATTTATCTTTTGAATCAGTTATGTATCTATTACCTGATATTTATATGCTGTGCAGTAGGGATACCTTGTGTATCATTTCAGTCCTTTGTGCTACAGAAGTTTCATTTGTCTTTAGAAGTTTACCTTTCTGGATGCAAATATTTCCTGGGAACAATAAACCTTTTTGTGAATTGTTTTAATTGTTTTAACCAGGTTCTGCAATACTAAGGCATGTCTATGAAAAGATGATTCCACTTGTGCCCCAATTATAGCTCAGGAGCTCAGGAAGCAGTGAAATTTTCTACTGTCTTAACAGGTCTATAAATGGGTATAGCTATGTTGAGATTAGAATAGTCAAAAAGACAAACAACCTCTAATTTGTCCTTTCTCCAGAGGTCAAAACCATTTAGAAGTCACATTCTACTAATATGGAGGGTCTTTTTCCATTTTCCATTAATTACATTTCATTAATTAGGAGTCAGTCAAACAGTAACATTTACTGAGCACTAAGTAAGACCAAAGGAAACCTGAGGCCCTCAAGGCTGTAACTCACATCCTTCTGGACCTTCCATCTTATATAGCAAGACAGGGGTGACACATACAAAACACAAATGCACAAACTGGCACAAAAGGTATGTTGTAAATTTGATTTGAAATAATGAGGGACTAAGAAGTTTCTCTCAGAGCAGAGGAAATAATACTGGAAAATGTGTACTGTTTTAACTTTTTAAATAAGTTAATAGGTAGTTAGAATAAACACTTACTAAGGTGACTTCTAGTTCTAATAGTTTGTGATTCTGAAAGATTGTCTAAAACAAATTCAAAATTAAATATTTGGAAAGAGGGAAAAAAAAGGAAAATGAGGAGAGGACATCTGTACCCATGAGGTCTGGTCTCCTCAACTAGCTTTACAAGGGAGATTTGAGAAAAATGTTAGGAGTCTCTATAATTGATTTTCTGTGGATTCACTGCATAGTGTATTGAAACAAAAGGCTGTTACAATATGAGAATTCTTTAAAAAGTAAATTTAATATCTCTCAGATTGGGCTGTATTTTCCATAGCACTGCTTGGCTACTAGCTAGTCACATATTCTTTTATTCCTAGCAGTCCGTGTGGAAAAACAGCAAAGGTAAAAAGCAACTTAAAGGCTCCTAAGTTCTCAGTCCACTTAGCATTCTGTCCCCCCAGACCCAGAGTAGAGCTATTTTAGATGCACAGTTGGACACAAAAGCCAGTAACTAAAATCTGTATTTCAGTCACTTGATGGGAAGAATTATATATATTAACATTTTCTGTTCAGGTAGGAAGAATCTCATGACCTATTGCTCAAGAAAAATAAAGTTAAAACGCTTAACTTCTTTCTACCAGATCGTACCTTATTTTTGCTCAAAATATCAAGGGTATTTTTTGCAGAAATAGGAAAATCCATTCTAAAATTCATATGGAATCTCAAGGGAGCCTTAACAGCCAAAACAATCTTGAGGAAGAAGAGCAAGCCTGGCGGTCTCATACTTCCTGACTTAAAAACGTACAACTCTCCAGCAATCAATACAGTGTGGTATTGGCATAATAACAGACCTATAGAACAATGGAAGAGAACATAAACCTCAGAAAGAAACTCACATATATGGGCACATGATTTTAGTCAAGCATGCCAAGATCATTTAACGAGGAGAGGACAGTCTTTTCAACAAATGGTGCTGGGAAAACTGAATACCCATATGGAAAATAATGAAGTCGGACTCTTACAAAAGACCACATACAAAAATTAACTCAAAATGGATCAAAGGCCTAAGGATAAAGGCTAAAAAACTATAAAAGTCTTAGAAAAAGTATCATAGGGGAAATGCTCCATGACCTAAGCTTTGGCAATGACATCTTGGATAGGACAGTAAAATCAGAGACAACAAAAGAAAAATACATAAATTAGATTTCACCATAATTAAAAACTTTAGTACATCAAAGAATACTATTAAAAAAGTGAAAAGATAACCCAAGGAATAGGAGAAAATATGTGCAAATCATGTATCCGATAATTAATATCCAGAATTTAGAGAGAATGCTTATAACTCAAAACAAAAAGCAAACAACCTGATTAAAAAGCGGCAAAGTATTGGAACAGACATTTCTCCAACGAAGACATACAAGTGGCCAATAAGCACATGAAAAGATGCTCACATCATTAATCATAAGAGAAAAGCAAATCAAGACCACAAGGAGATACCACCTCACACCTGTTAGGATGCTATTAAATACATAAATACATACATACATACATAAATGTTGGTGATGATGTGGAAAAACTGGAACTATGCGTATTGCTGGTGGGAATGTAAAATGGTACAGCCTCTGTGGAAAACTGTATGGAAATTCCTCAAAAAATTAAACATAAAATTCCCATATGATCCACCAATTTCACTATGGCTATATATTTAAAAGGATTGAAAGCAGGGATTCAAACAGGTATTTACACACCCATGTTCGTAGAAGCATTGTTAATAAGAGCCAAATGGTGGAAGCAACTCCAGGGTCCATTGACAATTGAATGGACAAACAAAATGTGGTTTATACACAAAATGAAATGTTATTCAGCCTCAAAAAGAAGAAAATTCTGACACATGCTACAACATGGATAAATCATGAAGACATTATGCTAAGTGAAGTCGGTCACAAAAGGAAAACACTGTATGATTCCTCTTACATGAGGTTATGTAAAGTAGTCAAATTCATACAAATTTCATACAAATTCAGACAGAAGGTAGAATGGTGGTTACTAGGGGTTGAAGAGGGTGGAGAAGAGGGAATACGTGTTTAATGGATACGAGACTTTCAGTTTGCTATGATAAAAATGTTCTGGAGATGGATAGAGTTGAGGGTTGCATGACAATGTAAATGTACTTAATATAATTGAACTGTACACTTAAAATTGTTAAAATGGTAAATTTTATGTTATATACATATTAACACAATAAAACAAATAAATGTTTAAATATAAAAGGTTTTTACTGGGATATACTAACTTGAAGGCCTTAGTTAAAAATGTTAAGATTTGAGAGGAATGTGAAATGTGGGTATTCAGTCAGTTACCATCATTTGAGATATATAACCTTAAGTTTCATAGAAGAGTTACCTGCAAGTGCAAAGTGACTCTTAATATTTGTATTTTCAAGTTCATCATTAAAGTATTTTACTGAAGAGGGAACTTATCTCTAAATTTCATTTCATTAATTTTGTCCTCTATATATTTGCCCATTATATTTCAGATAAAAAACTGTACAAATAAAATGGCAAATACATTTTTGAGAAATTATAACTAATTATGTTACTCTGTCTCCTATGTCACCACAGTTACTGTATTATTGTGAATATCCTTATATAAACACACATTTTCAAAAAGGGCTCTGACAGCTACCTGTCACTTTTCCAGTGTGCCTACAGGCAAGACAGAATTTAGCCTATTTCAGCCAAAAACACTTTCTAAGCAGAAGATATGACGATACTCTGTGACAAAAGAATTGGGAGCATGAAAAACTTACGACATTTTTCACAATTGTAGGATCCTCTGCTGCAGGTGTTTTCTCAAAATGTCAGTAATAATTGTCCTTTTCAAAGGACAATGCGTACTTACAAAATCTCAAAACTTCTTTTAAATTACCATTTCTGAAAAATCTTGAAATTCCAATTTTATGCCCATACCTTTGAAACTAACATACCTAAATTCTCTTTGCCACATTGTTGACAGCTTCACTGGATGGATATTAAAACTTTATTAATAGTTCAGAGAATGATGTCAGCATCATGCTGGCATAACGTCCCTTGTTTTTGCCTTCCCCCAACAACAAAAATTTGGCCTCCATCCACAGACTAAAATACTTTTGAGGGATCTGTGAGGTCCAGAGGAATTACAAGGGACCTGGGACGAGTTACAACAGGTAACAAGCATACAGACCTCCGTCCCGGCTAGGGACCCTGCAGTGGCCCATATCCGGCCTCCAGCCCCTCTCAGCCATGGTCCAGGAGTCCCTGGAGCACAGTGACCTAGAATCACCTATGAAAGAGAGTCTCCTTGGAGGGCCAGGTTTCCAGAGAAGCTCCAGCACACTGCTGGAGCAAACAAGTTGATTTGGATGTACTGGAGTGTGTAAGAGGTTTGACTTTTTCCACATCACCCCTCCCCAAAGGTGGCACAGTTTAGGGATAAAAGAGATCTTCCTCTGACCATGATTTCTCCTACAGGAAAAAGGGAGAGTGTAGGAGGGAGCTTTCCCAGATATATGGGATGCTGCCAAAGGGGCTCATTTCCTTCCTGCCCCGTCCAGAGAACTGAATCATGAGCTCCCTGATGAGACCAGAAGAGGTGGGAAGAGGGCAGATAGGACCCTCAGGAAACATTAATGGGATACAGGTTTTACTATCTGCATTGCAGAGTCAATCAAGAAGCCTCACCCACAGATCCACTATGCCCTTGTGGCCAGCTCTCTGTGCACGCTCCTGGTGGTGACAGCAAGAATGGGCTTTGGCAGGTGGCCAGTGAGCACACAGATAAAATCATCTGACTCTTCAGGCCAGGGAGAGATTACAAACTTGAGCTTCAGCACCTCCTGTAGGAAAACGAAGAGAGGCTGTCAGCACTCAGGCTGGTGTGTTGCAAGATCCAAAGAAGGCTCACAAGCTTAAAAATTCTGCCACAAAGGGAGCAAGAAGACGGAGCAGGTGTACCCATAGAAGGTCTGAGGTAGCCACAGGTTCTCTAGCAGGGTTAACAGAAGTTATCTTTCTCCCGAAGGCAGTCAGTAAAGACTTGAAAAGGTGACTGCTACTTCAAATGCAAAGACAGCAATGCAAAACATCACAGAATATTTAAAAAATCAAGGTAACATGAAACTACAGAAAGACCACAATAACCTTCTGGGAACTGAAGACAAAAACATGGAGATCTGTGATTTACCCAATTAAAAATTCAGGAGAGCTGTTTGAAGGAAACTCAATGAGCTACAAAAACAAACAAACAAAACAGAACACAAAAAGGCAATTCAATGAAGTCAGGAAAACAATACATGAATAAAACAAGAAGCTTAACAAAGATACAGAAATCACACCAAAAAATTCTGGAACTAATGAATACAATGAATGCAATGAAAATGCAATAGAGAGAGCACCAACAGCAGACTTGGTGGAGCAGAAGAAAGACTCTGTGAGACTGAAGACAGGAAATTTGAAATTATCCAGTCAGAGGGGGACAAAGAAAAATGAATGAAAGAGTGAAGAAATCCTATGTGATCTATGGGACACCAGCAAAAGAACAAGTATGCAAATCACTGGAGTTCCAGAAGGAGAAGAGAGAGAGAGAAGGGGGCAGAAAGCTACTTAAAGAAATAATGGCTGAGAACTTCCCAAATCTGGAGAGAGATTTGGACATCCAAGTTCATGACGCTCACAGGTCACCCAACAAAATCAACTTAAAGAGATTCTCTCCAAGGTACATTGTAATAAAACTGTCAAAAATCAGAGACAAAGAGAAAAATCTTAAAAGCAGCATGAGAAAGAAAGCTTGTAACTTACAAGGGAACCCCATAATTTTATCTGCAGATTTCTCAGCAGAAACCTCACAAGCCAGGAGATCATGGGATGATACACTCCAAGCGCTGAAAGAAAAACACTGCCAGTGAAGAGCACTTCACCCAGCAAAGCTGTCCTTCAGAAATGAAGGAGGGATGAAGACCTTCCCAGACTAACAAAAGCTCAGAGAATTCATCACCACTAGGCTTGCCTTTCAAGAAAGGCTGAATGGTGTTCTTCAAGCTGAAAATGAAACGTGCTAATTAGTAACATAAAAACATGTGGGAAAAAAAATACAACACACCTGTAAAGGTAAGTATTATATAGAGCAGATTCAGAATACTCTAATACTGTAATATGGTGCAGTATTAAACACTTAACTCTAGTTAACCTTTTATAAAGGTTAAAGGACAAAAATACTGAAAATGTACAGCTACAATAATCTGTTCATCAGCACAATATAAAAAGAGCTGAATTGTGACATCAAAAACATAAAAGTGGGGGGGAGTCAAAGGATGGAGTTTTTGCACGCAACTGAGGTAAAGCTGTTAGCATAAAATAGATGGTCATAACTAAGATATTTTATGGAAGCCTCATGGTAACCACAAAGCAAAAACCTACAGTAGATTCAAAAAAGATAAAGAGAAGGGAATCAAAGAAAACAATTACAGCAAATCACCAATTCACAAAGAAAGGAGCAAAAAGAGAGGAAGAAAGGAACAAGGGAGCAACAAAACAGCAAGAAAACAATAAGATGCATTAGTGAGTCCTTACCTATCAATAATTACTTTAAATGTATATGGATTGAATTTTCCAATCAAAAGACATAGAGCAGCTAGTTTAATTTAAAAAACAAGACCCAACTATAGGCTTCAAGGGCACGCATAGACTCAAAGTGAAGGGATGAATAAAGTTATTCCATGCAAGTAAAAGCTGAAAGAAAGCAGGGATAGCTATTCTTATATCATACAAAATAGACTTGAAGCCAAAAATGGTAAGAAGAGACAAAGAACGTCGTAAGAGAATGATAAAGGGGTCAATTCATCAAGAAGATACAGCAGTTTAAGTGTATCTGCACTCCACATTGGAGCACCTGAATATATGAAGCAAAGAGTAACAAATCTGAAGAGAGAGACAATACTATAATAGTAGGTAACTTCAAAACCCTCCTTTCAGCCATTGATAGATCATCCGGATAAAAAATCAATAAGGACATATTGAACCCTTTTGCACTGTTAGTAGGAATGTAAATTGGTGCAGCCACTATGGAAAACAGTATGGAGGTTCCTCAAAAAATTAAAAAGACAAATATCATATGATCCAGATCCCACTTCTAGCTATGTATCAAAGGAAATGAAATCAGGATCTCAAAGAGATAGCTGCACTCCCATGTTCACTTCGGCATTACTCACAATAGCTGAGAGTTGGAAACAACCTAGGTGTCCATCAACAGATGAATGGATAAAGAAGATGTGGTATATACATACAATGGAATGTTATTCAGCTATAAGAAAAAGGGAAATTCTGCCAACTGTGGCAATATTGGATGGACCTTGAGGGCATTATGTTAAGTGAAAAAGTCAGACAGAGAAAGACAAATACTATACGATATGTGGAATCTAAGAAAGCCAAACTCATAGAAACAGAAGAGAATTATGGTCACCAGGGGCTGGGGGGTGAGGAAAATGGGGAGATGTTGGTCAAAGTATACAAACTTCCATTTTTAAGAAAAATAAGTTCAGGTGATCTAAGGTACAGCATGGTGACTATAGTTAATAATATTGTATTATACACTTGAAAGTTGCTGAGAGTAAATCTCAAAAGTTTTCACCACAAAAAATAAATGGTAACAATGTGATGTGATTGGAGGTATTAGCTAACACTTTGATGGTAATCATTTTGCAATATACAAGTGTATCAAACCAACACCTTAAACATACACAATGCTATATGTCAAGTGTATCTCATAAAGTCGGAACATTTTTTTCATATATTGCCTCTCCTTTAGTGACTCTAAAACATTTTAACAAAAATGGGTGATTTTAATAATTTTATTTAGCAAATATAATTAAGTATCCACTGTGATTCAGATACTATGTTAAATGCAAATTATACAAAGAAGAATGAATAATCTATTATGTATTGATTTTTTTTTTTTACAAATCCATGAAATTAAAGGGAAATTAATATAGTTGACTGTTGGCTATATGGGTAAGTAAAATGTGAATGTAATTAAGAGCCCTTATTGTTGCTGATTTCAGTATTATACTGCATTAAAACTGTTTTAGCAGAAACGTTAAATTAATCGCTTTGTGTTTTGCCCTCTCCTATTCTCACTGACCACCCTCTGGTAAAGTATGCTGAAGGACTGCAAAGTAGTCAAAAGATTAGCAGCCAAGAGCATAAAAAGGAAAACAAAACCAAATAAGGAATCTCTGCAAGGAATTTTAAGTCAGAATGAAGAACATCTCTAAACGTGTACATGGAGACACTCTTATAAGCATTGAGTCACACTGAAACACATTTTTGTTAATAATGTAGAAGGTTTAGCAGAGCAAGTGCTCTAACAGAGCAATACTTTTAACTTGAAAGCACAAGCTCTCTTCTATAAACAAAAATATTTCTTTCATGCTGCTCTGGAAGCACAAAATTTGGTTAGCAATTTTTGAAAGACATCATTAGGTCTTCAACACACCATTCCTTTCTTGTAGGTCCAACTCCTCCCACAAAGGTTCTAAATGACATGCTCATCTTTGAAGCGCACAGTTTCCATTGACATCAAAGGCCATGTGAGGCAACCAGGCTGCTATAGCATTCTTGTCAAACGTGTTGGAATATGAGCCTTGAGAAGAAAGTACAAATTCTAGCTCTGAAGCTCAACTTTTCCCTCATCTTAAAATGAAGCATCCTATATGTTTACAAATCTGATGGAGCCCAAATCAATTAACTTTTTCTTTGTTTATAAATACTATACTTTACTCATAAATGGGTTTACTGCATGCTGATCTGTAATAGCCCCTTTGTCTCCACAGCAAAATGGTCTACCTTGTATTTGAATCAGCTACTCCATGATAAATTCCTGTATAATAGGTAAAAACTAAGTAATTATTTTTAACAATGGTAATCAGAATTTACATATATTTTTTGGCATGGAGCTATAAACGTATGTCAGAAGAAAATGAGTAAATGCTCTTTTCTTTCAAATATTAGCTCTTTGACCTAATGATCAGACTCAGTAATATTAAGGAGGATGATCTAATAGGGAGAGTAGTAGGATGATTATCTTTGCAGGTATTTTTACCATCATTTTCTGCTTTTTTGACTTCTTGGTTCTTCATATTAAGTTATTTTTGGGGGAACCAATCTTGCCTATTGCTACCTAACAAATTACCCCTGTAAGTTATTAGCTTAAACCCACCCATTCGTTCTATTACATCTCACTTGGTCAGTGAGGAACCAGGGCAGGGCTCAGCTGGATAATTCATAGGCTCCGTATGGCACTGATGAATGAGGGCACTTGGTGGTATGTAGCTGGCAGAGAGCTGGTCCCAAGGATGCAAGACACCTTCACTCACACGTATGCCCCTTGGTGAGGACTGTTACAAGTCTAGACTCAGTTCGGAGTGTCAACTGAAGGACCTACAGGTGGTTTCACCCTCACGGCTGTGTCAGAATATTCCTACTTTTTACACGGCAGCTCAGGGCTCCCAGAAAGTCTATTCCAAGCTGACATCTTCTTAAGAACTTGGACCTCATACATAACACAGCATCACTTCCACTACATCACATTGGTCAAAGCAATGAGGACCTAGCTAGGTTCAAGGGGAGGAGACATGGATCTGACCTCCCCTGAGGAGCATCAAAGAAACTGCAGCCACCTTGAATCTGTCCCATCAACAAACTCTCCTGAATGCTTGCTCCACGTCCTGGAGATACAACTTACAGTGCTTTAGCTTCAGACTTCCTACATTCTGACCTATCTAACCCTTACTAAATCATCTGGCTACTGCTTTTAGTTAAAGAATTACCTTGGGCTTCCATGAGTTTCTTCTAATCACGGAAGAAACAGAGAATACAAAAAATAGAATTGTAGTATGCATTAATTTACCAAATATCTATTTTTAATAATAAAACAGGCGTATATTTGTTACCATACCTTGCTATTATCAAGATTAATGTAGTAACAATATTAAATGTAAAAATCATTTTACTGATAAAGAAATAAAAATATATGTCAAATTCAATCAATAAGCATTAGTCTATGAGTTAGCAACCCTATCTCCCCACCCCCACCCCATTTCAGGGATTGCGATCTGAGGCATTTAAATATTAAGCAACTTTCTTAGGGTCCCCCAGCTGGTAGATATCAGAGCTGGGACAAGCTGCCTCCCTGTGATTGAGTACATACATCACATCAGTGCAATCGAATTACATCACTAGTTTAACGCAAAATTCTACACTCATGTTTAATGTCATTTATCCTCATTCTCTGTGAAACCTCGAAGCTCAAAATTCAGACGTTCTTATGATGATGTATGTACCATCTCTCTTAAAAATCTCAAGGCATTTATATGCAAAACCTCCCCTCTGAGCTCTAAGGACATAATAATTTATATTTATGCCCTATATGACTTGGAGATAATTCCATAGCAGTTGGTCTACTTTTCCCCATCCACCCTACTAATGTTCAGTCACTGCACTTTTGACAATCCACTGACATCCAATTAGCAGAAAACATCTTGGTAAATGCAAGCATCATGCCCATTTTGACAGACCTGAGGTAGGCTAATAAAGAAGAGGGAAGAACTAATTGACACGCAGGTAACTGCATTGGTGTTGGCCTTAGTATGCCAATTAAGCACAATGATCTCACATTTTAAAGTCTACAGAACGATTTTTATCATTTAATGAGAACGCATTATTATTAAATATTTAAATAATAGCCCTTACAAAGCATATTTTCAGCATCTCCAGTGTGCACAATTTTTAACACTGTTGGCACGTGAGATTACTTAGCCTCAGTAAATTTAGAGTGTAAATGACATATATCTCTGGCCTATGTCTAATAAAGAAAATTAGAGAGAAATATGAAATCTATAAGTTGTACAAAATGTGCATTTATATATAAATAAAATCTGTGGAAATAAAATTATAATTGGCATGAATCAAAAAATTTCTGAAGTTGGTTCTTCAACTGACCAATAATATACAGTAAATTTGCTTGCTACATCTTCACCTAATGAATAAAACCTCTCAAAAATCATACACGCTTTTTAAAAAAATGTTTCAAATTATCATGATTGCATCTCTCTCGTAAGCAGTTTTTTGGTGATAAAATTCAAGTAAACAATTTTTGTTTTTAAAGTATTTACTATACAAAATGTAAAACAAATACAAATACAAAAGAATAGTATAGTAAAGCCCTTTTTACTCATCACCCAGCTTCAACGTTTTTCAAATCATGGCCATTATTAGTCCATCCGTACTCTCATCAACACCCCAACTTCCTGCTTTGATGCAAATCTCAAGTATGATATCATTTCATCTGTAAACAAGTGTTTAAAATTTTAAATTGTGCTAAGTTAGGATATTTTACGAAATCAATGAATAATGAGTTTCAATTTTAATAATTTTTAAAGGACTGAATAACAAATTAGTGTTTGAAGTAGACTTGAATTGTCAGTATTTATTCTACAGGAGAAATAACTATTTTTCAAGAAGTTAGGGAGTTATCATTGGGCAGTCAATACTGCTTATGGCAAAATCATTGTTATTAATTTCATTAGCGACTCAATATTAACCTGGCTTAAGCCACCGAGTATTATTTTTTATTGTTTAGACCACATCTAATTTCAAAACACTGAAATGGTCTTTCATTGTTTAAAATAACACTGAAAATAAAAAATACATATTTAAAATAACATGTGATTTAATTTTTAAAATTTATTTACTAATTCAAACTGGTCCCTATCCACTAGTGAAAACCAGCAATGTTTTATAGTAATTACAAGCTAAATCTTTAACTGACAAAATATGAAAATGTATGATAAGTCATAATCCCCTTCATTCCACAACAATTTACCAGTCACTTATTGTATGTACATGGCTGCTCCATGTATTAGAGATAAAATAGCAAACAAGACAGACAAAGCTCCCATCCTCGTAGAGCTTATAGGAAAACAGACAGCTAAGAAACAGAATTATAAATGTATCATATAATACCACCCACCAGTAAGTCCCCTATAGAAAGATAAAGCCAAGTGAGGTGACAGTCGGTGGCTTGGGGGAGGTGCAGTTTGATTGATGGATTCCTGAGAAGGCAACCTGTGTGCAGTAACTTGAATGAAGTAAGGGAATGAGCCCTGCAAGGATTTAGAAGAATACAGCAAGAGCAAAAGCTTTGAAAAGGGAATAAAACTAATGTCTTAAAGGCACTGCAGGAAGACCACTGAGCTCACACAGAGGGGGAGGGTGTAAAGCTGGGGGAGATGTGATCTGCCACACTGTCAGAATCCACATCATATGAGAACTTATAGGCTGAAGTAAGGACCATGGGTTTTATTCTGAGTGTGTGTGTGTGTGATGATAACCTATTAAAGGATGACAAGCAGGGAAGGAAAGTGATCTAATTTTGAGGTTCAAAAGAGCACTCTGGCTTTTATATGAAGAATTAACCACAGAGCAACCACTGTGGAAGCAAGAAGGTAAGTGGAAATGCAACTGAATGTCCAGAGAAGAAAGAGCGATGGCCCAGCAAGGGTGGTGGATGTAGCGATAGTTGTCAGACTTCGAATATATTTTTTAAGTAGAGCTATAGAGCTTGGTGATGGATTGAATGTGGAATTGGGCACAATAATAGTCAAGGTAGACTTTTAGGATTTTCACCTGAAAACTAAGTAGATAGTGATGCCATTTAAGCAGTAAGAAGAACTAGGGGAAAGCAGGTTTGCAGGGAGTAAATCAGGAGTTCTATTTTGGTCGTGTTAATTTTGCGACGCCTATGAGGCTAGACTAGATTTAGGTAAACGTCGAGTGCACGAGTCTGATGCTTGGGAGGGAGGTTGTGGCTGGAGATATACGTTTGGAATCCATGAGTGTGTGAACCAGACTTCAAAGCATGAAGATGAACAGGTTATCTAGGGAGAGAGTGTCAGTGGAGAAGAAAATCAGGCTGAGGACTGATCCCTGCAAAGATGGGGAGTTCCACTAACACAACAGTGTAAATCAACGATACTCCAATAAAAATTTAAAAAAAGCAAAAACAGGCAGTCTGTTTAGCTAGAAATCCCAGCCCAGGTTAGCCTGTAGACAGATGCTCTATGGCTCCGTAGAGTGACGGACTGGTACCACACTTTGTTCAATGAAAGAATTCAGGGAGTTCTAATATTATGTTTTTGATGCTTATTTGTAATGAAACCTGAGTCAGGGGTAGCATACTCATAGATGGTTGAATTTTAAAGCTACCAGGAACAACTTGCATGTTCATTTTTCTTAAGGAAATATACCCCTTGATATCCACTGTTAAAAAAAAAAAAAAAACCCTTTTTGTAGCACAGGTTAATTATGTACTGGGCCAGATTTGGCATTCTTCACGTGAAAAGTTGTGATTGGGTGCATTTCACTGTATGGTTAAAATGATGAGAGAATATTTTAATTTGTGCTAAATAAAACACGAGAACAGAAAGAACAATATTTTTCCTACCAAGACAAAAGATAAGGAGCAACCAGAGGGAGAGGAGGAAAGGCAGAAGAGCGAGGTGTTTAGAAGCCAAGTGCTGTGGACCCTTCCAGAAGGATGGCATGACCAGCTGCACCCGATGCTTCTGCAAGGGCAGGAGGAGAACCAAATGCTGATCACATATTTGTCCTAAGAGGAAGGTCACTGGTAAATGGTCAATGGTCCTTTGAGTGGAGTGGCAGAAATGAAAAATTTATTGAAGAAAATAAGTCAGAAAAATAGGATAACAAGAGTAGAGAAAGTTAACATAAAACTTCCAAATACTTGGTATAAATGGTACCAAAGAGATAAATTATTATTTGAAGAGTTGGTGGGTTTATGGATGATTTTTCCTTTTTCTTAAGATGAGAGAAAATAGAGCATGTATGAATGGTAAATAGAATGATGACGTAGAGAGGAAGAAAGTGGTGATGCAGAAAAGAATAAATATAATTTCAGAGAAAAGTCCGTAAGTAAGCCAAAAGATATGGGCTCCAGTACCCTAAGATGGGCACTGCCACAGTCCATCCAGAGATGCAGTTAGACTGTAGATAAGAAAATAGACAGCATGCTCATTTGGGTGGTCTGTCTACTGCCATGATTCTTGACCAACAGATCATGCGCATCAAAAGCAGTTCTGCTTTGTAGAGCTGCCCGTTCTCTTCCTGCACCTAGCACCACGCTGGAGGTTCCAGGCATGTTAGCTACAGAGTAGGGTCCCCAGAGCAGAGGCAGCAGCATCACATGGGTCCTTCTCGGAAAAGCAATTTCTCAGACCCTATCCCAGACTAACTGAATCGGAAACTCTGGGGATGGGGCCCAGTAATCTGTGTATTAACGAGCCTTCCAGGTATTCTGATGTGTGTTGAAGTTTGAAAGTTGCTGTGCTAGAGTATGAGGGAAAAGTCGCACAGGCAGCTACTAAAACTACGCTCAGCCCCATGGTTTCCAAGCAACCACTCTCCCCAGACTCACAGGCTTGCTATCAGCAGAATTCCCTGTGTGAGTGAGTTCTCATCAGCACCCAACCCACCTCCCCTTCAACAGTCTTCAAGAGCAATCTCGAAGCCTCGATAAAATAAAAAATTATCCTTCTTAGACTATATTCTTTCAGTGACCATATTCATGCCTGTAAACACCGTTTCTATACTAAAAAGCACAGTTTCTCATTTTTATGAAAACCCAATTCAACTTAAGCAAAGAGCTGTTTGCAAATGGTTTATTTTTCTGTTAGCAAGTCAACTGCAGTCATCAGTAGCCTTCATATGTCTGGAAAATAAAATACATGTATGTTGCTGGATATTAAGTGCTTTGAATATAATGATTATCTATGTCTAAAATATCACTACAAGACCAAGGGAATTTTCTTTTCCTGCCACTATTATTAGAGGAGGAAACATGGATATCGGTTATTTTGCTAAGTCATGGAAAACTAATGAATCTCTCCCCTCATGACTTGGGGTAGGAAGTTTGCATCTTGTTTTCCTAGGACGTCAGCAATAAATTCTTCTGGATGCTACAAAATCTTTATAGACGGGTGAGTATAGTACGTATCTGGAATATGATAAGCTTATGCTATCAAGACAGTATTTAAATTTGATTCTGGTTTCCATCTGTATTGATCACATTTTTAATGTAAAGAATAACCTTTTTCGGGCTTCCCTGGTGGCGCAGTGGTTGAGAGTCCGCCTGCCGATGCAGGGCACACGGGTTCGTGCCCCAGTCCGGGAGGATCCCACATGCCGCGGAGCGGCTGGGCCCATGAGCCATGGCCGCTGAGCCTGCGCGTCCGGAGCCTGTGCTCCGCAACGGGAGAGGCCACAGCGGTGAGAGGCCCGCGTAAAAAAAGAAAAAAGAATAACCTTTTTCTCATTTTAAATGCTAAAGCTCATCTCAGTGGGATGTATTATAAAGTCTGTTTAATGTGCTTCCTTTATAACATGAGCCTCACCTTTGTCATATGAAAATCCATGCCTTTTTAGATAGATAAAGTTAAAAAGAACTCCAGGCGAATATAATTAAAAACTTGGACTATATGTCTTCCGAAGAACCAAGTGATTTCTGCACTGTGGGGAGTCCTATATGCTTTCCCACTGTAGCTAAGTTCGTAAGTGCAGCTGAAAGGATCCGAGCTGATTATAATTACATTTGAAATTAGCCAATATTAGCACTGGGCCAAATACTTCACATAGCATGGTTTCCATGTTAGACAATCAATTACAGTTCAGATGAATCCATGCAAAAAATCCGTAATTTTTACTTAGGATCACAGTTTTTGTAATTTAACGTATTATTACTGCCAAGGCTTCAAAAGGTCAGGCAGAACAATGCAATTTCTAGTTCGTAAATGTTCCTTTATTGTCACAAGAGGGTGAGAAAGCTGATTGTATCCGCATGCTTGATAGGATCAGAATTTTAATTTATTTTGACATTCGCCTTCCAGAATGCTTTAAACCAGAGAACAATTCTACCTGAAAGCTGTTGAAAATTCACACAGGTGCACCGTGATGCTGGTGTCTCCTGTTAGACCCTCCTGTGCTGACCGATCCACCAGGAGCTTGCAGAGGAAACACCACAGAACACCACACCAGGGAACCGAGTCCCTGCCTGGAGGCCCAGTGGACAAGTTTCATATGTTTTCCAAATGTGAGAATTTAGCAGCACCCTGCTGCCCCCAGGAGTTCTACCTATTGCAATGGCACAGGAATCCTTCCAGAAAATTCTGTGGTTTGCTGTCTCCATGCCAGTGTATTAGACCTGAGAATAATTTTTCTTTCAATCTACAGAGTATATTTCCCAGCACCAAACTAACAGGTTAAATGTGCTCCCTCAGTTCCTCTATTACAGTGAAAAGAAAAGCAAACGAATGTTTTTCAGACATAAAGATTGGAATCCTGTTTCTGATCAGGTAAAGTAAGATTGACAAGATTTCTCTAGGATTTTAAATGGACCATCATCAAAATCTCCATATTATGGAGTAAGCTGGAAACGGATGCCACCAAGAGCATGTGCCTACAATAAAGAAGACGCAGGGCAATAAGTTATGGATGATTGAGAGAATTAATCGGATATGCAGCTCAGCCTGGATATTCAGAGCAGGGTGGGTCGAAATCAGCAAAGTCACATCCACACAAGTGTCCCGCCCCCAGGCCTTGACTCTGAATGGTCAGGGCCTCTCCTTGGAACAAAGCGTTGTCTGGAAAGCACCTGCTGAAACAGCTACTCGTGTGGAGGAAAGAGAGTCAGTCATGAACATCTCCTGACACGTTAGCTGCTCTCCTCCTTCTGTGAGGTCTGAGGACCAGATCCAGAAAGGAAAGGATAAATGTGAAGGCCTGGGGGAGGAGAAGATGAATCACTGAGACTATGAGACCCCATCTGAGGGAGACAACCTTGCAGAGACACTTCCCGGAAGGCGTGCACAGCGCAGAGGTGGTGAGCATGACCAGACGGGAGAGAGGAAGACTGTTTGCCTCAGGAGGCCGCATGCTATAGAGGGTTAGACCTGGATGCCGGGGCCAGGCTGCCTGAGTTCAAGTCCAACCTCAGCCTGCTTACTAGAAGCAGGAACAGAACAAATCTCTTAACCTCTCTGTGCCTCTGTTTTCCTCATCTGTAAAATGGGAATAACAACAGCACACACCCCCCACCGTGAGGACAAAACAGCTATTTGGAGTTGCTGCCCTGGCATTTCACAGCGTAACAACCCTGTCATGCCAGAGTCTGGACATTTAAAGAAGGACCTGAGCTTAGGATTCCTGCTCCCAGTTCCTGTTTTGCTCTTCCCAGGGCACCTTTTAAAATAACCCCTTAGAGTTGAACTTGTGAGAAGTTAGTGACCTCTGTCCCAACCCCTTAAGTAACAGGTGCTTGGTGCCCTGTGCTCTCTCTCCTGCTCACTCTGACCCAGGACAGAACTGCCCTTCCCTGTATCCCTGCGTTTCCCACCCCCACCCCCCAGATTCTGGGATCTGTAAGTGATAAATCTTGTGACTGTACTTCCTTGTACAAATGTACTGAAACTGCCCCTTCAATCAAAACAAGCTGGGGTTTTCCCTTCCCCGAAGCAGGAGCTTGGACGCTGAGGGAGCTACTGCCAACCCCTTGTGGGTGGCTTGTGCCTCACTCAGCAGGTCAGAGTCTTAATTTAAAACACCAGCTAGTAATTATTAGAAAACTGAAAATGAAAACTACAGTGAGGTACAACCTCACATCTGTCACAACGGCCATCATTAAAAAGTCTACAAATAACAAATGCTGGAGAGGGTGTGGAGAAAAGGGAAACCCTCCTACACTGTTGGTGGGAATGCAAGTTGGTGCAGCTACTATGGAAAACAGTACGGAGGTTCCTCAGAAAACTAAAAACAGAATTACCATACGACTCAGCAAGCCCGCTCCTGGGCACATATCCAGACAAAACTATAATTCAAAAAGACACATGCACCCCTATGTTCACAGCAGCACTATTACAATAGCCAAGACATGGAAGCAATCTAAATGTCCATCAACAGATGAATGGATAAAGGAGATGTGGTACATATATACAATGGAATATTCCTCAGCCATAAAAAGAGTGAAATCATGCCATTTGCAGCAACCTGGATGCAGAGATTATCATACTAAGTGAGGGAAGTCATACAGAGAAACAGATACCATATGATATCACTTATATGTGGACTCTAAAATGTGACACAAAGGAACTTATCTACGAAACAGAAACAGACTCACAGACATAGAGAACAGACTGTGGTTGCCAAGGGGGTGGTGGGAGGGGGAGGGACGGAGTGGGAATTTGGCATTAGCAGACGCCAACTATTAGATATAGGATGGATAAACAACAAGGTCCTCCAGTATAGCACAGGGAGCTGTATTCAATATCCTGTAATAAACCACAACAGAAAAGAAAAGAATACCAGCTACTGGCCCCCAACCCACCCCCTGCAAATACACACTAGGTTGTCATGAGGATCTGAATTGCAAAGCCTTCGATCCAGACCTTGCCCATGGTGATAACCACTGAAGCGATGCTCGTGTTCTCATTGTTATTACCTAAAGTTGTCCTGTCTTAAAATTAAAGACACAGGTCCTAGAGGAAAGTAAGGATGCACACGCTGCTCCACCACGTGTGCGAGCAAATTCATCCCGTTTTCTTTGCTGTGTTGCACTTGCTCGTGCTGAGTTTTTTACGAAGAGCAATTTCCAATCCTCATACCGGTTTAAACAGTACAAGTACGGTTTTCTTTTCTCCCTCCCTTATTTCCCTATTTCTTGGCAAATAAGGCAGTAAGGCAGAGAGTGATCTTTCCTCCAAAGGCCCCCGTACATGCGTGAGTCATACGTATCTTTGGAGATCAACCCACAGGGCCATTTTCTTGTCAGCTTACCGTTAAGACTCACTAACCATCTTACAAATGTTCTCAGATGCTGCCTCCCTCGTGTCAGACTGTCAAATGGCTCGTGGAGCACTCTGCAGGAACTATACTAACAATTCCTGTTTTTAGCGTCTTTAAATAGAGCAGGTGCGTTTGCAAGTGTGACCAAGGGTCTGCAAATATAATTACTTGCCGTAATTGATACTGTGAGCTATAAAGATTTCACTGTAGGATCTAACACGATCCTCAAATGTTTGCCTCAAAGACCTATCAGGCCGTTGTAAGAAACAACATAGGAATAGCAATTAAGTCACTAGTATCAGTCCTTCTAATCTACCTGCCACATACAGGTGATTTGTATTTACATGACAGAGTGATGGAACTTTTTAAAAGTCACTTTGTATTTTAGTGTCCCATTTTATTAACTTCTCCCATTTCCACGACCATCATACATGTACAGATCAATTATAAAATATCCAGTCCTCATAATTTCATTGAGGGACCATCAAGTTTATCTTCAAAAGATAAAATTATTAAAGGGTTTTCTGCTGAAGCTCCAGAAAAATAGGATTTGAAAATAATTAGGTAACCAACTAAATCACATCAATGATCTCCATGTTTCTTTCGCCGTTAATGAGACCAGAAATCATCGCCTTCCCGGCTTTGTCCAGATGATTAGGAACGTTTCCAGGCTAAAGTCAAATTTCCTCAGCAACGTTCGGGCTCAATAAGGGCAGAACTTTGGCAGTTTTTAGGGTCTAAAATCAATGCATACATGAAGACAAAGTTAAGTAAAAGGCCTATTACAGCAGCTTCGATCTGTCAGTCTTTCAGAGATGACATATTTTAGGACACCAAGCACACAGTTGTGCCAGCAGAGATTTTAATTAGCTTTCTGGCCTAACAGCAATAAGGGAGGGAGCAGAACCTGGGTCACCACTTAGTGTGTGTTTGGATCCTTTGAAAACTCACTTTTGTTCTCTTGTGAGCCGTGGCATTGACTGCCCTGCCTCCCTGCCCCACGTCCCTCTGTGGGGATTTCACAGAATGACAAATCAGCTGTGGGACAAATAGTTTCTAATTAACAGTGACAGGATATTGACTGGGGTAACAACTGCTTGATAGAGGCCAAAGAAAAGTTTTAGGGCCGTGAATTTTCCATTACATTCAGAAGTGATTATTCTCTCAAGATTTCAGCTTGATCGTTATCTTTCTACCACAGATATTGGAAAAACCCCTTCTGAAAAAAATTTACTGTTGTAGCTCAGTTGGAGGAAATGGATGAAAAGTCACTGATCAATGATCATTCTTGCCATCAATCAGCTCGTCTACTTGTAGTGCAATCTTATTAAATGCATTCATTACAAAACACTTGGATGACTGGCAACCAACCTGTGCTGTTTTTCCCTAAGGATATCATATTCTGAATATCATATTCTGAATTCTTCAGCACAGACTTTTTCCTCTTCTTTCTGACACTTGTCTTTAAATAGTGCAATGCTGCTACTGAAAATAATAGCTGAACAATTCTCCTGGTCCCCCAAGTAGCTAGACGGCTCCAGGTCCCTCAGAGCCAGCTACCCTAAAATGAAGCGGGTCCCCGAGTCATTTCCTAAGCCCCAGAGGGAGGGTCAGTCTGACTTCCCAAATCCCTCTGCTGAATATTACACATCTTTACAAGAAATATTTGATTCCTGCCATTTTAAAGATTTTTTCGTGGTCAGGAGAACGAATAAGTGCTTTGTTCCCAAATTTAAGAAGGAAGATCAGTCCATCCTAAGATGCTAGATTACTTCCTAGGAAGTAACCTTTATTCTAGAAATACAACCTAGAATAGTGTCTTCCTGACTGTGTTTCATGAAGTCCTCAGGTCCTAAATTAACTGCAACAACCTCCTTAAGGAGGAGGCATGGTAAAAGGAACTTCAGGAACATCCCCATCTCCCTTTACCCAACGAACTCCATGGGTGAAGGTCAAAGCACTGAGCAATCGGTTCCCACAGGTGCTGCCCAATCAGTATGGACACCATCTCGCTCTAATGATCATGGACAGACACGTGTTTATCAGCCTGGCATCAGCCCTAAGCAAACCCACTTGCACTGATGTTATGTACTGGAGATGAGGTTCCAAGTAAAGTTATTAAATTGTTCACTGTTAAAAGTTTTAAAAACTACATGTATACAAAAGGAAATGCTTCCATTTCTACCTGCTGCAATTGAGCACTCCTGCAACTAGTGGAAACTCAAGAACTGTTACATGGTATACAATGAATTTCCTCCACTAATTATAATAAAGTTATGTCCTCAGAAGCAGAAAAGGCTCTACACATCCAGCTAGTTCAACTACCCCTATGATCCTTGAATTCCCTCTACTGCATCCCTGCTGGTTAACAACCAGCTTCAGAGATGCTTCAGAGATGGAGACATGACATGCTACAGACAGCTTCAGAGATGGAGGCGTCCTAGCGGTAAGGCACAGCAGAGGACAAGCTCCTAATGCAGGGACCTGGAGTGGAGTGTGTATGAGAGAGAATTAATAGGAGAGAAGGTTAGAGAGACAAGCAAGGAGTGGGCAAATATGGAAGGAGTTCATGGTTTTTCTGAATGAGATGGAAGCAGAGGGTTTGGGGCAAGTAAGGAACATGAACTGACATGTCCTACCATGATCATCTGGTGCGTGTCAAGAACAGACTGAAGAGGGGACAAGGCCAGAGGTGGGAAAACCAGTCAGGAGGCTACATCAATAATCCACACAAGGTGTGACAGAAGATCAGACCAGGGCATTAGCAGAGGAGAACGCGAGGCATAGTTTGATTCCCAAGATATGCTTAAGGCAGAACCAACAGAACTTGCTGGTGAATAGAACATGGTCCCTGAAAGAGAGTGAAGCATGAACCCAAAAGCTTTATCCCAAACAGCTGGAAAGATGGTGCTGCCGTTTACTGAGCTGAGGAAGACTGAGGGGCGAGCAGGCTTACTGGGCCTGTACCAGGAGCTCCATTTTGGAGAAATCAAGTTTCAGGTGCTTTTCCAAGTGGCTGTATCAAAAAGGGATAATAGATAAATAGATAAAATAGATAATCAACAAGAACCTACTGTACAGCACAGGGAACATCGCTCAATACTCTGTAATAACCTCTATGGGAAAAGAACCTGAAAAAGAATAGACATATGTATATGTGTAACTGAATCACTTTGCTGTGCACCTGAAACTAACACAACATTGTAAATCAGCTATACTCCAATATAAAATAAAAATTTAATTAAAAAAAACACAAAAGAAACAAAAAAGGAGTGGGATGTGCAGTTGGGCACTCGGGGGAGGGGTCACCTTGGAGATTTAAATTTGGTGTCATCCTCTTATTGATGGCATTTAAAGCCATGAGACTGAGCCCTGGGTGCTCTATCACCTAAGAGAAGAAATGAGGAGAAGCCAGCAGAGGAGACTGAGAAAGAAAGGTCAAGTCAGGAGGGAAACCCGTGCTCGAAGCCGAATTAAGACCATGTTTCAAGGAGCAGAGGAGGATCTGCTGCATTGGATGGTGCTGTGGCTGTGGAACCTAAGGGCGCCATAAACAGGAAGGTGTTAGAAAAACACCTGCTAGTGTTAGTGAGAGAAAGAAATGGAGAGACAAAGACGACTCCTTCAGGCAGGCTGGCTGGAAAGGAAGTCTGTCTCACTTTGTAACAACTTAGCCAGCAGGTATTAGTACACCTATCTGACTGTTGAGGAAACTGAGGTTCCGAAGAACTAAGTTAACATCCTAAGGCAATGGAACCAAACCTCTCATGTCTGGTTTTAGCTTCTCTGCTTTCATTAAAGGGAACCTATGGTTATATGAGTATACTGGGACAACCCTAACACCAGTAATATCAACTTAAATCCCGTTCAGCTCTACTAATATTTCATCTCTCCCTCATCTTTTCTTGTGCTGTTGTTTAGAACTTTACTTTTGTCCCAATCAATTTTCATTCTGTTACAGTCATTGCATTATCCCTGAATGCTGAGATTTTTAGAATCCTGATTCTGTTCTTATACATATTTGCTATTTCCCCCCAATTTAGGTAATCTAAATATGTGAAATAGATATAATTGGGTTTTTTCCTTTTCGTTTTCCCAAGGATTCAAGTATATATACTTCATCTCAATTTTTCTTAATCAATATGTAAATATCTAGAGCTTTCTCTCTGATTAACCTAAAATACATTGCAATTTAAGTCTCATTCTCATCTAGACAGTACTTTTAAGAATTCTGATCTTTTCCATAGATCATGAAATATTATTTAACTCTGAAAAACTTCAAGTGCAGGTGTTAGCATCCATCATTCGTCCTAATTTTAAAAAATGTAATAAAAGAAAATCAACTGTTCTTCATATTTGATTTGTATATATTTATACATACATACATATATATATATATATATATATATAAAAAACGGAATCACCTTGTTGTAGACCTGAACCTAACACAACATTGTAAATCAACTATACTTCAATTAAAAAAACCTATATGTATCAAAATACATGCAAATAATATTTTTGCAAATATATATGCTATATGTGAACATCGAGGTCCATAATTAATATAGATTTTAGAAAAATTAAGAAATGACTGAGGGAAACTTTTAATAGTGGTCACCTTTGGGGAATAACACTGAGGAAGCAAAAACATGACGTGAGCTTTCATACTCACACATGTACCATTTAAACATTTACATGATACTTTTACATGAAATGCTAATTCCTGACCTATTTTCCAAAGAGCTTTGTTGTGAAGATAAAATTGGATGTGGTATTTCTCTACAATATTGTCTCAAGCACTATGAAATTCAGTATACTTTTATTATTCCTTTAGCATGAATAATAACACATTAATGAAATACCTTAAGAACAACAAAGAAATGAAACTAAATAAGGTTATATAAATAGAAGAGAGTGCAATCAGATCAGATGACCATTCTGATCACTCTCATGGTTGACGTGGTGTTAACATAACGGATTTGTAAGAAGAATTAGCAACCCAGCCATTAGAAAGCTCCTTGGGTTTCATCCATATATTATTTTCTAGCCTATGAAACAATAATAGATTGGTGAACACTGCAGAAACTCTTACACTCTTAGAAGTAAATTCTCTATTCATTTTCACTACTTACTAAACTCCTTTAGTAAGACTTTTATTCCATGTTACATTTCACTCCTAAATTTGTCATCCAGAGAAGGGCTGTCCGGTGACTTCATTTTCAAGCTACATCTCAGATGCCTCTAAAATTCATGCAAATTTATGAACACTGATATATAAATTATTTCATACAAATGTTCACACCCACACACACACAGAGGATATCTGACCCTTGTCCTCCCTGCAGTTCTGAAGAAACCAATATGCTTTAGCAATATGCTCGAAAATTGGTTTTATCGAAAGCATAAAATAAAATGTAAGAAATCAATACTGAAACAGATTGCATAACTCAATGGCATAGTGCCTCCTGACATACATGTGTATAAATCTGGAGAATAACCAGCTATCCTATTTGAAACCCTATTAGTGCTTTGACCTTACGGTAGAGTCTTTCGACTCATTTTCCTTTTAAAATCTTTAATTTAGCAAAATAGAGGATTAGAGAGGTACCTGAAAGCACAGTAGCAATCACACTACAGTTCTGAAATTGTCAAAAAATAGAGTATATAATTTTACTTGTTTTAAGGCAATTATAAAAACAAGAAGCAATTTTTGTAATGCTTTTGTAATTTGTCAAATTTGTAATTTGTCAAATTTGTAATTTGACAAATTTGTAATTTGTCAAATTTGTAATTTGACAAATTTGTAATTTGTCAAATTTGTAATTTGTCAAACAAATTTTTCAGTTTGCTTGACAATGATTATCAGGAAAATAGAGCCTCAGATGGGGACTTCTCTGATAGTTATCAAAACAATTTTGTAAGTTCTAGTTTAATTAATTGATCATTTTCCTACCATTCATCTAGTTGCTTAAAGCTTTTCAACAAATCTGAAAATTACACTTTATGTTTCTTTAATGACATCCTTAAAATTAAATTGAAAAGTCAAATCAGTGAAATATTTTAAAAATAATTTTATCATTCATTTTATTCATCTAGTATAAATATATATTTCCTATACTTTGGTGTGTTAGAGAACTGGTCATTTTCAAGGTTTTCATAAGTTTATAATCAATAAGATTCCAGAGAACAAACAAATCCTTAAGGATTTCTAGTGCTTCAACCTCTACTCTTTTTATTTTTTTCAATTTTTATTTATTTATTTATTTATTTTTGGCTGTGTTGGGTCTTCATTGCTGCTCAGGCTTTCTCTAGTTGCCACGAGCAGGGTCTACTCTTCGTTGTGGTGTGTGGGCTTCTCATCTGCGGTGGCTTCTCTTGTTGCAGAGCACGGGCTCTAGGCACGCAGGCTTCAGTAGTTGTGGCTCGCAGGCTTCAGTAGTTGTGGCTCGCAGGCTCTAGAGCGCAAGCTCAGTAATTGTGGCTCACGGGCTTAGTTGCTCCGCAGCATGTAGGATCTTCCCGGACCAGGGCTTGAACCCGTTTCACCTGCACTGGCAGGCGGATTCTTAACCACTGCGCCACCAGGGAAGCCCTGGAAGTCTGTTTTAAATATGAAATATCCTCATTTCTTTTTATGGTTTAACTATAAAACAGCAGAAAATACCTGATGACCAACTAAAGGCTTTTCTTCCCCCCCGCCCCGGATCTATGTGACAGCCTAGAAATAACCAAAATAAGAAGTCTTCCCCAGGAAGAGAAATGTACCACCGGTATTTGCATTCTAGAACTGCCCTTAGGGAAGCAGTGTTCTACTTACTCAAAGATGGCAAGTGAAGCATTGTTAATCTCACAGCCAATTCAAATGCTCTGATGTTATTAAATTGCTCTATAATGAATAAATAGTGCTTAAAAGATTATCCACAGCTGCCCAGATATCCACAGAGTCAGCAATAATTTAAATATTGAGACAGATTACGACCAGCCTTCAGGGAACTCTACCAAGAGGAGAAGAAACAGATATTTATTGAAAGAGCCAGGATCTGGGTATTTGACAGAGAGTAGAATAACCAACAACTGTTATTCCTGCTCATTTCCCTAACCATGGGGGCAGGGAGGCTAAACCCTTGACTTTTTGCTAAATAAAATGTTTGGGTTTGCTTTATCTAGTTCTCCGGGTTTCCTTTCCTTTGGGGACGAGAGCTAGCTATATTTTAGGAAAGAGTCTCAAACTTGAGGCTCACTCTGGAAAGTCTATCAGATGCTAAAGAATAGCCTGCTCGGCCTTGCTGCTCAGAATGCTGTCAGTCATTCAGTTTACATCCGACAAGCCAGGTTCACCTCCTGTCCAATAAGAGACTGTGTGTTGGACGAGTTAAAGCAGGAGTCCTAGGTGATTCCTAAACTAAGACATCCTACTGGAGCAGAAATCAGGGCGATTCAAGCCAATGAGAAGTCTCATGGGCACCATAAGGCAGGTGCAATGAGGAAATTATGGGGGCCCCTAGGACGCAGTGCCCAGAAAGACAGGGGCAGTGTTACTGACTGACACTTTGTGGGGACTCCAGTCAGTGAGGATGAAGATCAGTGTGGGAGCTTCACCAACGTCCTTGTTTCCCCTCCACTGAGCCCTCAAAGTCAAGCTGACTTGAGAGGGGAACTCAAAGGAACCGTCAGGTCCAAGAAAAGGGCTAAATGCCCTAAGTGCTCTGCGGTCTGAGTCGCCTGGAGACTTTTTATCTTCCCCAATGGCTTCCTGGGTTTATTCTAGTCAGACTAGTGGAACACGAAAACCCTTTGGCGCCTCTCTTGGATTTTTCAGAAAGACCAAGGCCAGAAGTCTATTAATGAAAGAGATATCTTTTCTCCTTAGGGTTTTTTGTATTTTTTAAATCAATGGAATAGTCCTGGATTAGTCTACAGGTGGGGCCCTCCCATAGAGGCATGCCTAAAAATCTCTATCAATAATTACTCCAGCCCTGGCCAGGTCTGGTTGGCCCTACATAACTCCAGGAGGTACCTGAGGAAAACCAGTACCACAGAATGAAACTTTTTAAGCTAGGTTGAAAAGAAGGTGGATGAAGCCAAGGTAGGCATAGGAGAGACCACCTGCTGTAGAAGTATTCCTGGAAGCCTTGCACACGCACTCTGGCGCCACATCTGTTCTGAATGTACAGCCCCTTCTGAGAGAGGTTGGGACCTGGGACCCTTTGCTGCAGTGCTGCAATGCTTGAGCAACGAACCTCTCCTTGAGCAACAAAATGCAAAGAAACTATATGGGACTAAAAATAACTGCATGCATGCACAGTTGGGGCAAAATTATGGACAAAAGATACAAAGAGACAAAAAAAAAAAACCAACTGCCACTTTTGAAGAGCCTGGAGCAAAAACATGGTGTTGGGAGCAAAAGCAGGGTACTGAGCATGCCCTCTGCACTCAACACCTCCAGAGGGGTGAGCAAAACACCTAAGCCACCCCTCCAGCCGGACCCCTCAACACACCCCTCCCCTCACCCCATGTAAGGAGCAAGCTCCCCCTCCCCCTCAGGCAGCAAGCTAGCAGGAGAAGCTGTTACTTGTTCTCACTCCATGCTGCTGCAGCATGGGCCCCAATAAAGCCTTGCCTGAATTTCTTGTCTGGCCTCTAGGCAATTTCTATTGATTGGGGAAGGCCAAGAACCCTGGTGGGTATCACTTCTTGTTATCCACTGCTATTATGGTCTATAAAATCACCTCTAACGGGGAATTACAGAATCCTGAACACTATTGCTCAGGGAAAGACAGGGTTACATTCCTTGACTCTCAGGCATATTTATTAAGAAATCTAGGGGCTTCCCTGGTGGCACAGTGGTTGGGAGTCCGCCTGCCGATGCAGGGGACGTGGGTTCGTGCCCCAATCCGGGAAGATCCCACATGCCGCGGAGCGGCTGGGCCCGTGAGCCATGGCCGCTGAGCCTGCGCGTCCGGAGCCTGTGCTCCGCAATGGGAGAGGCCACAGCAGTGAGAGGCCCGCGTACAGCAAAAAAAAAAAAAAAAGAAATCTAGTATCTCTTGACAGTTTCCTAAATTCAACTGAGTCCTTGCACGAAGGATTTACCCTATCCTCAAGTACAGGTCTTGCTTATTTTCACCTCCCACTATTGCAAATTCTGTTGACAGAGTTTGCCCAAACTCTGTTTAGTTTTGTCGTAAAACATAGATTTTCAACATATTTCTGTGCCACAAATGGAATCATACTCAAATTCAAAAACAATACTGTACTACAAGTTCACATGCACCTTCTATTCATAAATATCACAAATATCCTAAGTAGGGTAACTGTCCTCTGAGTCTGAGCATCCCAAAGAAATATCTGGAACGTCGATATTAGAAAAGAGAGAAAATCTAGACAAAGGAATAGGAGGAACGGCTTTGGGGACAGATAAGGGGGGAAAGCGCCAGCCAACTCCCCCTGCAATATGGACCCTCACAAGCCTCCCTGCAGCCCTGCTTCTTTACTGTCGTTAACTAAAAAGTGTAACTTTTATTTAAGAAAACAGAAAGAAATACAATGTTTAAAATAAGTAAAATGAAACAGAAGTATTAGAATAAACTAAAAAGTTAAGAACATGAAAAAAAATTCTAAAAGCTAGGTTTAAAATATGAAGACAATCAAAGAACTATGGATGATTCACATACCTTTAAAATAAGAAAATAAAAAAACTGTAAAAATGTAAAGGGATGGGGCTTCCCTGGTGGCGCAGTTGTTGGAGTCCGCCTGCCGATGCAGGGGACGCGGGTTCATGCCCCGGTCCGGGAAGATCCCACATGCCGCGAAGCCGCTGGGCCCGTGAGCCATGGCTGCTGAGCCTGCACATCCGGAGCCTGTGCTCCGCAACAGGAGAGGCCACAACAGTGAGAGGCCCACGTACCGCAAAAAAAAAAAAAAAAAATGTAAAGGGAGAAATTAAGAGTATGAAAACAAGTCAAATATATTTAAATTAAAGAAAGTAGAAAACTTTTGAAATAAAAAATGGCTAAACATTTATCAAAGAAATTAAAAATAAGATATGATAAATGCTAAAGGACCACATGAAATAAGTGAATAATGAAAAGCAAAAGACGGAGAGGGCAGACAGAAGCAAGAAGAACTACAATCCTGTAGCCTATGGAACAAAAACCACATTCACAGAAAGACAGACAAGATGAAAAGGCAGAGGGCTATGTACCAGATGAAGGAACAAGATAAAACCCCAGAAAAACAACTAAATGAAATGGAGATAGGCAATCTTCCAGAAAAATAATTCAGAATAATGATAGTGAAGATGATCCAGGACCTCGAAAAAGAATAGAGGCAAAGATCGAGAAGATGCAAGAAATGTTTAACAATGATCTAGAAGAATTAAAGAACAAACAAACAGATAATGAACAATACAATAAGTGAAATGAAAACTACACTAGAAGGAATCAATAGCAGAATAACTGAGGCAGAAGAATGGATAAGTGACCTGGAAGACAGAATCATGGAATGCATTGCTGTGGCACAGAATAAAGAAAAAAGAATGAAAAGAAATGAGGACAGCTTAAGAGACCTCTGGGACCACATTAAATGCAACAACATTTGCATTATAGGGGTCCCAGAAGGAGAAGAGAGAGAGAAAGGACACGAGAAAATATTTGAAGAGATTATAGTCGAAAACTTCCCTAACATGGGAAAGGAAATAGCCACCCAAGTCCAGGAAGTGCAGAGAGTCCCATATAGGATAAACCCAAGAAGAAACATGCCAAGACACACAGTAATCAAACTGGCAAAAACTAAAGACAAAGAAAAATTATTGAAAGCAACAAGGGGAAAACAACAAATAACATACAAGGGAACTCCCATAAGGTTAACAGCTGATTTCTCAGCAGAAACTCTACAAGCCAGAAGGGAGTGGCAGGACATATTTAAAGTGATGAAAGGGAAGAACCTACAACCAAGATTACTCTACCCGGCAAGGATCTCATTCAGATTCGATGGAGAAATCAAAAGCTTTACAGACAAGCAAAAGCTAAGAGAATGCAGCACCACCAAACCAGCTCTACAACAAATGCTAAAGGAACTTCTCTAAGTGGGAAACACAAGAGAAGAAAAGGACCTACAAAAACAAACCTAAAACAATTAAGAAAATGGTCATAGGAACATACATATCGATAATTACCTTAAATGTGAGTAGATTAAATGTTCCAACCAAAAGACACAGGCTTGCTGAATGGATACAAAAACAAGACCCACATATATGCTGTCTACAATAAACCTACATCAGACTTAGGGACACATACAGACTGAAAGTGAGGGGATGGAAAAAGATACTCCATGCAAATGGAAATCAAAAGAAAGCTGGAGAAGCAATACTCATATCAGATAAAATAGACTTTAAAATAAAGAATGTTACAAGAGACAAGGAAGGACACTACATAATGATCAAGGGATCAATCCAAGAAGAAGATATAACAAATATAAATATATATGCACCCAACATAGGAGCACCTCAATACATAAGGCAACTGCTAACAGCTCTAAAAGAGGAAATCAACAGTAACACAATAATAGTGGGGGACTTTAACACCTCACTTACAAAAATGGACAGATTATCCAAAGAGAAAATTCATAAGGAAACACAAGCTTTAAATGACACAACAGACCAGATAGATTTAACTGATATTTGTAGGACAGTCCATCCAAAAACAGCAGATTACCCTTTCTTCTCAAGTGCACACAGAACATTCAACAGGATAGATCACATCTTGAGTCACAAATCAAGCCTCAGTAAATTTAAGAAAATTGAAATAATATCAAGCATCATTTCTTGTTTTTTTTTTTTTTGGTGTATGCGGGCCTCTCACTGTTGTGGCCTCTCCTGTTGCGGAGCACACGCTCTGGACACGCAGGCTCAGCAGCCATGGCTCAGCGGCCAAGCTGCTCTGTGGCATGTGGGATCTTCCCGGACCGGGGCAAAAACCTGTGTCACCTGCATCGGCAGGTGGACTCTCAACCACTGCGCCACCAGGGAAGTCCCTCAAGCATCATTTCTGACCACAATGCTATGAGATTAGAAATCAATTACAGGAAAAAAAAAAGGGAAAAAACACAAACACGTGGAGGCTAAACAATACGTTACTAAATAACCAAGAGATCACTGAAGAAATCAAAAAGGAAATCAAAAAATACCTAGAGACAAATGACAATGAAAACACAATGATCCAAAATGCATGGGATGCCGGAAAAGCAGTTCTAAGAGGTAAGTTTATAGCTATACAAGCCTATTTCAAGAAACAAGAAAAATCTCAAATAAACAATCTAACCTTAAACCTAAAGGAACTAGAGAAAGAAGAACAAGAAAAACCTAAAGTTAGCAGAAGGAAAGAAATCATAAAGATAAGAGCAGAAATAAATGAAATAGAAACAAAGAAAACAACAGCAAAGATCAATAAAACTAAAAGCTGGTTCTTTGAGAAGATAAAATATAAACCTTTAGCCAGACTCATCAAGAAAAAGAGGGAGAGGACTCAAATCAATAAAATTAGAAATGAAAATGGAGAAGTTACAACAGACAGGGCAGGAATACAAGGCATCCTAAGAGACTACTACAAGCAGCTCTATGCCAATAAAATGAATAACCTGAAAGAAATGGCCAAATTCTTAGAAAGGTCTAACCTTCCATGACTGAACCAAGAAGAAATAGAAAATATGAACAGACAAATCACAAGTAATGAAATTGAAACTGTGATTAAAAATCTTCCAGCAAACAAAAGTCCAGGACCAGATGGCTTCACAGGTGAATTCTATCAAACATTTAGAGAAGAGCTAACACCCATCCTTCTCAAACTCTTCCAAAAAACTGCAGACGAAAGAACACTCCCGAACTCATTCTACGAGGCCACCATCACCCTGATACCCAAACCAGACAAAGATACTACAAAAAAAGAAAATTACAGACCAATATCACTGATGAATATAGATGCAAAATTCCTCAACAAAATACTAGCTAACAGAATCCAACAACACATTAAAAGGATCATACACCATGATCAAGTGGGATTTATCCCAGAGATGCAAGGATTCTTCAATATACGCAAATCAATCAATGTGATACACCATATTAACAAACTGAAGAACAACCATATGATCATCTCAATAGATGCAGAACAAGCTTTTGACAAAATTCAACACCCATTTATGATAAAAACTCTCCAGAAATTGGGCATAGAGGGAACCTACTTCAACATAATAAAGGCCAAATATGACAAAGCCACAGCAAACATCATTCTCAATAGTGAAAAACTGAAAGCATTTCCTCTAAGATCAGGACCAAGACAAGGAAGTCCACTCTCACCACTATTAGTCAACATAGACTGCCAAAGCAGTCTTGAGAGAAAAAAACGGAGCTGGAGTAATCAGATTCCCTGACTTCAGACTATACTACAAAGCTATAGTAATCAAGACAATATGGTACTGGCACAAAAACAGCAATATATATCGATGGAACAGGATAGAAAGCCCAGAGATAGACCCACGCACCTATGGTCAACTAATCTATGACAAAGGAGGCAAGGAGATACAATGGAGAAAAGACAGTCTCTTCAATAAGTGGTGTTGGGAAAACTGGACAGCTACATGGAAAAGAATGAAATTAGAATATTCCCTAACACCATACACAAAAATAAACTCAAAATGGATTCAAGACCTAAATGTAAGACGAGACACTATAAAACTCTTCGAGGAAAACATAGGAAGAACACTCTTTGACATAAATGACAGCAAGATCTTTTTTGATCCACCTCATAGAGTAATGGAAATAAAAACAAAAATAAACAAACAGGACCTAATGAAACTTAAAAACTTTTGCACAGCAAAGGAAACCATAAACAAGACCAAAAGACAACCCTCAGAATGGGAGAAAATATTTGCAGGTGAATCATCGGATAAAGGATTAATCTCCAAAATATATAAACAGTTCATGCAGCTCAATATTAAAAAAACAGACAACCCAAGCCAAAAATGGGCAGAAGACCTAAATAGACATTTCTCCAAAGAAGACATACAGATGGCCAAGAAGCACATGAAAAGCTTCTCAACATCACTAATTATTAGAGAAATGCAAATCAAAACTACAATGAAGTATCACCTCACACCAGTTAGAATGGGCATCATCAGAAAATGTACAAACATCAAATGCTAGAGAGGGTGTGGAGAAAAGGGAACCCTCTTGCACTGTTGGTGGGAATGTAAATTGATACAGCCACTATGGAGAGCAGTATGGAGGTTCCTTAAAAAAACTAAAAATAAAATTACCATATGGCCCAGCAATCCCACTACTGGGCATATACCTAGAGAAAACCATAATTCAAAAAGACACATGCACCTCAATGTTCATTGCAACACTATTTACAATAGCCAGGTCATGGAAGCAACCTAAGTGTCCATCAACAGACAAATGGATAAAGAAGATGTGGTACATATATGCAATGGACTATTACTCAGCCATAAGAAGGAATGAAATTGGTCATTTGTAGAGATGTGGATGCATCTAGAGACTGTCATACAGAGTGAAGTAAGTCAGAAAGAGAAAAACAAATATCATATATTAACACATATATGTGGAACCTAGAAAATGGTACAGATGAACTGGTTTGCAGAGCAGAAATTGAGACACAGAAGTAGAGAAAAAAACGTATGGACACCAAGGGGGGAAAGCGGCAGGGGGTGGTGGTGGTGGTATGATGAATTGGGAGATTGAGGTTGACATGTATACACTGATGTGTATAAAATGAAAGACTAATAAGAAAAAATAAATAGATAAATAAACAAATGCTCTTCCTGCAAAATAAATAATAAATTAAAATCCACTCCTTTTTTCTAAAAAAAATAAAGAAAATACAATAAAGAAAAGCAATAAGATGTAGAAAAAAATTAATAGTAGAAAGGTACCTAAATAACAGCAGTTTCAATATGGTAAATACACACCAAGAAAGGTCAGTACACAGCGGTACAAATTAAAAAGCATTTCAAATGTGTTCTTTTTTTAAGTTGCAGACTAACTGAAGTAACCGTTTATTGAAATGAAATAAAGAAATTATGGCTAAAAATGGAAGAAGGGCTCACCTCGAAAATGTGTAAGTTGAATGTGTAATCAGAGAATTCATTGAGTTCAACCCCCTCCTTTAGCATGAAATCCTTACAGAAGTGTCCCAGGAGCAGAATGAAATGCACAGCCTTGATCTCCCCTCCCTCACTCTGGGCACAGACTGGGGCGACCCACCTCTGGTGGCTCTTCTGGAACATTCCTGCTTATCAGACCAACGTAACCCACAAGAATACCCCAGGCAGGGAGGCAAACTCATAAGCTGACCCTACAGAGTACAGAGGGCTCCAAACAGAATCATTCATGGAAACAAACAGGACTAGAAAACGAGTGAAATTTCCACATAAAACCCTACTGAGAGGGTTGATACTTCCACGACGATGAAGCTTTCACACACAATCTCAACTTTTTTTAGTTTGTATCGAGCAACACCATGTGTTATTGAAGCAAGAATATAAAGATAATTTATTTCAATAACAATTATAACAATTCTAGATGGGAACCATTTCAATGTATTAAATGAAATCATTACTCCATCCCACCCCAAATTCAGGGAACTTTTAAAGTCTTTATATAAGACACACACAGTCCCCAGCAAAACTATCCGGGGAACCGGAAAGTAAAGATTCCAGGCCATGGTGTAGATGAAACCAAGCCAGCAACTAAAGGAGTAGATTGTGGGTTTTAAAAAAGTGATTCAAATGAATTTATTTACAAAACAGAAACAGACTGAAGACTTAGACAATGAACTTATGGTTACCAGGGGGGGAAGGGTGGGAGACAGGGATAGATTGGGAGTCTGGGATCGACAGGTACACACTGCTATATTTAAAATAGATAACCAACAAGGACATATTGTAAAAAAATAAATTTAAAAATAAATAAATATATATTTTTTAAAAGACAGGTAGTGTTTCTCTTTTTCGTCCTCTCTATACACAGAGGACCTAAATATCTCCAATGGGTCATGAATGAAATATATACACAATCAAAATTAAGGCATACGTGACATATTACACAATTATCTACATTCATTTCAATTTAAGATTTAATAATGTCCTTTTTTCATTATGACACCTTGGCATAGCCTTAGCTGGAAAATATCTTTCTCAATGACTATATATTCTTTGTAATTACTCGATGTAGGAAACAGCAAACAGCCACAGTAACTACCCTTTTTCCCCACTGACAGAACATACGGGAGACTGAAATGTAGAGGAATAACGATAAGTGTAAGTCCCTTATCACACTCTAAAAGAGATTTGCCATTTTAACTGTCTGGCACTTTAGCAATTACTCTCAATTTTCTCCTGCATGTTGACTGATTTCTTCAGTTTTTCTCACTCAAAGGGAAGCCCTGAGTAGTCTGAAATTGCACTTCTGCATTTTAAATTTGCCCTTTTTCTTCTGGATTAGTAGAATTCTCGGCACAGTGAGGGGAACACACTCGTGACTCGTAGCTAATACCCAGACCTGAGGAAGACGCCTGCCACTGCCTGCAACACCAGCAGCTCGTCCAGACCCACCGTCTCAGGTCCTCCACGAGGACATGGGAATAATAATATAACAATCTTACAGCATTAGTTTGCAAAAGATTTACTGTACATGAAGTCCATGTCCTTCTACATTTTGAGTATTATATTATTAAGTGATGGGAGGAGTTCTAGAACAACATGGTGGCCTCATCTTCTATTTCATTATTTTATAATCAAAAGATAAACATATAATGATAAAGAGGCACCTACAGCTCTACTGAAATGACACGGATGCAGAACGTGTGATTATGGTTTTGGCTGTTAGTGCTCAGGCAGGTGGTTCAGTGGGCTGATGAGAAAGTCCACGGAGGAGGGCAAAGGTGGGCTGTGCCAGTTCCAAGCTGCTTTCCTCATTTGTCCTTGATGTCACACCCTTTCTTACTTAAATATAAAATGTTAGTGTCAAGTCAATGCCATTATAACAAGCTGATGATTCTCTGTCTTTGCATTTTTCATATCGGCATTCAACCGTCCTTTGAAAAACACCCTTGATTTTCCATTAAAATTCAATTTGTTGACTTATGTATTTCAAGATGGGACTTCAGAGATCATTTTAAGGAATCAAGAGCTCTATTTTTTGAGACATGGTTCTTTGAAAAGCCTGACGCATTGGGTACATACTGGTTTTCAAATTTAGTTGCTGTTTCCTTTAAAAAATATAAATCCCCTAAATAAAAAAGTATTCCTGCCTGGGTTCACTTTGAAGACAGATCTCTGCAATATTATATTCTTAAAATGGCAAATTCATCTTTTAGCTGATCTAAAGAATTCAAAGGAAGTTAACATATGCTTTTTTCAAGATCATAAGTGTTTCTTTTTTCACACAGGGATCAGAAGAAAATCTTGATTGCCAAAAATACTTTTAAATTTTCTACTGTATATGTATAGATTGTGCAAGAAAAGGTCAAAGTCATGAAGTTTTTGACAAGATAAAACAGATAAAAGAACACACTTTAGATTCACGGTAGCTGTGGCCACCACGTAAACGTTAAGTGCCCAAATTAAATGTCATCGGACTCCTGGGTCACCACTTACTTTAGAGAGTTTCATTTCTTTTGTAGGATTCACAAAAGAAAGACAGTGCCTCAAAAGGTTCCTTAGTCTGAAGGATTCTTCAGAGGAAAACACCTAAAAGGAGGATTACATTTTCAAGAAAGATAACCAAATCTATCAAGATAACGTGGAACCATCAGATGCATCTGTAGAAGTGAGTTTCTAGGCTCCAAAAGGCATATTTTTTTCTAAGAATTAATTGTTATAAAAGAACATGGAGTTCCCTAGGTGTGAACTTGTTTGCTCCTGATTCAAACAAACAAACTTAAAAAGAGACATGTAAAGCAATGGGGGAAAATATGAAGCTGACCAACTGTTTCATAACATTAGGGAATCATTGCTAATTTTTAGTTGTGATAACAGTAGTTTCACACTTTAGAAGAAGAACTTTCCTTTTAGAGATGCATAGTGAAGTATTTATGAAAGAACTGCTATCATGTCTGGTATCTGCCTCAAAACAATCCCCTGATGGAAGAAAGTATTTGAGAATTTAGATGAAACAGGACTGATCATATGTTGACCATCACTGAAGCTGAATGATGGGATTTAGTGGTTCACCATAAGATCATCTCTAATTTTAGAGAGGTTTGGAAGTTTTATTACCAAAAATGTTTTTAGGGAATTCCCTGGTGTTCCACTGGTTAGGACTCAGCACTTTCACTGCCAAGGGCATGGGTTCAATAGCTGGTTGGGGAACCAAGATCCCACAAGCTGTGCGGCATAGCCAAAAAAAAAGAAATGTTTTTAATACACATTATCCTTTCTCTAATATTTTTCCCTGTGATAAATATTACATTTCAATTTGAAACAGCTTAAATGTATTTGATGACTTCAATCTTTTAAATTTTAGACTAGGTTCATTATTAAATAAATCATCTTTCCTAAAGCACTCTACCATTCCTAGTAGGTAAATTGCAAAAAAAAAAAAAGAAAAAGTCACGTTGTTTTCATTCTTAAAAATTAGCATGACATTGTCCCATCATTTGCTATGCGATATACTTGCAAGTATGCAGTAGACTAGGTGCTTCATACGTTATAACTCACAAATGATTTGGCTAAAACATATTTGTATACAAGTATACTCTATAACCTGTAAAATATGTCAAGATATTCTTATATAAGGAAATGCAAGGAGACCAATGCCCCGAGATGCAATGTCATCCAAAATCCATTAACCATGAACTCCCTCACTTCTGAACTGTGCTTCACCTTTTCAACATCCATTAAGGAGAAGTTTTACAAGAGACAATAGTATTACGAAGAACTTTCTGTTGGGGTCTTATTTTTTGACTTAGCTTTGAAGCTCCCTTTGGCACCTGACTCCATTACGTTTCCATGAACGCTGAAGAGAACTCACAGAAACAGGACTGGGGTAGGTGTACCTTTGGGGGGTTTGCTCTTGTGAGGATGTGAAAAGCTCAGGACAGGGTGGTCAGTGGAGAATGTGATGGACCCTCGAGCACGCAGCACAGAGCAGGCTGGACAGACATAGGTAGGAAAGTTGATTCAGACACTTTTAACTGGTCTTCGCTCTCCTTCCCTCACACCCAGGTCCTCATTTACATCTACTCATCCTGCCACTGATTCTGTGCTGGTTGCCCTTCTTAACCATGTGTTTCTTATTTAGGGTTAACTATAGTCAACGTTAAAGCTTGATGTTAAACAATAAAGAAAATAAAAGGTGTTGATCACAATCAGAGGAGTAACTGAAATTTAATATAATCTATGTAGCAGCCACCTACACAGGAGCTTTGAAATCATAAATACCATCAAATCATTTCAAAATGTGCAATTTTCCCCTACTTTCCTCTGATTTGCTTAAGGGTCCTCTATATGACACACTTGAATGCTGACACTAGGGGAAAAAAGCAATCCTAATGGGTAGCGTTGCACATGGAGATTTTAAATGAAAACCAAATAAATCTTTGGTTTGGCCAATCTTCAGGTTGAAATGAAAATCTGAGTATTTCACTGACATCTTTAATAATTGTATGCTATAGCTAGACTTCCTGGCTTCAAACAGATTCATTATGCAACTCTCACGTTTATGAATGGGAGAAGGAAACTCATCATTCATTTATCTCATCACCTGCGCCATTTTGTGTACAATGTAACCTACAAACGTGTGTGCATTACTTTCACTTCTCCCCATGTTGCAGGAAGCAAACTGTTGCGATTCATCATGGAATCAGTATCTTGTACATTAAAACCTCAGCATCTCTCTATGCAGCCTCAGAACATTTAAATCACTGTCAGCAGCCCCGTGTAATTCTAGAGCGTGCAGTGTCCTCCTCAATAAATATTTTACGCTTCTCTTTAGAGGTTTATTTCTATTACCTCTAGAACACCTGGAAAATAGTTTCTTCATTGTTCTTTCCTTCTGTAGCCATTAGAATGGTATTTATCTCCTGCCTTAGAATGAATCTGATTTTGTGATTCTTGGTTTAACATATAAATATAGGGGGATTTTTATCTTGCCTCGATACCTGTTTCGTAAGTGCTCCATAGTGGTTTTGTCTTGTGAAAATTGCTTGAATAGTGTTTGAATTCTTAAGAGCTTCTCGGAGGAGTTCCCATATGGCTCTGTTGTTTAAGGGTGTCTTGTCACATTCATTTTTAAAGGGAGCGTCATGAATATGGAAAGAATTAATCTGGTATTATCGCCCACGTTTTCCTAAATGCCTATCGGACTCACCAAGTAAATAAACCTGAAACCACACAAACTAAACGTAGGATTAGGTCGAACCTGCCCTTTGACTTCAAATAATGCAATAGTAATGGAAACAAAGAACTTTTTGTTTTTTTCATTAAAAATCGACTTCCTCAGACCAGAGATCTCTGGGTCGGTTCAGCCTGGGACTAACAATTACTACCACAGTGCGAAGCCATTTCTGGCTACTTATGATTCATTTTGAATTTTTATTCATAGTAAGAAAAAAAAGGAAAATATTTGCCTTTTATTTCTCGACGTCTAAAAAAAAATCTACATCATTATTTCACCTGACAATTATTTGAAGGCGAATCAACTAAAATGACTGATGTCCCTCAAGGCTGTTCCTCTTTTATGAGCCCATTTTGCCCTACACTAAGTAGCTGGAGAAAATACAAAGCATCTGATTCATTAAGCTGGAAACATATTGTCCATACAGCAGGATGGGATGGTAATTTACTGTATGCAGCCAGGAAAGACACACTTTACAACACAGATTTGCAGCTTTTAACCTGGAAACTTAATAGAAAAGGCAATTCTGCTTTACTTTGCTTCCCTTCAAATCCAAAAGAAAGCAATACCTACTTTGTTACAAAACAGAGCAGGCAATATTTTATATTGCCATAGTCAATTATCTGAAGCTGTGTAACCTTTTCCAGCTATTATAGTCTTCAAATCTTCCTGTGCTAATGTTGCCAACACAATAGAGGAGCAGCTTCAAAGCATCTTCGCAGTGATAGAAAGAGAAGACAGCTGGCACTGCTCAGAGACTGAGCTGAGATGACCAGATTTCTAATTTACAAAACTGGGACAGCATACGTCAAGGGAACATCACTGGGGGTTTTGTGAAGGTCTATCTCCAGCTATTTCCTTCTGTCAGGTAAAGACTTGTTTACTGAACAAAGAAAAGGAAAAACTGTAAAAGGTTTTGTTGAGAGACTCCGGGAAAACAAAACAAAACTACAGCCCAAAAAGCCACCTTTAATTAAAAAGAATGCTACAAGAATAAGTATTCACATTCAAACCAATGCTGTGCTCCAATGTACAGATTTGAGAGAATTCCATCAAAAAGGTAGATCGAGAGACATACGAATTCATCAGTCTCACCTTCAAAACCCATTAGACCTTGGTTATAACAAAACATTCACTGCAGGAAGGATGTGATACAACTGTAAAAACCATGGACTTTCAATTACTAGTAACGACTGATAATCTCTTGTGTCATTTTGGAATTAGGCTCCATTTGATGTATCTTGAGAACTACGATAACTCCTGATAACACCAGAACGTCAACCTCTGAAAGGGTGGAGATGGGATAACTTAGACTGAAATATGTGCACTGTAGGCATGAGTCTGGGGGTGAGGGTGAGGGTCCACTGTGGGCAGTGGAGACCACACATTCAGTTGATTTAATAAAATGATCCACCCTGTTTTCTAGATTGTCTCAACTCTTCATTAGTTTTGTAGACGGCTGTTTTCAAACACCACCTCATCTAGTATCTTCAATTTTCACAACTCAGAAGAATGTTGAGTAAATGTCAGTTTGTCCATTTAAAAGAAGAGGAAAATTGGGATTCAAAGAAGTTCTGTGCCTTGTTGAGACAAGGTCACACAGCTGAAGAGTAGAGGAATTGGCCCCAGAATTCTGCTCTTCTAACCCTTAGATGGATACACTTTCTTCTCACTTCTTACAAATGGATTTTGGGAACACCAAGTATTAAGATTACCAACCTATAACTCTCTAGGGTATCCTAGTTCACATTTTGCCAGGGGAAAGCCAGGGAAATGCTGCTAAGGTGTGGATACACTAGACAGAAAAGAGCTTTGCACAGAATGGTTCTGAACTGTTTACACCGTGTTGCTTTGTTCTTGCAGACATATTCCTTACAACTTACATAACAATGCCCTCCATCTTTAGAAAGAGGGAAATGTAAAATGTTCATCATGAATCATACTAAAAGCTCTGTTTTAACTGGAAATGCCTCAAGTTGTTGTGTTTAAACTCTGCAGTATATTAATGCTCAGAAGCCTAAATGAGAAATTAATTCTCAAATGTAAGGTATACTCACAATGAGGGACCAAAACAGGTAAGCTTTTATTTAGCCCTCAAAGTGAAGGTTTTCACAAGATATAATAGAACAGCCAAGAAGAAATCATGGCCTGAGCGTGACAGACTGTCATCATGTAATGATGGAGACACACTCCTTACACGTTTATTTTTGTTTGGTTTTTTGTTTGTTATTTTTGTTGGTTTTTTTTGCGGTACACGGGCCTCTCACTGTTGTGGCCTCTCCCGTTGCAGAGCACAGGCTCCGGACGCGCAGGCCCAGCGGCCATGGCTCAGGGGCCCGGCCGCTCCGCGGCATGTGGGATCTTCCTGGACCGGGGCACGAACCCGTGTCCCCTGCATCGGCAAGCGGACTCCCAACCACTGCACCACCAGGGAAGCCCCTATTTTTGCTTTTGCACACGGTTTATGGAGAGTGCTTCAGCTGACACAGCAAAGATTCTCCCGATGGACTGTTCTTTTGACAATGCTATTGTTATTCTGTGAATGTCAAACGACAGAAATATGAATGCAACATTGAAACGGTTGTGATCCTACTACCATGTCAGCATCTCCTGCAAACAAAGACAGCTCTTAACTTGATAACCAGTGAATCTTTTAAAGAATTATCTTTGTTCTTCTGTCTTCCATTTTTGAGACCTTAAATGGAATGGTCTGTCCTTCACATAAATACTGAATCCAATGTCCAAGGTATATAATGTCAAAGAGGGAATTCATTCACAAGGCATGAAAGTACGGAAACACAATAGCAAGTCTACACCAGAACACAGAATGCTAGCTTTGCTACATCCTTGACCGTGAGAATAACTCCTGCCAGGCCAGATCCTAAATATGAAAAGTCATCACATTTGATAAGCCAAGTTGCTCAAATAACTTTCATCCAGCTATAGAATCTGATGATCCGGGCTAGTTCTACTCATCTGCCTTGGCAGACACCCTCTGCCTTCTTCACTGTTCCGTGGACATACCCCTGAGTTTGGGTTCCTGACTGCAAGTGGACATGCATTTCAGCACTTGTAGCATTCATCAGTTTGAATTTGAATTTGCTGACATAAATGTGTGAGGGTTTGTATAGCATCCACAAATTCAACACTACTGTAACAGGTGTGACATTGTCAGGCTATGAAGCAGGATGTGAACACTGTCACTTCACAGCTAATGTGGACGCGCCCTTGAATCCTCGTGGTGATGAGCTGATTTGAGGGGATTCGCTGGTTTGACATCATCAGAGAGAATGATCAGATATTGGACCCCCGCCCTTCAGACATCCACAATTTTATTCCATCTCGCTAGACTTCTTATATTCACATTGTCATCAGTCTCCCTTTCTTCATCTAAACACTCCTCATATTTCTAAGCAGAAATTAACGACCACCTCCGGGTCTCTATCAGCCATTTCTTACCCTCTTGAACTTGGTCATGGGAGACTAAGGAATCTTTCCCCAACTCTCTTTATCTAAACATAAAATTCCTCGATTTCTATTCTTTGCTGAACCACAATGCTGAAATGACACAGGAAAAAAATTCTTGAGCAACACTTACATTTCTGGTACCATTTCGTGTAATTCTGAGGCAGAGCCAGAGACAGCCCCAAATCTCTATATCATTAGCGGTCCAGCCGGACACATTTAAAGGCAGCTAGCCCTCTGGACCGCTACTGAAACTCTCCCTCCCTCTCCTAGGTCAGAGAGGTCTTACACTCTCGTGCAGAAATCTCAGGGGCACAGTGTGTTGCTTGCCATGTTTGCAAATCCAAGCATACTTTTTTTATTTAGATATAACTGACATACAACATTATATTCGTTTCAGGCATACAACATAAAGACCTAATATTTGTATATACTGCAAAATGATCACCTCAGTAAGTCTGGTTAACATCCATCACCTCACATAGTTACAAAATGTTTTCTTGTGATGAAAACTTTTAAGGTCTACTCTCTCGGCAACTTTCAAATATGCAATACAGTAGTATTAACTATAGTCACCATGCTGTACTTGACATCCCCATGACATACTTACTCTACAGATGGAAGTTTGTACTTTAACCCCCTTCTCCCCTTTTGTCCACTCCCAGCCCCTACTTCTGGCGCCCACCAACCTGTTCTCTATATCCACGAGGACGCTTTCTCAGCTTAAACAAAGGAGAGGAGTGTCAGTTTTCCTGCATTTGCCTCGTAATGCCATTTACCCTCTCTCCTCCTTTCAAATTAAACCCTAACCTCCACTACCCTAGTCACACAAATACCACAGCCAAAATGCAGAGAGGAAACACCACTCATTCCTGAATTTTGAGCTTTCCAATGCTCATTCCCTGGAATGTAAGGATTTGTAAATATAATCTTTAATATACCTATTTTTTCTCATAATGTATAACGCTGAGTAAATTGCAACTGCATTTTATTCTCCCAAACCCACTCCCCGCCTTGGGTCTCAAAAAGTATTTTCTCTCAGAGATACTACGTCTAGTATTTACCACAAAAGTCTATTTGGAAACTCAAATGCTGATCATTTCTTTCCCTTTACGTTTCTGTGGAACCACTATTGAGGGGGCAGTAAACATACAGAGAATGAATTCATGGCTGCCTGGCTGGAGAAGATGAAGAGTAGCAGGAAATACTGATTTTTAAGAATTGGTTCACAGCTGATAATATTATGCCTTCACATTTTCACATATCCTGACTTAAAACACTCTTTATGAAGAATCACAGTCTATGACACTGGAAGGTCATATTTCACGAAGGAAGTTTAACTGTGGTTTTATCTCTTTTTTTCCAAGCAAATACGTCACTTGATCCCTACTCCCTAAAAGAAAGGCTCATCATCCTCAGAAGATGCCCTCCTCCCCTCACACAAACTGCTTGAGATCCAGTGCAAGGAGGTCTCAGTCCTGTGTCCAAACACGAGGAAAGAGGTCTGGTCCCTAAAGAGCTGAATGCTGCAACGGTGTCTCTTTGCCACACAGAGTGGTTGTCATGATCCTATACCATGTGATGTATGATGCTTTTCTACTGATGCCAGAATGCCCTTTCTGGTCCAGGTCCAGGACAAGCCACAGTGGAAGGGCCCATGTTGGATGCTGAAACTGGAGTTGGTTTAATTTCACACTCTCGTGCTCAGCTAGCGTTTCTCATAAGCAGAACCACTGTGCTAAGGTGACTGAATTGAGAAATCTTTCCAGCATCAGTTGTGGATTTCACTCCTTGAACTCTTGAGGATGGGTCACCAGCCTAGACTCACATTCTTCTCAAGGAAGTTATATTTCAAGAGATTTCATCCCCTTTCCTGCCACCAGATGTCAGCCAACACTATCATAATCCACTCTGATGGCTCTGCCGGTTGATTTTAGAGAACAGTTGATCTTTTGGTACCTAACCCCTCCTTAAGACTGCAGGGTTCCCAGTGTAAAGGGATCCACTCCCCCGCCCCAGTGACCAGCTTCACACATTTGAGGTCCCAACAAATGGCAGTCCGATAAAGTCACCAAAAACAATGGTTGCACCAAAACCCAGAAAACCGGCTGCTAAGCTGCTAACTTTTGCGTAAGGTGGAGAAGTGCCTGAGGAGCACTTTCAACGTAAAAGTCCCTCTTGTTCCCACTACGTAATCATGGAGTGAAGACAGTAAGAGTCTGGACATGTTACAAGGCTGAAAAAAAAGTCTGCACAAAGAAGATATGTGAGCCTGTTCTATGCGTATGAACAGACATGTAATAGCCACTCATAAACTTTCCCAGAGAAAATAATAACTTATATCAAATGAGTAGCTAAGCACCCTGATTTCATTTACTTTGCTATCTGGAACCTTCTGTTTCTAAAATGAGTTCTAGTCTCACACCCCAGAGCCGCAGAAGATTTGTCTATTTTGTTTGCCCAGAGCCATTTGTGATTTTTAGAAGTAGTGATGTGCACACAGGCACTGAAGCTCCTTCCTCTTCTCCTCCATGAAAACCCAAATGCATGGTATTATCAGGGCTGCGACATAAGCCAACACCATGAGCAAACTATTTTTCTAGGTAGTACTTTTCCAACTAGAGGGATTTAGTGGTTTCAGGACAAGTAACACACTAAACACGTACTTGATGCGGCAATGAAATACCTGAAGCGATCGGAAAGGAGGAACAGGTTCTTACTCCATCAGGAGACTTCTGATATTCCTTCTCCTTCCCAGGGTAAGAGCAAACCCAAAGGAGGACCACAGCAGCAAGGCTGTAGAGAACTATTTCATGGTGGAGATGCGTGAAAGGTTGAAGTGACATCCTAGAAGGATAATGCAAGACAAGGTGAAACTCTCAAGGTCACAAGAGAAAAACGCTTAAAGCTTAGACTTCTAGGAAGGAGGTGAGTTGTTTAAAGAAACCTTGTATTGTTTCTGTGTTGACCGCCCTTTAGCAATGCTGTTCGGCCTCATGCTCTACAGGATAAGCATCGATATAAATGCACTCCCTGGACCTATTGCCCAGTCCCTGTATCAGGGACGTATGAGTTGAGATGAAAGAGCTTGCATGCGGTCACCTTCTGGCCTCTATTATGCATAGCGCCATTTAGCCACAAACATACCTTTTCTTTAAAAAGAATAAAGGTCTGTACAGAGAATGTAATTGGAAGAAAAAAAAATATCAGACGAAACAGCTGCCAGACGCTATAGCCTTGGAGGAAAATACTGTTTGGGCCTTTTCGTATTTCCATAGCACTCATCTCACAGGGACTATTCAATCCAGAGCGACTCTGTCCCCTCTGTATTAGCACAAAACCCTCGCGCTAAGCCTACCTGCCTCTGAAAGTTTTGCCTCTAGTTATTTTGCCACACGTTGAGAAAGGAAGAACTATCATCTTTATTTATGTCACAATTTCAGTAATCTAAGTGCAACTTTTACATCTGAAATATTAAATACATTAATTGGTCTCTGAAAAGGGGAGAGAGTGAATTTTTATACTTAAAAAAAAAAAGATATACAAACCCACTCACTCAACTTTACATATGCTTCAACTGTGAACTTAGAACACGGAAACAGTCCTTCCTTTACCCTGCACCAAATGCGGCTTCTCTCCAAAGGGTCTTTTCTGACATGAACGCACAGGAAACTTCTGGGCTCTTCTATAAACTCAGGAAGCTGTGTGGGGTTTTCTCAGATCACCCCACACCTGCTGTGACAGCAGTCACATAAATGAGTAACACCCAGCCTCACTGGAAAACGATGGGAGCTTTGTCAGCAGAACTTCATGAAGAAGAGTCTCCCTTCTTGGGAAAACAAATCATGATTCAAAAGTAAAGGCAGGGTCTATGAAGAAACCTTTCTAGTCAGAACCCTACACCTGCACAAAGGTTTCACTGGCTCAGTCCCCACGGGGGTCACCCACAGACCATTCTGCTGTGCTTCTGTCACCAAGCTTTCACCCTCATCTCCCTTTCTCTCTCTGTTAGTTTACCTCCCTGAAGTGGAAATCCTTTCTCCATAAAAACCTAAGTCAAAATAAAGTTTTAGTAGAAGAAATGGTATGACCAAATTAAGTCTAACAAGGGAGTCTTTTAAGAAGAAACTACAAGGTCTGCTGAAGAAGCTATTATGACCAGGAGATAAATGTATTTTGTACTAAGTTACACAAACCTCCCTCAGGAGGGCAGTAAAATCCGGATGACACCACTGGCCAGATGCCTGGCTTTCTTGACATCTTAGGGAAGACCACTAGGTAAATCATCATGATAGAATTTAATTTTAATGTAGATTGTTGAGCCATAATTCTTGTTTTCTGAGATAGAGACCAGACCAGACTGACACCCACGTTCTCCGTCCTAGTTGGCAACGTGAAGAAAGGGTTCTGGCTGCAACATTAGAAGGACTGGCAAGGTATACGGACACCTGTGCTCTGGCCCTGCTTCCCTCTTTTCTGTAGACCTTGGCCCTGTTGGATGGGCAGCTCCAGGACCAGTGGAGGGTCTGCTGGTTGAGTGGGATGCTCTGATCACAGAGTTTGAGTTATCTGAGTGCGGTAATGAGGAATCACCCCAAGCAGAGCCAGGTAAATTACCCTACAAATAGGATAAAATCAGATACCTTTTCTGCATAATTGGTAGAGATGACATATCTGAGAACTCAATATCTAGCCCCAAACCCTACACATAGAAAGGCTAAATGAGGCACAGCGTAATACATGAACACACAGAAGCTAGCTAACTAAGTAGTCGCCTGGAGAAAAACATTCTCCTTAGCAAAGTCTACCGCGCAGGAAGTTTGGGTTTGGGTCGTGGAAACAAAGGATCATCGTTGCCAAAGACTGTCCACTAAAGCTTTGTGACACAGCCTAATTATCATCTGGTAAGGAGGACTCTTCCGTCTAGTATAGGAAAATGTACACTATCAACTTTTTAATTTATTTTCTTTATTCTATGTGCTTTTCTCTCCCAATTAAAAGCCATTTCCTATATTGTAATTACTTCAAAAGCAAACACATCACTACTCCTCTTGGGTTAAGCAATCTGCAAAATTAAATTGCAGAATATGAATTAGATAGCTGGAAATATGTTATCTCATTTGATAGATTTGCATATATACTATACAGTTAATAGACACATATATACATGTAATTAATATATACATATATAATTATATAATGTTATATATAATTATACACAAAATGATTATTCACTTTAAGCCATTTTAAATGTTTTATTTTCATTTTAAGTAAACTCAAAAGCCTCCCTTACCAATATGAAGAAGGAAACATAAGAGCATCTAGTTTCAGTACCTCTGCTATTTATGTAGTCATTTACTTGATCCCAGGAGACAATTTATATTTTTAGGTTTGCATCCTTCCACTCTACGCTACACTGTAGAAAAGAGTGTTTCCCTGATAAAAACTATTTACAAGGCGGCTGTTATTGACTGAATTATGTCCCCCAAAATCATGTTGAAGTTTAACCCCCAATGTGACTATATTTAAGAAAGAAATAAGAATTATTTCTTACTAAGGAAGAAATAATAATTAAATAAGGTCATGGGGAGGGAGCTAATCCCATAGGACCAGTGTCCTTATAGGAAGAGGAAAAGACACCAGAGATCCCGCCCTGCACACAGGGGAAAGGACATGTAAGGAGGCAGCTAGAAGGCAGTCGTCTGCAAGTCAGGATGAGAGCCTTCACCAGAAACCAACCCTGCTGGACCTTGATCTTGGACTTCCAGCCTCCAGAACTGTGAGAAAATAAATTTCTGTTGTTTAAGCCTCCCAGCCTGTGGTATTCTGTTATGGCAGCCCAATCAAACTAACACAATAGCCAGCGTGTGCCTGAGAGCTGGAACAGAATGAACTACTCTGGTGCGTATTCCTGTAAAAAGGATGATGCAGATCCGTATTATTTCACCAGGAATGAGATCGTAGTAGCATCGTTTCCACTTACAGCAGAAACACATTAAAAATAACACAGGAGCAAGACACGGTATCCTATTCTATACGTGGCCATTTTGTTTATGTAAGGAGATAAACAGATTAAAAGTCCGCTAAGCTATCTAGATTGCTTTGACTTAAATACTTACTGATAAGGCAGAAAATCACACAACTAAGGTGAAAATTCACAGGTGTGCACAGCCAAAGCCAGAATCTGAGTCACTTTAGACATGAAATCCATTATGGGAAAAGACAAGAATATTGAAAGAATTCAGAATGTCTCATTTGACTTAAATCTAAAATTTCTTATCAACTAGTTTATACTGATTACTGGCTCTAAGTGAAGAAATTGTTCATGAGTTTACGAAGAAACATTTGACATTTCTGTTGTTTTTACCGCTAAAGAGCTAGTGGGAAATAAAATTCAGCATCCCGTCACAAATTAAGACACTGATCATCACACTGATGCTAAGAAAAACTCACCTTCCCGAAGTAGGTGATCGTAGCCTCTCTTTTCCGAGCGAAGGCCCCTGGTTCAGACACACTCTGACTGTAAACCAGACCCTGGGCATCCATCCTTTTTAGCCTGTGGACCAGGTTTACTTGGGGAAACAGAGTATTTTGTATGCTTATAGTTTCATTTTAATCTTATTCCGTATTTAAATAATTGGGTGATTTCACAAAATCTAGATTTTTGTCTTTTGGTGAAAAAACAGAAAAGATCTGGCAACTGTGAGTAGGGCTGAGCAGCAAGTGCCCCTTTATTTGGACAGGATCCCCCAAGTGCCCACAGACCCAACCAAGACCAATCCCTCCTTTTTCAACTCCTGGCTTTTTCAGACGTTTCCTATAGAACCACAACTTTAACACTGGGAGGAGTGTTTAAGAAAACCAGTGTACTGTCCTTCCTCCCTCCCAGCAATACTTCTCTTCCTATAAACCAATCTAATTAGAAATGGCAACATCTGGACAACTGGATCAGAGAAAAAGAAGAACCAGCCATCATAAATTTGATCCTGGAAAGCGCAGCCCAGGCCACTAAAGCACAGCAGAAATGGTAAAGATGGAAAAGTGTGTGGCAATGCGTATTTTTATTTCAAATTTTTATGTAGTCAGTACCTATTTGTCAGTGTCAGAGGAGACAGGGTTAGAAGAACATACTGCCTTGTTTACCAAAATTATACTCGTTAAAACCCAGTAGGTGCTGGGGTTTGGGCCAGGAAATGCAGATCTCAGCCTCCATCTGGTTCTAGATTCGAAAAGGGGATCCAGGGGGGCCCAAGTCCATACCGAGTGAGGCCAGAGCCCCGAAGGGCGTGTCTGTGTGGGTCACAGGCCTCCTCTGTGAGGCTGAGTACCTGAAAAGTAGAGGTAGGGAGGACTACGTACCAGTGGGGCTCACACCCACCAAAAACGCAGAAAGGTGGAAGGGAACATTATCCCAAAGATTCTGAGCACAGCCCTAAACATAACTTAGCACAAAAAGGGAAGGAATGTCTATACATCGTTCGCATTTGAAAAAAAGACTCGAGATTAAGTACGTTCATGTTATTGTGTAATTATCACCACCATCCATCTCCAGAACTTGTCATCTTCCCCAACTGAAACTCTGCACCCACAAAACAGCAACTCCCCATTCTCTCTTCCTCATCCCCTTCACCCGCCCACCGAACCTCTCCCTTCTCTCTTTCTTCTCTATGAATGTGGTTACTCTAGAAGTAGAATCATAATACAATCCTCTTATAAACTCGCTTATCTTACTTGGCACTTTAAAATGATTACATTATATATATTTCACCTCAAAAATAAAAAGTTTTAAAAAGACTCAAGCACTCTTTATGAAATAGGAGTAGAAAGTTCTAAGGGGAAAAGAAAAAATAGGCTTTATTGAAAAAAGCCAACAGGACAGAAGATCAGTTGAATAAGGGAGAATTGCAGATACATTTCAAAATGGAAAAAAACATTAAAATTGACATTGGAGATAGTTCACAGCTAGACTGATGCTATAGAAAGTGGAATCTGGAATACGAGTGACAAACATAAAATAAGACGGGAAGGTATAGAAAGCACTGTGCCAGCACACAGCAAGTTCTCTACAAAGGCAGCCGGGATTGTACTTGGGGGAGATGAGTAAGAAGGTCTTTATGATACAAAGAAAAGAATAAATAAATAGGCAATGGGAAGATGTGAAGAACCAGGGGCTTCCCAAGAACTAGTCAAAAAGGATCGCCAGGGACTTCTCTGGGGGTGAAGTGGGTAACTCTGAGCTCCCAATGCAGGGGGCCCGGGTTCGATCCCTGGGCAGGGAACTGGATCCCACATGCATGCCGCAACTGAGAGTTCACATGCCACAACTAAGGAGCCCGCCTGCCACAACAAAGGAGCCCACGTGCCGCAACTAAGGAGCTGGCAAGCCGCAACAAAGGAGCCTGCCGGCCACAACTAAGACCCAGCGCAACCAAGTAAATAAATAAAATAAATAAATGAATACAGTAAATAATTCAGTAAATAAATCACTGATGCAATACAGTGATTTTAATGGCAAGGTTTTTTTTTGGGGGGGGGGGTTTAAATCCACAGCATAGGGAAAAGAGGTTACCTAAAGAGGAAAAAAATTTTTCTTTATTAATTTTTTCTTCTACAGTAACTGCCATAAGACAATAGGGCCACATATACTATATTTAAAGAGTTTTTAAAATTATGGCCTACAGATTATTCCTTTCACAAAGTACTGAAAAACTGCCTCTAGCCAATCAAGAAATGAATCAAAACTAAGAACCTAAGAACAGGACAGCCTCATAATGACAACAGCATACACTGATAATGGTGAATTTTCATGGATTGAGATTAAAAGTGCCATAAGCTACAAAGGGTTTATTTTCTCTGTCCTCTTTCTACTACTTTGGTGTCATTTCAATTATCACTGAACCTGTAGTTGCTTTGCTCTTTTAAAAGCTCTCACCAGAAAAAAAAAAAAAAAAATTCTCATCTATTTCATAATGAGAAGCCCTCAATCGTCAGTCAAACTACAGGATTCAAAACGTATATTTTCTACAAAGCATCCTATCATGTTAGCATTTTCCTTGATAAAACGTCCGCCTTATGATTTGCCTCAGATTTCAAGTTATTTTCTTGTTACACACTTTTTAATCTGATCGCTGCTTCTCCTTGTAATTATTTCTTATGCTGCTGTAATTTTCCACTGGTCTTCTTTCATTCCACTTTGTGTGGAGGCTGAATGCGTGCCTGATCTTTCAGGAATTTATTAATTTTGCAGTAACCTCTGGGCACCTGCACTTCTCCTAACTGGCTTTTCCAGAATGTTTTTATCCTCACTTTTTGCATCTCTCCACATCTTGCTCCGGAATGACGTGTCATCCCTGTTGTCCTCAGGAATCACTTTTGTTCTAATTTCAACGCTAAATAAATTGGATTCCTTCACTGCCACTTTGGCAAATTTCACTCTCAGTTGAACATTTCTAATTATAGCCTAGGGAGATCCTAAAAATTAAGGTCAGAATCACTCCATTTCAAGAGTGCTACAAAACATTGTGAGCACAGAGACCTTTTGTACATATCAACAAACATGTGGCTAAGTTTATTCCTCTCGTGTAAAGGCTTTTCCATACGTTTTCAAATATTTTGTCTCTCAGCTCTGCTGGGTCACGATCAAACCTGTGAGAGACCCAGTGCAGAAACACACAATGGCCAGACCAGATAGAAAAACTGAACTCTGACCCAGTCTGCAACCGGTCCAGGAAACCAACTTACCTTCAATGACCAGTCCAGGAAGCTAACCTACTATCTGCAAGTCGGACTTGTAGAAAGTCAGACCATTATATTTAGCCACCAGTCCAGGAAGCCAAACAATAAACCCGTAGCAATCAGCCCTAAACAGCCAGGACGTGATCAATAACTGACAGCTTCCCTAATCTTTGCCCCACGTCCAACTTAGGACCAACCAGAGAAAGCCAAACATGCACCTCTAGCCAATCACGTAGGATGCCCTGCTTCTAAGTACCCACTGGCAGCTTCCCCATGACAATACCCTCCCATCAGGGCACACCTGGAGCCTTCATTTATCACCAGAGAGCTTCCCTGCCCCTCTGCCAGCCTCTGAGTCTCTGCCAAACCCAAGTGACAGTGGCTGACCCCTTTGCTAGACCAAGCTCTGAATGAAGAGATTTTGCTTTTTCTTATTTGGTTCATCTTTTTCTACATCCAACTTAGCTTTCAAAAATTCTGCTAGAGCTTAACTTTTAGATATGATGTGAAAACTAAAATGTCCACTTTCTTTTCTATTTCACTACTCCTAGAGACATAAGGCGCTGGGGACAGCACAGAGCAATAAGACGTAATATTAACGTAGATGCTCACGGCCTCGTGCAGAGACAGTCTCAGAACTTCTAATTCCTCGTCTATTTCAGTGAGTATTGCCCTATGGCTTTTACAAGTCAAATTCAGTACAAAGCAATAGGAGTCTTTTATATCTAACAGGGAAAGTGTGGGTTTCCCCCCAGGTTCCCACCAGCTCCCACCTGGAGAAGTGAATGGCGAGGCACAAAGAAGCAAAGCCTTCCAGAGTTAGGACTGACTCCCTAGAACGACACCAAAAAGGTTCCAGTTTCCAGAAACAGTTGTCACCAAGCTAAATTGAAAAGAAGCAGATCACCAGGTGCTCGGTGGAAACACAGAACTCTGCGTCCTTCCCAGGAAGCTTCATTTTTATTCTAGCCAAATATAGGGCTTTCCTTTGGGCTACTAACAAAATCTCTGAGCGCAGAGCCTGTATCAAAGCTTGGAACTGGCTTAAAAGAACGAGAGGAAAGTCCTTTTGTACCTGTAACTTTTTCCATCTAACCTATGGGCAATGCTGGTTGTTTCCAGAGCGGACCATGTCCCCTGCAGTCTCTCAGCAGGCTTTCCTCTGGGTATATGAGAAGTAACAAGACCCCCAGAGGGAGTAATCACTGTGGCCAGGATTAACCACAGTGTTTCACTGCTGCTGGAAGGCAATCAGAGCCACAGTTTACAATTTAGAACTGGAAATATTTCATCCTCCATATCCCACCCTAGTTATTCCACCACTTGTCAGAAAGGACTGTTTCTCCATCTAGATCTGTATCTACTCTCTATCCGTCTACATAATCGAGGTGGATACTGTAGCAGCCTCCAAGCAGGGGTATCACAGAACATGCAGAATAACAATGAGGTTGAACCAGTCTTGAAAAAAACAAGTCATGGCAATTAAGAGGAAGAGCTATGTGACAGAGTAGCGTGCAGCTCAATCCTGGGGTCCTGCTGGCTCAGGAGTTCTGATGTAAGAGAATTACTAATTGCCCTGTGCACATGGCCCACTCATTTGCTTTGTTTTAGCCTGCCTGCCTAGCTGGAAAGAAATATTTGTAAATCTCAGTTACAAGGCCCAGCATGGGCATTCGAGAATATGCAAATTTCAGGCCCACGTTCCTGTGTGTTTGTCAAGCAAGGGCATAAAATTCACACCAGGGCCAGATTCTAAAATGAAAATATTACACAAAATATTTCGACTGCCTAAAAACTCCTACAAGCTCCCTTGGTGGTATTTCTGGAGGTATGTCTACAGAGATTACCTAAGTGATGGGTTCCCTAGTCATTAACACAGGGTTGGAAGGAGATTTTTATTTCATTTCTTTCTTTCCAGATGCAAGACAATCTCCCCTATTTTTCAAGACTCCTGGGAAGAATGTACCAGGTACCCTCTGGAATTCTTCATCTAACCCTTAATATAACCCACCTCCCAGTTGTCTTACTATGAGTTTATGCTTATATACTAAGAAAAAAACGTCTGAACTATAAAGATTAGAGAACCTTGTTTCAATGATATTGTTTAATGACCTTGTTTAAAATGATACATTTACACATACATATGAATCATCATTTGGAGGATTTAATTTTATATTCCTGGTGATTCTTTTTTCTTTTTTTTTTTTTGCAGTACGCAGGCCTCTCACTGTTGTGGCCTCTCCTGTTGCGGAGCACAGGCTCTGGACGCGCAGGCTCAGCGGCCATGGCTCACGGGCCCAGCCGCTCCGCGGCATGTGGGATCTTCCCAGACCGGGGCACGAACCCGTGTCCCCTGCACCGGCAGACGGACTCTTAACCACTGCGCCACCAGGGAAGCCCTAATTTTATATTCCTTATACCCGTAAATTGAAACAGGATGAGATATTCATGACCCCTGCACAAGAAAATAAAGAAATCTCATCTTAGTCACTCACAGTCTCATATAAAGTGTTATTTCTAACCCACCCTTTTAGTGGGGAGAAGTTGATTCAAACTTCCCTTCTGCTAAGCCTGCACTGAAGCATTTTCTATTCTTCCTGACTCCCTATAGGCTTGTACTTGGTAATTAATCCCCCAAGTGTAATAAAGCTAGGCTAATACAAATAGCCAGGCTGCTCGAAGCAGCCGGCGGAGCAGGTGAGGCGGGCAAACAGATGAGCAGCCTGAACCTCACTGGGGAATGAGGGCACGGAGCAGGGATGGGAAGAGTGGCAGCACAAGACAGGACAAGACAGTTACAAAATCAACCACGCAGCTGCTCTATTTCCAGGGAAGGCGGAGTTCACCAGCTAGATTAAAAATGGCCAAGAAATTTTATTACCAGCTTATTTCCACATTGTAAACATTGTTAAATGAAAAGAAACAGGAAACCAATTCAGTTCCAGGGTGAGTGTAAATAACGGTAATGGTCAATGCAGCAGCATACCACAGCTGACCTCCTGGGTCTTAGACTCATAAACCTCCTCTGCTTATGATGACAAATGCTCCAGGGTATATTACAACCAGGACCAATGAAACAGCGTAGGAAATTGAACAACTTCCAATCCCTGACTCTTGTGCATTCTTTTTGGATGAGATGTGTGATTAGAATTTTGCTTGAATTTCAAATTCTTTCCAGAAAAGCAATAGTCTAAGTTGGGGAATAATTACCATAGTTGTTATCATGGATTGATTCAGCAAAAACTGGAAAAGGCAGATTCTTTTAAAAGCATGTGTTTTTTATAAATATTTTTGGAATTATAAGAACCAACTAATATGATAATTAACATGCTAAAAATCGCAGTTCTGTGGATCTAAGAATGGTTACTAGATCAAGTATTTGCTGATGATCACAAGCTCATCATTAAATCATTTGTGTAAAGAGAATAATCTTGAAATTTAGTCAGAGTCATCATGCAGTTTATAATCTGGAAAGAAAATAAAACCTTCATGAAACAATAAAGATAGCACAAATACCTTAACAGCATCAACAGACTGCCAGTCTTTTCAGAGGAAGGGGAAATTTTTAAGGAAAAGCATTTGCAGGAGACATGTATGAAGGAAGCTAGGCTGTCAGCTAACCCGCAAATGATACGTAACCTACAGCAAAGGAGCAGGGAAACATCCCAGCTCTGAAGAACAACACGGGTAAATGGAAACCATAAAAATGGTTGTGTAGAATATTAACAAATGAAAAATCAATAGCTTTCCCCTACACCTGCAATAACCAAATGAATACAACAAAAATTTCCATTCACAAGAGCCACAAAATTTTTTAAAAACTGTAAAACACTGAACAAATCTCTCAAGAAATGTGCAAGATCTAGGTGATAAACAATCTGAAACTTTTCTGAAGGACAAGCTTTATAAGTGAAGGGAGAAAGCCATTCCCACAGGAGGGGACTCAACACCAATACAGCTAATCACGTTCCTTAAATTGACGTATATATTCAATGAAAGTTCAGTATGTATCCTAATGTTTATAAAACGTTTCAAAATTTGACAAGCTGATGAGAAAAGTCATGTAACAGAGAAATAACAACATGAATGGCAAAGAGATTTTGGAAAAGAAGGAGGGAATACTTGCTTGATATACTTCAAAACTGTAGGAAATTAAACAGCATGGGTAAAAGTGCCAGCAATGATAAATAGATCAAGAACTATTCACAAACAGTCCCAGTGTTTAGAGCTGGAAATATGAAAAGGTGGCCTTTCCAAGCAGTTGGAAGGGATGCACTGTTCAATTTGTCCATGCAGTGTTGGAACAGTAACTATAATTTTTTTAAATAAAAGTAAATTTAGATCCCTGCATCACATAAACAACATATCAATTCTCAATGTGTAAAGGACTAAATGTGAAAAAGAAAACTCTGGTAGCATTGGGGAAAAAAACAGCGGAATTGCTTATAACTTTGGGGAGAGGAAGGAAGACGCAAAGCAGAGAAGCAATAAAGAAAAATGGATAATTCTGACTATATAAAAACGGTAATCTCCACTGAAAAAAAGACAAGCCCAGTCTGGAAGAAAATATTTTTAAACACACAAAGGACTACATCCAAAATTTTAAAACTTCCAGAGACCTCCCCTTCCCCCATCCATTATCCCATTATGAACAGAGCTCATAAATCAGCAAGGATCTTTCCTTCTCTTCCTAGGTGTCAATTTCAGGGATACCAGGAGACCCCTATAAACCCCAGACCTCAGAGCATATGTAGCAGTTGGGAAAAAACCCTAAACTACAATGGGAGCCATTTAGAAGGCAGCATAGCTCAGACAGCACAAATGTTACACTTCCAGAAGCGTGGACACGTGCTCAGGGCAAGAGTTATAACCCTTTTTTGCCACCACTGTTGGGAGAAATAGATTGAACTGAGCTGCCAAAAAAGGCCTGTTGGATGCAGCTTTGTTTCAAAAACCCGATGAGATATGGCTACAAATAAGTCATGTTTCCAAAGTACAGAAAAAGAAAAGCAACTAAAATGGAATTCTGCTCTGGTCTATCTAATATCCCACAAGGAAACTTGCTAATGGGTGGTCCAGGAAAGCCCAATTCATTCAAAGGTACATAACATAAAAGGGAGTGGCAGGGTATCAAAGCAAATATGCAATAATGAAAAATAAGAGGGAAGAGGTCAGTAAAACTTATTAACAGATGAATAACACTCACCAGAAGAAGAAAAAAATGTTGCCGGAGAACGGAAAAATCTGTGGCCAAACACTTTATGAGGAACTTAAAGTACAACAACCCCTTGAATGAAAGCAAAGAAATGTGAACATTATAGTATCATAAACACTACACACACCCACAACCAAAAGAGAAAGAAGCAGAGACCTCGGAAATGCTTTTTAATATCTGTAAAACCAGAAAATATGTCAATATACTATAAAATAACTAAGACCAAACTTATCTGTCACATTAATAACTGTAAATGAGCTAAACTCAACAACTTAAAGAATCTGTGTTTGATTCCAAAACAAAAACAACTGTACATAGAAGAAAAATCTAAACAGAACCGAAAAGGTTGACTATAAAAGGAAAAGAAAATGAAACAAAACCAAAAAGAAAGAGAGAATAGAGAGATCATGATCTTAGTAAGTGATGCTGTGAAATACAGAGCCAAAACCTTTGCAAAATTAAAAAAAAAAAATTACAAGGGCAAAGACTAGTACTTCAAATCCCAGAAGGTACAATTCACCATGAACATAACTTAGGAATCACTGTGCTCCAAATAGCATGGCCATAACATCTGTAAAGCAAGAAGGGCAGGAGAGACAAGAAATAGACAGAAACAAGCTAGTAGCATGAGATGCTTAAAACGAGTTGAAACTCTAACACAAGCAGGTAAAAACATGTCAAGATTTAAATGATTTAAAGAAAATATCTAATTTATATAGAAAACTCAGAAAACAGTGAAAACACCCTCTTGTCAAGTACTTATGGGCAACTCATGAAAGTTAGCTACATATTTGACCACCAAAACCTTCATTCAGAAAGTGCCGAGAGGAGCTTCAAGATGGCGGAAGAGTAAGACGCGGAGATCACCTTCCTCCCCACAAGTATATCAGAAATACATCTACATGTGGAACAACTCCTACAGAACACCCACTGAACGCTGGCAGAAGACCTCAGACCTCCCAAAAGGCAAGAAACCCCCCCAAATACCTGGGTAGGGCAAAAGAAAAAAGAATAAACACAAAAGGATAGGGACAGGTCCTGCACCAGCGGGAGGGAGCTGTGAAGGAGGAAAGGTTTCCAAACACTAGAAGCCCCTTCGTGGGCGGAGACTGCGGGTGGCGGAGGGGGGAGCTTCGAAACCTCGGAGGAGAGCACAACAACAGGGGTGCGGAGGGCAAAGCGGGGAGATTCCCGCACAGAGGATCGGGGCCGAGAGGCTTGTCTGCTCACCCGCCGGGGCGGGCGGGGCTGGGAGCTGAGGCTCGGGCTTCGGTCGGAGCGCAGGGAGAGGACTGGGCTTGGCGGCGTGAACACAGCCTGCAGGGGCTAGTGCGCCACGGCTAGCCGGGGGGAGTCCGGGGAAAAGTCTGGAGCTGCCGAAGAGGCAAGAGACTTTTTCTTACCTTTTGTTTCCTGGTGCGCGAGGAGAGGGGATTAAGAGCGCTGCTTAAAGGAGCTACAGAGACGGGCTCGAGCTGCGGCTAAAAGCGCAGACCACAGAGACGGGCATGAGATGCTAAGGCTGCTGCTGCCGCCACCAAGAAGCCTGTGTGCGAGCACAAGTCACTCTCCACACCTCCCCTCCCGGGAGCCTGTGCAGCCCGCCACTGCCAGGGTCCCAGGATCCAGGGACAACTTGCCCGGGAGAACGCACGGCCCGCCTCACGCTGGTGCAACGTCACACTGGCCTCTGGAGCCGCAGGCTTGCCCCGGACTCCGTGCCCCTCCCTGCCACCCCCACCCCCGGCCTGAGTGAGCCGGAGCCCCCGAATCAGCGGCTCCTTTAACCCCGTCCTGTCTGAGCAAAGAACAGACGCCCTCAGGCGACCTACACGCAGAGGCGGGGCCAAATCCAAAGCTGAGCCCGGGGAGCTGTGAGAACAAAGAAGAGAAAGAGAAATCTCTCCCAGCAGCCTCAGGAGCAGCGGATTGAAGCTCCACAATCAACCTGATGTACCTGCACCTGTGGAACACCTGAATAGACAACGAATCATCCCAAATTGAGGAGGGGGACTTTGGGAGCAATGATACATATATTTTTTCTCTTTTTCTCTTTTTGCGAGTGTGTGTGTGTATGATTCTGTGAGAGATTTTGTCTGTATAGCTTTGCTTTTACCATTTGTGCTACGGTTCTGCCTGTCTGTTCCTTTTTTTCTTTTTTTTTAGTATAGTTTTTAGCACTTGTTATCATTGGTGGATTTGTTTTTTGCTTCGGTTGCTCTCTTCTGTCTTTCTTTTATTTTTATTACATTAAAAATTTTTGTCATAAGTATTTTTTATTTTAATAACTTTATTTCATTTTATTTTATTTTATCATTTTCATTCTTTTTTTCTCCCTTTTACTCTGAGCTCCAGCCAGGCATCAGGGCTGTGCCTCTGAGGTGGGAGAGCCGAGTTCAGGACACTGGTCCACCAGAGACCTCTCAGCTCCACGTGATATCAAACGGCGAAAATCTCCCAGAGATCTCCATCTCAACACCAAGACACAGCTCCACTCAACGACCAACAACCTACAGTGCTGGACACCCCATGCCAAACAACTAGTAAGACAGGAACACGACCCCACCCATTAGAACAGAGGCTGCCTAAAATCATAATAAGGCCACAGACACCCCAAAGCACACCACCAGATGTGGACCTGCCCACCAGTAAGACAAGATCCAGCCTCATCCACCAGAACACAGGCAACAGTCCCCTCCACCAGGAAGGCTAAACAAACCACTGAACTAACCTTACCCACTGCAGGCAGACACCAAAAACAATGGGAACTATGAACCTGCAGGCTGTGAAAAGGAGACCCCAAACACAGTAAGTTAAGCAAAATGAGAAGATGTAGAAACACACAGCAGATGAAGGAGCAAGGTAAAAACCCACCAGACCTAACAAATGAAGAGGAAATAGGCAGTCTACCTGAAAAAGAATTTAGAATAATGATAGTAAACATGATCCAAAATCTTGGAAATAGAATGGAGAAAATACAGGAAACGTTTAACAAGGACCTAGAAGAACTAAAGAGCAAACAAACAATGATGAACAACACAATAAGTGAAATTAAAAATTCTCTAGAAAGAATCAGTAGCAGAATAACTGAGGCAGAAGAACGGATAAGTGACCTGGAAGATAAAATAGTGGAAATAATTACTGCAGAGCAGAATAAAGAAAAAAGAATGAAAAGAATTAAGGACAGTCTCAGACACCTCTGGGACAACATTAAATGCACCAACATTCGAATTATAGGGGTCCCAGAAGAAGAAGAGAAAAAAAAAAGGTACTGACAAAATATTTGAAGAGATTATAGTTGAAAACTTCCCTAATATGGGAAAGGAAATAGATAATCAAGTCCAGGAAGCACAAAGAGTCCCACAGAGGATAAATCCAAGGAGAAACATGACAAGACACATATTAATCAAAACTATCAAAAATAAAATACAAAGAAAAAATATTAAAAGCGGTAAGGGAAAAACAACAACTAACATACATGGGAATCCCCATAAGGTTAACAGCTGATCTTTCAGCACAAACTCTGCAAGCCAGAAGGGAGTGGCAGGACATATTTAAAGTGATGAAAGGGAAAAACCTACAACCAAGATTACCCAGCAAGGATCTCATTCAGATATGACGGAGAAATTAAAACCTTTACAGACAAGCAAAATTTAAGAGAATTCAGCACCACCAAACCAGCTTTACAACAAATGCTAAAGGAACTTCTCTAGGCAGGAAACACAAGAGAAAGAAAAGACCAACAATATCAAACCCAAAACAATTAACAAAATGATAGTAGGAACATACATATCGATAATTACCTTAAATGTAAATGGATTAAATGCTTCAACCAAAAGACATAGACTGGTTGAATGGATACAAAAACAAGACCCATACATATGCTGTCTACAAGAGACCCACTTCAGACCTAGGGACACATACAGACTGAAAATGAGGGGATGGAAAAAAATACTCCATGCAAATGGAAATCAAAAGAAAGCTGGAGTAGCAATTCTCGTATCAGATAAAATAGACTTTAAAACAAATACTATCACAAGAGACAAAGAAGGACACTACATAATGATCAAAGGATCAATCCATGAAGAAGATATAACAATTGTAAATATTTATGCATCCAACATAAGAGCACCTCAATACATAAGGCAAATACTAACAGCCATAAAAGGGGAAATCAACACTAACAAAATCATAGTAGGGGACTTTAACACCCCACTTTCACCAATGGACAGATCATCCAAAATGAAAATAAATAAAGAAACACAAGCCTTTAAATGATACATTAAACAAGACAGACCTAATTGATATTTATAGGACATTCCATCCAAAACCAACAGAATACACTTTCTTCTCAAGTGCTCATGGAACATTCTCCAGGATAGATCATATCTTGGATCAAAAATCAAGCCTTGGTAAATTTAAGAAAATTGAAATCATATCAAGTATCTTTTCTGACCACAACGCTATGAGACTAGATATCAATTACAGGAAAAAATCTGTAAAAAATAAAAACACAAGGAGGCTAAACAATAGACTACTTTAATAACCAAGAGATCACTGAAGAAATCAAAGAGGAAATAAAAAAATACCTAGAAACAAATGACAATGAAAACATGACGACCCAAAACGTATGGGATGCAGCAAAAGCAGTTCTAAGAAGTTTATAGCAATAAAATCCTACCTCAAGAAACAAGAAACACCTCAAATAAACAACCTAAACTTACACCTAAAGCAATTATAGAAAGAAGAACAAAAAAAACCCAAAGTTAGCAGAAGGAAAGAAGTCATAAAGATCAGATCAGAAACAAATGAAAAAGAAATGAAGGAAACGATAGTGAAGATCAATAAAACTAAAAGCTGGTTCTTTGAGAAGATAAACAAAATTGATAAACCATTAGCCAGACTCATCAAGAAAAAAAGGGAGAAGACAAATCAATAGAATTAGAAATGAAAAAGGAGAAGTAACAACTGACACTGCAGAAATACAAAGGATAATGAGAGATTACTACAAGCAACTATATGCCAATAAAATGGACAACCTGGAAGAAATGGACAAATTCTTAGAAAAGCACAACCTTCTGAGACTGAACCAGGAAGAAATAGAAAATATGAACAGACCAATCACAAGCACTGAAATTGAAACTGTGATTAAAAATCTTCCAACAAACAAAAGCCCAGGACAAGATGGCTTCACAGGCAAATTCTATCAAACATTTAGAGGAGAGCTAACACCTATCCTTCTCAAACTGTTCCAAAATATAGCAGAGGGAGGAACACTCCCAAACTCATTCTATGAGGCCACCATCACCCTGATACCAAACCTAGACAAAGATGTCACAAAGAAAGAAAACTACAGGCTAATATCACTGATGAACATAGATGCAAAATTCCTCAACAAAATACTAGCAAACAGAATCCAACAGCACGTTAAAAGGATCATACACCATGATCAAGTGGGGTTTATCCCAGGAATGCAAGGATTCTTCACTATACACAAATCAATCCATGTGATACACCATATTAACAAGTTGAAGGACAAAACCATATGATCATCTCAATAGATGCAGAGAAATCTTTCGACAAAATTCAACATGCATTTATGATAAAAACCCTCCAGAAAGTAGGCCTAGAGGGAACTTACCTCAACATAATAAAGGCCATATGTGACAAACCCACAGCCAACATCATCCTCAATGGTGAAATACTGAAACCATTTCCAGTAAGATCAGGAACAAGACAAGTTTGCCCACTCTCACCACTATTATTCAACATAGTTTTGGAAGTTTTAGCCACAGCAATCAGAGAAGAAAAAGAAATAAAAGGAATACAAATTGGAAAAGAAGAAGTAAAGCTGTCACTTGTTGCAGATGACATGATAGTATACATAGAGAATCCTAAAGATGCTACCAGAAAACTACTAGAACTAATCAATGAATTTGGTAAAGTAGCAGGATACAAAATTAATGCACAGAAATCTCTGGCATCCCTATACACTAATGATGAAAAATCTGAAAGTGAAATTAAGAAAACACTTCCATTTACTATTGCAACAACCAGAATAAAATACCTAGGAATAAACCTACCCAAGGAGACAAAAGACCTGTATGCAGAAAATTATGACACTGATGAAAGAAATTAAAGATGATACAAATAGATGGAGAGATATACCATGTTCTTGGATTGGAAAAATCAACATTGTGAAAATGACTCTACTACCCAAAGCAATCTACAGATTCAATGCAATCCCTATGAAACTACCCCTGGCATTTTTCACAGAACTAGAACAAAAAATTTCACAATTTGTATGGAAACACAAAAGATCCCGAATAGCCAAAGCAATATTAAGAAAGCAAAACGGAGCTGGAGGAATCAGGCTCCCTGACTTCAGACTATACTACAAAGCTACAGTAATCAAGACAGTATGGTACTGGCACAAAAACAGAAATATAGATCAGTGGAACAGGATAGAAAGCCCAGAGATAAACCCATGCACATCTGGTCACCTTATCTTTGATAAAGGAGGCAAAAATATACAATGGAGAAAACACAGCCTCTTCAATAAGTGGTGCTGGGAAAACTGGACAGCTACATGTAAAAGAATGAAATTAGAACACTCCCTAACACCATACGCAAAAAATAAACTCAAAATGGATTAAAGACCTAAATGTTAAGTCCCGACACTATCAAACTCTTAGAGGAAAACATAGGCAGAACACTCTATGACATAAATCACAGCAAGATCCTTTTTGACCCACCTTCTAGTGAAATGCAAATAAAAACAAAAATAAACAAATGGGACCTAATGAAACTTAAAAGCTTTTGCACAGCAAAGGGAACCATAAACAAGACCAAAAGACAACCCTCAGAATGGGAGAAAATATTTGCAAATGAATCAACTGACAAAGGATCAATCTCCAAAATTTACAAGCAGCTCATGCAGCTCAATGTCAAAAAACCAAACCACCCAATCCAAAAATGGGCAGAATACCTAAATAGACATTTCTCCAAAAAAGATATACAGATTGCCAACAAACACATGAAAGAATGCTCAACATCATTAATCATTAGAGAAATGCAAATCAAAACTACAATGAGATACCATCTCACACTGGTCAGAATGGCCATCATCAAAAAATCTAGAAACAATAAATGCTGGAGAGGGTGTGGAGAAAAGGGAACCCTCTTCACTGTGGGTGGGAATGTAAATTGATACAGCCACTATGGAGAACATTATGGAGGTTCCTTAAAAAACTGAAAATAGAACTAGCATATGACCCAGCATCCCACTACTGGGCATATTTCTGAGAAATCCACAGTTCAAAAAGAATCATGTACCACAATGTTCACTGCAGCCCTACTTATAATAGCCAGGACATGGAAGCAACCTAAGTGTCCATCGACAGATGAATGGATAAAGAAGATGTAGCACATATATACAATGGAATATTACTCAGCCATCAAAAGAAACAAAACTGAGTTATTTGTAGTGAGGTGGATGGACTTAGAGTCTGTCATACAGAGTGAAGTAAGTCAGAAAGAGAAAACTAAATACCATATGCTAACACATATGGAATCTAAAAAAAAAAAATTCTGGAAAACCTAGGGGCTGGACAGGAATAAAGATGCAGACGTAGAGAATGGACTTGAGGACACGGGGAGGGGGAAGGGTAAGCTGGGACAGAGTGAGAGAGTGGCAGGGACTTATATATACTACCAAATGTAAAACAGATGACTAGTAGGAAGCAGCCGCATAGCACAGGGAGATCAGCTCATGCTTTGTGACCACCTAGAGGGGTGGAATAGGGAGGGTGGGAGGGAGACGCAAGAGGGAAGAGATATGAGGATATATGTATAACTGATTCACTTTGTTATAAAGCAGAAACTAACACACGATTGTAAAGCAATTATACGCCAATACAGATGTTAAAAAAGAAAAAAAAAGGAAGTACCAAATCGACTACGATCATCCGGTAGGCAGATTTTTGGCCCCCATGAGCTTCATCCCCTCATGTCATGCCCAGGAGTTACATGGCAAAACATGTCATTTAGATTATTCATCAAGTGACCCTAAGATAGGGAGGTCCTCCTGGATTATGTGTGGGCCCCGCATTAATCACATGAGCCCTTGAAAAAGAGCTTCTTACCAGATGAGGAAGAAAAAGTCAAAGAGATCAATCAAAAGGCATCAGGAGAACAATGAGAGCACCAGAAACAGAGCCCCCAGCCGGCTTGGAGATGGAGGGGACCACAGGGAAAGCACGAGAAGTAAAATGATTCTGCCAAGAACCACTGAGGTTGGGAGAGCGCCCTGGGCCCCAGGTGAGAAGCTTACTCTGGACAACACTTTGATTTCAGCCTCGTGAGACCCCGACCAGGGAGACCAGCTGAGCCCCCGGCACTTCTGACCTTCAGAACTGAGATGATACCCGAGCGTTCTTTTAGGCTGCTGAATTTATGGTGATTTGCTACCCAAAAATAGAAAAGTAACATACATGGTCACCTCTGAAAAGAGGAAGGAGGTTAATTGGGGAGAAGATTTAGAGTCATACACATTGTTTGAACTTTTAACAACAGGAATATATTTGTTTGTTACATATGCATCTTTATTTCAAAATGATAAAAACAAACAGTAACCTTGAAACAGCACGCAAAACACTGACCAGCTAAAACTAGTTTTGCCTCGTAAATGGGTTATTGGTTAATCAACTTGAAACAGCACCAGCTTAAACTGCTTTGGCCTCCCTGAATAGGTTGTTAATTAATCAAACCTAGGGTTATTTTACAGAGGCAACACTGCGCAGGTGCAAGACGGGAACCCATGCCTCCAGGATGACCCTGGAGCCAAGAGTCTGCAGTTCACGGCACTCAAGGAACAGAAATGTTGCCACTGAAGCCCTTTACAAAGCAAGAAGCTGGTCAGTGAAGAAAATCAGGATCCCAGCAGCACAGGTAGTTTATATGGATTAACTAGCAACGAGCCAATCAGCTTCCAAGTTTGAAATTCCCCTAACTCTTTACATTGTGCCCCAAACACTGGATGAAGAGACAGACTGGAGAGCTTGCCTCCTGTCTGCTTGCTGGTGCACCTCCATAAAGCTCTTTCTTTTCTCAAAAGCCAGTGCCATGGTGTTAGGGAAACCACCGAGTGAAACCGCCCGCCCTGGCCGGGCACCATAGTAACCGCTTGCATGAGTTCTCTTACACCAGGAGGTCCAGGTAAGGAATGGGGAAGTAACAAGCTACCAGCAACCGGAAGAATTCGGGGAAGGTCAAAAGGAGAGAGGAGACGCCACTCCATATGTCCTACCTACCTTCTAGGATCCTCCTCGCTGACTCCATCTTGGCTGGGCGGTGACCAGGAAGGACCCTGAGTCAGAGTGATTGGCCAGAGACAACCCGGAAACTAACTCTATTACCATAAAACCGAGACTGCGAGTCACGTGACAGAGCAGTTCTCCTGGGCTCCCTTACCCTGCTGCTCTCCGCCCAGGCGCCCCTTCCCGATAAGGTCTCTTGCTTTGTCAGCGCGTGTGTCTCCTTGGACAATTCATTTCCGAGTGTTAGACAAGAGCCCACTCTCGGGCCCTGGAAGGCGTCCCCCTTCCTGCAACAACAGTATTGGCTTTCACGTGAGTCAGGCAGCAAGAGCGTGCTTAGAACCACTCGGCTCAAGAAGTCGGGTTAAATACGAACACGTGGGTGGGCAGAACCTGAGCGTAGAATGAGAAAAATGAGATAACCATCTCTCAGATTTTAAATAAATATATATGGGGATTTGTTTGGTGCGGTCCATTCTTTTGTTCTAAATCTATTGCTAAAAATATGGACACTATAAATTTGATAAATGGATCGATCTTTAAGTGAACGAACAAGGTTTTCTCAGAATTTTTATGAGAGTACTTGAGAGTGTGGGAAATATTTCATCCAAAGAATTAAAATATCAATACTAATAAAGACTTGCCTTTTTTCCCCCAGAGAGTCAATGAGAAGTGTAAGTACTGATTTATCTGACCACTTTTTATAGTCAAATGCTGTCAGAGTAGAAACAATTACACTTCAGCAACATATTTTACTGCCATTGAAGAAAATGCGCACACGTGCAGGCATCTTAGCAATCATAAGAAACACCTTCTGAACCTTTTTATATGCTTCGTACTTGAATGAGTCTCACACACCAAAATTACATCAGACACTGTTTCAACCATTCAAAACAGTAAGAATACTTAGAGCCCCAGTGCCCCCAAAAATGTTAGCCTACCACTCCATGGCATACCAGCTTGGTAGTTTTAATGCATGTATAATATTTTTAGGGAATTTACACTGAGTTTAAATTTATAGATTTGAATAACTCACATATATTTTATGTTTCACTGTTTAACAAGTTAATTTAGATTTTCAAAATACGTATACAAATAAACCCCATAAAGAGACATTTTCCTCTCCATTGGAGGAGGACTTTTCTCACACATATTTTCTGAAGAACAGGTTCCCAAGAGATTTCTAACAATGGTTTCTCTGATTCATTTTCATAGCCATTATTCATATTTAATTAATGCGACACAATCCTTTCTGAGTTCTGTCCTCACATAATGATTGAAGAATGAGCCAATCTGTCACCTATTCATTTATACACGGCCTATTTTTCTCACGCAGAAATGCTAACATAGATAGTATATCACAAACAGGATAAGAGGGGAAAATATTCCTTTCTTACATGACCTCTTAAATTTCACTAAACAATTAGCCAGAGCAGGCTAAGGGAAAAAAAAACAAATGTTTTTTAAATCACTGAATAGCAAAATAACAGGAAAATTTATAAAAACCTAGGAAACAAACAAGAATGACTGAGCAATACAAATTAGTGAATTAATAGAAAGTATTCCCTATGTTTGGATATTTCCTGAGTCACTAAACATTAAGAAAGGCATGGATAACTTTGAGTTGCCCTCTCCCATGGATTCCCCACCTTACCTGTTGATTCATCATTTCTAGTTTTCCCATATAACTATTTTCACAGTGGGAAACCACAGTTGTATTTTCTTTGTATATGTGTTCTCAAAAAATGAAAAGGAAATTATTCTGTAGCTATATTTTAGATTTTCATGATCGCTAAGTGTGGATACTTAGTTCTCTCCTGATAAAATCAAGCATGTATTATACCTGGTATCTAGTAAGCACCTGGTAAATTTGTTAAATATATGAATCTAATAGACATTCTATGATTCCGAAATCTGAAGTCATAGAACTTATCTAATGTCGTTAAGGACACCCAACCAGGAATTACCACTGCCCTTGTTTTTTTTCTTCTCCCTATAGTTCCACCAAATTCGGAAACCAGATTTTAGATAATATTTATGCAGAATCCCAGGTCAGAGAAGAAAGCAGTGGGTGTACTTTACATCAGAATTACCACCCACACCCACAGCAGAAAGAAGCAGAGGAGGCCTCGCTGTACGAGATCTTGATTCCTTGAAGCGGAATCTTTCAGGAGGTCAGGGGTTGGGCATTTCTCCTCCTCCCTAGCTGCCTCCTTAATTCCAGAGCTCCATAGCCATGTGTGCTTTGCAAAAGCAATTAGGACAGAATGAAGTAAGTGGGGCAGGAAGATGGAGAAGAGCCTTGAGCTGTTATTTAAGAGGCCACAAACGTACACTTAAGAATTAATTTTTTTTAAAGTACACACACTACATAAGCTAAACCTGGAGGATTTAAGCTACAAAAATAAATAAACTCATAGAGTTAACTCTAATTATATTTTAACTAAGTTAACTCTAATTATATAAATTAACTCTAATGAAGAATAAAAAGTTAGTTTTTTTTTTTCCAACCACTTGCAGCAACACATGAAGGATGGGAAGCAAGAGTTGTGTTCCACACTGAACTCAAGATGTCAGGTAGGCAGTTGGATACAAAGAGTTATAGCCCAGGGGAGAAGTTTGTTCTGCAGTCCAATTGGGGGGTATAAGCATACAGAGAATTCCTGATGCCATGATGTGTCCCAGGGAGGGAAGGTCATCAAGGAACAGGAGGTCCAGCCTCGATGCACTTTGCTATTCAGTGATGACAGAGGTGACAAGGAGGAATCAACAGACTCCATCTAAGAAGGAGCAGGCAGTGTGGACTGGAGAAGAGAGAGCGGACCTCACTTTACGGAAGCAGTGGGAGAGTGTTTGGAAGGTATTGAGGCTGCGGGCTCGAGTGCACTAAGCCTAGGGGAGTATTTCAGGATTCAGAGATTGAGGGACCAGGGCAGTTTCAGGGGAGACGTGGAAACGCAGCCAGACTGGAGGACAGTAAGACGAGAGGTGAGAAGTGTCCTGCCCTCCTTCCCACGAAGCCCGCTACGACTTCCCCCTCCTTCGCTTCTGTCCCTTCATTTTTGTCCCACATGACCTGCCCCTCTCTGGCTCTGCTCTTCCTTCTTTAGTCCAGGTGGCCGAGTCACTAAGCGACTCCCAGCGAGGGTTTACGACCCAGGCTTCGTCCTCTAGGACGCAGGAAACCAGAGGCTGCTGTGTGCTGCTGTGTCCCCAGTGGCTAAAATACACCCTGGGAGCCAGCGGTGAAGCATGACCTTCGACCAGGGATGACCTTCGAGCCACCAGCCCCAGATATCCCCTGGGGAAGTTATGTTCCCCAGCCCTGTACCCTTAAGGTTTACATGATCAGAGGTTATGGTTTCTAGAGTGATGATCACTCCCACAAGAGGATAAGGTAAAGTTCTACCCGAGTCTAAAGCTACCACTCCCACCTGGCCATGTTGCCTCTCCTGCTAGTGGCTCAAGACAAGAAAGGACCCTGGGCTGCCCTGGATGCCTTTAATAGGGAGTAAGGTCTTTGCAGCAACCAATCCTGGGAAGACGAAGAAGAGAACACACCTCCCCCACTCCAGCCCCCAAGGATAAGCCCAGATCACCTCACCTGTGCAGGCAGAGCAGCTGAAATGCTGGCCGGAACGTAGGATGGGCGCAGAGAGGACGCTGATGCTCGTTGCAATTACGGCCCCGAAAACAGACGCAGCAGTGGGTTCTGCAGTGTCTTCTACGGCTAATGCAATTGTATTGAGTCTTTGGGGCAGAGTGCAGCTGACGCTACATTGAGGGGAACCCTGTGATGCTGAGAGGAGTGGATTTCAGCGGTGCTCGGGGTCTGTGTTGGATGCCTCTCCCTTCCTGACCAAGGCTTGGAGGTCCCCCAGAGATGGACAGTATCTCTGAAAATATCTCTCATTGCTTCCACCAACCTCAGAGAGCTAAATATATTTTGCAGTTTTGGTGTTATAGGATTTAATCAAAGTCATTCTTGTCCTGCCAAAACTCGATCAAGATTCTGGCCTAGGGCTTCCCGGGTGGCGCAGTGGTTGAGAGTCCGCCTGCCGATGCAGGGGACACGGGTTCGTGCCCCGGTCCGGGAAGATCCCACATGCTGCGGAGCGGCTGGGCCTGTGAGCCATGGCCGCTGAGCCTGCGCGTCCGGAGCCTGTGCTCCGTAACGGGAGAGGCCACGACAGTGAGAGACCCGCGTACCGAAAAAAAAAAAAAAAAAGAAAAGATTCTGGCCTAAAGCTATGGGCTCTACCCAGGATGCTCCATGGGAGGCCACGCCCTGGACAGTGCTATACCAGAACCAAGGCCTGGCTTCCCCACGTCACAGGAGCTGGTGGAGGGAGGGCGGTGAGCAGAGGACAGGCTCGCGGGGGCATCGTGTTCTGGCCTTTGCTGACCTTCACTAGGTATCTTCCCTTCCTCTGTCTGATCTGAGGGAGGGGGTGGTATAGATTCAAGGGGAGATGAGGAACCTAGTAAAACCTCTCGGGAGAGTCAGTTCCAGAACTGATTCAGAAACTGTGCATGTTAGTTTCAGAGAGGATGTGTGTGAATAAGGTACCCCCTCCGGCTGAGGCTAATGGAAATCTGCTTCCAGACAGAGTTGCCCGAGCAGAGAGGATGCTCCTGGGTGGACATGGGAGGCTGTGCTGACGGATCAAACGTGGACACCCTGAACACACTGGCCCTGCTCTTTCAGTGCAGCCCGCAGGAGACATCTCCATCTCAGGGAACCTGGGGAGCTGGATAGCCTGAGGTGGGGAGTGTGGCCAAAGTTTGGAGTTTGCCCTGAGATGGATTCTTGCCTCTTCAGTTAGGGGTAGAGATGTGGCAGTAAGTTACTAGGGAGACCATGGTTGGGGGGGGGGGTAGGGCGGGCAGGACCCCCCAGGGCAGCACATCACGTTGCCTCAGCATCTCCCGGCCATCGTGGTTCAGAAACATTTCCTCCGGCCCTGATAGTTAATCCTCTTACAGCCTTTATTATGATGATCCCTGGTTTCTGTGTCTTTCCCTCCCACCTCTCTCCTATACAGACACAAAGCACCCTGGGCTGTTTTGTTATCCAGCCCGTGTCTCTCTGCGTGGCTCATGTTAAGGAAAACACCTGGTTGTTTGCCTCATTCCTGTTTTACTAAGAGGACTGTTTATTGGCATCTGCTTGTTTTGCTGAAATGTGCTTCACAGACATGCAAACCCCACTGAAGGAAATGGTATCTATCCATCCCCACCCTCTGAAACACCGCAACCTCTCACATCAGCTCCACAATCACCACGTGCAGCCCTCGACCCGGACACAAGATGCATTTTAGCATTCTCCTCTCAGCTCCAGACAAGAGAAGATGCACAGACAAAGTAATGCTAGCTTGCTAAATGCTCAATCTTTTCCGTAAATACATGGATGAGGATTAATGAAATTTATTAGTTATAAATTCTTGGTATTCATCCATGTTTAAATTGTACCATATATGCTCAGTACCAAGAACGATAGGTCCTTTTCTCAACTTCTGATAATTACATTTAAAAATAAGAGAAGCGCAAGCCACAGCCACAAACAGGTGGGGATATTACATATTTACCTCCTAGGCCACTAGTACTAGATACAACAGCCAAGGTTAGCAGTTAATATGAGTAAGAGAACTAGTCAAATGCCTGCCCTTCTCAGGTGTTATGCTGGGAAACGGAGCTGATCAGACGAGGTGTTGCCTTCAGGAAGCTCGCAGTATCATGGTGAAAACATGTGAGCGGCACATGGTGAGCACTGAGCAGCTCGCCAATAACGCAGCAGAAGCGTCTAATCCAGACCCAGGGAGGAGAAGGCTAAGTGAAGAGTGGGTGAAACAGTCACAGAATACCTCCTGGAGTACAGGGTCACCTAGGCTGAATCTTAATGTAGACGATTTAGCTAAGTAGAAAAGAGAACAGAGAAAAGGGCAAACATGCCATCCAGGTAGAAGAAAAGCTTCCCGTGAAACGTAGTGTGTTTCTATGAGCAACACAACAGCTCGTGTTAAATGACGTTTTGAAGTAGAAAGTGGTGTATCTATTCTTTACAACCCAGTCCTAGTCTTGAATCTCCACCGAGATATAGACTGAAAAACTCAGATCTACGTGCACACTAAAAATGTGTTATCTTTCTCAATTTATGTAGGCAACAAATATTTTTGAGCACCTACTGTGTGCCAGGTACAGTGATAAGCATTGAAGACACAAGAGGGACCAAGATAGACCACATCGCTGCCTTTAAAGAACTAATACTCTGATGGGCTCAAAGCAAACACTTATAAGTACTTTAAGAAAACTAAATGATCCAATGATCTAGAATGGCCTGTCCAACATGGTGGCTACCGGTCACATGGACTATTTAAATTTAAATTAATTAAAAGTGAATACAATTTAAAATTCAGTTACCCAGCAGCACTAGACATGTTTCAAGCGCTCAACAGGCACACAGGATACTACCTTGGAAAGCACGACATAGAACATGTCTATCATCACAAAAACTTCAGTTGGACCTCTTCCATGTAAAAAAGTCTCCTGTGCTTACAGTAATGAAATAAGGACTTTGTCAGAGACCCGCTGACTGACAGCTGATTCCGAATACTAACTCATCAACAAAAGTCTACCATTACTTTAAAAATCCTGCCGAAACACAATTCTTTATAAATTGTGATTTCACCAAAGTAAGCTACTACAACATACCTTCACTATAAACTTTGATATGTGACCCTTTATATTTTGGACACAAGATTAAGAACATGCTTTTATTGCCTCCATTCCTGAGATGTCATTAGAATGATGAATAAAAAACAGCCACAATAATTTTCTTAAATGAGAGAGAGATTTGGCCAAAGATTACAAGATGGCCCGGAGGCAGGAGATGTGAATGACGAAGCACAGCAGGAAGATCACAGCCCAGAAGGTGCCCTGTGGGGACCTCCACTGAGCCAGCTGCCAATTTGGAGGAACTCAAGACTCAGAAGAGCCAGGAAAGAAGGAGTAGGAGATACGTGGATTAAAACAGCCTATAGATGTTGATTCCCCACTCCACTCCCAACTTCCATGTGCAAAACACTTGGCAGACTGTTTGTATAAGACAAGTCACAGAAAAAGATGCTCTTCCCTAAAGAAATTGAGAATAATGTTGAGAAGAATTGGGGAGGACATCATAGGGGACACAGCACCAAACGAAGCCATGTGTAGCTTGGCATTTTAGAATATATCGAAAACTAACCCATGCCTCCTGGGGTCTGTCTGTTAGTGCTTTTTTTTTTTTTTTTTTTTTTTTTTTTGCAGTATGTGGGCCTCTCACTGCTGTGGCCTCTCCCATTGCAGAGCACAGGCTCCGGATGTGCAGGCCCAGCGGCCATGGCTCACGGGCCCAGCCGCTCCGCGGCACGTGGGATCCTCCCGGACCGGGGCACGAACCTGCGCCCCCTGCATTGGCAGGCGGACCCCCAACCACGGTGCCACCAGGGAAGCCCCTAGTGCTTCATTCTTAAATATGAATGGGCAACCAAGCATCACCAGACATTTGAGGAAATTCTGCAACATAAAGACCAAGATTTATAAAAACAAAACAAAACAAAAAGATCCCAGGATTAAAAAAAAAAGGGAAAACACACAAGGTAGGAAATAGAACTTTTTTTAAAAGTCTAATTTGGTGGCCTCTTAGGAGATATTCCATCCACAAATAATAACAGTTGCTATGAAAAAGGAAAAATCAGAGAATCAGAAAAGACTCAGAGATTAAAAATATAATGGCCAACAATGTTAGCAGGAGGACAGGAAGAAGATAAATTTAAAATATCTCATAGAAAAACAGAACAAAGAGAAGAGATGACAGTTATTCAATAAAATAAAAAAAGAAATCCAGTTTGTTTTCCACCAAAGTAACAGATTCCAAACAGAGATCACAAGGAACAGAAAAAAGAAATTAATCAGATAATTTTTAGAACCCTGAGAATAAAGAGAAGATATTAAGGCTTCCACAGAAGATAGAGGAAAATCACCTACAAAGGAGAAAGAATTAAATTTCCCATCACTAGTACTGAATGGCAGATGACAATGTAGCAACGTCTTCAGATTCCTGATGGGAAAGTCATTCTTAACAGAAATTTCTATAGAAGTCAACCAATTAATTGATTTTAAATGCCAAATGGAGACATTTTTAAACATGGTAGGACTCACAATACTTATTTTCTTAGTAACTTTATTAAGAATGTAAGTCAGCAAAAGGAAGGACTAAGTTAAGAAAAAGGATGAGAAAGAAGAAATCAGGGGATATAGGAATGAGTGGACCCAACTGAGGAGAGCTATGAAGGGGATCCCTAGGTGAGAGCTATGTAGCAGTCCTAGGAAAAAGCCACCTAAGATCAGAGAAAAAAGATAAAGGTCTCAGAGAGAGGCCTTTGGGTAAAAGGGAAATTAACAACATAGTTGGTATGATATTGATTTATTTAAAAATGAGGGGACTTCCCTGATGGTCCAGTGGCCAAGGCTCCATGCTCCCAATGCAGGGGGCCCAGGTTCAATCCTGGGTCAGGGAACTAGGTCACACATGCCGCAACTAAGGGTCCACATGCTGCAACTAAAGATCTGCATGCCCAACTAAAGATCCCACATGCTGCAACTAAGACCTGATGCAGCCAAATAAATAAATAATAAACAGAAAAAAAATAAAAATTAGACTATGATAAAGGCAAAGAGTCAAGTTTTTTTAAAAAAAGTCAATAGAAACTCCATGTGAAACAGAGTTCAAAAACAAAGACAGGGCTTCCCTGGTGGCGCAGTGGTTAAGAGTCCACCTGCCAATGCAGGGGACACGGGTTCGAGACCTGGTCTGGGAAGATCCCACATGCCGCAGAGCAACTAAGCCTGTGCGCCACAACTACTGAAGCCCACAAGCCTAGAGCTCGTGCTCTACAACAAGAGAAGCCACTGCAATGAGAAGCCCGCACACCACAACAAAGAGTAGCCCCTGCTCACCACAACTAGAGAAAGCCCGCAAGCAGCAACAAAGACCCAACACAGGCAAAAACAAATAAATTTAAAAAAATAATAATAAAACAAAGACAATACAATCATTACACTACATGGCCCTCTAGTGAACAATAAGCATATAGTGAGATCAAGTAAACTATTCTATTTTCAAGTTCTTATCAAAATCTTGACAAAGAAAAGAGGACAATTTTGGTTATAGAATCAAATGAAAGGTCATGTGACGAAATCACAGAAAACAAGAGCTAGAAATTGAGAAGAGCTGAAAGAATAATGTTATTGTTATCTTCCTATCATGAAGTGAGGAATCAAGAGCTATTGTCTATAACTGATGAAACAAGAAATACAAAGGTAAAATACTACTTAGAGTCTAAAAATAATCAATCAGGGAACTAAAATTAGTAATACAATCCTTCTGGGATGGAGACAGAGAAGTTTGGTTTACTAATTCAAGGATTCCTCTCACAAAACAAGTATGTGTCTAAAAGTGATGAATCAAGAAACAACAATTTAAACATAATAGCAATATATAGGGGTAAATGCCAGAGAAAAGGGTTCATTGAGGTGAAGATGGTTCCCTCTGAGAACTGGAAATACAGAAGGGGAGGAAGTTGCTATTCACTTTAAATGCCTCTGTACCGTATGATTTTTTAACCTCAAGCATGTAATACTTGATCATATTTGTACATTACTCTATAATAATAACAACAGCAACAGTTTTTATTGTTGACAAAGTGAGGATTTCAAGGCAGGCAGTTTCAAGGCCACCGCAAAATTAATTTGATGCCTCCCCTAAGTTACATTTGGGGAAAGGAAATTAGAAAAATACCAATTTAACCTGTAGCATTTTATAGACCAGTGGACTCCAAGTGTGATTCCTAGGCCAGCAATATCAGCAACACCGAAAAACTTTTGAGAAATTTGCTCAAAGTATTATGTGCGTGTGGTTAAAAATCAACCAGTCCCCATCGACGACATACTGAATCAAAAATGGTGGAGATGGGGGCTTCTTCCCTGGTGGCGCAGTGGTTGAGAGTCCACCTGCCGATGCAGGGGGCATGGGTTCGTGCCCCGGTCCGGGAAGATCCCACATGCCGCGGAGCGGCTGGGCCCGTGAGCCATGGCCGCTGAGCCTGCGCGTCCGGAGCCTGTGCTCCGCAACGGGAGAGACCACAACAGTGAGAGGCCCGCGTACCGAAAAAAAAAAAAAAAAATGGTGGAGATGGGCTTCAGCAATCTCTGTTAATAAAGCCCCCCTGTAGATTCTGATGCCTTCTGAAATGTAAGAACCACGGTTAGGGACGTAGAGAAAAGCTGGGAAGAACAGACACCCAATCATTAATAAATAAAGCTCTGGGAAGGACTTCCATATTCTTGGTTTTTAACTGTCAAGCGTTATTTTCATAATAAATATAGTTTATATAGGGGCAAATATTAATATGTATATGTGTGTATCTGCATAGAAAATTACAGAAAATTTCCAGAACCACCAAAGTATTTACTTAAATATGCTTACTTTCCTAGAAAAATAAATGGGAAGTTTTAACAAAGACTTAGAGAATTTATCATCCACAGTCAAACCTGTCTGAAAGAATTATTAAAGGATATACTACATCATCAAGAAGAAACATACTAAATGAAAAGTATCAAAAGGTACAAACTTCTAGTTATAAAATAAATCCATCATGGGGATGTAATGCAGGGCATGGTGACTATAGTTAATAATACTGTATTACATATTGAAAAGTTGCTAAGAGAGGGGATCTTAACAGTTCTCACCACAAGAAAAAAAAATTTGTAACTATGAATGGTGATGGATGTTACATTTATCACTTTTTACATTAGACATTAAAACTGAAAAATTCAGAAGTATGTATTTATTTTAAATGAATGATGATAAACCCATTATTTTTTAAAGAAAATGATATATTTTTATAAATAATTATAATTATTTATATTTCTGAAAGAAAAGAACTGTGAGAAGAGTGGCAATGTTTTACATTTTTGCAAATATCTTTAATGTTTGGCTTAATAGAAGCAGCTGAATTTTCATATAAGGGTCTATATTCAATATGTTGAGAGGTTACTTTTGCTGAAGTATATGAAAAATATCTGACTTAATGCAGATATATACTTAAGAAAAGGAAAAGTATTTTCATAGTTATTTTCAGATGATTGGGGATATTATTTCTTTTTTGAAACTACACCAAAACTCAGTAAGTGGAAGTTTTTTTTAATTTAGCTACAGTGTGGAAACTTAAATTGTCTAAGTAAATATTTTTACTCTATTACTTTAAAATCGATTGGTCTATCTTTTACATTGGATCGTTCTCTTACCACACATAATTCTGTGACATTATACATTGATACTTTTTAGAAAATATTGGTTTACTGAGTTATACTGATCTTCCACATGTTCACACATTTCACTGTACAATATCAAAAAGTTACCTTTGTATCACCATTGAGCTCGTCAGAAAAATCTTTAAGAACTAGGAAGTTTTCAAGCTCAGGGTAGACACAAGTTTTCAAAAATGTAAATTTTTACCTGAAATTTCCAATTTTATCCTTGGCAACAAATATAGTATTTTGTTTTCTTGAATTGACATTTTTAAGGAAAGGTCTGTCGAATACACAAATCTGAACAGCCATAGATGTGTATGGTTGTGTATCAGTGGCTCTTTCAAGGAAAAATGGGTATTCTATGCAAAAAGCCAACAGTTCAGCTCACAATTCAACCTCATGAGAGCCTTCGTACTTCAATATAAAGCTAAAATGTTTTATGTATACTTCCCATTTTGTCACACAAAATATTAAAAAGATGCTTACTCAAGGGTCAAGGTTTCATAAAATTAATAAATTGTATTGTATCATTAAAGACAAAAAAAATAGATGGGATGTTTTAGATAGATGTGCTTCCTAAACACCATAGGATAGAAAACCAAGATGGAGTTGAACATATGTACAGATACAACAAACATACCAGAAGCTGAATTAAAATTCTAAATAAGTGCATATACAGCAACCAAAGTATTTCCCACAACATCTCTCTCTAGCATGACAATATTTAAGTATCTGACATTCCTAAATGCCACATCCAGACAAAACACACCGGCAAGAAAATTGTTAATTAACCAAAACAGATGAAGTTTCTTCCTCACCAATTTTATTCTAATGCCAGCAAAAGAGGCCAAATTATTCATCAAATAAACTTATTGTACTGCTCATCATATCTTATTTTCAGATATCAAAATTTAAGTTAACATATTTAATCTCAGCCTTTTAAATCCCTGCTTCCATTCAACTAGACACCTTTTGGATCATATTCTAAAGTAAAGAAAACTTCTAGGTTGGAGAATTTCTAACCTAAAGTTCTAATAAAAAGTTCTATTTCTAATAAAATATTTTAGAAAGAATATAGAAGAGAGAGAACTAAAAGGAGAAAAAGGAAAGAACAGATGACAAGGATGACTGTGATTCAAGTTCAAATTAAAGGATAAAGCAGGTATAAAATGAAAAGAATACAGAAAAAAAGACAGGAAGCCTGGGTGTCTCCAAAGAAATCTGATGATAGAATCATAAAATAAAATGGACCTGGGGAAAATGGAGATTTAAAAACCATCATTATACTCGATTTATATAATCCAGTTAAACTGCCTGTTAGAAAAACATCTGGTGCACATCTAGCTGCAATTTTTTGTAGCTGCTCTCTTTTCAGAAGGTTTATTTGCAACAGTGCTGTATGATTAAAATTCCATAACAAAGGTGGATGCAAGTGTAAGTATTTCCCCAGCTCCAAATTCTGAAAAGTTCTCTTTCTCCTCTTCTGGAAGAGCGGAAATGTCTGAGATAATTTTTTTTGGCGGTACGCGGGCCTCTCACTGTTGTGGCCTCTCCCGTTGTGGAGCACAGGCTCCGGACGCGCAGGCTCAGTGGCCATGGTTCACGGGCCCAGCCGCTCCGCGGCATGTGGGATCTTCCCGGACCGGGGCACGAACCCGTGTCCCCTGCATCGGCAGGCGGACTCTCAACCACTGCGCCACCAGGGAAGCCCTGATAATTTTTTAATAATAAAAATTAAAAATTAAACGTTTATTAAGGGAAATCAAAGTAAATATACGTTAAATCTTCAATGCAGCCCACAGCGTTTTATTGATACATGTCTTTTTTTAGATTACTCCCTTTTCTGGTCTTGAAGGTATGTAATAATTAAAATATTTATGTTTTCATAGAAGTGCTAGTTGCTTTAGGGTGTACTTTCAATTTTACTAATGAAATAAAAATCACAAAATGTTAACAAGCAGTCTATTCTAACCTACGTATAGGGACACATCAGAGGCTTCTTCCTTTTATGGCCATCTCTTTCCTGGCTATAATGCAAGGACCACTTTTGTGATCATTAGTATTGAAATGTCAAGTCAACATCCATATCTATCACTGTTTAAAAGCCTTGAAGTATAAGCAAACATTTTATAACAAAAATACAGGCAAACATTACATAAAATTCAATTGCCTTCAACCATTTAGTTAAAATTATTTGTAATTCACCCAATTCCCCTCTAACCACCTTACAGATAAGAACATTTCATTCACTCATGTTGATCCAATAACAAGTCCCTGGACCTGACGCACAGTAGGACTCCAACAAATGGCTGTTGTATTGAATTGAACCCAGGTCCATGAAAGTTGCTTTCTTAGCTTTCTGTATTTTATCTATTCATGTGTTGCTGTGGACTGAATGTTTGTGTCCTCCCAAAATTCATATATTAAAATCTAATCCCTGATGTGATGGTATAAAGAGGTGGGGACTTTAGGAAGGTGGAGCCCTCATGAATGGGATTATTGTCCTTATAAAAGAGACCCCAGAGAGTTCTCTCTTGCCCTTCCATCATGTAAGGACACAAGGAGAAGACTGCGTCTACCAAGAACCAGGAAGAGGGTCCTCACCAGACACTGAATTTTCAGAAGCCTTCATCTTGGACATCCAGCCTACAGAATTTTGAGAAATAAATGTCTGCTGTTTAAGCCACCAGTCTGTGGTATTTTTGTTATAGCAGCCGGACAGACAGTGAGTTAAATTCACTTGATTATATGTGATCCTCAGATGGTCACATCACAATCATTTATGATCACTAACACGTTTCTTTGTTTTTTAAAAGCCTTGCATTTTAGTTGAGATGAGGCCGAAATATTTTGAAATGAGAATGGGAGAATTGCTTCCGAAATCAAAGTATAAACACAACGGTAGATCAGAGCACATAAATGAAGTTGGAAAAGAATTGTTCACAACTTGCGCAACTAGACATTACCGTAATTATACATCTAGCTTTTTTAATCCAAGTGGTGGGTTGTCTGCCCTGGAAGCACAGAACAATGTCTGGCAGAAAAGGGCCTGCAAGGATGGTGCCCATCCCAGGAGAGTCCCAGAGAGAAGTCTATCCCCAGCAAAGCAACCCCTTTTGTGGAAATGTTGGTGACAAACATTTAAAGACTCTAAGTCCCTCCGTACTTGCTTATAAATCTTTGACGTTTTTATGTTAGTCACCTGGCATCCTAATTTCATAAAACTTGGGCTTTATAAACCCGGCCCAGGAGTATGAGCAGGGTGTCAGCTTTGCTCTCAGGATACTGACGAGGCGGGATGCTTGGCTCTGGTCTATTTCACAAGTCCAGGCACTTCAGGGGACGAGCAGGAGGGCTCCCCGGTGGCGCCCTCTTGTGCCCATTCTTTGAAGCTCCTGAGCTCATCCAACCTCATCCAACCTCATCACGTCCCATGGAAAAAAAAGTAAAAAAAAAAAAAAAGATTTTACGTCCTATTTTACCAACTGACTCTTAGAATTTTAGGGAGCTTAGGTTTTCCACAGGGGGAGGTCACTGAGGAGTAATCAGTGAATTCCCCAGGCCGCCTTTCAGCATTCCAGCAATGTCCACTCTGCTGCCCCTCAGGCGGGATTAACTTGAGCACGGCCCTGCACCTCATTGCCCACAGTTGCCCCCTGCTGGGTGCCAGGGTCCCCTGGTGGCCAGGAATGTTGCTGTGGCACGTCCTGCAGACCTGAAGTCAAGTGGCGTCTCGGCCACTTTGAAAAGGGAGCGGTACAGCAGCAGGGTGACCTGGCAAGCTGCCCTCTGGAAGGGTATGCTCTGGGCCATCTCACTCCCTCACCACTGAAGGCCTGTCCCCTCTGCTGCCTCTGGCACCTCGTGGGCCCTGGCAGATCCCAGGACAAGAAAGTCCCCACCTTACAGCCCCGACCCACCCCCTTCCAGGAGTCCCTCTCAGGCTGGGAGCTGCTGCACACAGCGCTTTGCTACCTCCATCTCCCCACCTGGTCCAGCAGGCCTGGGGTGAGGTCTGGCCCTGGGACCAGCAGCTCCCCAGGTAACTGTGCTGGGCACCAGAGCTGGGGGCACAGCTGCCTTTCCGTAGGCGGAAAGGCTTGCCCAGATCTCTGCAGCACCAAAGGCTGTCCACCAATCGTCTTCACACTGGGACAGCTGCTTTTCGTTTTCCACCTAAAACAGCTCTGCAGAGAAGGCCTGATGCCTTCCAAGCCTCAGGTCTCACTTCTGAAAGCCCGCCGGCCACCCTGAGAAACCTTTGGGGAGATCGGGACAGCAAGAAGAGTTAGGGGCAGCAGAAGCAAGGCCTCGGCAACCAGAAAGCTGAAAGGTATGAGAGGCCTCGGTGAAGAGCAAGCATTTCACGGGGAGCATCTTCAGCCCACAGTCCCAAGCCCAAGCCCAGTGAGAGGCTCTGCGGGTGCCGGGCACAGCCTCATAATCAAAAAAGAAGGAAACCCCAAAAGAGGGGATATGTGCATATGTATAACTGATTCATTTTGCTGTACAGTGGAAACTAACAGCATGGTACAGCAGCTATACTCCAATAGAAATTAATTGTTTTTAAAAAGTGCCCAGGACACTGTCCAGCCCTCCCACGTGTGGGATCTCTGGCTCCTTCCAGCACCACTGGCTGCCATGGAAACCAGTAGGGGGCTAGGAGTAAGTTACATCAATTGGAGGGGTAGAGAGAGATGTAAAGTTTGCCTTATTTTTCAAAACCCTAATTTAAAAATGTGACTGCTGGGCTTCCTCGGTGGTGCAGTGGTTGAGAATCCGCCTGCCAATGCAAGGGACACGGGTTTGAGCCCTGGTCTGGGAAGATCCCACATGCCACGGAGCAACTGAGCCCGTGCGCCACAGCTACTGAGCCCGTGTGCTGCAACTACCGAAGCCCGTGCGCCTAGAGCCCGTGCTCTGCAACAGGAGAAGCCCCCGCAATGAGAAGCCCATGCGCCGCAACAAAGAGGAGCCCCCGCTCACCGCAACTAGAGAGAGCCCGCGCACAGCAACGAAGACCCAACGCAGACAAAAATAAATAAATAAAATAAATAAATTTATTTAAAAAAAAATGTGACTTGTGTGTCCATTGCCTTGCATGAAGCCCTCCATCTTTGAAAAGCAGAGCTGCTCTGCAATATTAGGGACATATTTATACTAAAAAAACAAACTATTCTTATAAAACTAAACATACTCCTACCATAACATCCAGTAATTACACTCCTTTGCATTTATTCAAAGTTGCTGAAAACATGTCCACACAAAAATCTGCACATGGATATTTATGGCAGCTTTATTCATAATTGCCAAAACTTGGAAGCAACCGAGATGTCCTTCAGCACATGAACGGATAAATAAACCAGTCCATCCAGACAACGGAATATTATTCAGCAATAAAAAGAAATGAGCTATCAAGCCATGGAAAGACACAGAGGAACCTTAAATGCTTATCACTAAGTGAAAGACGCCAATCTGAAAAGGCTACATCCCGTATGATTCCAAATATATGACATTCTAGAAAAGGCAAAACTGCGGAGACAAGGAAACGATCACTGGTTGCTAGGAGTTTCAGGAGAAGAGGGACGTAGCACAGAGGACTTTTAGGGCAATGAAAGGACTCTGAATGACACTAAAATTGTGGATACATGTCATTACACATTTGTCAAACTCCATAGAATGCACCACAGCAAGAGTGAGCCCCAAGGCAAACTGTGGCCTTTGGGTGGTGATGATGTGTCCATGTAGGTTCATCCTTGGTTAACAAATGCCCCGCTCTGGGAAGGGCGCTGATTATGGAGGAGGCTGTGCACGAGTGGGGGCAGAAGGTAAACGGGAACTCTCTACACTTTTTGCTCCATTGTGCTGTGAGCCTAAACTGCTCTTAAGGTCTATTAAAAGGGGAAAAAAAAGTATTCATTGTTGAGCTGAAATTCAGTTTTAACAGGTGTCCTACATTTTTATTTGCTAAATCCTGTTGGAAAAGCATGGAAATTTCAAATTACAAAAATCATAATGAAGATTTCAATACAGTGGCCATACTGTGAGCCTCGGCAGGTGCCCCATGTTACAGACCTGCTGAGACACCCCGGTTTTGTCAAGGGAGGGTTTAGATGGCTGGATGCCCCCAGCGCTGGATGCGTTTGGCTCCCTCTAATGACCCCCAGAATTTAAAATAAATTTTTTACACTAACGTCTAGTCTCTTAAACCAACACTCTTTGTTCATATGAGGTTTACATTTGATCACAGGATTTTCTGTGTACAGGTGTGCTTTTTTCAGTCATTTCATTAAAGCCCATGAAATCAGCAACTGGGATTTCAAATATTTCAGTGCTCACCAGTAACCCAAAAAAATGACATCCAAAAAATGTTCTCGATAAACGCTTGTTAAATTATCCTTCTCTTGTCTCAGATATTTTAAAAGTAATACACCTGACCTTTAATGCAACATGCTTTCTTTCCATTAATGGGTCTCTTTCTTAGAAGATCATTTACATGATCTCAGTATAAATGTAATATTTTATATATCTGAGCAGCCAATCTCCACCAAACTCTGCAGAGCCAGGATGAGCGTCTCTATGTTTCTGAAGTCACCTGTCGACACGGGGTTGAATAATTACATTTAGCAATCTATAACCTCGGGCAATTCCAGTTGCTACAGCTTTGCCCAGACTGAGATTTCAGGCATCAGCACATCACCAAGATAACAATAAAGCTCATAAAACTGAACCTATTATCTGCCAGACACATCGCTGGATACTTGCATCTTGGAGAGAAGTCTATTACAGAGATGCTGACACACATCACCCCCTCCCATCCCACTACATACCTACAATATTATTATTGACAGGAACCACCAACGAAGGCTTGTCATCAGGCATAATCAGCTGATCTGCCTGGGACAGATTTAATTTACTGACATAAAACATTCTCATTTTCTGCCTGCCTGGGTTAGGTGTATCCCTGAGAGGTCACAGGGAGTAATAATGCCCAACCTGGGGGCTGACTGCAGGTCACCAATTACAACTGGACATTGGAAATTCTTTGCCACACACACACACACAAAACTATAATGAATATGAAGGGACTTCCAAGCTATTCACACTTTCTTAGTTGCTTTTACTTAGAGGTTTTTCTCAAATGCAAAGCCACGATAAAACAGCTCAGCACAGCATTCATTTTTAATGACTCTCAAGGTAGAATGTAAACCCATGCTCAGCGTGCATTAACGCTCATCAGGATTTTAACAACTGGCCTAAATCTTGCCTTTGCCCACACTGGATCAGTACCCTCAGCACACGCGTGGTAACGCCAAGGCGGGCAGGGCTGAGGGCTGCAGAATTCCTAACAGCTGGCTGGAAATAGGGAAAAGCACAAGGAACTTTAACTCAGTGAAGACAGTCTCTCCTTCCCTTGTGGAGTGCACGCACTAACCCCCCAAGCAAGAAAGAGACAGACCAGGGGCTTTACTATTTATTCTCAGGGAACAGAGAAGCCCGCTGGGGAGTCAATGGGCTCTCAAACATTAAGAACAAGGACCCTAATCAGGAACAAGAGTTTTGGTCTCCAGCGCCTCTGTAAAGAAAATCTAGAACACACCTTTTGCTCTTCAGCAAAATCTGAGAATTCAGACACAGCAAGGTCACCCATATCTCACCCTTGGAATAACATACAGCAATGCCTAAGAATAGAAATTAAAGTTAGCCATCAAGATATACACGTTGGCAATTTCATGCTAGTCTAAAAGTCCCTCAGTCACAATAAATGACACTTCCTATCCTCTGCGCCTTGGACACGATGGAACAAATTAGCCACACGGCACTCCATGAAGGAACCGTCTAGGCCCACCCCACCCCTGTCCCGCATGATGACAAGTAAACATCGTTCTTTGTGCCTTTGGAGAATGCCTACTGGTATATGAAAAATCCCACCAGAGGATAAAATACGTTATTAAAAACAAATGAAAATTCCATATGCACTCTGCAGAAAGAAATCATTCCGTGCTCTGTGGCCCAAGTACACATACTTGCTTTTAGATGTGGTGTCCAGTGCCCACGTACAAAACAGAACTTCGGAGTTCATGTCTGGTGCAGAAAACACCCACTGCCCCTGAATCACCTGCCACGGGTGTGAAGTGTCTCTCTGGGTCTTTTCATTTGCTCTAGCAAGCGAGGTGTGTGCCTTTTATGACTTCTCCGTGATGAAACTCAGAGACAGTGACTCAGAGAACAGGAACTGAACTGTGCCTGAAAGATGGGCTGCCGTGAATAAGGGGGAAAAGGTAAACAAGTTACTTTGGCTGCTAATTTAATTATGTTTAATGAATTAGCATCAGCCTGACACTCTCCCTTTGACACCCCTCACCTATGCTCATGCGGTATAAGACCTAAAATTAAGTGCTGTATTATGTGCTGTCTTGACATCTGAGACCAAGAGGGCCTTGGAAAGGCTAAGGCCAAGTTCCCCTCCCCACCCTGCTATTGCAGAAAAGATCCCCTAGTGCGTGACCCTTGTCACGGGACCAGGCAGGCTCCTGTGCACAGCTGAGTAGTGGGTGTCAGTCCGCAGCCAGCCCAGGGAATGATTCAAACAAGTCAATCACATCCTCCCACGGCACCCAGGGGCACCTCACCCCCTTGTGAGTACACAGCCCGCCTCCTGCAGCCCCTGCTGGGTCACACTCTTCTGAGCTCAGCCCCATGCGGTCCAGCATGGCCTGTGGTGTCCTCCTCTAGGCTGTGTACTCGCCATCCCCATTCCTCGGGTGGAATCCCTCCCTCACCAGCAGGGCGAACAGGAGATGAGTAAAACAATACGGTCCATAACTGGCTAATTCCCCAAAGTCCCCTCAAGCTTTCACCACATGAAACCTTAGCTATTGTGAACCTCCCAGATGGGTCAGGGGTGATTCGAGGGCAGGCCTCCCCTCATGCCACAGGACAGGTCTCTGATCCTCTGTTTTTTAATTAAAAAAACAATAAGAAGAATGATTATATATCAAATCTTTTCCTCTTCTTAAGTAACAGTTTCTCTATAGACACAAGTTCATGGAAGAAACATTTTTCCTCTGTTTAAAAAAAAACTTTGAGGCCAGGGTTTCACGTGGGTTAGCACGACACCAAATAGTAATTTATTCTCTTTTTCTTAAATTAATTTATTTATTTTTGGCTGCGCTGGGTCTTTGTTGCTGCACGCGGGCTTCTCACTGAAGTGGCTTCTCTTGTGGGGCACGGGTTCTAGGCACATGGGCTTCAGGAGTTGTGGCTCGTGGGCTCAGGAGTTGTGGCTCGTGGGCTATAGAGCGCAGGCTTGGTAGTTGTGGCGCAGGGGCTTAGTTGCTCTGTGGCACGTGCGATCTTCCCGGACCAGGGCTCGAACCTGTGTCCCCTGCATTGGCAGGCGGATTCTCAACCACTGCGCCACCAGGGAAGCCCAGTAATTTGTTCTTTACTGTACTTTCATGTTTATAATGTTGATTTTAAGAATAACCTCCCGCCTACAACATGAATTATGCCCTGCTTACCTCGCCTAGGAAAATTCTAAAACTTCTTCTGCAGCAGCCGTTAAATAATGAACACTTTATAGTGATGCTTTTGGTCATAGTCACTCCATGGTTTAACGATGTATTTATACAGATCCCCAGGGAAGTGCAATTTATCACCTCAAAGGCCAGTTAGTCTCCAGACCCCCTGACCACACTCACTCCTCTTTAAGCAAAGATGTGACCGTAACTGCCAGGCCACCTTCCGGGGAGCACAGCCGTTGCTGGGCCCGTGGAAAATATGTGTCCGGCTGCTGTGCCCGCTGGCGTGGCCCCGCCAGGGACATGTGTCGCTGCCCTGCAGACTCAGCACCGGACCCTCCAGGTTCCCAAGAATAAAACAAGCCAAGGATTGACATCATTTCCGACAGCCCTTTGAAAACCTGCCACTTAGCAGCACGAATGCTGTTGTAGCCGATTTCAAAGTCCTTTCTTTCCACTTTTCTTATTTAAACAAACATTTATTGCAGACCTACTACTTAGCCAGTCTTGTCCCAGATTCTAAGGCTACAGTGATGTGTAAGCTGCAATCTCCTCCTCCATCGGCTCCCAGGACTGGGTGACAGAGGGAAGGAAGCAGTGCAAATACCATGGAAAACGAGAGGTGAATGGGTGAACAAAATGTGGTACAGCCAGAAAATGGAATATTACTCGGAGATGAAAAGAAATGAGCTATCAAGCCAGACATGACATGAAGGAAACGTCAATGCAAATTACTAAGTGAAAGAAGCCAATCTGAGAAGGCTACATACTGCATGATTCCAGCTATATGACATTCTGGAAAAGGCAAAACTATGGAGACAGTAAAAAATCAGTGATTCAGACATAGAGAACAGACTTGTGGTTGCCAAAGGGGAAGGGAGGCGGGGGGAGGGATGGATTGGGAGTTTGGGATTAGCAGATGCAAACTAGTGTACATAGAACAGATAAATAACACGGTCCTACTGTATAGCACATGGAACTACATTCGATATCCCGTGATAAACATAATGGAAAAGAATATGAAAAAGAATGTATATATTTGTATACCTGAATAACTTTGCTACACAGCAGAAACTAACACAACATTGTAAATCAACTATGCTTCAATCAAACGAATTGAAAAAAAAAAGATCAGTGATTGCCAGGGGTTGGGGAAGGGGAGGGATGAATAGGTGGAAGAGAGAAGGTTTCTAGGGCAGTGAAACTATTCCGTATGATGCTAACATGTTGGACACATGACAGTATCCATCATCAAAACCCACAGAACGTACAACACAAGGAGCGGACCTTAATGTAAACTATAGACTTTAGTTTATAATAATGAATTGATAGTGGCTCATTGATTATAAAAAATAGTGGAAGATGTTAATAATAAGAGAAACTGTGGGTGGGAAAGAAGAGAATGTGGGAAATCTCAGTTCTCTTTACTCAATTTTTCTGTAAACGTACAATTGTTCTAAAAAATAATATTAATTTAAAATAAAAAATTGTACAGGCAAGGTCAGTTTTAGTACCCGGTTTTCCCACCAATTCTGTCTGTTAACAGTAACTAATAACGACTGTTCAGTGTTTTATAGACAGAGTGGCCCTTCATCTTCACAGTAACCTGTTCCTACACCCAATTTGCACATGATGAAACTGAGGCCGGGAAGTTGAACCGTTTGCCTAAACTCACAAAGTTTGTTCCTGGCTGGCCCAGGTTTGTTTGGCTCCAGAACCTGGGTCTTAACCACGATCTACTTGTTGCCTCTTCCCTAGAGGAGGCCACATAAAAGCTTGAGAAAAGAGGGAAAAATTGCTCGCCTGTGGGGGGGGAGTGGTATCTTCGAGCTCTTCCTGTGTTAGGGTTGATGCTATTTAGACTCTGGCCAGACAATCAGAGACCACACCCATCATGCCCCAGGATAAAATAGATCCAGCCTGCCCTGAAGATACACAGGTCATTAGGAAGCAATGGCTCTTCAATACAGAACTTATTACAAGTCGTTGATCCAGGCAATGAGAGAAAAGCGTCTCTTAAAATAACAATAATTTATAAGCAATAATCACTTTAAATAAATGACTGTACAGATTTAATGACTTGAAGCTAATCTTTAGACCATCAAGGTATGACACCCCAAGGCTGTCATTAGTCTTCCCAAAGCAGTGTGTACCAAGGTACTACTAACATATAACAAACCAGTTCCAAGGAACTCCTATTCCAGTTGCCTCGCCAATCCAAAATGAAATGTAAGAGGCCAAACATTTAGTGGTACAGAGGATTCTATCTGCAGAACGATGCATGGCTACAGGATCACCCCCAGGTACCCAGGTGGTCACTCACTGCAAAGAGAGCCAAGGGGCGAACGTTCACTTGCTTTCCAAGCTTAAAAGACAAATCATGATTTAATCTAAAGAGTGGCTTTAACCTACATCTAAATCTCAAAGCACTGAATAGCTGCTATTTGATAGTTTTCAAAATTATAATTATTTCCCTTAAAAGTTTCCCCAGTAATATTTGATAGTCTGGGTTAGGCCATATCTCATTTCCACCACTACACTTTTACTGTGCCAAGCAATGACCCTAGGTAGAAGTACTAGTTAAATGGAGCATGGATTAAGGCGAGAGAGAATGTCTTATCACTTTCTGATTCTCCGCAACACCTACCTATCAGGGCAGGACCTTGTTACAAACGGTCATTAAACATGTCTGATAAATTAGTAAGAAATCATCGGAACACAGAGATTACGGTTTGGGGATGTGGGATTCCTGCAAACAACAATCTACTTGAATGTTTTCCTCCTTCTGAGAAATTTGGGGTAGGTTCTTGACAGTGTTTACATGATTTGGGCCCATTTCATGGGGCCAGTTCAGTTTGCTCACAAATGCCAGGCATTGACTTAAAGTGCCAGCCATGGTAACAAAGGGTCTCCACATTGCCAAGTTCGACCACATGCAAATGGGCTTAAAAACATGATACCTTTAAAAAGTTTTAAGGAAAAGATGGAGGGGAGAAAATCAATACTCGAAAAATGTTTTGGAATCCTCAAATCCATAGGGGAAATACATACATTAAAATATCTTTGTAGGACTTCCCTGGCGGTCCAGTGGGTAAAACTCCGCACATCCACAGCAGGGGTGCAGGTTTGATCCCTGCTGGCGGAACTGAGATCCCGCAAGCCACGTGATGTAGCTAAAAAACACAAACACAAAAACAAAACAAAACAAAACTCTGTAAACAGACAGGAAAAGAATTTGTGCACAACTACAACATTTTGACACTATTCAAACAATAATATCTACCTCAGTGTCTAAAAGAATGTAATACATTAGGAACTGGTTCTTTATCTTTAGTTTAAGATGGAGAATTAAACCACATAATGAAACTAAAAACATTTTCAAAGAGAATTTAGAAGTCATGCTGATTTATACAGGACACTGATGTTATCATATTACCTTCTCTTAACTGATGTAAGCTACATTCATAACCATGTAGACGTTTCCTCTTTATGAACAATTAAAGAGAAATTCTACTATACCATGTATCTAATTTCTTTATTCACACTGACCCCTTTTTTTTAAGTTCCCTTGCTTTTTCAAATTTAATTTTCATTTTATATTAAAGTACAGTTGATTTACCACACTCCTCTTTTAATTTCTGCCATATTTTTTGGTCTGAAACCGTTGGCAACAGACCTGAGTGACACAGTCACTTCTGGAGCCTTTGAAGATTTGAGCATCCAATATGGAGGCACCGTCAGTATGCAGTGCCCTCTGGTGGCCAATTTATTTAACATCGCGATTAAACAAAGTGCCTGAGTATTGACGTTACTTATAACGGGAAGAAGAAAGTAGGAAAAAAGAAAAACTAAGACATTTTTCGGAATTAGAGGTATAATTCCTGATAGTCACCATTCACTGCTGTAGTTCCTTTATTGAACAAGTGTTTACCTTTATTGAGCAAAACAAGCGGAATGCTACCTTGTGCAAAGAAATATCCGTTGCAAAAAATAGAGCGTATGTAGAGAATTAGGGTTCTTATGCCTGCTGCAAGCCCCAGGTCAAAGACTACCCCGTGTATAACCCCTTCCTCAATGTTGCACAGCCCTCCATGGCTGCACTAACCACTTGTACTGTGAACTTTCACCCCATGTCTTCTCCCTTGGAACTGTGAGCTCATCCATGGGAGGGGTACATGTTGCTCATCTTTGAAGCCTTGAATGTTATAAACATCCCATAAGGTCTGTCTGATTTTCTCGAATGCTGCAAAATTAACCATGGGGCCAAATTGCGCAATACTGCAATAAACTTCCCGGTGATGAATTTAGAGAGATGTCCTGGGCTCCAGAAGTAAATAGAATTTTTAATGGTAAGAGGTGATGAAGAACAGAATACGTGTAACATAATAAACCTCTGGTTGTGTACTCAGTACCTTTAGAAAAGAAAACAGGTACAACACTGTGCTAAGACTTAGATGGGTTCCTGTCTACAACTTCTATTTGAGTTCCAGGCCAGATTCTCTGGTCCAGAGACCAGTAAGTGAGGGAGGAGGGTACCCTTCTGGGACAAGGTGGGTCAACCTCTGGGGGTGCGGGGGAGCGATACAGACTTCAGTGACACAGATGGCAGGGACAGGGGGTGAGCAGGCCTCTGGGACAAGGGGAGAGAGCACTCTGGGCCCCTCTTTAGGGGTCAAATTGACTCCGTTTTATCTGGAGTAAAACAGAAGTCACTTCAGTTAATCCTGGAGATTCACACCCCGCGCTCGAGGTGCTGTAGGAGCACTGAGAAGACAGAAGGCTCACCCAGATCTTTGTTGATAACCACTCAAACCATATACCAAGAGGCCTTTCAAATAAGAAACAAAACCTGGAAGTAATGAAGATAAAATTGTGTGATTTGACTACATAAAATAGCAAGTTTTTACTGTGCCAAACAATATTACCTAAATGTCAAAATACAAGTGACAAACTGTGAAAGTTTTTGCAACACACATGAAAAGGCTAAAGTCTTTACTATTTAAAAAGTGTTTACGCAAAACGGAAAGAAAAATACCAGCCATCTACTAAGACACACATGAGCAATCTTCAGAGAGAAAAGAAATACAGATTGCCTTTCAGCATTTGTTAATATGCTCAGCCCCACTAATGATTAATGAAATGCAAATAAGATACCTTTTTAATCTAACACCTCTCAAACTGGTAAAAATAAAAACATTTTATAATCTTTGTGCATTACAGCAGGTATGGGCAAACAACCTTTCTAATATATTGCTGGCAAGAAAAGACACTCCTACAACTTTTACAGAGGACAGTTTGGCAATGTTCATCATACTCAATCATATATATGCCCACATGCATCTAGACATTTATCTTACACATCATGCTGATACAAGGATATTCGTGGCATCATATGTTATAATAGCAAAAAACAAAACAAAACTGGAAACAACAGAAATGTCCAGGAGGAAGCTGAATAAATAAATCCTGTTACCTCTCTCCAATGGAATTCTATACTGGCATTTGGAGGAGTAGAATTACATATACCAATCTGGAAAGATTTCTGAGACACTGTTCTTTGGAAAAATGTACAGAATACAGAATATCATACACCCCCATTTTGTGTTTAAAAGACAGATATACATGGGGCTTCCCTGGTGGCGCAGTGGTTGAGAGTCCGCTTGCCAATGCACGGGACACGAGTTCGTGCCCCGGTCCGGGAAGATCCCACATGCCGCGGAGCGGCTGGGCCCGTGAGCCATGGCCGCTGAGCCTGCGCGTCCGGAGGCTGTGCTCCGCAACGGGAGAGGCCACAACAGTGAGAGGCCTGCGTACCGCAAAAAACAAAAAACAAAAAACAAAACAGATATACATGCTTGTTGATCAACAGCATTGCTCTGGAAGAGTATGGAATGACCTCTGGGAAGGGGGGCTGGGGAGGAAGGGGGGAGGGGACTTAGTTTCCACTGCATAGTGTATACTCTGGTACTGCTTGGTTATTTTTTAACCGCATTCTTATACGGTTATTTCAAAAAATAAATTTTAAAAACTACATTTAAAAGTTTAAAAAGAACTCTCTGCAGAAATTCTGTGTCTACAATGTGAATTGCATACGTATAGGAACAATGAAGTCATTCCGTCTTAGCTTCTAACTTGTCAAACAAACAGGGTGACAGAATGGCGAGATGGAAAGAGGAGCTCACAGAGGCTCCGGGAAGGGATGCACGGACGCTCAAGAACGAGCCCAGGATGCAGGGACCCTGGCGGCCGCTCAGCTCCCACGGCCCCTGCTACGTGGGAGTGGAGCACTCCCAGCAGAAGTGCAGGCTGAAGACTCAGGGGATCCAGTGATGCTGAGAGGTCTTTGAATGTAATACAGAACACTGCTCTGGGGCAACTGCCCGTCCTCAGCTGCCGCAGGGCTGTATCCCTACGCTCCACAAACCCCTGGTTCTACTGGACAATGAAGACCGTGTGATTCCTGTAGAGCTCAAGTAATTGTGGACCGAACAAAACTCCTGTGTTATGTGATTTCAGGAAAAATAAAAGAACAAAAATTATCCAGCACTCTCCCTTCATCTCTGTCAATGAAACACATATGCCGAAGAGCTGATGTATCCTTGGTTCTCAACGTCAAGGGTCTTGCCCAGACATTAACATGTTATCCACAAGCCCACAAGGCACAGGCCTCAGTTTTCCACGGGGTCGGCCCCTGGTATCCTGCAACTGCCAACAGCGGTTTTATTGTTCAATGACAGAATCTTGCCTGGTTCCCTAGACAAAATGTGTCAATTTTTACAGCTGGTGTTACAAGCATCTTGGCAATCAAATGTATAAATTACATCCTTTTTCCTAAAGGAATTCACCGTTCCACGATCCCTTTGTAGCTTTGGTCACTTCTCCACCGCTAGGAAAAAAAATTTTTTTAAGTCCATTTTCAAAAAAGAAAATCTTTAATTCGTAGTTATTCTAAAAATCTTCAATGGGTTTATAAAAAAGGTGATGATGTCTTGTTTTAAAATGGCCTGAAGCTTTGGTGGGTTGTTGCCACCACTGTAATCTATGTATGTGTCTTGACATATTTATTAAATGACATGATCTAATACAATGTACCTAGTAGGATCTCAATAAATACTAACTGAATCAATGAAATGATTGATTAGTTATGATTGCAAATTAACTAGGCATTGCACAAAATTATTCTTGATACTGAGCTACTAAGGTATCCTGGAGTGAAAGAAGGCATTGTGCATAGAATTACCATTCGTTTATTCACTTACGCATCATAAGGTAAGACCTGCACACTTGTTCTACCACTTACAGGTTGTGAACTTCAGTAGATCATGTCTCTGTGTTTCACCTCACACCGTTCTCTCCACCAGCCATGCTCATCGAGCCCCACCACTAACTTTCAGCACAATCCTCTAATCTACCTAGCAAAAGCCCAAATCAGAACATCTGGAACTCGGGCTTCCCTGGTGGTGCAGTGGTTGAGAGTCCGCCTGCCGATGCAGGGGACACGGGTTCGTGCCCCGGTCTGGGAGGATCCCACGTGCCGCGGAGCGGCTGGGCCCGTGAGCCATGGCCGCTGAGCCTGCACGTCCGGAGCCTGTGCTCCGCAGCGGGAGAGGCCACAGCAGTGAGAGGCCCGTGTACCGCAAAACAAAAACAAAAACCCATCTGGAACTCAAGGGAGAGCCAGTGCCAAAAACACAAGAGAGAAAAAAATGTCGAGAGTATTATGCAGATGTAAGACTTTATTTTATGACATATTGTTGCATTTGTTGGCAATCAAATTTGACTCAATCCATAAATGACCCCCTGCTATCCTTTGGTCAGTAAAATTTATTTTCCTCTTAGGCTCACAGAGCATATACCTGGTGCATATTTTTCCTGAATCCTCCTTAAAAATGTCATGAAAGTACCCAGAGCTGTAAGAGTTAGTCCTTGTCAAAAACAGATGTTCTTCTTCTATCTGGTGCCTACTTCCTTTGAGCCATCATTTTGACCCCCAACTGCAGCCAAAAGGGTTGCATACACTTATTGAGAATGTACTATGTGCCATAAGAATTAGCCTTTAAGCCTCACAGTCATCCTGTAACGTTGGCACCTTCACCGTCCCCATTTTAGGGATGAGGAAACTGAGGCTTAGTGAGGTTGAGTAACTTACCCAGGGTCTTAAAGGCAGCATCAGAATATGAACCCAAGTCTGTCTGTTTCCGAAGTTCACAATCATAAAGGGTAATTTACATTGCCAGTGGTCTCATCTAACTGCACTCAGAAGTGCTTTCCTGGGTCTGTCCCCGCAGATGCATCTCCTCCCCTTTATTGCCCCTCAAATCACCAGCAACACGTGTCCAGATTCAGGGTCCTGAACGTTTGTAGTTAGAATCTTTGTCAAGAATGGTCCCTAAATTGATACCATCGTCTTTTTCATCCAGAGGCTTATTCCAAAAATAATAGAGATGTTGAATGGCATTCTTTTTTCTCTATATATAGATATTAACATCTTAAATATCAATGAAGACTGCGTGTTAAGATGGAGAAAAAAATAGTCACAAAATACTCTGAAACTTCTGCCTGAGGAAACCTCTCTGAAATTTGTTCAGCATAGCTGAATGATGATTAGTAAATAAAAAGGCCACATTAAAGAAAATAGGTTTAATAAAATGTTGATGAGCTCCCTTTCTCCAAAGGTTAATAACCAGGAACGCTTCCAAGCTGGTATTTCATTGACACCTCGAAGCTGTAAACATGAAACTTACTTCCCAAACTCTGATACTGTTCATCGACCAGAATTCAGCACTCCTTCAATTAGTGCTGTTTGTTGCCATCAATGGCAATTTAAAAAACAACATTTACATTCATCATGAACATAAGCTGATCAGGGAATGAATTTCTTCTAAATCGTCTTCCTCACAAAAGATGATCTCCTTATGAGAATTCTAATTCTATAGAATTATGGGCTCTTTTTTTTAAAGAGAGCATCAATTCCTCCTTCAGGACATTTGTGTCTTTGGTATTAAGGAAAGAACTAGATTAATCCTGTATTAATCCTGAGAGCTCTAATCCTCTTTTTATTTTCAAATCTATATCGGCAGAGTGCGTAACATTTAAACAGTCATCTCCACTTCTGTTTGCCAGTGCTTTACCCACCAAAGAGATTTTTTTCCCAAGGACTCTACCATCTTAGGATCGCACTTACCCTGATCCCTGGAGCCTTCTGAATCAGTCCAAAACAGAGAGAAAACTGGATTTTAGAGTGGCTCTTAGCCCTGCTAAGTCCCTGCCAGATAACCTCTGGCTTTTATGCTGTAGCTTGGAGTCCCCACTGCCGGAGCTGCTGCCAGCAATGGGTCTCGGCAGAAGCTGCTGCTGCCCCCAGAGCGGGAATCTCCTACTTGGTTCATCAGCTGTAACCGCCAGCAGGCATCCACTGTAGGTAGGGAGTCTCAAAGGTGCAATAACAGAACCGGAGCTGGCAGAGGTCTCCCCTAAATAATTGAATCTGAGTGTCTGGGAACTCACTGCTTTGACTCTGGACTGCAGGCAAGCTTGACCCTATCCCTTCAGTCAGGCCTGTAACTGAATCAAGTCTTATAATTATACCTGGAGTCATGCCAACCTCCATCTGTGTCTTCCAACTGGCACTTATAAATGAGGGAAGAAGATGCCTTTTCATCCGCAGGACCTCTTGCCAAACTGACCGGTCCCCAACCACCACCAACTTTTATGATATTATAGTTATAATTATCATCACTAGCAAACTATGTCAGAGAACCTATATGACGGAGGGTGGTGTTCTGTCATTTCCCGATGACCAAAGTTGAGCAAATTTTCTACGCCTCTCGGGGGGATTCTCGGTCAGGCTCACACAGGCACCTCCCTGAGAATCTGCTGCAGAGAACAGGAAAATAACTGTTTCATTCTGTAGCATTTAGACCAAATTTCAATGAAAATTCTTAAATAATGGCCTTAATTTGTAAAATAGATTTCAAATAAATTATCTACACACAGTATTCACTCCAATGTTTGCATACAAAATCCTAGTTTTTGGGCTTCCCTGGTGGCGCAGTGGTTGAGAATCTGCCTGCCAATGCAGGGGACACGGGTTCGAGCCCTGGTCTGGGAGGATCCCACAAGCCGCGGAGCAACTAGGCCCGTGAGCCACAACTACTGAGCCTGCGCGTCTGGAGCCTGTGCTCTGCAACAGGAGAGGCCGCGATAGTGAGAGGCCCGCGCACCACGACGAAGAGTGGCCCCCGCTTGCCACAACTAGAGAAAGCCCTCACACAGAAACGAAGACCCAACACAGCCAAAAATAAATAAATAAAATACTGAATACATAACTACTTAAAAAAAAAAAATCCTAGCTTTTTTTTTTTTTTCCAAATCCTAGCTTTGAATCGCCATTATCTTACTCTGTTCTGACTCTTTTAAAGAACAGAGAGTTGTTTTTTCCTAACCACTCGGGAATGATTAGTGATGAAATACCTCTGCCCAGTGTGAGGGCTCTGGGGAGGCGGTCCGCAGGAAGCAGCACATTCACCCTCTCTGCCCAAACCTCAAATGAACAGTCGTAGACATACAGCTAGACGCTTGATCATTTGCAGAAAGCTCGACCTCTAACCTGCTGGGGGTATAACTCAGCCTCTTTAAACATTCTGGCTGAAGGTACAATTAGCTGCGTTTGTGCTGCCCCTGGGGAAAAGAGGAGAGTGACCGTCACCCCTAAGAGGGGTGCCCTATAGGAGGGAACTGGGGATCCCTCCTTGCCTACCTGCCTCCTTGGTGGAGGCTGATGGGAATCACGCCTGCCAGGCAATTGGCTCAGGCCGCCTCCCCCGAGCCCGCCAATACCCATCTGGGAGAAGAGAGTGGCAGGGCCGGATCCTAACACGGCCCGTCCGAGCAGACGCCTCTGGCTAGGTCTTGACTTGGCACGTGGAAGTGGTACCGCGCGAGGCTGGGACCCCTGGAGATACACAAGCATCGTCCCAGCGACCTCCTCTCCCGAACCCATGCTTACGCCTCTCCTTTTCCTTACCCACTTCCTAATCTGCACCCTGTTGACCTCTGACCCTAACAGATGAGTCACTCCCCGTGTCCTCCCGGCGCCTCTCCACCCAGGCTCAGCCCCTGCCTCACCTTCAGTTTAAGGCTCCTGGAAAGGGGGCGGCACCGCACCTGGTCCTGCCGCAGCCCAGAGAAGCAGAAAAGGCTCAGGGCAGGGCCAGCCCTGCCCCCATCACCAACCAACGTGACGCCTTTGGAAAGACTATCTGGGTAGCAGGGCGGTTGCTTCTGGCTGGGCGCTTGCTTGTTCGTGTTCTAAGAAAACCACATGCTCGTGGGAGTCAAGTGAAAATCAGAAACCTTTAATTAAGAAAGGGAGTCGGTCTCCAAGGGGCTGCTCCCAACTATGTTTGTATTTTAACAGTGATGGTCCTTAATCTGTGTTTGGAACCGTGGTTCTCAGTCTTGGCGGCACAACAGACTCACCTGGGGTGGGGGGCGCGGAAAACTCCTGAAATCCCGGCCACACGACAGACCAATGGAGTCAGAATCGCTGAAGGGGAGGCAAAGGAGCTGGTAATGTTCAAGGCTCCCAGGGGATCCCAGTGTGTAGCCAAGGTTAAGAACCACCAGTTTGGAAGAACCTTCCTCAACTAGCTTTTAATCCTTTTGATTTCAGCAATTTTACACGTGTGGCAACACATTTCTTCATGTAAAAATGACAATAATAACAATAATTAGTACCTTCTGTTAAGGCTTCACTCTGCCAGAAGCCTGAGCTATATAAAAGTTAAGGATGACGATTTCAATCGGAATTAGGTAAAACATATGCTCTAGAAAAACCAATGTTTGCAAATATCTATAAACTGACATGCTTCAAGATGCATAAAAGATGTCTGGAAGGATACATAAAACTTCTAAATGGGATCCCATCTGGGGTGTGGAATGAGAAAAGAAAGAATGGCCTTTTATTTTTTTAAATATTCTTCATTTTTGAAATTATTATGAGGAAGATGTGTTTTCAAAGTTAAAAATGCAAACTCAATAAGGAGAATTTCTTTGCAGTTTGGGATTTTTGAGCTAGAAGTTAGGACTCGGGATTTGCAAGCTAAACTTGCCCAGTGACAAAATCTGGACGACCAGAATAATAAAAGAAATAGTAACCACATGCTCGCTTGGAAGAGCAAAATGCTGGCAGATTAATACACATGGGCAACAGAAAAGTCACTTTTTAAAGGTAGCCGAATCTATTAATTGAGAATAGGCAGGAGTCATTCTTTATGGTTATACAGAAGAACCATCTGAAGTTAAGGGTCAAGAATATTGAATGTGTAATAGGTTTTGACACAGGCAGAAAGGGGAAAGAGAGGGAAAGAAAATAGCTGGGACTGGAAAGAGACAGGGCAGCATAGAGACGCAAGAATTAAAGTCCGTGAGGAGTTGGCTGAGCAGACTCCAGAGCTCGTGAAGAAGATGAGACAGAGACCTTCAGCCACAGTTACCACGCATCAGATGGAGAGATGGGAAAGGAGCGCAAGTGCCTGTACAGTCAACACTTGGGGGTCATGGGAAGGTGGCTCTAGTCTGGGGGATGTGGCCCGGACAGCAGGGCCCTGATGGGGGATAGGCCTGGCTGTCAGAAGCATGAAAAGAATAGAGCACCCCTTCTTTCTGTTCACTTTTTAAATTTTTTAATGAAAAGTATATCTATTTAAGTTATATAACATGATGTCTCGATATACACAGTGAAATGATTACTACAGTTATGCTAATAAATATGTTCATCTCCTCACATATCTAGTTACCAGTGTGTGTGCGTGTGTGTGTGTGTGTGTGTGTGTGGGGAGAGCAGTTGAGATCTTAGCAGCTCTTAGTGACTTTCCAGTATACAATGCAGTATTATTAACTACGATCACCATGCTGTACCTTTGCAGCAACATGGATGAAGCTGGAGGGATTATGCTGAGTGAAATAAGCCAGGCACAGAAAGACAAACACCGCGTGACCTCACTTCTAGGCAGAACCTACAGAAGCAGAATGCGTAGACACAGACGGTAGAAGGGCGGTTCCCAGGAGCAGGGGGGTGGGGATGGACGTTGGCAGAGGGTGCAAAGTTGCGGCTCTGCAGGATGAATAAAGCCCCCTCTTCCTGACCACGATTTGGAGGAGGGCTTGAAGGAGTTGGGAAACTCACAGTGCGATCTGGAGAGGAGCCGGAGGCTGTAACTCTGTGAAGGGTGAGCTACAACACAGAAGGACCACAGAGCCATAAAGGACCCATAAACACCCCAAGAGGCCTGGACCTGATGGGCAGAAAAGAGACTCAAGAAACAAAGTAAGGGAACAACCCCATGTTGCGGGGGGTGTCTTTAACTCCTGAGTCTGCATGTGTCCTAATATTTCCTCACTTTCCCGAAAGCCAGGGTGGATTCACTGATACACTTCTTTATGTATCTCTGCGCTCTGGAAACAGGTGAAGGGCAGTGGTGGATGCAGCTCCCAGAAGCCTGGGGTAGCTGAGACCCGAGATGAGGGCAGAGCACAGGGCACTGTTTCACAAAGGAAGTTCACTGTCGACCTGCCTTAGCAACACTTGGGATTCTTTAATTGGGAGATTGGGACTGACGTATAAAATAGATAACTAACAGTGACCTACTATACAGCACATGGAACTCTACTCAATACTCTGTAATGACCTCTATGGGAAAAGAATCTAAAAAAAAAGAAAAAGAGTTGATGATATATGTATATGTATAACTGATTCACTTTGCTGTGCACCTGAAACTAACACAACATTGTACATCAACTGCACTCCAATAAAAAATTAAAAAAACAAAAACAAATAAACAAACAAAAAACACCAACTCCTGGACTTCTTTCCAAACCTACTGAACCAGAATGTCAAGAGAGCAGGGCCAGGAATCTGAATGTGTAACAAACACCCAGGTGATACTTATCACCTTTCGTTTGCTCAGCTGAAACGGTGGTTCCCAGAATGAGCTGCAGCAGAAAACCCCGGGAGATGTTTTCAGCCTCCTGGGACTCACGTGACTTGGGCAAGTTCACAGCACATTTCCCAGTCTCAGGCCAAATGCCTCCTGTACGGTCTCTGGCCCAGAGCAGTCCTCAATGAAGGATCAATAAACTCCATTTTGTCACAGTGGGCGACCTTCTTCTGCCCACCTTCTCCCCTTCACACAAGCTGTCTAGTGCCACAAATCGCGCCCATTTTTCCAATCTGCTTTGATGTACTACTCTGATTCTTCTGATTTCTAGAACACTCAGCAGGTATTTTTAATATCTTTATGGAGACGATTTACATAAGTTATACTAATGGAAAGATCAAAAAAATTCCTTTCTCATGAGGGAAAACAAGATGAAAGCAACAGAAAACATCCTATTTTGTGCCTCGTCTCAATCAAGAAAATATTTCATGGCCCCTTTCTAAACTGTCTCAGGTCAAACACCCTCCATAACACCTGTACCATCTTCCCATCATATCCACGGAGGGACAGTGCAATGATAAGGAACCTTAATTTCAGTAATGAACCATTTACTTCTATGGGGAAAAAAAATCTAACTTGTAGTGACAGTATTCCTCTAAATATGTAGATTAAATAACTTTCTGCTAAGCAGTTGAGGAAAATTATATACAAGGCATTGAAGAAAGTTGTTAGAAATTAATGATTTTAATATGCATAAATGAGAACTAATTAGATGTATGAGAATTATTAGGACATTATGGAATTATGTAGGAAATGTGCGTTGATCTGAAGGTGTAAGGATGTGAAGAGGGAAGCACAGGAAACTGGGAATTCCGTCCATGTCAGGGTCCTGGCAGCTCTGGCCTGACTCACAGTGGAGACTGTGTACAAATTCCCTCCCAGAGTGTGATGATTAATTTTCTGTGTCAACCTGACTGGGTCACAGGGCACCCAGATATTTGACTAAACAATATACTGGGTGTGGCTATGAGGGTGTTTTTCTAGATGAAATTAGATTTGAATGAGACTCGATAAAGCAGACTGCCCCTCCCAACATGAGTGGGGCTGATCCAATCCACTGAGGGTCCGGACCGAACAAAAAGGCTGAGGAAAGGGAGAATCCACGCTCTCTGGCGGACAGACTCTGAGCTGGGACATCGGTCCTCTGCTGCCTCAGGACTCACACTGGACCTGGAACTTACATCACCAGCTCTTCTGGTTCTCAGGCCTTTGGACTTGGACTGGAGCTATACCATCTGTCTCCAGCTTGCCTTATGTATAAATATATAACAATATAACAATATAAAATATATAATTTATAATAAATAAATATGCATACATTATAAGAATAAGTTCATATAATAATAGATTATAGTCTATGAAAATAAATATCAAATTATTTGTTATAATAAACATATAATAAATTATCATAAGAAATATATAATATATATATATATCTCCTATTTGTTCTATTCTATAGACCCCAGACTAATACACTGAGCTTGTGTCTTAATTTGTAAACGGAGGAAATTACGTCAGGTGTCCTCAAGGCCCCTTTCATTTGCACATTCAATGGGATTTGAACACTGCTCCTGTGATTCAAACTTCTTCGGAAAAAACATGGATTGTAACCAATTAGTAACTGTGTGACTGAGGAAATTAGGCCCCTCTGATGCTTAGTTTCTCAGTAAAATGAATCTATTATTAACAAACCCGCTTGTACTGTTAGAGCTTGCCAGGAACATCCCCTTTTGGTAGGTAAACTTATTTTGCACTTGTCACTTTTTGTACCTTTGTTTAAATTAGTTAAAGCCTATGGATTTTAAATATAGACCTGGCAAACTGAACTTCTTTAAAATGGAGTGGTTTGAAAATAAGGACAAATTCAATGCTTCAAGTTAACATTGTGATGGAGTATTGGCAACATATTTTAATGGATGGGTAGATTACTTCTGAAACAAACAACAGAGGACTGCTCATCAAATTATGGGATTGCACAGGACTTGTTCCCTCTCTGTGCTGTTGCAGTTGAACCATTAAAACCCACTGTTGAGGGAGATGCTTCTCTCTGGACTGAAGCAGACGAGAACCAGATTGAGCAGAGATCTGGAACAACTTCCACTCTCTTTCTGTGCTACCATCTTCCTTCCCGCAGTAAGAAGTTATAACTCTTTACTTCCCTATTTGGCTAAGAATCCTCCTTTTCTTCCCTTTCGGGTCTTTATTCATTCAATCAATCATGTATTGGGTGCCATGCGCCAGGCACTGTTCTGGGGGCTTGGGATACATCAGCGAATAAAACAAAGCAGGACTCCTGCCCGCTACATTCTAATGGGGAAGAGACAGACAACAAACCTAATAAATAAGTAAATAGTAACATACTTGAAGGTGATGAGTGCTATGGAAGAAGCAAAAAGCAGAGCAAGGAGAAACAGCACCACCTGACTTAGATATGAGCACAAAGAATAACTGGAGGGCTTCCCTGGTGGCGCAGTGGTTGAGAGTCCGCCTGCCGATGCAGGGGACACGGGTTCGCGCCCCGGGAGGATCCCACATGCCGCGGAGCGGCTGGGCCCGTGAGCCATGGCCGCTGAGCCTGCGCGTCCGGAGCCTGTGCTCCGCAACGGGAGAGGCCACAGCAGTGAGAGGCCCGCGTACTGCAGAAAAAAAAAAAAAATAGAATAACTGGAGATCCCACCCTCTCCCTCTCTCTCTCTCTCTCTCTCTCTCTCTCTCTCTCTCTCTCTCTCTCTCTCTCTCTCTCTCTCACACACACACACACACACCTGCAGTCTACTCCCACTACGAAACTTCTTCACCCACAGTATTATTCGATGCCACATGTCACCTCTGAGAAAGGTTTCTTGTTCCCTGTTTCCTGTATTCACGGCGGCCTGGGACTCTCCCCTTCTCCCCGACATCTCTGCATTAACCGGCCCATGACCCAGAATGCAGCATCACTGTCAGATCACACCACACCAGTATAACGAGGACGTTTTCTTGGCCTTCCGAAGCCAAGCTAGGATTCCTTTCATAACCTGCTCTTTCATATAAGCTTCAACAGGACTTCTGCTCAGTTTGGATAGGTAATTGGGAATTGGAGGGATTTAGGATGGTTTGTATTTTTTTCATAACATGCAGGGAAAATGATCGATCATTTTTCCATCCCTAAACGAATGATGATTTTTGCCTTAGTCATTGCACTTCTCCTCTGTCATTCAGCTGATTTCTTCACTAATGTTTCTTTTACCTTCTAGGTTGGCTGGGCCACTGCGTCCTGGAACATCTGATTGCTTGGCTTACATCTCAGACACGGCTGCCCCGAACTTCCCGACTGCTCGGATCTTGGTTCTCTCAGCTCCTTTCCTTTCTGCTATGTTTTAAACCTCAGGGACGCCGAACTTTCCTCTCCTTCTGAAGCAGTCATAACCTGTTATATGTAACAGCGTTAACGCTGACTTGGATAAAGAATTAGCCCTGAGGCTGGCAAGAGTCCTGTGGTTCTGAAATCCCCACTAATAAGACTGCCCTGCAGTTAAACGGCTGTAACAAACAGTGATAGTCTACCCACGTCCCTTATACACCAGGATGCCCACTGCTTTGTCGACTGGCAGAAAACAAGGCCCATTTCGTGAAACAATAAAAATTCAATTGAGTGTAAACTCTCCCAGGGTCACTGCCTCTAACCTTATAACATCAGCAATGAGGACTGTAAACCCTACCGTGGACCATTTGATCTGGGAGAAGCCAGAGGGCCGTTCCTGTGCTGCGTGCGTGGGTCCCATCAGCGCTGGGCTGGGCGATGCCTCCCACAGATCCTGATGTCAGGAAATGGCAGGGATGCTCTTTCCCCCCAGTTCCGGCAGATGCCTTCCTGACAGCACCTGCTTCCTGCCTGGCCCGTTGAGTAATACGGAGCATCTCTGTGTCATCTTGAGAGTTATCTCTGGTAACCTACACTGTTGGTGGCATGAAGGGGTGATCACGCCGGTACTGAAGGACACATCAACGTGATCGCCAGCCTCCAGGACTGCCTCGGCCACCCATTCTCCTCCAGGTGACCCTAGGACCTGCCAGGGAGAACTCTGTAAGATCCTAACAACTGACGAGTTGATAGTCACCAGTTTCTCCATTGTAAAGACCCATATATCTCTTGCAAATACAGGTAGCAAAAACTGAGTGAATTCGAAGATGAAAAGGGAAACTGAAAGGTAATCTAGCCCAACTCCCTTCTTCCCCCCAGAAATGCCTCTATAACTATGCCAGCCAGAAGTATCAGAATTATAGAAGCATGGGAAAATGCTCTGATAAAATAAATACGTAAATTCAATGAAATCCCTCTCGAAATCAAAGCAGGCTTTGTGGTAGAAATTCACAGGCTGATCCTAAGTGTATGTTCTTATAATGCAAAGGACCTAAAACAGCCAAAACAATTCTGAAAAAGAACACAGTTGGAGGACTTATACTATCCAATTCCACGATGACTGTAAAGTCATCAAGACAAGTAAACAAGTAAAGAAGACAGGGTGGTCCTGGCATAAGGACAGGCACACAGATCCATGGAACAGAACTGAAAGTCCCCAAATAAACCTTTACATTCATGGTCAATCGAATTTTGACAAATATGCCCAGGCGCTTCAACAAATGGTGCTGGGACAACTGAACAGCCACACACACGAAAAACAAAAAACTGAAACCCTTATCATACACCAAACATAAAAATTAATTCAAGCTGGATTATACATCTAACTATAAGAGGTAAAACTATCAAACTTCTACAAGAAAACAAAAGAGATCATTGTAGTGATCCTGGGGTGGGCAAAAAGCTCTCAAATACAACATCAAAAGCATAACCCATAAAAGAAAAAATTAATAAACTGTACTTCATCAAAATTAAAAACTGTTGCAGAAAAAAAAAAAAAAAAAAGAAAGAAAAGCCAAGCCACAAACTGGGGAAAAACTCTTGCAAATCATATAGCTGATAATAGGAATTGCATTCAGAATAAAGAACTCATAACTCAATAGTAAGAAGACAATTCACTGTTTCAAATGGGCAAAAGATGTGAACAAACATCTCAGTGTGGAAGCTACACTAACGGTTAGTGAGCACATGAAAAGCTGCTGCATGTGCTCGTCACTAAGGAAATCCAAATTAAAACCCCAGTGAGAACCAGTACACTCGAGGATGGCTACTGTCGATAAGCTAGACGATGACAAGTGTCAGCAAGGATAGGCACGAACTTGAACCCTCACATGTTGCCTCTGGGGATGTGAAATGGCACAGCCAGTTTGGAAAACAGCCTGGGAATTTCTTAAAAAGCTAAACATAAATGTACTGTACAGCCCAAGAGTTCAACTTCTAGGATTTTACCCAATAGAAATGCAACCGTGTGTGTGAGTGTTCGTGGCAACAGTATTCATAATAACCGAAAGCAGGTGAATGGATAAACAAAAAGTGGCAGATTCATACCATGGACTATTATTCTGCGATTAAGATGAACGAGCTATTGAGACCTGCTACAACACACTACAACAGAAACGTACGCCAAACGATGAAGCCAGACGCGAAAGGCTAGATATTGTGTGAGTCCATTTATCTGAAATGTCCAGAAAAGGCAAATTTGTAAAGACTGAGAGCACAGCAGTGGCTGCCTAGATTGAGTGGCAATGGGGAAAAGAATTAACTGCAAATGAGCAGTTGTGATGGTTGCACAAGTTTACACACTTACTTTTAATTGTGTTGTACATTTACAATGGGTGGATACTACAGTGTATACATCATATCTCAGTGAAGTTGTTTAATAAGAAGCAAAATCTAAAATCTCTATATGTGGTACATCTGAAATATTATATTACATATGCATATGTGTTTCAAAAGTAATAAACACAATACTTCCGAAACGTTAACAGTGAACATTTTTTGTGTGGAATTAATGGATGACTTTTGTTTTCTTTGTTATACTTACCTGTATTTTTCAAGTACTCTATAACAAGCATATATTCAGTTTATAATCAGAAAAAATAAAAAGAGATCTTAAGAAAGATACGAGCCCCACTAAAAGTAGTATCAGGAAACAGTATCAGTATCAGGAAACAGCTTCCTCTAAAATACGTTCTAGCGTATCCTAACACTCGACATCAGTAATGAGTCCTACATGCTGGTATAACGTCCGTTCCTAAAAATATTTTAAGAACCAATTTGCCAATAGTGCCTCTTACCCTCCAGTCGCACCACCCTGTGTCTGAGCTGCCGGATCTGAAGACACGACTTTCCCCCGAGCATCCCAGGAGGCCGAACTGAGTGCAAAGCGTGTGCGAATCCCTGCCGTGAGTGTTCAGGACCCGCCACCCCAAAATATGCCCCTCGGGTATATTGATTATTTTGAGCCGAAGGCACGTGAAAAACCGCCAGTGCCGGGCGGGGCTTTCTCTGAACTCCCCTCCTCTGCCTAGAAACAGATCCCCAAGAGGAACTCGGTTGTCAAAAATTCCCTCCCGGCAAGAACGAGCCCGTTCATCCTGCCTAAAAATCATTTACTCTCCCCTAAGTGACTAAACGGCCCCTCTTCCTTCCCATAATAGACGGTATATATGCTCTCAAATCGCAATTCTTTTTTGGATATTCACTTTTTTTCCCCCCTGTGCTTTCCCCACGTATTTAATATTAAAAATGAATAAATGTCGGTACCTTTTCTCATGTTAATCTGCCCGCTGTTAGTTTATTCCAAAGACCCAGTTATCAAAGCTAGGAGGACAGAGGCAAAGTGTTTCTTCCCCTCCCTGATGAGTCACATCAGAAAATAATAAAGAGGCGACGCCCTGCCTCAGGCCAAGTCACCAAGTGCATGGATGCCGCTAGCAACTCAACTTCGTTAGCTATAGAACGAATTACCAACAGGGCAGAGTGTCAGACATCCACACTGTGTGTCAAGGAACAGTTTGAAGGCCTTGGGAGAACCCTATTCCTCTGGCTGATCATATTTTAGTTTATGGTGTGATTAGAAGGTAAACTTGGCCTTGCCTAGCATGAGGCTTGGCCAGACCCAGATGCGGCAGACCCCCCTACACCTTCAGCCCAGGGAACCCTTGTTTTCCTTCTGTCTTGGTGTGCTGCCGGCGAAAGAGTTAACACCAGTCCCCAAACTGAGTGCTAACATGAAAAGACTGGGCTGTTTTCGAAGGGAAGCAGTCACTCCTACAAAAACTGAATGCACGTAAGTTGCTCATTCCTGGGAAAGGGAAGCACCGGAAACCAAAGTGCAATTTTTACAGCAGCCTTGTAGTTGAAATAAAACCTTACCGGCCTGTAACATTTTTTTTTTTTTTTTTTTACCATTTCAGTTTCTTCACAGACTCACAGTACTGTAAAAAACATCCCAGGTGAGATCAGCATTACTACTAACCCACAGTGATTGATTACTGCCTGGAGCACAGGGAGGGATAACAAAATAATGCACCTGGTTTATGGTTTCACAGGGTCTACGGTCCAAATAGAAGCAGCAACATATATCCCCAGCAGCGATGGGCATTCCAACACTATGAATATTTTGTAAAAAGAAATAAATAGAGTTTATGGTTCAAAGTGGAAAAGCATCCCTGTAGTGTTATGGGGAGGATGCTGAGCCAGGATCTATAAAAACCTTGATGTCAGACCCTGAATTTTCACTTAACTGCCTGTATGCCCTGAATCAGGTCATTTAAGCTTTTGAATCCACGTTTCCTCACTTGTAAAACGGTATAAACTCTCGCCCTCCAAAACATACGGTGCTGTCATAAGGATTAAGTGATGTGATATAATACAAACGGGGGGTTACTAAAAAGTGCCGCATGGATGTGTTACATTTTATTTTTAATGTATTTTTCATCAAGTTTTCCCGAAGAACGAAAAGAAGAAAAATCTTGCAACTCTTACTTGCTGCATTTCTTCATTGCCTTGCTGGTGCTAATAGATCTGGTGAGTTATTCATGTGGATGAAGATTTAACATGGAATTTTCTTATTAAAGTATTAAACTTTTGTCAATGATGGCATTTTCAAGAAAAGAACTTGGCAGCGTCTGTATGCTGATAACAGACATTCTGAGCTGTGTCTATTCATTAAAATAAAATTTTCCAAGACAACAAGCTGAGAATTCTTTATTCATTTGTAAGTTCTTAGTAACATTTGGCAACTACCTGAAGATTCATGAGGATAAAGTTCAAGTGTTAATATGTTCAGAATCTCCTAATTTGTTAACTAGGAATACCACACTGAAAGCAAGCTGCCCTAATCCTCCCACTTATTAAATGGATAGCTCACCCTACCATAGCAAGGAGCCGTCATTTTCAATTAAGAGTGGGTTGAAAAATATTGTAATTCATCTGCCTCATTCGGTCACATTTTTGACTTTTCCGAGAACAAACAAAAATGATTATCTCTAGCTTTTTCCTTCCTGAGAAATTTTACACTTCACACATGACTTGTCATTTAAGTCAATAGTATGAGGCTAGGTATGGTCAAAATTATGAACTCCTGCATTTCTTTTCCATGGTCTCAATGTTTTCAATTGTCCCCCCCTTTCTCATATCTAGCCAGTACCCACAGCCGGCATTCTGATATTTTCCAGTCATCCTGGCCTCATAAATTCATTCACACAGACCCTCCTAAACTGCTGTTGGGCCTCACTGTCACTGTATTGTAAAAGAAGGGGCAAGTTGAGGGTCCTCATTTGCATAAGGGATGATGACAGGACCATAAGCAGGAGAGGGCTGTCAATGTATTCGTCAGGGTTCTCCAGAGAAAGAGACCCAACAGGTCTGTACAGATATATACGCAAGAGGAGAGTTATTACAGGAAGTGGCTCACGGGGCTACAGAGGCCAAGAGGTCCCACGACCTGCTAGCTGGAGACCCAGGAAAGCCCACGATGTAACTCAGTCCGACTCCAAGGGCCTGAGAACCAGAAGAACTGACATCCAAGGGCAGAAGGAGATGGACGTCCCAGCTCAAGCAGAGAGTGCAAATTCACCCTTTCTCGCCTTTGTGTTCTGTTCAGGCCCTTAACAACTGGACGGTGCCCATCTGCATTGCTCAGTCTACTGATTCAAATGCTAATCTCTCCCACAGACACCCGTAGAAATAACGTTTTGCCAGCTATCTTTCTGGGCATCCCTTAGCCCAGCCAAGTGGACACAAAAAAGTACCCCCTGCAGTTGGGCGCGGGCAGAGCTACAAAGCTCGGATGGCAACGACACCGCATAGCCACGCTTTTGAGGCCACTCCAAGTGGCCACTAACTAACCCGGTGATGGTAAACAAAGCCCTCCAGGTCTCAGTTCATCTGAGTTTAATCATCTAAAACAACATCTGATACTGGGGGAAAAATCGACTACTGGATCCAATTATGTGATTTATTATTTTACAAAGAACTAAACGCAAGATTAAAGCAAAATTTCAATGTTTGTGAGTTCTTCCATTTTGAGAAAATTCACACTTGCGCTATTAAATTTGTGTCAAATACTTTCCCAATGTTTTCTCTGATTTTTAATTCATTTGGTATATTACTCATATTTTTATGATTCAAATTATACTTGAATTTATGAAAAACGAATTCAGGAAAAAGAATTGGCTAAATTCTTAATATTCTTCCAGATTTTCTTCCAAAAGGAATAGCTCCATCCTTGACATTTTATCCTAAAGCATTCCGAACTTTTTGAAAGAGGATGGATTCATTTCCCACCCATGTCGTAAATAATATGTTATGATGAAGGTTCAGGGAAACAATTGGGGGAGGGTGTATATCATTTTCCATTCCAAAATGAAACAGCCCAATCCTGTATGAAAATGTCTGACCAATTAGAATATGAAGCTGGCAAAGTTTTTTTTTAAAAAAAAAACATAAGTCTGATCTCTTCACAAAAGGCTAGATTCTGTAACGTTCAGCCTTGTTGCGTGGCCTAAAATATTCTCCAAAAACAATTGACATGTCTCTTTTCCTCAAAAGAATAAAATAGTCCATGGACTTCAAATTTGTATTTTTACACAGATAAACAGAATGAATCGAGAGCTATGGCTGTATCCCTCATCCTGTCATTGCCTTACACAACTGGAGAAACTCAGGAGGGCGAGATGCCCTGGCACGCTGCTGCCCACACCCCTCCCATGCGCACATGCCTACCTGAGACAAGAACCTGGTTGCTTTTTTTTTTTTTAACCTCTTTATTGGAGTATAATCGCTTTACAATGGTGTGTTAGTTTCTGCTGTATAACAAAGTGAATCAGCTATACATATACATATATCCCCATATCTCCTCCCTCTTGCGTCTCCCTCCTACCCTCCCTATCCCACCCCTCTAGGCGGTCACAAAGCACCGAGCTGATCTCCCTGTGCTATGCAGCTGCTTCCCACTGGCTATCTATTTTATATTTGGTAGTGTATATATGTCCATGTCGCTCTCTCACTTTGTCCCAGCTTACCCTTCCCCCTCCCTGTGTCCTCAAGTCCCTTCTCTACGTCTGCATCTTTATTCCTGTCCTGCCCCTAGGTTCTTCAGAACCTTATTTTTTTTTTTTTTTTAGATTCCATATATATGTGTTATCATACAGTATTTGTTTTTCTCTTTCTGACTTACTTCACTCTGTATGACAGACTCTAGGTCCATCCACCTCACTACAAGTAACTCAAGTTTGTTTCTTTTTATGGCTGAGTAATATTCCATTGTATATATGTGCCACATCTTCCTTATCCATTCATCTGTCGATGGACACTTAGGTTGCTTCCATGTCCTGGCTATTGTAAATAGAGCTGCAATGAACACTGTGGTACATGACTCTTTTTGAATTATGAAGAACGCGGGTTTTCCAAGAAGAGAGATCAACACGGGCTCCGCTGGCCACTTCCCGGGCTTGAGATCGCCTTTGCCAGAGACGTCACACCACTCGAAGACGTCTCAAATGCTCTGAACACGGAGCGCGCGTGAACCTGCGCGGGAGGGGCTGCCACCTGGGCCGGGATCCCGCCCCGATGCTCAAGGAGGCGAACCGGCAGCAGCTGGGGACAGTGAGCACGACCCCGGGAGGCGCCGGGAGACGCCGGGAGACCCCGGGAGACTCCGGGAGCCAAGGCCTCCTCTCAGTCTGCGACTCAAGGGCGGTTCGAGGTCTGTGCGGCTCCCTCCTGACCGCCAGGCCTCCCCGCGGCTCTGGGGCCAGAGTGCACCCACGCCTGGCTGGGGTGTCCGCCCAGCGGGGACAGGCCAGAGCCTGGCCCGGACGGCGCCGAGGCCGGAGCACCTGCAGCACCGCATCGTCGCCACGTGCAGCCCCGGGCCCTCCTCGGGTCCTGTCCCTCATGGCGCGGGCTTCTGACGCCGCTTCTTCCCCACTTCCCCGGGCCTGGTGTGCAGGGGCATCCGCTGAGCCAGCCTGGAGTCCTCTGCACCGGTCTGGAAAGCTCCGTGGGCCTCGGGAGCCACTCTCGATGACTCGGTGACTCCCGTGCAGCCCCTGCCGGCCCGGGCCCACCCCGCCCATCCCAACAGACGGCCTTGTAACTGACTCGGACCCTGGCCAGAAGGAACTGGGCCTCCCCGTGTGGGGTGAGGCCTCCGGGAGTGTGTGCAGGACATGACCAGAGACAGGCAGCCGGGGTCCGGTGGCCCAGCACCGATGCAGCGGTAGGCCTTCCACCGAACAGCCCCAGTGGGTTCAAGGCCAAGCTCGGGGTCTTGGCAGATGGACCAGAATGATTGTGGGGTGCAGGGGCTGTTTGTCTCGGGAGTCAGTTGCCTTCAGGAGACAAAGTGTATTTGGGGCGGTAGCATCAATGCACATCATCTTGGGTTGATTTCTGTGGCTCAAAAAGGGTTTTTTTCATTTGTTTGTTTGGGGTTTTTTTGTGTTTTTTTGTTTGTTTGTTTTTTGGCAAGGACCAGCCCGCGGTGATCCCAGCATCTCCAAGGGGCCTGCAGCCCACACCATGGCTAGAATATGATACCTTATGGCAACTACTCACTTTGGGTCAGATGGGGTCACCAACAGGGGCTGGTAGTCCAACCTGGCGAATCACTGGACGGAGGAGAACTAAGGCGGGAGAAAGATACCTGGGTTCGGAGAGGGGTAGGGTTAGCAAACTCCAGCCGCCTAACACCCCTACCCCAAGCCATGGAGATGCCAGTGGCCTGGGGTGGGACACAGCCCTTGCCCCTTCCCAGTTGTTGCTCCCTGCACTCAGCAACACACACACCTTGTGAGGAGCCCTCCTGCCTGGGAGCTTGTTCTCAGAGGGTGCTGGGCCCAAAGTGAGCAGTCAGGTGCGCACCACCAACCCCACCACTGGCCTGGCTGCAGGGACCGCACGGGGGGAGGGAAGCCACGCCCCGCCTCCTTTTACATCCCTCTGGGTTTGTTACTATTTTGCACTCTTAATACCAGCTGATAATGACTGTCTAGACTGGGGAAAAAGAATCGAACGTTTGGAATATTTTTCTTTAAACTGCCATCCTCTGGTTCATCTGTAGACTAGATCAGTCGTAAATACAAAATAATTTCTTGAAATAACACGGTAAAAAATAATAACTGTGATCCCAGCTCCTATCTTTGCTCACAGGCAAGGGCAGCCTTTAAACATAGGGTCAAACAGGATAGCAAATACGGTTAAAGTCCCAGAAGACAGATAAGGCCTCTGGCTTCTGGATAAGAAGTCTGGCTTTTCAAGAATGAAAAGGTAATTGGATTACTATTCTGTAATTTTCGTGTTGATTCAATAAGATAAGATTTTCCAAGATTGTGACAGCAGGGATCTAGTTGGACCTACAGAGTGTGTTCTAGGATGTGAGTGTTCCTGAAACACCAGGACGCTTAGACCAAGAGCCTCTGGGAAATCGCCCTGCACTGGACACCTCTTCGTATGGCCTGATCACAGAATTTGCTGATGGTTTCGTTATGATCATTCAGAGGACTAAATATATTGTTCCTCTTCTGTAGCAAAAAAGCAGAAATACCAGGCCAGAGAATGAAAATCTCTTTTTTTCCCTCCTTCCCTAGATTTCACTTACCAAGAGGATTTCTTTTCTTGCAGGACAACTGGGTAAGGAGCCACCAGACTCCATGTTCATTATGTCAAGTCTGCTCATGCAAATGAACATTTTCTTTGAAGAATCATCAGGTCAAAATTTAGGGACTGTCTGGAACAGAATGTTAACCCTACATTTGAGATTAGGGAATGAACAAATATGCTTGTCTTTCTATCTTTTCTCTTTCCTCAGAGCACAGCGAAAACATCAGACAGGCTTCTGTGGGTGACTGACTTGACAAGTAGCTTAGAAGTGAAGCCCAAATGCAAAAAAAAAAAAAAAAAAAAAAAAAAAATCCCAGCCTCCACAAAACCGGGCTCTTCTTTTTCATCTTTTCTTGACATTTTGCTCCCCAAATTAGCTTTTTGATGAGAAAATCGCAGTGAGTCATACCAAAGCTAGTTAAAGGTGAGGCAAATGCCTGAGACTGAAATTCAGTTGATTCCACTTTGCTGTGCTGATGGTGCTTGGTAATTGGACATTGGAATTACAACCGCTGTGACCTTTCACAATGAGAAGGAAGAGAGCGCCATTCAATTTGCTGGAATTTTGTCTATATTTAAAGCACTTTTTTTGAATGAAGTAATTTACTCTTCTTTTTAAATTAGCAATACGAAGCAGCCTGTTTTTCATGTCGCTATGTGCATTTATTCAATCATTCTAGTTCTTAGACCAATAAAAGCCAATGTGTTTCTTGCTTTCTTATCACCTCTCCCTCCATGACCAACTTCCCACCTCTGCCCCTCCCATGCCCACTGTTTCTGGAAGTTACTAGCATGACTTACCTTCCCTCCCATTGCTGTTTCCACCCAACTCTTTTTTTTTTTTTTAATTTTTTGGCCAAGCCAAGCAGCTTGCGGGATCTTAGTTCCCCAACTGAACCCGTGTACCCTGCAGTGGAAGCACAGAGTCTTAACCACTGGACCGCCAGGGAAGTCCCTCCACCCAGCTCTTAGGGTTGCTCCTCTCCAGATGCAGTCTTCCTTCTATTCCTTCCTCTAGTGCCATGTCTTCAGTGGCATATGAGCATATATTGCTTAGGGTTATTGTTTGAAAGTGGGGTGAGGAAGGAGACATGCAGTTCCTGGTCCCGGTTATGTACCCAAAGCAAGAACGGATTCCTATTTCTTTCTCCATAGCGCTTTGCTGCTCTCGTATAACTTGTCCTTTCTATTTATTTATTTCATCATTTAACAAATATTTATTGGCTGCTGCTATACATTCAGCCATATTCAAGAAAGAGAAGAGAGAGAACCGGCCAGTGGATTAGCAACACGGAAGGAGCAGCCTCCCATCATTCACAGAGGCATATGGACAAGAAAGAGACACTGTCCCTGGGACTGTTTCTCTTCTACGTAGCTAAAAAACCCTAAGTTCTTTTCATCAGGCCTCAGAATTCCATGTATTTCATATTTTTAAACACTTCTTAGAAAGCGCTTTTAAATATTGGATTTAAGTTTTTTAAGAAAACCAAAGCTGTCTAGCACAAATTACACTGTGTATTCTTCCCTCATATATGAAATTGGATTATTAAAAATCATCAGAATTGAGGGACAATAAGGGAAGGAGAGTTCATAAAAATAGTTAAGATATATTAACCAGTAGGATAAGAGTAATTTGCTTTCCATGGACAGGAGTTGGATGCAAGAGACTGATTATAATGTAAATTGGCTTTTTTTAGCATCACCTGATTCTCTCCTTTCTCCCAGCAGCTGCCTTATTGAGTCACTGCCCTACTCCTCCATGCCTGGTCCTCCGTCTGTGAGGTCCATAAAGAATAAAGCCCCGGGCTTCCCTGGTGGCGCAGTGGTTGAGAGTCCGCCTGCCGATGCAGGGGACACGGGTTCGTGCCCCGGTCCGGGAAGATCCCACATGCCGCGGAGCGGCTGGGCCTGTGAGCCACGGCCGCTGAGCCTGCGCATCCGGAGCCTGTGCTCCACAATGGGAGAAGCCACAACAGTAAGAGGCCCAAGTACCGCAAAAAAAAAAAAAAAAAAAAAAGCCCCGACATGGCGGGGTGAGGAAGGGAGAGAGTTGTGGGTATAGTTTCAGTTTTATAAAAGATGAAAAAGTCCTAACCATCTGTTGCACAAAAATGTGAATACACTTAAAAATGGTTTAGATGGTAATTTTATATTATGTGAATTTTACCACAATTTAAATAAATAAATAAGCAAGCAAGCAAAGCTTATACTAGTTAGAAGACCCAAAGTTTCATAAAGTTCTAGAAATTTCTTTCAAAGATTTTTCTTCATAAAAGAATACAGTCATCACAGACTATAAATCAGGGATGCAAAATCTTATAGTTCAAAAGTCAGAAGGTCACAGATAGTATATTAAATGTTCTATGAAAGATAGAGGTTACGGTAGGTGTTATAGCTAATTATACTAAAACAATAGGGCAAATCCAAAGCACTTCTTAGAGTAACTAGAGCTAGATAATACAAGTTGAAGTATCTTTAAAATCTTAAAAACTTATCACTTAAAAAACTATGGCCCAGATGAGAAAGAAACGGATGATAGAAGTTTAAGGAACCTGATACCTACTGCTTCTAGAAGAAATTCTATTGTTTCTCAGAATATACATTCAAAACACATGTAAACCCAACATGATTTTTAAATACACATAAGCATGCTTGCTCACACACACGCGCGCACACACACACACACACACACACACACACACAGATAAGTCCTGGGCCTCTAAATTAATTGCCCTAGATCTGATTATTTCTACAGTTAAGCAGTCACTGAGTAAAATACGTACTATAGTCTAGGCAAAACTATATTTTAAATGATCTCTGAATGACCGCCTAATCTATATTATTCAAATAAGGCAAAAGCTTGACAGACAGATGGAAAAGTGGTCATAGTGATAGGAAAGTAAGATGATGGCCAAAAGGAAGAAGTTGTCAGGCAGCATTTTTAATGTCAGTGTCATGAGAACACCAGAATACCAAGAGGTAGAGCAAAGCTCAAAACCAGATGTTCCTCTCATGTAAAATGGGTTAATTCTGACTTTTATTGCTCTGACTTAAAACATGGAGGGTTTTTTTTTTAAAAAGAGATATAAAGCCTAGGGTAGCCGTCATTTGCTGAGTCTATACCTCTCATATATGAATTTCTCGTTCAAACAAATTAATTTCCAAATAATTTCACACAGAATTTAAGTGGAGTGTGATCTTATAAGGTATTGCACAAGATATACATTTTATTTTATTTTATTTTATTTTTTTACATCTTTATTGGAGTATAATTGCTTTACAATGGTGTGTTAGTTTCTGCTTTACAACAAAGTGAATCAGTTATACATATACATATGTTCCCATATCTCTTCCCTCTTGCATCCCACCCTCCCTATCCCACCCCTCCAGGCGGTCACAAAGCACTGAGCTGATCTCCCTGTCCTATGCGGCTGCTTCCCACTAGCTATCTACCTTACGTTTGGTAGTGTATATATGTCCATGCCACTCTCTTGCTTTGTCACAGCTTACCCTTCCCCCCCATATCCTCAAGTCCATTCTCTAGTAGGTCTGTGTCTTTATTCCTGTCTTACCCCTAGGTTCTTCATGACATTTTTTTTTCTTAAATTCCATATATATGTGTTAGCATACGGTATTTGTCTTTCTCTTTCTGACTTACCTCACTCTGTATGACAGACTCTAGGTCCATTCACCTCATTACAAATAGCTCAATTTCGTTTCTTTTTATGGCTGAGTAATATTCCATTGTATATATGTGTGACATCTTCTTTATCCATTCATCCGATGATGAACACTTAGATTGTTTCCATCTCCGGGCTATTGTAAATAGAGCTGCAATGAACATTTTGGTACATGACTCTGTTTGAATTATGGTTTTCTCAGGGTATATGCCCAGTAGTGGGATTGCTGGGTCGTACGGTAATTCTATTTGTGGTTTTTTAAGGAACCTCCATACTGTTCTCCATAGTGGCTGTATCAATTCACATTCCCACCAGCAGTGCAAGAGTGTTCCCTTTTCTCCACACCCTCTCCAGCATTTATTGTTTCTAGATTTTTTTATGATGGCCATTCTGACTGGTGTGAGATGATATCTCATTGTAGTTTTGATTTGCATTTCTCTAATGATTAATGATGTTGAGCATTCTTTCATGTGTTTGTTGGCAGTCTGTATATCTTCTTTGGAGAAGTGTCTGTTTAGGTCTTCTGCCCATTTTTGGATTGGGTGAAAAAGTCTGAGTTCAAATAAAGATAAAAGGAATACTATACCTTGAAATAACAATAACAACAATTAAAAATACTTCAGTCTTGAAAAAGTGTATTTTAGAATTCAATTACTCAAATGTTTAAAAACAAGGCAGGTGCAAGGGTTTGGCACAGACTGTTGCCACTGACCTAGTGGTCACTTAGTAACGTGTGTTCGAACCCCACGTGAACCTGAGGCCCAGTCCACTCCAAGCCACAGACTTCAACCCTAAATTTAATAACGAAGACCAGTTCCCCCGCCTTAGACAGGCAGAACCAACAGATACAGCAGGAGAGAAGAGTAATTAAATCAACCACTTGAAAACCTAAGTAAAATATTGTTTGTAAGTCAAATTTAGCCTCATCTTGTCCTTGAGATTTTTAAACTATTTAGAATGATGAAATGCATAGAAACGCCACCAGGGGGAGCTGTTGGTAAACCAACAAGAGCCCTTTCGTGGCCACGCAGATAACACAAGGAAACAATCTTCCCATTTCCACCCTACTGGGATATCAGGGTGAACTTGGACAATTCACAAAGGAGGGGAGGGATTTTAAAACAGGATATGTTCAAGAACATGTATCCAGAAATAGAGCATCACGCATGAAAACAGGCAAACCGAAGGGAATACCAGGCCTTCCCTTATCTTATTTTCTCATCACAGATTTAGTCATTTAAAAACAGGCAGTCTTTGCTTCTTTTTAACAGATCATTACACTTGAGATATATTCACTCTTCCTTCTCTCTGGGGAACAATCCACTTTAAAAACAGCTGGAAAGCTAAGTATCCTGGGGGAGAGGGTGGGGAGTCTTTCACGGGGACCCCTGGCCCACACCAGCCAGGCTCCAATTACCCTGCATATCGTTTCAGTTCAAAGTGCTGTCTTTTCCCATTACATTCTCAAGGCCTAAGTGAAAAACAAAAGCAAACAAACAAAAACCGAAGTTTTAAACTGCAAATCGAGTTCTGAAAGTCTGAGTCAGGCTTTGCTGTGCTCAGAATTAATTCCACTATTCCTAACTTGCCCTGAAGTGAAGTCACCAAAGAAAGAATCGCTGAGACTTGAGGACTAAACGTTATAAGCCTACTTATGATTTAGCTTTAAAGCTTTCCCAGGAGTGACAATACAAAACGAAGCTTCTCTCAGTGCTAAGGTTTTGTCTTTTTTTTATATATACATAAATTTATTTATTTATTTTTGGCTGCGTTGGGTCTTCGTTGCTGCACGCAGGCTTTCTCTAGTTGCGGTGAGTGGAAGCTACTCTTCTTTGTAGTACACGAGCTTCTCATTGCAGTGGCTTCTCTTGTGGAGCATGGGCTCTAGGCACACGGGCTTCAGTAGTTGTGGCATGCGGGCTCAGTAGTTGTGGCTTGTGGGCTTAGTTGCTCCGTGGCATGTGGGATCTTCCTGGACCAGGGCTCAAACCGTGTCCCCTGCTTTGGCAGGCGGATTCTTAACCACTGTGCCACGAGGGAAGTCCCAAAGTTTTGTCTTTTTAATAAAAGCATTTATTTGATTGATATGACCTGTGATACCTTGATTTGATTATCTTTCAAGAATTATTTTTCAAAATGAGCCACAAAAATTTGTTTTCTTCAGTCTTGTTAGCCTTAACCTACTATCCCCAAATCAACTGCAATTTACCTATTTTAGCTGCTTCATTTTTTCCCCCCTACTGCTGTGAACTTTAGTGGACTGAGTATGAATCAAATAATAATAAAGTAAAATGGGTGACACGGCTGAGTATGTAGTAGAAGCTCAATAATTATGGGTTCCTGCCCCAGGACTTCCAGCACGCTTCCTTGTTTGTGTGTAGGGATACCACTCATGTGCTTACACCCAAGAATGGCTTTGTCCATAGATGTCAATTACCTTTCTGTGGCTGTGATGTAGAATTCCAAGGACAGCTCTTGCATCCTTTCTGATGCCAGCCATTCCCTCCTGAGCACTTTCTTACATACTGCTCTGTGAGAGGCACTGAGGGGAAGCAGACGGTGTATAAAGCGTGGTCCTGAAGCACCCAGAGTTGAAATAAAACCAAGCCTTGTGAAACATACAGCTGCAAGTCTGGAGAGCATGTCATCCAAGACGACAGCGATGGACACAAGGCAGCATGGCATGGAAAGAATGTGTGTTGTGTAGTTAGACAAACCCTGTAGTGGGTTGAATCGTGTTCTCCAAAAAGAGATGTTCATGTCCCCAAACTGGGTACCTGTGAGTGTGCCCTTATTTGGAAATTGGGTCTTTGTACTTGTAATGAAGTTAAGGGTCTTGAGAGGAGGTCGTCCTAAATCCAGTGACTGGTGTCCTTACAAGAGAAAGGACAGGGAGCAATGACAGAGAAGAGAAGGTCGTGTGGACATGAAGGTGGACATCAGAGTGATGTGGCTACAAGCCAAGGAATGCAAGGCTTGCTGGCAACCATTGGTACGTGAAGCTGGGAGACACAGAGGCATGGAGCAGACTCTCCTGCAGTCTCCAGGAGCCTTTCAACACCTTGACTTCAGACTTGTCGCCTCCAACACTCTGAGACAATAAACCTGTTGTTTAAGCCACCCAGGTTGTCATGATTTGTTACAGCAGCCCAAGGAAACTGATACAACTGACATGGGTTCACATCCATTCTGCACCAGTTTCCGTGGCCCTCTCTAAATGAGGGTTCATAATACTTATCTCGCAGAGAGATCAAAACCCAATTTAGACTTGGTGTTATGGACGCTCCACCTCTTACAACCTCTGCAACCTTGGAAATGAGACTTAACACCTTGTTTCTCGGTTTCCTCACCCATACAATGGGGATGAAGACAGCAACTACCCTGCAGGGCTAGTTTGAGGATTACAGGAGATTTTGCACAGAAAGCACAGGTGCAGAGAGCAACAGCTGCACAAAGAGGCCCTCCAAAAATGTAAGACCTGTCGTTATGGTTGCCATGGGAACTGACTGGACAGGAAGATGACCAAGGTTTGAGACAACAGGAAACCTAAGCAGGAAGTAAACATGTAGGGGACCTAGAAGCAATGGTCCCATTTGGACGGGTCACAGAGAAAGAAGGGGATGCTAGGTTAGATCCAAGGTGTGGGCAGCTCAGGAGTATAAGCAAAGAAAGAACGGAACTGAAGGAGCGTCTGCACAGAGGTCCCTGAGAGCCCAGGGACTGACTTGAGAAGACTGGACAGCTTCTTCCTGACGCTGAAGTTAAAATTCACTAGAAATCCTAGGGACAGTTTAGAAGTGATACACTGTGAAATAAGTGTATGGAAATCTTTGAGTAAGGAAATAACCCCTAAAAAAGGATGATGAAGAGGGATTAGTCCAGTGGGCTAGACTAGAACAGTGTTCTGCGAACCTTGTGTAGCGAAGGGCTGGTTTGTTTCCAGCCTAAGAAGGAAGGGCCGCTACAAAAGACAATAAAATACAGCAAAAATAGATGTCTAGAACATGGAATAAAAAAAGGCAATGACTACCCCCAAAACCCAATTTTTTTGTTATCAGATTCAAATATACACAAAATTACTCTGTCAAATGATCATGAACGTTTTGAAATTATTTTTTTTTTCGCAGCACGCGGGCCTCTCACTGATGTGGCCTCTCCCATTGCGGAGCACAGGCTCCGGACGCGCAGGCTCAGTGGCCATGGCTCATGGGCCCAGCCGCTCCACGGCATGTGGGATCTTCCCGGACCGGGGCACGAATCTGTGTCGCCTGCATCAGCAGGCGGACTCTCAACCACTGCGCCACCAGGGAAGCCCTTGAAATTCTTACTCTCAGTTGCTGCCTGACGTTATCACAGACCCAGAAGGAAGAGCTGATCCTCAGACAACACGTGGAGTAGCTCTTCCAAGGAGTGGAGCATGACGAAAGAGGAGAAACAGGACAGACCAGTGGGTGCCAGAGGCAGGGGGTGGGGATGGATGAAATGAGTGAAGGGAACTTCCAGCTATAAATAAATGTCCTAGGGACATACTGTGCAGCATGGTGACTAGAGTTAATAATACTGTAATGCACATGTGACAGTCATTAACAGACTAAATCTTAAATGTTCTCATCACAAGAAAAAAAATTCTGTAACTGTGGATGGTGATGGATGTCAACTAGACATTGTGATGACCATTTCACAATGTATACAAATAGTGAATCATGATGTTGTCCACCTGAAATTAATGTAACGCTGTATGTTGATTATGCCTCAATTTTTTTAAAAAAAGAGAGTTAAAATCAAGAGAAGGCGCTCAGGGTATACTGTCATCTTCAAGGAAGCTGAAGACAAAGGTGGTGAAAATGCAAGTGAGGAAGAGACTCAGACACAAGGTATTTTGAAAAGTAAATTGATGGGGCATGAGAATAATGAACTTTAGCTAACTAAAGAAGAGCTGACTCCAAGGTTTTCATGAGATAAATAAGACTGACCCATTTATTGAATGGAAGGAATAGGAGAAAAGTGCAGTAAATGGGGGAAATAACCATATACTGAGAGCGACCAGACTCCGAATACCATATCTCCTGCACTTTGAGGCTCTACAGCCCCGCACCTGCCCCACAAGTGACAGAAGAGGGTCTCTTCTTCACTGTTGCCTTGGTGAGCGAGAATTATAGATTGACCATACCATCACAGTTAAGTTAAAATAAACCTTGTGGCTTGAAAATAAAAATTTCCATGATAGAGAAATTATTAGAGGGAAAAGTTGGTAAAGAAAAGTAAACTTGGTTTAAAAAAGAAGAATCAAAAAAGAAAAGAAAAGAAAAACTGTTTAATAAGACTCCCTGGCCACAGGGGGTCAGTGTTGCTTCGAAGCAAAATTACCCTAAGTCCCTTTGGGGGTATAAAGGTCTTACACGAAATGACTACATTTTCTTCTAAAAGAATGTTAATTTCAATATATCTGATTTTTAGACTTATTGACTGACAGATGGTTACAGCATGTTAAAAAAAATCAACTTGTTAAAAATATATGTTTCATGCAAAAATTAGCTTGGACCCTCCTCATTCAAAAGCAATAAGAGAAATTAAGGGAGGGGAGGAATATATGTATACAAATTACATGCATCCCCTCAAATATCTATCTATAGGTATATAGATATATATTCAATCTCACCGAGAGCTCAGTGCCAAGGAAAAGGAAAAAACCATGCCTTTAATTACTCTGTAACTGAAGAGGTCAGGCACACACTCATAACATCTCTTGGTAAAAATAAAAAAATAAATGCTCTACTGCAAACAATAAACTCAGAGATTAGTATTGGCAGAAACATTTGCAATGTCTTCATTCTAAGATTAGAAGAGTTAAACAAAGTAATGCAAGAGTGAAGAAGAATAGAGATCACCTCGAACACAGGGACAAAAAATTACAATGAACTTGTTGGGGAAATCCCATTGGGATGATTGGGGCCAGTTTTGGGATATGTTGTGTAATTTTGATTCATCCATGTTGCCCAAGTTCCACGCTTATCTGAAACATTTGGGTATTCATTCATGCACTGCTCTGGACAAGAACAGAGAGATCCCAGCCCTCATGGAGCTGTGTTAAATGAGCAAACAAATGTGTGAAAATACAATTACACATCGTGATAAAGGCTCGCAAAGAAAACAGCAGAGCAACCAGACAAGACCTCTAGGAGGAAGTGACTTTAAGCGGACACACCGAAGACCATTCAGGCCAAGAGTTGCGAGCGAGCATTTTGGGTCACAGACACCAAAGCCAGCGTGGATAGACCACAGTGAGTGAGAAGGAAAGAAAATCCTGGGTCTGAAGAAGTTCAGATGTATCCCAAGTGCAATGGGAAACCAGTGAATGAGAAGACTCATGATCTCATTTGCATTTACAGGGAAAGAAATCATTTGTCTGTTGTATCAATGGATGGGGTGGGGATTCAGCAAGAGCAGAAGCAGGGAGACCCAGATGTGGTTAGGAATTTGGGTGGTAGTCCAGGAAGACGATGTCTGAGAAGATGGAGAGAAGGAAACAGGTTCTAGACACTTGGAGGGAGAATCAGCAGGTGTTATCGGGGATCAGATGGGGGAGGCCGGGGGCAATATTTCTCTTAACTGTATGCTTATGCCCTACAGCTGCAACTTAATTTTATTGTTTCTACAAAGAAATACTAACCTTTCCTCTTAGAAGTAGAATTATTAAATTTTCACTGATTATACAAAGAAGTAGCAAATAATCATATATCGTTGATTGTTCTGATTTATGTACATAAAATAATACCAGCTGAGTGCCATGACTTTTTAATGCCAATGGAAGCAAAACTATATGCAGCCAAATGCTTGTAAAATTTAATAAAGATGAAAAGATGATTATTCCCTTGCAATTCTGATGTGATATCCATTGTTCAAAATCTCTGTTGATTTATTTTCTTTTAGAAATATTCGTGGGAAATGAATATGTTGAATCCAAAAATATTCATCCGCAAATCTATAAATTATAGTCAAATTTAATTTCTATTCTATGGGAACATTTTCAGTAACATGCAAGCACTGTGATAAGAGTATCTATGTCAGCCACACAACTAACAGGAAAAATGATGGGCCTGTGGATACATCTGAATCATCTTAAAAGAACAAGGACTGGGCTTCCCTGGTGGCGCAGTGGTTGAGAGTCCGCCTGCCGATGCAGGGGACGCGGGTTCGTGCCCTGGTCCGGGAAGATCCCACATGCCGCGGAGCGGCAGGGCCCGTGAGCCATGGCCGCTGAGGCTGCGCGTCCGGAGTCTGTGCTCCGCAACGGGAGAGGCCACAACAGTGAGAGGTCACAACAGTGAGAGGCCCGCGTACCGCAAAACAAAAACAAAAACAAAACAAAAAAAAGAACAAGGACTAACGTACACTAAATGGGCAAAGCTTTATCCTAAATTAGTTCTGGACTTTCTAATGAAAATGGAGATTACCTGGGCAAGTTGGTTTCCATCTGGCAGAACTGGACCAGCCGCTCTTGTGAGTAGAATCCTAGGGAATAGATTTCAAAAGATGTTAGATGTCAGGCGGAGACTGCAGGAGGCTACAGGTGTAGGGGTTTGGGAAATACTTTCAAATTACAGAGCATAATGCTAAAAAGGCAGTTAACTATAATGGCTATAATTCTCCTGCAAAAGAGTTTAGCACAAACAGACAGGTAGTTACTGGGCAATCTCTGCTAAACACCAGAAGTACGTTCAGATCCGCACATGTAAGCTCGGGACACGCACTTACCTGGATCCGTTCCGGTAAGACCCTCCCTGGGTCGCTATCTCATCCCCATCATTGTCTCTTTTCCAAGGAACAGCCCAAAGACTTTTCACACCTCTCTTTTGCGATTGCTGTAGGAACAAATCAGGATAATGGTTGTAAAGGGCTTTGAAAAGATAAAAACGGCAATACAATGCAAGACAGTATTATATAATCAGTTATGATTTCGTTTTACGATTCACCTGTTACATTTTATCATAACTATAGGCTTTATCTAAGTAGAGTATAAGTGTCATACATTTATAATTGTACATTTTATATTATGTAACAGGATTACATTGTTAGTACTCAACAAGGAAATGAATCCTAAAATCTCCTTAAAAAATTTTTTTTGACTATAGCTATGTTGGTTTCATCCCAAATCTTGAAATCTGACTTTCTCAGGATGGGATCGAGGCATATGTATTTTTACAGCTTTCTAGGTGATTCTGATGTGCACCCCAGCTTCAGAATCTCTGCATTGCTTTGACGAATATCAGATTAGAGTACGATTGTGGCAATCAAATAAAATTTATTTTAATGTATATATTTAAATTGAGATTTAAAAAAATAACAATCCTTATAAGTTAGCAAGGTAAGAAATGCAAATAATCTGCCAATTAACCCACATGTGGATTATGTAGGTTCATTGTGGATTTCATTTGGGGTTTGCAGGCTCAGTGGCCATGGCTCACGGGCCCAGCCGCTCCCCGGCATATGGGATCTTCCCGGACCGGTGCACGAACCCACGTCCCCTGCATCAGCAGGGGGACTCTCAACCACTGCGCCCCCTGGGAAGCCCTCATTTGGGTTTTTTACAGCAGTAGTACATGAGTTATTTCTCTGCTCGTCCTGCGCTGGTTACTGCAGGACGGTCTCTCTCAAAATTGCAGATCTCCAGAAGGCGTCTGTCTCGCAGGTAAACAAGAACAGACCCCTGAGCTGCCAGCGTGGTGACTTCCTCAGCTCTAGCTCCCTTCCTATGCAGGGTGTTATAGGAAGCTCCTTGATGCCATCGGTGCATGGCAGCGATGCCATGTAGGAATCCCAGAGCGCCGGTGCCCGGCGTGTCGAGTCCTCCCCTGTGCCAAAGTCACTGCCTGGCTGAGATCTCACCAGCATCCCTGAGATGTCAGCATGCTTGGCCCTCAGCGCACACACGCTGTGATGTGCTGTGCTGTCCGATGACGCCGTGAGCGCGCACACACACACACACACACCCCCTCTCGGTCACACTTCTAGGTTGGTTCCCCAAAGCGCTTCCTTATGCTCCCAATGCCACTCCCAGATCTGTAAAATTAGCCTTTCTGCTTTTGGTCCCCAGACGTGAGACCCGCACCTGGTGGAGGGTGTGTGTGGAGAAGGCAGGAGAGGCCCCGAGATTAATGGATGAGGACGCGGGTGAGGGACCGTTGGCAGCTGAATTAGAAATCCTCTCATCTACAAATCTGGGGTGTCTCTATCACACCAAGTTTGACTCAAATCTCTTCTCCCTCATTGTCTGGAGCTGCCCATCAAAAAGGCTGCTCCCATGGGTCTGGCAGAAATGCTTGCATTCTAGCTGGACCACAACTTAGGGGCATGCAGTGACCTCCTAATGTCATTCCCAGAGTCCTCTGTTTGCTATGGAAGGGAAATCTGACAGACTAGTAATATTGTAAGGAAAATTATAGAAAAGCCAATTTTATTTACAATTAAACATAATTTAGTCCGCCTTTGCAAACAGCTGTTCCAATATTTATCGTTTATTCTTCATAAAAATATAATAAATCTATAGCATTATTTCTCCCCCCCCCCACCCAAGTACAAGTTTGTTACAGAGTCAAACAATTCTGACCAGTCCTCTGGAAAACAATCCAGCCCGATGCTGGTCCGTTAAGCAAGCGTGTCGTTAAAGCGTTGTTTGTCAAAGCTGGTCTTTCCCAAGGTGACCGTGTCCCCAGCTCCATGAATGCACCCACTCCAGACATTGCTGGTCAAGCAAAGCCTCTGTACTTGTCCCTGATCGGTGTAGAACAAACTCCAGGATGACACTCCATCTAAGCAGGATAAGGGGATGGTGGGACTCAAACTGCAGGTGAGCAGCAGAAATGCCTCAGACCCTGAAGAGCTGACTGTCTCAAAAGTTTTGTATCGGGCTTAGCCAATGTCATAATTAGCATTTCCTTTAGGAAGAAGCGGGAGAACTATAATTTGGTTTGGTAACTCCCTCACCTGGTCAAGTAAGATGCAAACATATACTCTCAAAGAGCTATTGTTTTCAATTCTTTCTTTTGAGATAATCTCAGCCTTACCGGAAAGTTGTAAAACTAGTACAAAGAATACCCACAGAGCCCTCAAGGAGATTCCCAAATATTGACATGTTATCACGATTGCTCCATCAGTCTCTCTCTGTCTTAAGCACAGTATGTGTTTTCTGAAGCGTTGGAAAGTGAGTGAGAGACATAATAACCCCCTCTTCCCAGATACCTGCCTTACCACATTGCAATTATCAAAAACAAGAAATCAGCACTGATATACTACCAGTATCTATCCTATAGATCTTATAACAAGTTTGCCAGTCGTACCACTAGTCCTATGTAGCAAAAGAAAAGGAGACAGAATTTTAAGGCTTTTAGGTGAGGTCACAGTGGCTCTGAGATTCTTTCTGGTAATAAGGTAGCATAAGAATTGTTAGGGCTCAGTACACAGTAGTCCTGGTCTAAAATACTCCTTGGTATTTAGACCTTGAAACCTGCTGCTATCTTCTCAATTGAAGAGTAAGAAGTGAAGATCCAGAATGTTGATTATGTACCTTTTTTTAAAATGAAGTATAGTTGCTGTACAATGTTATGTAAGTTACAGGTGTACAATATAGTGATTTGCAATTTTTAAAGGTTATACTCCATTTAAAGTTGTTATAAAATATTGGCTCTATTCCCCGTGTTGTACAATATATCCTTGTAGCTTATTTTATACCTAATAGTTTGTACCTCTTAACGCCCTACCCTGACACTGCCCTTCCCCCCTTCCCTCTCCCCACTGGTAACCACCAGCCCGTTCTCTATATCATGAGTCTTCTTCTCCTTTGTCATATTCACTAGTTTGTTGTATTCTTTAGACTCCACGTACAAGTCATATCATACAGCATCTGTCCTTCTCTGTCTGACCCACTTCATGCAGCATAATGCCCTCCAAGCCCATCCATGTTGCTGCAAATGGCAAAATTTAATTCCTTTTTTGTGGCTGAATAGTATTCCATTGTGTGTGTGTGTGTGTGTGTGTGTGTGTGTGTGTGTGTGTGTACATACCATATCTTCTTTATTCATTCATCTGTAGATGGACACTTAGGTTGCTTCCACATCTTGGCAATTTCAAATAAGGCTGCTATGAACTTTGGGGTGCATGTATCTTTTTGAATTAGTGTCTTTTTTTCAGATATATACACTGGAGTGGAATTGCTGGGTCATATGGTAGTTCTACTCCTATTTTTCTTTTTTTTTGACAAACCTCCATACTGTTTTCTGCAGCGGCTGTACCAATTTACATCCTACCCACAGTGCACGGGGTTCCCTTTTCCCCACACCCTCCCTAGCATTTGTCATTTGTGTTCTTCTTGAGGACGGCCATTCTGACAGGTGTAAGGCGATATCTCATTGTGGTTTTGATTTGCATTTTCCCAATGATCAGTGATGTTAAGCATCCTTTCATGTACCTGTTGGCCATCTGCATTTCCCCTTTGGACACATGTTTATTCGGTCCTTCTACCCATCTTCTAATTGTTTTCTTTTTTTTTGATGTTGAGTTGTATGATCTGTTTACATATGTTGGATATTAACCCCTTATCAGTCACACAGTTTGCAAATATCTTCTCCCATTCAGTAGGTTGTTCTCTTGTCTTGTTGCTGGTTTCCTTTGCTGGGCAAAAGCTTTTAAATTTAATTAGGTCTCACTTGTTTATTTTTGCTTTTATTTCTTTTGCCTTAGGAGACAGATCCAAAAAATATTGCTACAATTTATGTCAAAGAGTGTTCCACCTGTGTTCTCTTCTAGGAGTTTTATGGTTTCAGATCTTACATTCAGGTCTTTAGTCCATTTTGAGTTTATCTCCTTTTATTTCTTCTCTGTTTCTCTTCTGAGCAGCTTAATTCAACAACTCCTACTGACTGCCTGATACACCCAAGACACTATCTTTGGTTCAGGAGGATACAAAGTTTTATAAGATGCAGTCTCAACACCCATGAATCAAAATGTTATTAAACAATCAGCAGCTAAGTGGAAATAAAACAGATCCTATGATAAACCATAATGGAAAAGAATATGAAAAAATGTATATGTATGTATAACTGAATCACTGTGCTGTACAGTAGAAATTAACACAACATTGTAAATTAACTATACTTCAATTTTAAAAAAAGAAAAAAAAAGGAGGGATAGAATAGATTATTGAGGCCCAGCAGTTTGGTAGATGCCATATCAAATGATTCCTATGCATATCTCATTTTTCACAAATATGGTGACATTGGCATTATTTTCCCTGTTTCATAGATGGGAAACTGAGAAAGCTGCCCATCAGGTCCATGCAGTGAGACTCAGAGAGGGATGTGAACCGAGGTCTGCCTCCAAAGCCCTTGCTCTGCTCCTCAAAAATGAGGTAGAAACATATCATGTGGAACAGCCGGGAGGGGTAGAGAGAGAGGGAATGAGAAAATAAAAATTAGTGAAGGGGAGGAAGCCTTTCCAGGCCTCAAGGATAAACCTATATTTGAGCACAGACTGACGAGCGGATAGGATTTTGAGGATAAAGATGAAGAAACAGTCCAGACAGAAGCGAAAGCCAGTGGCTTGAAATAGCCGTCTGCAGGGTCCTACGCTTTGACTCAGCTGAACAGCCAGAATAGGTTCTCGTGACAGAACAGAGGAAACGTGGTTTCTTGAGGAAACACGGTTTCTTAAAAGTTCAAGTCTGCCCCAGGGGCGTCCCAGGGACAACAGAAGCCTGGAAGAGATAATTCATGCCATTGGGCAAGAAGCAGCTTCTCCCCTGGAATCAGTGGTTGGCAAGCTTTCTTTTCACCATGAAGCTCTTTCTGATTTCTTTTTTCACAAGGAAGACTTGCCCATTTGAGCTAAAGAGTATAAGATGGTACTGGGAGCCCTTCTTCAAATCCTCTCTCTCCTCAGGGTGCTAGTCTCTTCAGTGTGGACAGAAGCAAAGAGTCAGGACTTGCTGGACTCCTGTCTGTTGGTCAAGCAGCAAACTGCAGTTGCCTTGGAAGCGATCTGGTTGGGGGAACCTCGCTATTTCTGACATAAAGAGATGTTCGTTTACATTTGCATCTTCTAAGGAACTGATGCGTAATAGCTTCAGCAGGACATTACATCCTGGACAAAAATCGTATTGATGACACTATCATTGACTGCTGAGAAATTATAGTTAGAAGGAAATTTTGTTTATACTTATATGTCTATAATAGACTGAATAATTTTATATTGTAAACATTCAAATTACATTACGGACCCAGATCAGCATGTTTTGAAAGAAGCTCATTTTGAAGTTTGAAAAGTTATACAGGCCTCAGCTTTAAAACAAATGTGTTTTAAGCTCCAACTCACAGTTCAAAATATTACGGAGAAGGTTTAGGCACCATTAGCCTCTCATGGGCTTAACCACGTCCCCTCTTTTCAGAGACCACGAGAGAGGAGAGCATCCTGGGCTGCTTTCCCCATCTCGCTTCAGATGCAGAGCATCACGAGCCCACGGTCCCCTCCCACGGCGCAGGGAAATACTCACTTCCCTCCCTCCAAGTTCATGAACACTGTCTACCACTTTTTTTTTTTTTTTTTTGCGGTACGCGGGCCTCTCACTGTTGTGGCCTCCCCCGCTGCGGAGCACAGGCTCCGGACGCGCGGGCTCAGCGGCCATGGCTCACGGGCCCAGCGGCTCCGCGGCATGCGGGATGTGGGACCTTCCCGGACCGGGGCACGCACCCGCATCCCCTGCATTGGCAGACGGACTCCCAACCACTGCGCCACCAGGGAAGCCCTGTCTACCACTTTTTTCTGGGTAAAGTGCTCACATATTAATGTGATTATCATGAACAACCAGTGGGTATCAAAAAGTCACATGCTGGGGCTTCCCTGGTGGCGCAGTGGTTAAGAATCCGCCTGCCAATGCAGGGGACATGGGTTCAAGCCCTGATCCGGGAAGATCCCACATGCCGCGGAGCAACTAAGGCCATGTGCCACAACTACTGAGCCTGCGCTCTAGAGCCCGTGAGCCACAACTACTGAGCCCGCGAGCCACAACTACTGAAGCCTGCGTGCCTAGAGCCCATGCTCCACAACAAGAGAAGCCACCACAATGAGAAGCCTGTGCACCGCAACGAAGAGTGGCCCCCGCTCGCCGCAACTAGAGAAAGCCTGCACACAGCAACGAAGACCCAACGCAGCCAAAAATACATAAATAAAATTAAAAAGTCACATGCTGTTTCATACAGGTAGCCTGAGATCACCATCTCAGTAGGTGCCAAAAAACGATTTTTCTAGAAGCCCTCCTTGCAGTGTTTTGTGTTTGTTTGTTCTGTTTTGTTTTGTTTTTTGTCTCTGCGTGGCTATGCAGGATCTTATTTCCCCTACCAGGGATCAAACCTGTGCCCCCTGCAGTGGAAGCACAGAGTCCTAACCACTGGATCTCCAGGGAATTCCCAGCAGTGTGTTTCTATGTGTCTCTTCTTACGTGTCTCACCACCACAGTGCAAGGCTGACAAAAATAAAAAGTTCTCTCCCATGCACTCAATATAGCTTAAGCTATTAACTCACACTCCCACTTAAGTCAGGGACAAGAATGCCCCACATCAAGGATAACTAATAACACTCCTTTTCTTCAACCTTGTATCAGGCACCTAACAAATGCAGTTACAGAGAGGAAAAGAAGTAAGTGGTATAAAAAGTGGAAAGTTAGAGATAACAATTCTACAAAATTCCTTATTTGTAGGAAATGTCTCACTATTAAAAATGCAAGCAAAACTACTAAAGAGTTCAGCTATAGCTTTAGAATAAACAAGTAATAACCAAGTGCAAAATTTATTAGGAAAAAAAGGCCCCAAAAGTGGTAGCATACACTGCAAGATGCAAAGGAGTAAATCTTAAAAAGTATGGGCAAGACTTTTATGGAGGAAACAATAAACGTCACTGAAGGACATACACAAGAAGGTTTTGAATAATAGAGACATATGCCCTGTCCTTAGATAGAAAGACTCATAAATATATCAGACTTGATCTAAAACAAACTCCAATTTTAAAAAATCAACAGGGTTTTTCTCATAATTAAACATACACATTTTAAAATCCATAAAGAGTTCAGTATCTTGTAATAGCCTATAATGGAAAAAATCTGAAAAATCTGAATCACTTTGCTGTACACCTGAAACTAAGACAATACTGTAAATCAACTATCGTTCAATTAAAAAAAAAGAAGAGCAAAGAGCCAAGATAATGAAGACATTTCTTTTTTTCATTTTGTTTTGTTTTGTTTGCGGTACGCGGGCTTCTCACTGTCGTGGCCTCTCGCGTTGCGGAGCACAGGCTCCGGACGTGCAGGCTCAGCGGCCATGGCTCACGGGCCCAGCCGCTCCGCTGCATGTGGGATCTTCCCGGACCGGGGCACGAACCCGCGTCCCCTGCATCGGCAGGCGGACTCCCAACCACTGCACCACCAGGGAAGCCCAATGAAGACGTTTCTGAAGAAGAAAAGCTGTAGGAAGGGTGAGACTTGCCTATCTGATAACAGCAACTGTTACAAAACCATGGCCAATTAGGTGGAGGGACTAGGCAAGCAGCCCAGGGCTTCAGGGAGCCCGGACACACACTGGTCTTTTCAGTAAGTATGAAACAACTGATCCCCCATATGGAAGATATTATATCCATCACTCTCATCATACACAGAAATAATTCAAGGTCTATTAAAAACCTAGGCATGGAAAGCAAATGCATTAAAACATTTAAAGGAAATATCAGAGCAAGATGCTGTGACTAGGGTGGGAAAGGATTTCCTACACAAGATTTATTGAAAAGACCAAATCATAAAGATTAGGCTCCAGGAATTCCTTGGCTTGTAGCTGCTTTTCTCCCACATCTGCCTCAAACCCCATCAGCCTTCTCCTCTCTCTCTCTTATAAACGCACTCGCCACTGGACTTAGGACCTGCTGGATAATCCAGGGTCATCACTTCTCCATAGCTTTAACTTAATTGCATTGGTAAAGACCCTTTTCCCAAATAAAGCTACATTCACAGGTTCCAGGGGTTCAGATGTGGGCATATCTTTTGGAGACCACCGTCCAACCCCCTGCAAATATTATCAATAATCTACAAATACACACCTCAGTAACAAAATGATTTAAACAAAAAACACTCATGGGAATAAGAAACACCACATCCTTCTCTGGGAATGTAAAGGGAGAGGTGGGGAAAGGAGAGGGAGACCTTACAGAGGGGCTCAAGTGTGTCTGTAATTGTCCTCATTTTAAACCATCTGAAGTAACTGTGGCCAAACACTGAGCTTTGATAGGGATCAGTGGCCATGCTGGCGTGGGTCATCTTTTTCTCTGTACTTTTCTGTAATTATGAAATATTTCATAAATTAAAAAAATTAAACGATGCAAAGATGTTCTGTTCCCTGGCTCTCTCAGGAATTTGGAGGAGTTACTGTTGACGAGCCCTGGCCCAGCCTTGTCTACCATCTGTTCATTAAGAATCTCTCACACATTCACGACCCCTCTCAGCCCTTGGCAAGCCTGGGGTCAGAACTCTTTCACTCTTACCTAACTCACTTCTCAAAACTTAGGGTCTTTCCTCCCTACCATTTTGCTCGTTGTAGATGCTTTGTTTCTCACTAAGGACACTTCTGCTCTGATAATGACAATATGCTCTCCAAATATCAGAGACTAATCAAAACCATCAAAACTGAACCGTACAAGCAAAAACTGCAAAGAAACAACAAGGCTTCCTCGTGATGTTTTTGTGCTTCTACCAAATAACTTAACCTCCCAAGGCTTTAAATTGCATTTTAACTTTTACAAAATGACTGCTCTGGCCTTCGAGAACGTGCCTACCTCTCACCACTTTGATGGTCTGAGAGTTATTTCCCTTGGCGTGACCTGACAGTCACCGAATCACTGGCACAATCTCTCTGAAGCACTGTCTTTTCCCCAGATACCCTTTCTATGGCATCGCCCCAGCCGAAACTGAGAGGTAAGGTGATTATCCTGGCCACTGCCACCTCCAAAATGGAGTCACTCTTCTTTCTCTACCCATAGAAAATCAAGACTATTCACTGAGATGTAATTTCTGACATTTCAAAAATGCAGTGGCTGAAGGAAAGCTATGATAATTAATCTTTTTTTGTTTGTTCGTTTTTGCGGTACGCGGGCCTCTCACTGTTGCGGCCTCCCGTTGCGGAGCACAGGCTCCGGACGCGCAGGCTCAGCGGCCATGGCTCACGGGCCCAGCCGCTCCGCGGCACGTGGGATCTTCCCAGACCGGGGCACGAACCCGTGTCCCCTGCATCGGCAGGCGGACTCTCAACCACTGCACCACCAGGGAAGCCCCGGCAATAAACTTTTAAAGAATGAATTGGCACATTGTCAAAATGTGGGACTACACTTGGAGTAGTAACAACTATGTCCCTGTAATGTACTAAAAATCTTAAGTGCTTACCTGAGAACACCCTTCAGTGAAAGATATTTGTTTGGGCTTTTACATGACTATCAATGACCAGTTGTCTATGATTTGGGGAAAATATTATCCTACAAGAAAGAAAATGCCCAGAGCAACAGCTCCACCTTTAAACAAATGACAAACTAAAGTTTCTCTGTGAAGGATGCGTACTGCAAATTTAGAGTAGGGCTTGCAGCGACCTCGACTGAGAGATCTCTACAACATTTTAACAAAACATTTTTTTTTTCTGATTACAAAGTAATACATTTTTTCTGATACAAAGTAGTACTGCAGAAAATGCAGATAATAAAATATCCAAAAATAATATAAATCAAGGGTAACATCACCACCTGGATAGAACCACAATTAAATTTAGCCATTTTGTATAACATTTCAGGCTCTTCTGCTGTGTGTGTGCATGTGTGTTTGTATATGTATTTTATATTTTTAACTCATTCTTCAGTGTACACAATACAAAACTAGACAGTTTTCACTTAACAATGTTGTGTGCATTTCCTATTGTTGCTGTGACAAATTACCACAAACTTGGTAACTAAAAACAAAACCAATTTAATAGATTAACAGTTCTGGAGGTCAGAAGCTCAACGTGGGTCTCATTGGTCTGAAATCAAGGTATCAGCAGAGTCCTGGACCACTTCCATGTCCAAAACCAGCAGTGGTCCATTGAGTCTCTCTCACATAGCATCCCTCCACTTTGGACTCTCCTGCCTCCTTCTTTCACCTATAAAGGCCTTTGTGAGTACCCTGGGCTCACTCAGATGATCCAAATCATCTTCCCCTCTCATTTTTCAACTGATTAGTCACTTTAATTTCATCTGCAACCTTAATCCCCTTTACCCTGAAGTACAACATATTCACAGGTCCCAGGGCAGCTGTGGATACCTTTGGGGTGGGGTGGGGCCCACCATCTGCCTCCCACAAATCTATCTGAGCATCCTTCTAGTCCTTGAATACTCCCCTATGTGTACTTTCCTTTTTAATCACTACAGTGCATCTTACCGTATGGATGGATACAACGTAAGTCATTGTACTGTTTTGCCACCATAAAGATATTTAAGTTGCTATCATATGCCATTCCTGGGCAGTAAAAATGATGAGAGTTATAGTTTTAAATACTACTGTATATGTATTTATATATTTCTGGGAGGGCAATGAATGAGTTTCATACCAGCTCCACTTCTACCCCTGGCGTGAGCCAAGGTTCCCTGATGCCCTCACAGACCCTGGCCATTATCTTTCCTTTCTAATCTCCGCCATATTGGTGAGTGGGAAGTTACTTTCCATTTTTATTTGCCTTTCCTTGGCTTCTACTGAGAGTGAACATGTTTACATACTTATGCTGTCCACCCAAGGCTCCTCATGTGTGACCGCGTGGCTGTGATGAGCAGACTCTTAAGTCGGCCGTGATGTCAGCGACCTTGACACTGAGACTTGGTGGGTGGTCCCTTTGCTCTTACTGAAAGCCCTGGACTTGACTCTCCTTCTACCTCCTACTCACGACATCCTTAAGTCCCCACACCGCTCCTGCTCTGCGGCATCCTGGGATGCGCCCTCTGGGTGTGACACAATTTCTGTGCCCATGGTCACTGGGGCAGTGAGCGCACTTGTCCAGGGTGGGGTGGGGAGGTTGCTGGAGCAGTTCCAGTGGACTCTTGAGCACCGTCCCCTCTCAGGATGGCTCTTCCTCTCGTGTCACGTGAACTTTGCACCCTTAGGCCTTCTACTAGCACGTTGCTGCATGACCCTCCTTGACATGTGTGACAAAATGAACTGTTAGGACTGCAATTCTAAACTGATGAGAGAGCTCCTATCGCCTGAAGTCTGGATTTGTTGGAACTCTCATCCAGCACATTATACCTGACACTTACTGTAAAGGCTGTTCTTATGTTTATATAAGCCATTATTATTTAACACCCTTTGTTTATTGTTCTTGTATGCCTTCCAGAAAAAAACCTCAGTTCCCAGGCAGTGAGCTGTGCTGCGTGAATGTGACACAGACCAGTGTAACCAACACCGAGAGAGCATCTTCAGGGGCTCTGTTTTTTAATTTAGGTACAGTTGGTACATCCGTGGCATTTCTCTAGATTTCAGCTTCTCTCATCTCTTTCTCTCCACTTGCATTCGTTTAAAGGGAGGGGGATACAGAAATGCAAAGAAAATCAGGAACAAAATCACAGTGAGTCTCCTCATTTGGAACACAAATGAGGTGTTAAAATAAATGAAAGAATACCGTGCAAAATTCTAGAAGAACGTCAATAATGCCTGGCTAAATTTGAACAAATATCAAAAAGACGCCGAAACTCTTACATCCCAACGAGGGGCAAGCATTTCCCTGTAAGTCAGGAGCTGGAGAAAGTTGGGCTGCAGCCAGGGATGGGGGATGGGGGACAGTCTGGGTCCCCACCCCTCGGCGTTGATGACAGATTGAAATTATAATGGTGTAATCCTGGTTCAGGCACGCAAAGTGGAGCCCGGTGGCCATTGAGGACGGGCTCATAGACACCTTTCTGCACTGCTGGGAACTTGAATTTTCTGAACCAGAACACAACCTCCCAAGGACACCGCCAGCTGTTTTAGATCAACACCCACCAGCTGCAACCGTGTGGCCTCAAGATCCCCCCTTGCAACTATGTAACCCTTTCAGACCCCAACCCCCCTTGCTTAGAAAGCATCCTCATTTCTTGCCAGCTCCAGGGATAATTCTTAACAAACAGCTTATATAAGTAACGGTGGCCTTGCAGTTTTTGCCTTTATATATTCCTCCATTTATTTTGTGATCCAGCAGAACACAATTCAGATGCTTCTTGAACCTGTGCTTCCCGGGTTGCAGTCCGAACAAACCCCAAATATAAACGCCTCTTTCTCTCAATCAGGTCTTCCTTTTTGAAACTGTTAATTAACAGCATCATCGAGGTTTATTCGGCCCTGAGTTGTGATGAATCCTGTTTCTCTGGTTTAGAGGTTTTGTTTCAGAAGCCACCCCACATCTGACCATTCTTATAAACAGCTTTCAAAAGCTGAAGTAGGCACGGCCAGCCCCGATTTTGTGTTTGTGGATATCCCACCAATATCTGAGTGTCGCCTAATGCTGATTTTCATAATTTCCCTGAAAGAACGTATTCCGATAGGCCGGATATGAACTCCAACAGGCCCCTCCGTGCATCACAGGGGCAGAGCTCAGCGGCCGTGTCATCACCCCCCATACACACTCCCGGGTCCTTATCTTACAAAAGACTGAGAAAGACTTCCTCCCAGGCTGCTTCCAGAATTAGATAAGTCAATACGCATGCAGCGCTTAGAGGAGTGAGCAGTAAATATTAGTTTAGCTAATGGTGGGAACGCGTGATAAAGATTCTTGAATATTTGATCTGTCTGTTTAAAAAAAAAGCCATGATTAAAATCAGCAGTTTCTCATATAATTCACCACAGGCAAGAGAGTTTCACTTTGACTTTCCGACTTCAGCCACATACCTGAGCTACCTTCAAGATAAAGGTTCTGAAGGTGAAATATTTCCTCTATCTACTTACCTCTGGCCATAAGCACATATGTGAAACCTTCTGAGTCAGAATTCAGGAAATGGTCTAAATCTGTGATCTCAACCTGATTTATAAGATGGTTGATTTGAATAAATTATTGAGATGATTTCACAAATTCATTGTTCAGATTAGCATTTGAGTGGCCTTTTTGATCCAATCTCATGATTTTTCCTCATGGGACCTTCCATCAACTCCTTCTAGACAACATTTACTCAATACTGAATCTGCATTCTTAGTCCCACCTGCTAGATTGAGATGGGCATTAACCTAATAACATCCTTTAAGTGAAAAGCAGGATATTTTCATGATCCTGTTTCATTTTCATTGTCTCAATATTTTCATTCTCATTATCATATTTTCATGATCTCAATACATACAACATTCCATTGTAAGGGTACCAAAATCCAGTCAAACATCTACTCATCAGAGGAGAAGAAGCATCTTCTTACAATACAGATGCCATTTCTAGGCTCTTGGTCCACATCTGCATCCTCTTATGTAAATCAGAAACACTCTTCCGTTATCGGGCACTTCATCGAGACAACCATTTCTGAATTCTTTTTTTTTTTTCTTTTGCGGTACGTGGGCCTCTCACCGCTGTGGCCTCTCCCACTGCGGAGCACAGGCTCCAGACGCGCAGGCTCAGCGGCCATGGCTCACGGGCCCAGCCGCTCCGCGGCACGTGGGATCCTCCCGGACCAGGGCACGAAGCCGTGTCCCCTGCATCGGCAGGCGGACTCTCAACCACTGCGCCACCAGGGAAGCCCCATTTCTGAATTCTTGTTCCTGGTAGCTCTGGGTCCTGAGAAACGTCTCGACTATCTATTCCTTTAGACGAACCTAGAAAGCCTTTAGTGGATCCATTCATTCACGCATTCAAGCAGCATTTGCCGAACAGGTGCTTCGCCTCGAGCCTTCCTCGGGGAAGTGTGGAGATGCAGACGGGACCTGACGACTCCACGCTCTTGCAGGTGAGGCAGGACTGGGCTGAGGAAAAGGACATGGGTACAGCAAGAGGACCTGCCAGGCTGGCTCCACAAACATGGGCCATATCTCTGAAATGACAACTTTTCTTGGAGACTTCAGAGCATGAGGCGTGATTTTATCCGCCTGTGTAGGGGACAACGCATACACCATCCCCACCAGATGGCTGTGGGCAGCTGACGGAGGTAGATGTGGAAAGAAAACAATCTCCTCCCCCTCGTCACAGCCCCTCCCCCTCCCACGCCTCCAAACAGCTCGGAGTGTTTCTGCAAAGAGGTGACTCTGGAGATGCTGAGAGCTCTTGCCACCTATTTGCAAGGCAGTAACTGCTACTGTCTTCCCAGAAGAAATTTTGCCACCCTCTCCTAAAAGCAAATGAGGCAAATATCACTGCTGGCAAAAGAAATTGGCTTTCCTGCCAGGAAAAGAGAACTGGGGAAGAAGATGGGAGATTTTCCTGACCACCTCACCTAGGATCGGGTGTTGGTGCCCACTGAAAACGAAGACAGAGTTCAGTGTTCAGTACCAGCCAGTTTCCTCCACAACCAGGCAGGTGAAGGTCTGGACACCTGGAACAGCTCATCGCTAATTCCAGAGCTGATACCGGGGAAATGCCCTTTCTCGGCATCTTAGTATCTTCCTTCATAACGAGATGATAATAAAACATACTTATTTACCTCAAAAGGAAGCAACCTAGAAAAACTGGCTTTAAGCCTAGAAAGGTCTTTGAACCTACTGAGAGCTTATGAGTAGCAAGACCACATCAAGTGAAAGGTCGACCAGCTGGCCTAGCAGCTAAGCCACAGTGAACATTCAAAGGCTCTTCCAGCCACCACCCTGGAGGCTGTGTGAACCTCTAGCACCTCAGAAAGTTGCTGGGAAACAGGTCTTTGAAAATGATACCTTTTGCATTAGAAGGGGATGGATAAATGTCAATTTTTGAATTCTTCCAAATGCAACATCAGAACCTCTGGGTGTCTGCTTCAGAGGACCTGTCACTCAAGGGCATGTTCATGGCCAGAAAAAATTAACAGAGGGAAAGAAGAACAACTTCTACTATTAAAGTATGTTGCTCATTGCATGCCAGACTCGCCATTGTGCTAAGTGATTTAACTCATTCCGTTAATCCTCCAATCTGGAATGGAGATCAGTACTGTAACTGTCCTCCTTTTCAGATAAGGTGACTGAGCTCAGGGTTAATGTAAACTGGAGATACTTATGTCAGGACCATGAGGAGAGAGAAAGGCAAGCATAACCAGAAAGGCATCGTAAGATGACCACAAACCAAGGAAACACCAGTACATGGTGCCACATGGTTTCACACCAATGGAAACAAAGCCCTCTTAAATGATGAAAACATCTTATTTATCCAATAGAATATTTCTAAATAAATTATTTTCCACTTTTCATATGCAAATAGGAACATAGAAGAAATGAACGTCATGACGATCAGGGAAGGTTCTTGAGATGATCTTTTGATGCGTGGACTTGGAGAGGCTACAGCCCCCAGTTATTCAACCAAACACTCCTCCAGGTGTTGCTGTGCAGGTATTTTGTAGATGTGACTCAAGTCCATAATCGGTTGACCTTAGTTAAGGGAGATTTTCCTAGTTCATCTGGCTGAGCTGGATTCAGTCAGTTGGAAGACCTTGAAAGCAGCATTGAGGCTTCCCTGAAGAAGAAATTCTGCCTGGGGACAAGAGCTGCAGCCTATTCTAGAATTCCCAGCTTGTCCTATGGATTTCAGACTTGACTAGTCAGCTCCACAATCACATAACACAATGCCTTGCAATAAACCTCTTAATATTTATCTCTTGAACCGTGACTGATACAGTTCTGAAATGTTCATTGTCATTAATGTATCTATATAAGACTGAATTAGAAACTTGCACAAGCCTCTTAGATAGCTTCATCCACCAGAGGGCAGACAGCAGAAGCAAGAAGAACTACAATCCTGCAGCCTGTGGAACAAAAACCACATTCACAGAAAGATATACAAGATGAAAAGGCAGAGTGCTATGTACCACATGAAGGAACAAGATAAAACCCCAGAAAAACAACTAAATGAAGTGGAAATAGGCAACCTTCCAGAAGAAGAATTCAGAATAATGATAGTGAAGATGATCCAGGTCCTTGGAGAAACAATGCAGGCAAAGATCGAGAAGATGCAATAAATGTTTAACAAAGACATAGAAGAATTAAACAACAAACACCTAGAAGAATTAAAGAACAAACAAACAAAGATGAACAATACAATAACTGAAATGAAAAAAACACTAGAAGGGATCAATAGCAGAAAAACTGAGGCAGAAGAATGGATAAGTGACCTGGAAGATAAAATAGTGGAAATAACTACTGCAGAGCAGAATAAAGAAAAAAGAATGAAAAGAAATGGAGACAGCCTAAGAGACCTCTGGGACAACATTAAACACAACAACATTCACAGTATAGGGGTCCCAGAAGGAGAAGAGAGAGAGAAAGGACCCGAGAAAATATTCGAAGGATTATAGTCAAAAACGCCCCTAACATGGGAAAGGAAATAGTCACCAAAGGCCAGTAAGCACAGAGAGTTCCAGGCAGGATAAACCCAAGGAGAAACATAGTAACCAACTGACAAAATTTAAAGACAAATTATTGAAAGCAACAAGGGAAAAACAACAAATAACATACAAGGGAACTCCCATAATGTTAACAGCTGATTTCTCAGCAGAAACTCTACAAGCCAGATGGGAGTGGCATGATATACTTAAAGTGATGAAAGGGAAGAATCTACAACCAAGATTACTCTACCCAGCAAGGATCTCACTCAGATTTGATGGAGAAATCAAAAGCTTTACAGAGAAGCAAAAGCAAAGATAATTCAGCACCACCACACCAACTCTACAACAAATGCTAAAGGAACTTCTCTAAGTGGGAAACACAAGAGAAGAAAAGGACCTAAAAAACAAATCCAAAACAATTAAGAGAATGGTAAAGGGAACATACATATTGATAATTACCTTAAATGGTAACTTAAGGTAAATTGAATGGATTAAATGCTCCAACCAAAAGACACAGGCTTGCTGAACAGATACAAAAACAAGACCCATATATATCCTGTCTAAAAGAGACCAACTTCAGACCTAGGGACACATACAGACTGAAAGTGAGGAGATGGAGAAAGATATTCCATGCAAATGGAAATCAAAAGAAAGCTGGAGTAGCAATACTCATATCAGATAAAATAGACTTTCAAATAAAGAATGTTACAAGAGACAAGGAAGGACACTACGTAGTGATCAAGGGATCAATCCAAGAAGAAGATATAACAATTATAAATATATATGAATCCAACATAGGAGCACCTCAATACATAAGGCAACTGCTAACAGCTATAAAAGAGGAAACTGACAGTAACACAATAATAGTGGGGAACTTTAACACCTCACTTATACCAAAGGACAGATCATCCAAACAGAAAATTAATGAAAACACAGGCTTTAAATGACACAATAGACCAGATAGATTTCACTGATATTTCTAGGACATTCTATCCAAAAACAGCAGATTACACTTTCTTCTCAAGTGTGCACAGAACATTCTCCAGGATAGATCATATCTTGGGTCACAAATCAAGCCTCAGTAAATTTAAGAAAATTGAATCATATCAAGCATCTTTCCTGACCACAACGCTATGAGATTAGAAATCAATTACAGGGAAAAAAATGTTAAAAAAACAAACACATGGAGGCTAAACAATACGTTACTAAATAACCAAGAGATCACTGAAGAAATCAAAGAGGAAATCAGAAAATACCTAGAGACAAATGAAAATGAAAACACGACAATCCAAAACCTATGGGATGCAGCAAAAGCAGTTCTAAGAGGGAAGTTTACAGCAATACAAGCCTACTTCAAGAAACAAGAAAAATCTCAAATAAACAGTCTAAACTTACGCCTAAAGGAACCAGAGAAAGAAGAACAAACATAACCCAAAGTTAGCAGAAGGAAAGAAATCATAAAGATCAGAGCAGAAATAAATGAAATAGAAACAAAGAAAACAATAGCAAAGATCAATAAAACTAAAAGCTGGTTCTTTGAGAAGATAAACAAAATTGATAAACCATTAGCCAGACTCATCAAGAAAAAGAGGGACAAGACTCAAATCAATAAAATTAGAAATGAAAAAGGAGAAGTTACAACAGACACAGCAGAAATACAAAGCATCCTAAGAGACTACTACAAGCAACACAATGCCAAAAAAAAAAATGGACAACCTGGAAGAAATGGACAAATTCTTAGAAAGGTAATAAGCTTCCAAGACTAAACAGGAAGAAATAGAAAATACGAACAGACCAATCACAAGTAATGAAATTGAAACTGTGATTAAAAATCTTCCAACAAACAAAAGTCCAGGACAAGATGGCTTCACAAGTGAATTCTATCAAACATTTAGATAAGAGCTAACACCCATGCTTCTCAAACTCTTACAAAAAATGGCAGAGGAAGGAACACTCCCAAACTCATTCTATGAGGCCACCATCACCCTGATACCAAAACCAGACAAAGATACTACAAAAACAGAAAATTACACACCAATGTCACTGATGAATATAGATGCAAAAATCCTCAGCAAAATACTAGCAAACAGAATCCATCAACACATTAAAAGGATCATACACCATGATCAAGTGGGATTTATCCCAAGGATGAAAGGATTCTTCAATATACGCAAAACAGTCAATGCGATGCACCATATTAACAAACTGAAGAATAAAAACCGTATGATCATCGCAATAGATGCTGAAAAAGCTTTTGACAAAATTCAACACCATTTATGATAAAAAAAACTCTTCAGAAAGTGGGCATAGAGGGAACCTACCTCAACATAATAAAGGTCATATATGACAAACCCACAGAAAACATCATTCTCAATGGGGAAAAACTGAAAGCATTTCCTCTAAGATCAGGAACAAGACAAGGATGTCCACTCTCACCACTATTATTCAACATAGTTTTGAAAGTCCTAGCCACAGCAATCAGAGAAGAAAAAGAAATAAAAGGAATACAAATTGGAAAAGAAGAAGTAAAACTGTCACTGTTTGCAGATGACACAGTACTATACATAGAGAATCCTAAAGATGCCATGAGAAAACTACTAGAGCTAATCAATGAATTTGGTAAAGTTGCAGGATACAAAATTAATGCACAGAAATCTCTTGCATTCCTATACACTAATGATGAAAAATCTGAAAGAGAAATTAAGGAAACACTCCCATTTACCATTGCAACAAAAAGAATAAAATACCTACGAATAAACCTACCTACGGAGACAAAAGACGTGTATGCAGAAAACTATAAGACACTGATGAAAGAAATTGAAGATGTTACAAACAGATGGAGAGATATACCATGTTCTTGGATTGGAAGAATCAATATTGTGAAAATGACTGTACTACCCAAAGCAATCTACAGGTTCAATGCAATCCCTATCAAACTACCACTGGCATTTTTTACAGAACTGAACAAAAGATCTTAAAATTTGTATGGAGGCACAAAAGACCCCGAATAGCCAAAGCAGTCTTGAGGGAAAAAAGCAGAGCTGGAGGAATCAGACTCCCTGACTTCAGACTATACTACAAAGCTACGGTAATCAAGACAATAGGGTACTGGCACAAAAACAGAAATATAGATCAATGGAACAGGATAGAAAGCCCAGAGATAAACCCACGCACCTATAGTAAACTAATCTATGACAAAGGAGGCAAGGATATACAATGGAGAAAAGACAGTCTCTTCAATAAGTGGTACTGGGAAAACTGGACAGCTACATGTAAAAGAATGAAATTAGAACACTCCCTAACACCATACACGAAAATAAACTGAAAGTGGATTAGAGACCTAAATGTAAGACTGGACACTATAAAACTCTTAGAGGAAAACATAGGAAGAACACTCTTTGACATAAATCACAGCAAGATCTTTTTGATCCACCTCCTAGAGTAATGGAAATAAAAACAAAAATAACAAATGGGACCTAATGAAACTTAAAAGCTTTTGCAAAGCAAAGGAAACTATAAACAAGATGAAAAGACAACCCTCAGAATGGGAGAAAATATGTGCAAACAAATCAACAGACAAAGGACTAATCTCCAAAATATATAAACAGCTCATGCAGCTCAATATTAAAAAGACAAACAACCCAATCAACAAAATGGGCAGAAGACCTAGACATTTCTCCAAAGAAGACATATAGATGGCCAAGAAGCACATGAAAAGCTGCTCAAAATCACTAATTATTAGAGAAATACAAATCAAAACTACAATGAGGTATCACCTCACACCAGTTAAAATGGGCTTCATCAGAAAATCTACAAACAACAAATCCTGGAGAGGGTGTGGAGAAAAGGGAACCCTCTTGCACTGTTGGTGGGAATGTAAATTGATACAGCCACTATGGAGAACAGTATGGAGGTTCGTTAAAAAACTAAAAATAGAATGACCATAAGACCCAGCAATCCCACTATTGGGCATATAACCAGAGAAAACCATAATTCAAAAAGATACATGCACCCTCAATGTTCATTGCAGCACTATTTGCGATAGCCAGGACATGGAAGCAACCTAAATGCCCACTGACAAACGAATGGATAAAGAAGTTGTGGTACATATATACAATGGAATATTACTCAGCGATAAAAAGGAACGAAATCGGGTCATTTGTAAAGACATGGATGGATCTAGAGACTGTCATACAGAGTGAAGTACGCCAGAAAGAGAAAAACAAATATCGTATATTAACACATATATGTGGAACCTAGAAAAATGGTACAGATGAACTGGTTTGCAGGGCAGAAATAGAGACACAGATGTAGAGAACAAACGTATGGACACCAAGGGGGGAAAGTGGCAGCGGGGGTGGGGATGGTGGTGTGATGAATTGGGTGATTGGGATTGACATGTATACACTGATGTGTGTAAAATTGATGACTAATAAGAACCTGCTGTATAAAAAAATAAATAAAATTAAATTTAAAAAAAAAGAATGAATTAGAAGTCACATATTCTATGCGTATAAAAACTAGTACTACAAAGTGTATGTTTAAGTGGGTTACAATTTCCCCTGCATTCTGTTTACTGATGAACTCACACTCTCAGATGATGGACTCAGAAAATCTCTCACTAAGCCAAAGTAAACTTTAAGTTAAAATTAAATATGAATTATTCTGAACAAATTCTGAATGGGTAGAGTCTTAATAAAGTTCCAGAGGTTAAAAAAGAGAGAGAGATTTCTTCCCTCTGATTTAAAGCACATACTAACACACACACACACATGCACACACACACACACACACATACCCCCATCAGAAAGCACCTCCCTTACCCCCACAGACATTTTCATTTGTTGCAATAGCATGAAGTCAATGCCAATTACATCCTGGACACCTTTTAGCTTTGTGACCTTGGATGAATCACTCAGCATCTCTGTATCTCAAGTTGCTTATCTATAAAATAGGGATAAAATAGTGTCTGCCTTGTAGGGCTACTATGACGATTAAGTGAGTTGATATTTTGAAATGCTTAGAAGAATGTCTGGCACACGGCACACAGCCTGTATTTGTGGGTTTGGGAAGCTGGCAAGGACTTCACAGAGGAGCTGGCGCTAGAAAGAGTGGAATTAGGTCCAGAGCCTGAGGTACAATACTGAATAGTGGGGAAAACCGGTTTGAACACAGCTTAGAGGCAGGAATGAGGAGAGCTTGTTATTGACCCTAATTAAACCAGCCTACCTGCAATGAAACCCCTTCTATTAGAAACCCCAGGGGAGAAAATGAGTGCCAGGTTATGGACAGAGCAAATCTGGATTCTAGGTCTAAAACACCATATTCAAGATACCTTAAAAACTACATGTTATGTAGTTTTTTTAATTAATTAATTTATTTTTGGCTGTGTTGGGTCTTTGTTGCCGCACGTGGGCTTTCTCTAGTTGCGGGGAACGGGGGCTACTCTTCATTGCAGTGCATGGGCTTCTCATTGCGGTGGCTTCTCTTGCTGCAGAGCACAGGCTCTAGGTGTGAGGGCTTCATTAGTTGTGGCACACGGGCTCTAGAGCGCAGGCTCAGTAGTTGTGGTACATAGGCTTAGATGCTTCGCGGCATGTGGGATCTTCCCGGACCAGGGATCAAACCCGTGTCCCTTGCATTGGCAGGCGGATTCTCAACCACTGCACTACCAGGGAAGTCCCACATGTTATGTATTTCAAAAGTATTTTATGGTTAAACAAGCTTGGAAAGTTGTATTAAATCAAGACTAACAGGTTTCTTTAAAGCAGGATTCCCCAACAACTTTAACCTACTAATGTGCTACCAACAGGGCGCCATATGCAACAGCTCCCAGAAGGGCGACAGAACCCTCTCCCTCCAGAGCGTCTCCCAGAAAAACTGTTCTGAGATGCACACTTCTGCAAATGCCAGTTGTATTAACTCTGTTTTCTGAATTCTGACACCTGGGGCCTCTGCGCCTGGCGGGGTTAGCTAGTTCTCAATGACAGCAAACTGCACACCTAGGACTCACCTTTCCTACACAGACTAACTCAACCAGAGCTCGCAAGCCCGCCACCACCTCTATATGGTTCTTACGCTCCCGAAGGCAATAGTCCCCTGCCTTAATCAACCCAAGGTCAGCCTCCACACCCCAGAGCCCACTGAAATGATTCTAATGAGCCAGTTCTAAGCCTGCTTACCCTGCCTTTCTTTTCCTGAGGAAACCACAGTAAAGGCTCTGCCAATGTCTCCCAGCTCCTCTGCTTCCTGACCCACCCTGTGCTCCCCCAGGGGGCCCTCCGTGGTACCACCTACCCCCTCCTCTGGGGAACTGTGAAGAACAAACTATCTTTTCCGTAGCTATTGCTGATCTGTTGGTTTCACCATGCCTGAATAACAATAAAACCTACTTTTTAAAACATCCCTGTTGCCAAGGAAGGGCTTTTAAAGACATTTAAGCATAATTATGTTTAAAAGTATTCATCTTAAGCATCGCCTCCATGCCACGTTCCAAAGCCCCAGAGCATCTTCAGGGCCACAGGAAGCCCAAAACTCACCTGAACGTTTCACTGAGAGACACAGAGGGGTCCCAATGGCCTGAACCCTCACCTATCTGGAGTCCTGGTAAGTTTGCTGAGTCTTTGGGAGCTCAGAGCATCTCAAGGAGGTCCAGCCCTTTAACCCAGCCTGGATACCTAGGAATACGGACCCAATCCCACAGTTACGGGAAAGGTGATGAAAAGCCAGCCAGCTGCAGCTTCTTCGTGGTGTTTAGATAATTCTAGAGGTCTACGGCAATCAAGATCTGTGATTCACCTAAACTTTTCAGTCGAAGGCACACAAGAATCGGGAAACTGGTCCCGTCTCTAAACACTTTGACCTCATCTTTTTTTCATCTGCAATATCAAAGGGGTTGAATCAGTTATTTTGTAAAGTACCTCTCAACTCTGAAATTCTGTGGTTCTCAATCACTCTCCAGAGCTACTAATTCCAGCAAATTTTATCATCCTATGAAACTGCTCTAAGGCACAAATAGGGTTGATGTAAAATTTTCTCTATGTGCTTTTTATTATCTCTATGTGCTTTTTTTTTTCTTTTCTATACTATGCCGGTTCCCCAGAGTGCACTTCTCTTTTGTTAGCTACAATTGCCCCTACTATTTATTGTGAGCCAAATAAAATAAATGTTTTACTTTGGCAAAGGAAACATACTTTATTTCCTAGCATGGTGCCAACCTTCATTCCATACCTTGACCCATCATTTAATCAACTGTGATCCTTATCTACACTTGGAAAGGACATTAGGGAATTAATGAGTCATCACCCCACCAGAGCCCTTTTAGGTCAAGAGGACACAGGTTGCATCCCCTCCCCCCAAGGGAGCACTTGGCAGAACCTGAATGGGAACTTCAGTGACCTTTGCTTGAAAGTAAGGAAATGAATCATAGGGCTTGACCAAGACTTACTAGTTCTCTCTCCAAATGAAAGAACAGGGATAAAACTGATGGCTGCCTGATAAGAAAAGTGGAGCAAGAGTAGAAGACACACATGCATTCGCCCGATATCTCCTGAAGGGAGAACTCTGCAACTCGATGGAGGTTGCTTTTCTGTCCTGCCTTTGTCTTAGGTGGAACCTCAAGGCCCTCAGAAGTAAAATGCCAGGTTTGGAACAGGTGATATTTCAAATTGATGTCTTCTTTAGTCATTAAATGTGGAGCTCAGCGGTGAATCCCTTGACCATGCTTTTGTTGTCCATTAGGAAAACAGATCCCCAGGAGTCACAAAGCTACCAAAGAAGTATGACCCTTGCTCAAAGAAGTATTTGTGGAAAGAGAAAAAACTGTCCTATGGTCAGGACCATGAATCTTGCCTAAACAAGCCAAAATTGGAAGGAGAAGGAAAAACAAAGGAAAAGATGATTGACATTTAGCCTGGCCAATGGATTACCAACCATGAGAAAGAAAGGCAAAAGCAATAATAAAGAAGAAAAGACTGGCTCCATTGCTCAGCAGTGTGGAGAAGCAGGTATAAATGGTAGCCGTGAACATTAGGAGATGTGGACCATGTATTTCCTATTTTCTAGGCCTTCTGGTACCGTAAAAATTGCCTCAATGTAATTATTGTTACAGTCCTATAGGGAAAATAAATAAAATGTCTATTTATTGAACATCAGCTTATGCTTATAACTGAACTAATCATTTAGTATCTACAGAAATAAATAATTCTTGCTTTTAAAAAGTTTGCTATCAAGTGAAGAAAACAGCTAACGACAACTCATAATAATAAAAGTGCCATGGCAGAAGTAAAAATAAAAAGAAGAGTGGAAAAAATATTCTTACCAAGGACCTACGCCAAAGATGACATTTATGCTCAGCTTCAAAGAATGGATGAGATTTTGATCGGCAAATGAGAGGAAATTTATCCTGGGAAGACGAAACTGAGAGAGCAAAGGCATTCCTTAAAATGGTTTACAAAACTGTTCTAAATAAGATCTCCAAGTAAATGTCCTGCTCACAATGATCAGGTGGTGTCTTTAGCGGGGGCACGTCCTTGCACACACGGATCGCGTCTTTACATCCCTCTTAGATTCCAGCATCTCAACCTCTCTCTCACACCTCCAGGAAACCAGATGCCATCAGAGCAAGTGTTCGTTTTACTGGTCAAGGGAAATGAGATCTTCAATTTCAAGTTTGAGGGTCCTGGCCAGAGGTGTGTTTGAGAAGGTAGATTGTACTGTGTGGCCTTCCCTGGATGAGCAACCACAAAGCTGAGTGACTCAGACACAGCTGCAGGGACTCCGCTCAGGCCAGCAGACTCCAGCCTAGAAGGACTTCGGGTAACGGGCCTGACCTCTCAGGAGCCGCTCTGGATACAAAATTCATATACGACTTAACCAACAACATCTTTCTAGGAAAATAAGATCATTTCTAGTACAATATTAAAAGGAAATCAGGGAAGGTTTCTGAGATGACTTTCTTAACTGGAATGCCAATATTTTCATGTCCTCTGAATTTTTAATGTTCTCATTCTTTCTTTCCAGAAATTCCCAAATAGTTGTTTCAAAGTATATTAAAGAGGTTTTAAAGACAGGCTCTGTTAAGTGTGGCTATCTGGAGGGGATTATGGGGTAGTTTCACTTTTTATTTTCTACATCTTGCTCTTTTTTTTTTGGCCATGCATGCGGAAGAGCATGTGGGATATTAATTCCCTGACCGGGGATGGAAACCGTGTCCCCTGCACTGGAAGCACGAAGCCCTAACCACTGGCCCGCCAGGGAATTCCCTATTTTCTATATTTTGTACTGTTTGAACTTCTTACAGAGCAAATATATGTTTCAAGGTTTACATATATATACTTTGCAATCCAAAAAGTAATCATTTCGGTTGAGAACTTCCTAATTCATTGTTCCATGTAAAGCAGCTCTTCGACTGTCTCTGGGTGAATGTGTATTACGTGTGTATTTTTACCTACTCGGCGATGCCCTGCGCTTGTAAATGCTCAATAAATATTAGTTGAATAAAATTACCAAGAAGGAAGCAACACCTGTCTCCAAGCACCAGGAACATTGTCTAAAGGCCTGCCCATCACTGTCTTACCATTGTTACAGACTGAATTCTGCCTCAAATGAACAGAAAATGAGGGAAGGGAAAACCACAAAATGGGAATGTCAGAGATGTGTGAGCGGGCTGCACCCCCTTCACATACCCGCCTCACTCTAAGGAATTCTGGAAGGCTGTGCCCGTAATTGTCTCTTGGTTGTTTCTTCTTTTAAATTAATTAATTAATTAATTTTGGCTGCGTTGGTCTTCGTTGCTGTGCGTAGTTGCGGCGAGCGGGGGTTACTCTTTGTTGCGGTGCGTGGGTGTCTCATTGCGGTGGCTTCTCTTGCTGCGGAGCACGGGCTCTAGGCGTACGGGCTTCAGTAGTTGTGGCATGCGGGCTCAGTAGTTATGGCTCACGGGCTCTAGAGCTCAGGCTCAGTAGTTGTGGTGCATGGGCTTCGTTGCTCCACGACATGTGGGATCTTCCTGGACCAGGGCTCGAACCCGTGTCTCTTGCTTCGGCAGGCAGATTCTTCACCTCCACGCCACCAGGGAAGTCCCCTCTCGGTTGTTTTTTAACGAGTCTTGGTGCAAACCTGTGCCTTCCTGCCTGCTTCTGCCTCCAGACCCTCCAGCGGCCCCGTCCAATCCCTTCTCACCTCCACAGTGGTGTTTGGTGCCCTGGCAGCCCTGATTGTAAAACCCACGTGTACCCTTGGTCACTGCCGCGCACAGTGAAGCGTGGCCTGGTCTGCAGTGGAATGAAGCAGTGTAACGACACACCACCGCCGCGTCCTCCTCGGGCCCTCAGTGCCCAGCCCTGCCCCCGGGGGAGATATTTACCTGGGCACATGCTCAGCAGGCCTGAGTCACCAGCCGTCGGAAGCCTCACCTCCTAAGCCTGGCTGCTCTATCAAAGAGCTGGCTGGGCACCAGCAAGTGTGCTATTTTTATTCAAAACTTGGGCTCAAAAATAAAATTATGCCCGGAGGAAAAGAAATGCTGAATTTGCTTTCTGGAAAGTCTGAGATAAAAGGTTCTTTGCAGTCCTGCAGTTGTTCGGAGGGCAACACTGAGTGCTTCAATCAGCAGAGCCTAGCTCGTATTCCTGGGGGTGAACTCAGCCACTGGATGCTACCCGTGCACCCCTTACATCAACAGGAGTGCATCCCTGCTGCACCCGATGCTGGGCCCGGGCCAACCGAACTGAAGAGCATTCAAAGCAGAGTACAGGGCAGACTCTGGTCAGCGTCGGTCACTCTGCGACGTTCGGTGGCTCCCAGGTCACCCAGTCAACCTGTCACCTAATCCAGAATGCCCGGAGCCCATGATGTCCCAAGTCCCTGCTGGGGTTTGGGTATGAAAATCCAGGAAAAAACTCTTGAGTGCGTAGAACTCTTGAGAAAGAGACAGAATTAGTTCTTTACCAATAGAATTTAATAGTGTCCACAGAGCTTCCTTACCCACCTTTCCCTGACAAGCTCCCACTGCCTCACTCGTACATCAAAACATATATCTAGGACCTAGTCAGTGTTTATATCTTTTTAGGTGATGGTTTAAAGTTTTAAAATCTGATCCAAGGATGGCCTAAAACTAAGCTGGAAGTTAAAGGGGACTGAGGGTGGGCATGAGGATGGTGATCCTGACAAACTGGATCAGAACCCGAGTTACCACTGTCTATCCAGACATCGCCCCTGGTCTCTGGGTGCTCCCAAATGCCTGAAGGTCTTCAAGGCCCTTGGGTGCAGGTCTGGGAGGTTTAGTAGGTAAGGTATATTAAATGTCTTTTTGACTTACGATATTTTCAACTTACGATGGTTTTATTGGGATATAACACCATCGAAGTCGAGGAATATCTGTATTAGATAAGCAACAAAATTTAGAGAAAAGATATAGCTCAGATCTAGCCATATGAGGTTAAGACCAGTATTAATTATAATCAGTTACTTAAAGTTTGAGAGCAATTTGAGAATGAAGGGTAAAGAGCCCTCACCCAGTTAAAACACACTAACGCTTCTCTTCCTCTTACTTTTTAAATCCCACAAGATCACTTATGGATTAAATGAAATACTGGAAGAATAATTGCTTGGAAGAGGGAACTGTTAGCAAAGGAAGCTGGAAAAAATGACGCAGTGGTAGGATTCATTTAAACACCACCATAGTGGAGAGGGAATTATGACCAAGGAAGTCTTATATTTAATTCACTCATCCATTCATTCCATAATTATTGATTGATTGCTGGTGTTTGGTGAATTAGACAAATGAAATAAGGTTGGCATTTTAGCAAGATGACTAGCTGCCCTGAAGAACAAGGGTGGGAGGGGGTAAGACTGGAAGCAGAAGTAGAGGCTGCCGCAGTGATCCTGGGCAGAAATAATGGTGGCCTGAACTCCCCGATGACTTAAAAATAGATAAACTCAAGGGATAGATTTTTTTTTTTAAAGATTTTTTTTGATGTGGACCATTTTTAAAGTCTTTATTGAATCTGTTACAATATTACTTCTTTTTTTTTATGTTTTGGTTTTTTGGCGGTGAGGCATGTGGGATCTTAGCTCCCCGACCAGGGATCCAACCCACACCCCCTGCACTGGAAGGCAAAGTCTTAACCACTGGACTGCCAGGGAAGTCCCCAAGGGGTAGATACTTGGGAGGTAGAATCAGTTCCTTTGGAAAGATTATTCTTATAATCAGGAAGAGAAACTCAAGCGGCCTACATCAAGGAACACTTCTTCAAATCAAGGTTATAATAATGGTAGTTTAAGGACTTCCCTGGTGGCCCAGTGGTTAAGAATCCGCCTTCCAATGCAGCGGATGTGGGTTCGATCCCTGGTCAAGGAACTAAGATCCCACATGCCACGCATGGGGCAACTAAGCCCGCAGGCTGCAACTACAGAGCCCATGGACTCTGCAGCCCATGCACCACAACTAGAGAGAAGCTCACGCGCCACAACTAAGACCCGATGCATCCAAAAATAAAATAAATAAATATTTTTTAAAAATAATGATAGTTCAAAATTAATGAGTATTACCATGTGCTTTTACGCTCTTCATCTGTGTAGCAATAAAGCAGCTCAGTGTCCATTCAAAGCTTAGCTCTTCACACTAGCTGTGTGACTTTGGAAAAGTTCTTAACCTCTCTGTGTCTCCGTTTCATGGACAGTTTCATAAGTATGAAGTAAGTTAGTATATGTCCCTGACCTCATGCACTTTTGTGTCTAGTCATTTAGCATATTCTTTCTCTGACCTTAAGATTAATCAACTCACATTCTCAGAAGGCAGATATGCCAGACCATCAATACCACATTACGCTGTAACAGTTCATTTCTAATCTGTGTTATCCCCAGGGCGCAGGTCAGATCCTGGCACACCTAAGAAACTAATTGTGACGAGGCTGGAGGTCAGCTCAATGGCCTCTCCTAACCACACCCCAACCTCGCCCTGCCTGCCTTTCAGACTCCGGCTGTCACTTATGGGAGCCATTTGTCCTGTGTTCCTAACCACCACTTGCGATGGGCCAACTTAGACTATGACTACATGGACAGTGGTTTAACCTTTTAAAGGTTACTTAATTACATTGGTGTGATTTGCTCAGTATTTATACTTCGTTGCTTCAGCAGGAGGGCCCATCTCTTCATCACTTTCAAATGTTACCAGGAATACTATTCCCAGGCCCAGCCCTACTGGAGGTGCTCTGTTTCTAAACAGCCGGGAACAAGGAAAGCTCTGGAAATCTGGGGTGCTGTTGTCCTTCACGGGTCCCTGCCTGTCCCATCGGAGCCTTGTTACTCCGGTGATATTGGAAGCATCTTCCTGCACAGTTAATAAATGGCGATGTTCCCAGTACTTCTCCTAGAGATTAATAACATAAAACATAACTCATTACCTTTAAAATTTGATTTTTACTACAAGTTAAATGATCATGAAACCTAATCTGTCCTATTAATTTTTATTGAATTCAATGATATTGAGTAAGTGGCTTTGGGTTACTTTCTCACCCAGACTCTCCACCTTTTCCTTATAAATAAGGATGTTTCTGAGCACAGGCTGGCGTCTCTTCCCTACCCCCTCACACTGTAAGGGGGTCAGCAAGTCACAGCCCCTCCATCCTGCTCTGTCATCTCACAGGGACTCAGTAGCTACATCTGCCAGTAGTTTTTCACTTTCAGTTTTCTTTAGAGGAAACTGTTTTTCTTTACAATTTTTTAACAGCAATTTTCGCCAATGAGTAAAAGTCCAGAAAAAAAATGAAAAGGAATATCAAAATGCATACCTAGGACCAATGCCTAACTTACATGAAAGAATTAAACAGGTTTAAGTTAGGTAAACATTAACGAGGTAGGGTAGGCATCTGCAGTAGATACAAATATTTAAAGGGTGAAGTCATCCAGAATCGAGGAACTGTAAATGCAGATAAATGAGCAGAAGCAAAGTAACGTTGAGATTCACATATAGATCAATATTGTAATAATGGAGCCGATAAACTTATCAGACAGAATCTAGAAACACAGTGAAAGAATAATACATCTTGATCAGGTAAGGTTTACAGCTAGAATGAGGCAATGGCTTGCTATTAAGATTTTAATTTACCATATTGAGAGGAAAATCATATAATTATCTCTATAGGTGTTATAAAGCATTTGATAAAACTCAACATTCTTAAATTTTAAAAATCTCAATATGTAAGTCTAAATATATAAAACTAAACACAGTAAGAGCACACACATGCTCAGTGAATAAATACAAGAGTCACTGCTATTAAAATGAAAAACAAGGATACCAGTAGCACGATTATCATTAAAATTGTTCTGGAGTTATTAGCCAGTGAAAGCAGGCAAGTGAAGGAAATATAAAAATTTGAAATAACAACTTGGAATTAATTTCTGGTGACGGACTTATATACAGAGAAAACCCAAAGGAAGTGACTAAAAATTTACTAAATTTAGGGCTTCCCTGGTGGCGCAGTGGTTGAGAGTCCGCCTGCCGATGCAGGGGACACGGGTTCGTGCACTGGTCCGGGAGGATCCCACATGCCGCGGAGCAGCTGGGCCCGTGAGCCATGGCCGCTGAGCCTGTGTATCCGGAGCCTGCACATCCGGAGCCTGTGCTCCGCAACGGGAGAGGCCGCAACAGTGAGAGGCCCGTGTATCGCAAAAAAAAAAAAAAAAAAAATTTACTAAATTGATTCATTTTAGAATTAATAAAGATCAATCACCAATTCAAGTGAAGATCAGCAAGTTAGGAAATACGACGGAAAAGAAGATCCACTTCTGCAATTCCAACAAAGATGATGAAATACCTTCTGATAAACATCACAAGATATGCACAAGGACCGTTGTTTTTTAATGTAAAGGCCACCGAGAGGCTTGCTAAAGACTATTTGCTCCTCATTTCCCACTTCCTGCCCAGTAACGCAGCCCCTAGATTGTAGCTGGGTGCACCGCCGTCCAGAATAAGAACTATGTTGTGCAGCTGCGCCTGCAGGTAAGTGTGCCCATTTGGCTAAGAGCTAGCCCGTGAGGTTAGCCTGAGTGTGCCGTGCTAATCCTGGGAGGGGTCCTTAAAGGAAGGAGGCATCCCTCCTGCTCTCTGACCTCCTTCCTAAGCACAGGAAGGTGGAGCTGGTCCACAAGGAGGGCAAAGTAACACAACAGAAGGAGGCTCGGTCTCAGATGAGGGCCCGGAGCCACCATGGAGCCCTGGACAAATCCGTCTGTGTTCATGGAAAAGGGTTCTCATGTAAGCAGTTGTTTTGCGCTTGCAGTCACTCACAGATGAAGTTAATTTTGGTGGAGAGACCCAAAAGGGGACTGGAAACCAAGGCAGCCCGAAGCAGGTCCTTTCTTCCTAACACATCTCCTTTCTGTGCTGCTAATGTCCCACCAGTTAGCAACCTCCTATCCCTCCATCTCCCCATTCCCCACAGGAATATTTAGTTCACTTTCTTATGCTTGCAAATAAAATAATAACTTCCTAACCCCTTGCTACACGACCCCAATGTGACCCCAGGATCCGTCTCCATGCTGCTCTGTGTTATCTTCCAAAGTTTCAGGTTCGGTCCTGCTGGTCTTGTGTTTAAGATTATTCATCAGGGGGAGGGATAAATTAGGAGTTTGGGATTAACATATAGACACTACTATATATAAAATAGATAACCTGCTGTATAGCAAAGGGAAGTGTACTCAGTATTTTGTAATAATCTATAAGGGAAAAGAATCTGAAAAAATAGATATATATGAAAAAAATAGATATATATGTATGTATAACTGACTCACTTTGCTGTACACCTGAAACTAACACAACATTGTAAATTAACTATACTCCAATTAAAAAAAAAAGATTATTCATCAGGGTCCCACCACTTACAAATTCCTTAAATCCTTCATAATCTGGCCCTTGGTGCTCTCTTCCAACTTCCCTCCCAATCTACCCCCTGCAACCAGCCCGCATTTCCGTCCGAGTACAATCCCTGGTAGTTCTCCGATATAGCGATGCACCCGGCCCTTTCGCGCCCCTGGCTTTGCACACTCCTCTCCACCTGGTATGGCCGCGCCTGCTCAGATCTGGACCCACTTGCCAGAGCACAGTTCTCAGCTCCTGTTAGTAGCACCTCCCCCGGAGCCCTCCCACTTCTCTTCTCTTCTCGTCTCCCCCCAGGCCAAGTAGCAGCTCCCCCTTCGTGGTCCTTTGCAGGGTTTCCTCCACACCCTGACATGACCTCTGCATATTGTAAACATTGCTTTCTCGTCCTTCTGCCTCCTTTAGGACATAAGTTCCTCGGGAACAAACACTGGACCTTGTTCGTGTTGGTGTTTCAGTAACAGGAACAATTTGACTGACAGAGTAAGCGCTTAAAATCACTATTGAATGAATCTGTCAATCTCTAGAATTCTAGAGTTTTTTGCAAACGCTGGGAATTCACAGGCCAACCTAGAATGCTGCTTCTGTGCCCAGTTCGAGAAATGCTATATTAGAAATTAAATAGGATCACTTTAAATGATCATTGAGCATCAGTTCAATTAAAAATTACAAACACAGAAGCTGAAACTAAATAGTAGTATTGGGATATAACAAGGCCTTCCAGATAATCATGAATAAGTCTATAGGTTTTGGGTTTTTTTTTTAACATCTTTATTGGAGTATAATTGCTTTACAATGGTGTGTTAGTTTCTGCTGTATAACACAGTGAATCAGCCATACATATACATATATCCCCATATCTCCTCCCTCTTGCGTCTCCCTCCCGCCCTCCCTGTCCCATCCCTCTAGGTGGACAGAGCACCTAGCTGATCTCCCTGTGCTATGCAGCTGCTCCCCACTAGCTATCTGTTTTACATTTGGCAGTGTGTATATGTCAGAGGTAAGAAAGTCGAGGGAGAAAGAAATAATTTAAGGTCCACAAGGAAGACAAAATGAATTAAGATAATAAGACTTCATGCTAAATGGAGAGAGACATACAGAGAGACAGATTGGGGGTGTGGGACAGAACAGGAAGGAGGAACTGCAATGCTTAAACAGCACAAAGGAAAGAGAGAAAGAAAAGAGAGACCAAAGTATAAAGGTGAGAAGATTAGAAGGGATGGATTAAAGGGGAACTGGCCCCACCCAGTTCCCCCTCGACAGTGTGAGTTGCTGTAAGCATCTGAGGTTTGCCCTCAGCCCTGAGAGCCACCTCCCCTGGAAAGGACGACGGGGAGGTCATGCGCACCCCTGGGGGGCCCTGCAGCCAGGGACTGACTGGAAAGTTCCAAAGGCCAGCCCTCTGTGCCATTCATCCGTGCTCTGGAGCAATGCGGTGCAACAGAAATTGAATGCGTAATTGTAAATTTTCTGGTAGCCATATTTTAAAAATATTAACATAACAGAATAAAGAGTCCAGAAGTAGACGCACATAGGTTTGGCCAATTGATTTTTGGTAAGGTACAGGGCAATTCGATGGATAAAGGGCAATCTTTCTAACTAATGATGTTGGTACAGCTGGCCTCCCACAGCTTGTAATAGACCAAAATTGGAAACCACCCAAATGCCCTTCAATGGATGAATGATTAAACAAACCGGGGTGCTTCCACACCATGGAAAACTATTCCGCAAGAGAAAGGAATGAACATTCCTGGGTGAATCTCCAGGGAATCATGCTGGGTGAAAACTGCCAATCCCTAAAGGTTACATACTATATGATGCCATTTATATAACATTCTTGAAATGAGAAAATTATAGAAATAGAGAACAGATTAGCTGTTGCAGGAGGGTAGAGAAGGGGAGAAAGGATGGGTGTGGGTTACAGGAGGCAGCCTTGTGGCAGCTCAGCTTAGTATTGATTGCGGCAGTGGTTATGCTGTACAATTGCATAAACACACAAATGTACGCACACAGATGAGTGCATACCTAACAGTGAACTCGGGACAAATCTATGGGCTGCGCCAAAGGCAGTTTCTTGGTGTAGTTATGGCGCTACAGTTCTATAAAATATTAACATGGGGGTGAAGGGCGCACAGGACCTCCCTCCATATTTCTTTATAATTTCCCGTGAATCTGTAATTATATCACATTTAAGAGTTATAAAAATAAAAACATGTAAATACAAGGCTTTTCTGAACATTATCATAAATTAATCATTTCAAGCACACCTTTAATTAGTCTACAGACATGATTCCCTCAGGTATTCCTTTTTCTATTAATTCAAACTTTGTGCACAGGAAATTTCAAGAAGGTGACACTTCGCTACAGGAAAAAGGATGTTCACATGCATTTTAATGAAGTTTACGTGACTTGACAAATATCTTCCTTATTCTAATGCCACGTACTTTTTTCAGACAACAAACGATATTCACAACTGCAATGATAATGAGATGACTCTTTATTTGAATTATCTTTTTCATACCAAAGAAATTGATAGTGGGAAAGCAATCCACAGCCAGAAAACTAATGGCTAACATTTTCAGTGGGAAGACCTATCTAAGTCAGTGAGGTCACCTTTTAGTCTCTTAAGCAGAGGAGGAGGGCGTGGGGGAGGGAAGGATTGGGAGTTTAGGATTAGCAGATGCAAACTATTATATACAGGTTGGATAAACAACAAGGTCCTACTGTATAGCACAGGGAACTGTAAGCAATCTCCTGTGATAAACTATAATGGAAAAGAATATATATGTCTATGTACAACTGAATCACTTTGCTGTACAGAAATTAACACAACATTGTAAGTCAACTATACTTCAATAAAAATTTTTTTAAAATTTTAAAGTCTATTAAGCAGAATCTGTACTCATTTCTATTAAATTCACTTATCCTAACTGATAGAATTTTAGGTACTAAAGGAAACTTTGAGCACCTACTTGCCCAGTGAGATTTAACGTTATATTTTTAAACTCCCATTAAGTCCAACTGTGCAGTGCTGATGAGAGGCTATTTGAACAGATTCAAGGATCAGAATAGAAAGCCCCAAAATAGACTCAAGTGCTAGATAAGCATATAGTAGATGACAAAAGCAGCATTTTTTAATCTCCTGAGGTTTGCTTAGGAGATGGTATTGGGACAAGTTTACCATTAAAAAACAAAAAGAAAAAAATTTCTTTAATTAAAAAGGTAGATCTCCCCTACCCATCCGGCATTGGGCGAGCAAAGAAAGCAGGTTCGAGGTCAGCCAGGGACCGTATTAACGGGAGGGCTCACGGTTTGGGTGCTTTTAAAAGAAATCTGCATTTTTATAGGAACTCTCCCAATTTTTAATTGTAGGCGACCATTTCAAACATTTTTAAAACACTGTGTGAACCAAGTTGTATTAACTTCCTAAAGCTGTGGTAACAAATTACTACAAGCTGGATGGCGTAAAATAACAGGAACTTACTCTCTCACAGCTCTGAGGCCAGGCTGGGGGCCAGGCTGGGTTGTCCTTCCTGGGGCTCTGAGAGAGAACCTGCTACCTGCCTCCCTCCTGATGTCTGGTGTAGCCCACAGCCCTTGGCTTGTAGATGCCTCAGTCCGAGCTCTGTGTCTTCCGTGTCCACATTTCCCATGTTCTACAAGCCCACCCCAATCCAGTATGACTCATTTAAACTTGAAAGCATCTGCAAAGATCCCATCTGGAAACCAGGTCACATTCACAGGTGAGGGTTTGAACAGACTCTTTGGGGGGACCCAGTAAACCCACTACACAAGCAGAACAAACTACATGTCCAATCCAGCCCAGACCAACAGTTTGTATCCTCTCTCTGATGGCAAAATAAATGCCAAAGAATTAAAATATTTTTAAGAATTGGGACTTCCCTGGTGGCGCAGTGGTTGAGAATCCGTCTGCCAATGCAGGGGACACGGGTTCGAGCCCTGGTCCGGGAAGATCCCACATGCCACGGAGCAACTAAGCCCGTGGTGCTACAACTACTGAGTCTGCGCTCTAGAGCCCACGAGCCACAACTACTGAGGCCGCGTGCCACAACTACTGAAGCCCGTGAGCCTAGAGCCCGTGCTCCACAACAAGAGAAGCCACCGCAATGAGAAGCCCGTGCACCGCAATTTAGAGTAGACCCCACTTGCTGCAACTAGAGAAAGCCCATACACTGCAACGAAGACCCAACAACGAGGACCCAGTGCAGCCAAAAATAAATAAATAACTTTATAAAAAAATTTTTTTTAATCAAAAAGCTTTAGAAAAATATTTAGGTACATATTCACAGTCTCAAGGGGTAGGGAAAGACTTTTTAAGCATCACTCCAAATGCAAAATTTACACAGGAAAAAGACAGAAAAATCTGATAGGTTTAACCACAAAAAATAAAAATATGTCTCTGCATTTTAAAAAATTAACAAAGTAGAAATGTAGATCAGGAATAACAACGTTGTAAAAAGTTAAAGAGTAGTTTATATAAACACAATTAGACTCTGTTTTTATTGATTTATTACCCTCAAAAGGAAAACGGTAATAGGACCATAAGAGAAATTAACAAAAGAGGAAATACAAATGTTCCACAGATATATGAAAATATGTGGAACATTACTAGTTATCAATGCACTGCAGATACAAAAGCAATGACAAAGGTTTTTCTCCCCATTAAATTAATCAAAATTAAAAAGAAACCAATAAATGAATGCCCAGTGATGGCAAAAGCAGGGGGTGGGTATGGGCACCATCATACACTGCCAGTGAAAACGTAAATTATTCAGCCCTTCTAGAGTCAGTTGCCATCTGGTATCAAAAGCCTTAAAAATGTTCATCCTTTCTAATCAACAAAATTTTTCTCGAAAATGTTCAAGTATATATACTTGAAAACAGCCTACATGTCGAATGGGTTGGGTTCCCTTGGACACAGACTCCTAGAGATTTCAGGGGTTATTTGGAGGTTGCTCTCAGGAATGACTCAGGGAAAGAAGGGTGGGAAGCAGGACCGAGTGAAGAGAGAGTTTGCAGCCTTAGCTAAGATCCCACGAGGAGCTCAGCTGGCCCTTCGGAGCTGACCTGGATGGAGGCGAGAGGGCTGGGACTTGGGGTCCCCTCTTCTATCTATCAGCCCCTGTGTGGGACTGCCCCCAGAAGATAAGAGTGGGTGAGGCAGCTCTCCAGCCAAGGGCGTTCCTGAGACTCAGCTGCGAGCTCTCAGCAGGCAAAGGCCCCTGTTCTTCCTAACTCTTCATCAATACCACCTGCAGTTGCCCCGCCGGTCCATCTACTGACGATCCATATGGTAACTCACATTTTTTTCTTTTATGTTCCAGCTTTATTGGTGTATAATGGAGAAATAAAAATTGTATATATTTAACGTGAACAACGTGATGGTTTAATATACGTCCACATTTTGAAGTGATTACCACAATCAGATTAATTGACACGCTGGCCACCCACAGTTACCATTGTGTGTGTGCGTGTGTGCTTGTTTGAGAACACTTGCGATCTACTCCCTTAGCAAATCTCAAGTATACAACACATTATTATTATTATTATTATTATTTTGCGGTACGCGGGCCTCTCACTGTTGTGGCCTCTCCCGTTGCGGAGCACAGGCTCCGGACGCGCAGGCTCAGCGGCCATGGCTCACGGGCCCAGCCGCTCTGCGGCATGTGGGATCTTCCCGGACCGGGGCATGAACCTGCGTCCCCTGCATTGGCAGGCGGACTCTCAACCACTGCGCCACCAGGGAAGCCCTACAACACATTATTATTAAGTCAAGTCACCATGCTGTACATTAGATCCCCAGAATTTTTTCCTTTTACAACTTAAAGTTTGTGATTTAAGGCATACCTTTCAACATTCCTCAGTAAGGTTAGGTTAAATTAATTTCCCCCCAATCGGTATTAATTATTGTGGAAAAGGCTCGCAGCAAAGTGTTCAGTGATAACAACTATTTATTTCTTGCTTGTCTACTTTATACCAGATACTATTCTAGGAATTAGAACAGAGTGGATAATAAGATAAGGAATGGGGGTTGTGGTGTGATGAATTGGGAGATTGGGATTGACATGTATACACTGATGTGTATAAAATGGATGACTAATAAGAAAAAAAAAGATAAGGAAGACTGTCTCAAGGAAACTTCATTCTACTGAGCAGGACAGATTGTGTACATGATGACATTTTTGTTATTTAAAAAGAAAAGGGGGACTTCTCTGGTGGCACAGTGGTTAAGAATCCACCTGCCAATCAGGGGACACGGGTTCCAGCCCTGGTCCCGGAAGATCCCACATGCCAGGGAGCAACTAAGCCCGTGCACCACAACTACTGAGCCTGTGCTCTGGAGCCCACACACCACAACTACTGAGCCCATGTGCCATAACTACTGAAGCCCATGTGCATAGAGCTCATGCTCCGCAACAAGAGAAGCCACCGCAATAAGTCCATGTACTGCAATGAAGAGTAGTCCCCGCTCGCCGCAACTATAGAAAGCCCACGCGTAGCAAGGAAGACCCAACGCAGCCAAAAATAAATAAATAAATAAATAAATAAATAAATAATAAATAAAAAGAAAAGGATATACACATAGAGAAGCTTTATATATACACATATTTATAATTTATATAAAAATTAGAAAAATAATGACTAATAGCTGTCACCCTCGATGAGACTATAGATAATTTTTTCTGTGTTTTCATGGATTAATTTTGAAATAAATGACGGAGAATGAGTTAATGAAAAGGAGAAGTATCTTCTCTAACTCCCCTCTTTTACATTGGAGGAAATCACCATCCCAATACTTAATCACTCTATCTCAAAATTATAGTATCACTAGAAATCATAGAATTATTGGTCCAAGAAGCTCCCACACTGATCCTGTGTTACCAGTGACTCATATAAAATCACTGTGCACAGAGTTATAGAGCTAGGAGCAGATCCCAGGGAACAGGTAAATCTTTCTTCTGAAGAACAGAAGTCAACTTTGCGACAATGACTGTGTGTTTTCATTGGGTCCACAAAAAGCCGTGAGTCTTTTGACTTAGAGGCAGGGCTATGCTTGCTTTTCCCAAGGGAGAGGGATTGCTACTTTGGCAAGGATTATGGGAATAAAGAATGTTGATTGTTAGTAGCCAAAAAATCAATAAAAAGGAACACTATACGAGGTTAAGAGTATACAGTAAAGAAAATGCTATTAAGGAAAAGTATCAAAATTAAATATGGTTAAAAAAAGTATATGGTAAGTAGACCATCTTTTTAGGTTAGCCAATCAGTTTTAATGGATGATCTGAGAATGAGTTTGATGAGCGAACCAAAGAGAGAATAATGACAAAGAAAAAAAAGCAACAAAAGCAGCAGATTTTTCCTCAGAACATTGTTTGCATATTGTCAAATTCACAGAATAACGCGATAAATATTAGTTTGACTTCAACCAAAAATTAGATAGATTATTAGTACTGATACAGGTACTGATGTAATAAACACAATGAAAAGTCACATAATTAGGAACAACTGATTCACATTCATGGATCATGCATTATAAAAATGGTTCACTGCTGTAAGCCAGTCATAGAGAGACAAATATCTTATGATATTGTTTACATGTGGAATCTAAAAAAAAAAGATACAGGGACTTCCCTGGTGGCGCAGTGGTTAAAAGTCCACCTGTCAATGCAGGGGACATGGGTTCAGTCTCCGGTCTGGGAAGATCCCACATGCCGCAGGGCAACTAAGCCTGTGTGCCACAACTACTAAGCCTGCGCTCTAGAGCCCATGAGCCACAACTACTGAGCCCACGTGCTGCAACTACTGAAGCCTGCACGCCTAGAGCCCGTGCTCCGCAATGAGAGAAGCTACCATAATGAGAAGCCCGCGCACCGCAATGAAAAGTAGCCCCCGCTCGCCGCAACTAGAGAAAGCCCATGAGCAGCAACGAAGACCTAATGCGGCCCAAAAATAAATAAATAAATAAAAATTTTAAAAAAAGATACAAATGAACTTATATACAAAACAGAAATAGACTCACAGACATAGAAAACAAACTTATGGTTACCAAAGAGGAAAGGCAGGGGAGGGATAAATTAGGAGTTTGGGATTAACATATACACACTACTGTATGTAAAACAGATAACCAGCGAGGACCTACTATATAGCACAGAGAACTATACTCAATATTTTATAATAACCTATAAGGGAAAAGAATCTGAAAACGAATATATACATATACCTGTATAACTGAATCACTGCTGTGTACCTGAAACTAACACAACATTGTAAATCAACTACACTTCAATAAAAAAAATGTTTTGAATAAATTAATGAAAAAATGCTTCATTGTCACTGGAACCAAAGTTTCCTAGAAAAATAACGTCCAAATTCCTTTTGCATTTGCAAAAAAATCCTAGTTACAGATATTAAGAAACTTCACAGAGTTTCATTCTCCTTTTAAAAACCTTGAGAATAATTTTTATTATTATTTTCATTTTTATGTGTTTGTTGTGTGAATTTCCACTTAATAGAATGAAAGAAATCATTTATTTTCCAGTGTATGTGAGATGAAAAAGTGTTATATAAAAGGAAAGACAAAATTGGTGAAAGCAAAGGCACTTGGATTTTGGAAAGCATCTGTCAGAGTTAAAGACGGAGATTACAAGAAATTGTTGCAAAATAAATAAAATTCATTCAGTTCCATATAATCATTTCAAAGTGTCTCCTTTATACTAGTCACTGTGCTGTCTTCAGGGAATTCAAAGATGACTAAGAAGCATATGTATTAGCGGGGGAGAGAGACACATAAATAAACAGATCATTTTGATAGAATACATAAGTGCTATGATAGAGATATCAATCGAATTGTAAGTTTTCAAACGAGAGAATTTTTAAAATCCACATACAACATCTTTCTAATCAACTAAGAAACAAGAGAGATATACAGGTTTTTTCTTCGCTCCTGCTTTTTATTGCTAGAGTATATTAACGTATTGTTTTCAGTTTCTTTGTTATTTACAGTCCGAGTTTCCAAGTCTCTCTTCCTTCTCCCCTCCCCGCCCGGCGCTTCCGAGCCCCTTCTCTCTCTTTTCTTTTTATTTTTCCGCACCGCACTGGCCCCGGAGAGCCAAAAATAATCGCAGTTCTAGATAGAAGAGTGTCCGGGCAGCCGGGATGGGGGGCCTCGAGGGGGGATGGAGGCAGGGGGTGCAATGGATTGCGAAGCAGCGGTGGCGGCAGCCTGGGCGCTGCTGAAAATGGCTCCAGAAAGCTGCTGCTGACAATGCATGAAGGGGTTCTGCCGACGTGCCAAGGTCCTCCAATGCAGATGTTCTTAAATACCTGTGGTAGCAGAATAATGGCCCCCAAAGGTGACCGCATCCTAATCCCCCAACCTGTGAAACTTAGGTTAGGCGGCAAAGGGGAGCTAAGGTAACAGATGGAATCAAGGATGCTAATCAGCTGACTTTCAAAAAGAGAGATGAGGACTTCCCTGGTGGTGCAGTGGTTGAGAGTCCGCCTGCCAATGCAAGGGACACGGGTTTGATCCCTGGTCCGAGAAGACCCCACATGCCGCAGAACAACTAAGCCCGCGTGCCACGACTACTGAGCCTGCACGCCTAGAGCCCGTGCTCCACAACAAGAGAAGCCACTGCAATGAGAAGCCCGTGCACCGCAACGAAGAGTAGCCCCTGCTCACCGCAACTAGAGAAAGCGGCATGCAGCCACAAAGACCCAACGCGGCAAAAATAAAAAATTAAATAAATAATTTTTTTAAAAAACTAGTGATTGAAATGCATTATCATCGATGCTTAGCAACAATAATAATAATAGCAATAGTAATATTAATAATTAAATAGAAATAAAAGTACCAAATTGAAGGTAAAAATAATTGCACAAGGATAGGACTTTAAAAAAGTAAGTTTCTATTTTATTATATGTAGATTTTAAATTAATTACATATTTAACATTTACCATCTCTACGTCATACCTGATTTTTTTGGAAGAGGTTTTATAGCTCATTGTATTCTGTGTTGCTAAGAACACGTTTTCTGTGGTAATCACCTGTTAAAGAACATTACCAAATTGTACTGATTCTAGAAGTGTACAGACAGAATTGCAGACTATAGACATTCTTAGCCAGCAAGTACCTTAAAAATCATAATTCCAATATGAACAAATTGAGAATATTGAAATCATAGAAAGTAGAGATAATACTACCATGAAATAGAAGCTCACCTAGATCCCAATCCACTGATGGATCCCACAGAGAACACTTACAGGAATTACAGCTAAACCTAGCAAAAAGGAAGAGTTAATGGTGCAGTGATGACAGGTTACATAGGAGAAAAGCTGTTAAGTGAATAGAGAGGGGAGATTCAAGATCAAGGGTACAAGTTACAGCAGGGAAGTAAGTCAGGACTTTACACTAGCAAGGATTGTTAGCAGTAAGGACGGCTAATCTTTCAGTGAGGAGAGCCCAAGGTCACCAGGAGTGCCCACAGAAGGAATGAATGCGGAATGTTGCAAAAGGCCTCACAACACTGAATGGAGAAGTGCATGCAATCAAACTGCCAGGTTCTGAATTTCACGAGACCCCGGTGACTGACCCTAAGTCGCCAGCTATTTACTTGTGTACTAAATACATTTAGAAAAAGAATCATCAAGTACAATAATTACCACTTCATTCCATACAGGACATTTCAACCCCAGAACTTAAGGTCAGAATCAAGGACCATCCTCTAAAGTGAATCAGTTTGGCTGTAGTTTTTCTCATTCCACCAAGAACTGGTGAAAATTGCCCCTTGAGCCTGTGTGGACCTTTATGGCTGCCTTACCAATAAAATGTGGCAGAAGTGAGGCTCTGTGACTTCCACCACTAGATCATTAAAAAAAAAAAAAAAGCCAGGGGCTTCCCCGGTGGTCCAGTGGTTAAGACTCTCCCTTTCAATGCAGGGGGCGTGGGTTCAATCCCTGGTCAGGGAACTAAGATCCCACATGCCTCGGGGTGCAGCAAAAATTGAAAAATAAATAAATTGCACATCTCTTTAAAACAAAAAAGCCACGCTCTTTCTCCTTGTTTTCTTGGGGCACTCACTCTGGGAACCCAGCTGCTGTGCTAGGACGAAGCTCAGACCACACGGCAAGGCCACGTCTAGGTTTTCCAGTCAATGCCCAGCTGAGTCCCAGCCAACTGTCAGACACATGAGTGATACCCTCTGCATGACTTCCAACTGCATTTGCTTGAGGGGGTCCCAAGCAAAAACCACCTGCAGCTGTGCTCCGTCAACCCCCCTGAACTGTGAGAGATATCCACACAAATTGTACCAGGGTTCCACCAGGAGAGAACCAGAACTGGAAGGATGTAGATTTATGGCAAGGAGTTAGGTCATGATGGTGGGGGCCAGGAAGGGCAGGCTGGCAGCTCTCGGGCAGGAGCTGACTCTGCGGCCCACAGCGGGGATCTCTTCCTCCTCAGGGAAGCCTCAGTCTGCCCCTGTGGACTTCCAACTGATTGAATCAAACCAACCCAAGATATCAAGGGTGATCTCCTTTACTTAAAGTCAACTGATTATAGATCTTAATCACATCTATAAAATATCTTCACAGCAACAACCCAGATGAATATTTGAATGACACAGTACAGCAACCTACCCAAGTTGACACACAAGGCCGACCACCACAATAATGAAAGGTTTTTGGTTGTGTTAAGTCATTGAGTTTTGGGGGTTTTTTAAAATTAATTAATTAATTCTATTTTTGGCTGTGTTGGGTTTTCTTTGCTGCGCACAGGCTTTCTCTAGTTGCGGTGAGCTGGGGCTACTCTTCGCTGCGGTGCATGGGCTTCTCATTGCGATGGCTTCTCTTGTTGCGGAGCACGGGCTCTATGTGCACGGGTTTCAGTAGATGTGGCTCGCGGGCTCAGTAGTTGTGGCTTGTGGGCTCTAGAGCGCAGGCTCGGTAGCTGTGGCGCACGGGCTTAGTTGCTCCGCGGCATGTGGGACCTTCTCGGACCAGGGCTCGAACCCGTGTCCCCTGCATCGGCAGGTGGATTCTTAACCACTGTGCCACCAGGGAAGTCTCAAGTCATTGAGTTTTGAAAGTGAATCATTCTGCACCAAGAGGTAACTGGGAGAGTCATGGACGTAGATTTAGTAAACACTCTTGCTTAATAATCTTTAAGAGCCCTTCCAACCCCAAATGCCATAATTCACTACATAAGCCTCTTACTAAGTCTGAAATGATAATTCTAGTGCCTAAAACTCCCACAAAGATTTAACTGCGTTCATAGCCACCCTGATTGATTCACGTGGAGATAAAACCAAAGACCGTTTAGATTTCTTTGGCTAAAAGTAATAGAAGTTCCTATTTGAAATAACCTTAGGACAAGTAAATTTATCATCTCTCATAGCAGAGGCATAGTAATGGGGGGGTGGCTGGTTGCAGGGCTGTGTAATTAACACTTGAGCAACGGTGACTTTACGGGCTCTGAAGACCCCCATCTCCCTGTCCAGTCCTTCCCAGCTGTGTTTCTTTCTTAGAGTCATGAAGCTTCTCCAGAAGATTCCTCCTCCCTCCCCGCTCCTCCAGGAGCTTTCTCTGAGCCCCTCGCCCAGAGAGAATGAGGTAACTATGGCCAACTTCAACTCGCCCCTCCCCGAGGGCCTGGCCCTGGAGAGGAGGGAAGCCTGCAGGAGGGAAGAGGAAGGGGGCAGGCAGAGTGTGTGCTGATTTGAAGGCAAGGAGTCTGCAAAGAGAGACAGCTGGCTCAGCACAGGTCACAAGAAAGTTTCCTAAGCTTAGAGACCACCTCCAGTGCAGCACGGCACTAAGAAAAGAGTCCCTCTCTGGGTGTCTGACAGAACTGAATTCAAATCCCCAATCAGCCACTTAACGAAAAGTGTCATCTTCATTTATTTAAGCTGACTAAGATTCGTCCTCTTCTCACGGACAGAAGGGATAGTGGCACCCGTTTGACACGCTGGTGTCAGAACTCAACAAGGAGCGAGTTATACCTCGTGTTCACTGCATGCTGATCACGGCTAGGGTACCGTGCCTAGTCCCACGGACTCCCCACGCCAACCTCACGCAGCAAGCACTTTCTTATTCTCACCCCGCAGACAGTACACCAGCAAGTGACACGCTCCAGGTGACACAGATGCTGAGGCCCAGAGCATGGAGAGAACACAGCCTGACTCCAGAGCTGCCCCCCTCTGCCTTTTGAATCCAAGCCCGGATGAGGCCAGGCCCTCAAAATACGCTGCCCCATATCACCTGCAAGACATCACCCTTAGCCGTTGCCACTACGATGAGCAAAACAGCACTGACATACCCTGTGTCTGGGGGCCAGTCTACTCTGTCTGCACATCCTCACTCCTGACACTGATGAGAGACACACGGCAAATCTCTCTTAGGTGAATACACTAACAAGGAAGATAGGCAAAATGTGGGCTTTTGGGGTCTAACCCATAAGAGAGAGAAGGAGAGGTTTAATGAGAAATGGCTCTGCATTTGTCAAAGAATACAATCTATTTTAAAACATCCACTGTGTGTGACAGCCCGGTTGGACAGCTCAGTGGTGGCACAGAGGACACAGGACACATCCCCGCCCCCCTAGAGGTACGTTCACGTCCATGAAGGGCCGTGGACAGAGGCACAAACGATTTACATGTCTATAACATGTTCAAGGCTGATCACTGGCGGAGATCCATAACGTAAATGTCTGTCCCCATTTTTACCGAGAGAGATCCTGAGGCCCAAAGGCTTTGAATGACCTGCCACCTCCCACACAGGTGGGCCGTGCTGACTAGGCCCAGGGTGAGCAGTCCAGGCGGCTGTCACGTTGCATTCATGTCACAGGAGCTGCCAAAGCCTGAGCCTGACTCTCTCCCTTCCGTGCAGCAAGGCCACACGGCTGACAAGGATCTGTTCCAAGGGCTTCACCAGGGAATGAACGGCAGACCTGTGCATAAATAAATAGATCTCAGGCTTGATGTCTTATTTTTACCCAACGCCAAAAACCAGTTCTTTCCTCCTTTTGTCCATGGGGAGATCTTGGTGGCAACCGCCTGCCTGGGCACAGGCCTGTCCTCCTGGCCTGCATCGTCATCGGGCCATTGTGACCTGAGGACTGGATGCCCCTTTCTGCTGGATCTTGTTAACCCCAGTTGCTGCTAAGCTGACTTGTCTCTTGTTTTTCACTGTCCTTGTACTTTGGTTCCTGCCTCCTGACAGGGACTTGTTTCTCTTTGCTCATGTCCACTTTTTGCTAACATATTCTTACAGTTATGCAAACTTTTACATTTTACTTTCTTCCCCGTGCATAAATAACAGAACCTGGATGAAAACACAAGTTTTGTAATTTCGGATTACGAGCTCTTTCTATTCTACTCCAAAGTTTCCTGATACATTTCATGGATTTTGTAAGAAACAATCAGCAAATATTTACTGAGTACCAAGCTCTCTGCTCAAGGATCTTTCAGTCTAGGGGGTAAAGCACACACACGGGCAGACGATGATAACACCGTGTGTTAGCTCACATGCTGAGAAAGCAGAGAACACGATAGGAACACCCAGGGTGTGCTCCTAACCGATCTTGACAATGAGGAAGAGTTAACCCAGAGCAGCGAAAGGGGGTGGTTTGATGCTTGGGAGGTGCGTTCCAAACAGTAAAGAGAGCCCAATGCGCTTAGGAGAGCCTGTAAACATTTGCTCACCCTGACCGGTTGAGGCATTTGACACAAGTGAAGTTTGGAGTTTATGTTGGTGACAGTGTGGGAATCACCAAAAGGTGTTCAGAAAGATGTGAAAATAGACTCAAAGAGTCACTCAGCAAAAGGAGATGGAGTATAAAACTGATGAGGACACAGTCCCCGGGCTCCAAGATGCTCATCACCTCCTGGGCAAGACAGATAAATAAACAAATCATTACAGAACAATTTGTTTAGTCCTAAATATAGCTTATACACAAAGGGCTGTGGGAGCCAGAGGAAGAAGCCATTAGCGCTGCCTGGAGGAGAAGAAAGAAAGGCTTTGTGTAGGTGACAACTGGGCAAGATGACAGACAAGTGGGTGGCAGCCAGTCCTGGCAGAGGAGATGCACACTTCCCAGCGGGCGGGTGGGCAGGACCAGGAAAGTCACCTCCAATTCATTACCCAAAATTTGAATTAACCAATTCAATTGCCATTGTCTTTACATTTCAAGGCTTGGGAGTTTGTCTCCTCCTGTTAGAGATACTGAATGTTAGACTGTAACTTACAGCTCTCTTCTCAAGGATTTTGAATGTTTACAGAGCACTCCCTATCTAGTGCACTCCAGAAACAAAAGGAGCTTTTCAGAAGTATCTGCGGTACCAGGAAGCTCTGATCATTTCTGGAGGCTATAGTTGTGTAAAAACCACAAAATCAGAAGCACGTAGGACTGGTGTGGGCTGTACCTGGGCGGGGCACATCTGGACCCACCTTGGTGCCCCTTACAAAATGACTCAGAATCCAAGTGTCTAAGTCATGGGGTTAGAGAGAGAATCTTCTTTCTCTCTAGTGGCATCAAACTTTGCACAGGCTTTAGCTAGAAAGAATACTACACTTACTGTGTTCTTCTTACAGTCCAATAAGTGCATTGCTGAAGCACAGAATGTCATGGGATACAGGTTTCTCAGTTTTTCCCATAACACAGCTCAGTATCAGTACATAGAGAAGGTGAGGTTGACAGCCCAACATCTCCTTTGCTGAGAGAAATACAATCAAGGCGGATTCAGGCTTACAGTTCGGTAGAGTTCTAAGTTACGTGTGATAGTAGTTGTGGACATGGTGAAATAGAAACTATACATAATGGGTTGAAAATAAAGGAATGGGCAGTAATTTACCAGGCAAATACAAACAAACTATGTAGGAATAGCAAGATTAATAAAAGATTAATAGGGAATTTAATGTTTTAAGAAGTCACAGGGTATGGGACTTCCCAGATGGTCCATTGGGTAAGACTCTGCACTCCCAATGCAGGGGTCACGGGTTCCATCCCTGGTTGGGGAACTAAGATCCCACATGCCACGCGGCACAGCCAAAAAAAAATAAACAAATAAAAGGTCACAGAGTAATTTGGTAATGATAAAAAGTCATGAAAAAGATATCATAGGGTTTCCCTGGTGGCGCAGTGGTTGAGAGTCCGCCTGCCGATGCAGGGGACATGGGTTCGTGCCCCAGTCCGGGAAGATCCCACATGCCGCGGAGCAGCTGGGCCCGTGAGCTATGGCCGCTGAGCCTGCGCGTCCAGAGCCTGTGCTCTGCAATGGGAGAGGCCACAACAGTGAGAGGCCTGCATATCGCAAAAAAAAAAAAAAAAAAAAAAACTACAAATAATAAATCCTGGAGAGGGTGTGGAGAAAAGGGAACCCTCTTGCACTGCTGGTGGGAATGTAAATTGATACAGCCACTATGGAGAACAGTATGGAGGTTCATTAAGAAATGAAAAATAGAACTAACATAGGACCCAGCAATCCCACTACTGGGCATATACCCTGAGAAAATCAGAATTCAAAAAGAGTCATGTACCACAATGTTCACTGCAGCTCTATTTACAATAGCCAGGACATGGAAGCAACCTAAGTGTCCATGGACAGACGAATGGATAAAGAAGATGTGGCACATATATACAATGGAATATTACTCAGCCATAAAAAGAAACGAAATTGAGTTACCTGCAGTGAGGTGGATGGACCTAGAGACTGTCATACAGAGTGAAGTAAGTCAGAGAGAGAAAAACAAATACCATATGCCAACACATATATATGGAATTTAAAAGAAAAAAAATGGTTCTGAAGAACCTAGGGGCAGGACAGGAATAAAGACGCAGACATAGAGAATGGACTTGAGGACACAGGGATGGGGAAGGGTAAGCTGGGACGAAGTGCGAGTGTGCCATGGACATAGATACACTACCAAATGTAAAACAGATAGCTAGTGGGAAGCAGCCGCATAGCACAGGGAGATCAGCTCGGTGCTTTGTGACCACCTAGAGGGGTGGGATAGGGAGGGTGGGAGGGAGACGCAAGAGGGAGGAGATATGGGGATATACGTATACATATAGCTGATTCACTTTGTTATAGAGCAGAAACTAACACACCATTGTAAAGGAATTATACTCCAATAAAGATGTTAAAAAAAACAATGGTAAGGAGATTCCCGGCGGTCCAGTGGTAAGGACTCCGTGCTTTCACTGATGAGGGCTTGGGTTCCATCTCTGGTGGGGGAACTAAGATCCCTTGGCCAAAAACAAACAAACAAACAAACAAAAAATGGTAAGCACTTATTGTTTGAAACCAATGAGTGTCCAGCCCTGAATGTTGGCTGGGGTTGATCCCACCAACATGAATGAAGAGACAATTGTTGAAGAGGAAATCAGGTGCCCTGTACTCTCTGAATTCACTCACTGAATGAATAAGAAAGACAACAAGACAGTAAGCATGACCTTGACAGCCGTGCACAAAGGAAGACAAGTACACAGAGATAGGACTGGGGTTGTGTAGGAATCCCTAGACCTCTTGGAGATGGTTTTCTAGACAAGAGACAACCAAGAAATGTGCCAATGTTACCTTAAGTAATTTATCCACTCATGTCCCTCCCCACCCTTTCTACATTTACAGATTTGCAAGTTAAAAAAATTTATTGAAGTGCTGTCAGGCAGTGAGATATTTCTTTATTTGCTAATGGAGGTAATTGGGAGTTTATTTTCATCGGATTCTTTGTGTTGGCAACAGCATAAGAAACCCCAGAGCAAGAGACTTTCTGAAGGAAAATTGCAGAGTAAATTCCAAATGACTGAAAGTTCACCAACAAAAGGGGCATAAACAACCAACATTTTCTCTCCTCATTCTATAAAGCTATCTTGCTTCCTGTTTCTAAAATTTTTTGAAATTTAAAACTGATTTCTCAATCATTGAATTTTTTTAAGCACGTGGGCAAACACATTGAGTTAACAAGTGTGTTCTCAGATATAAGAGAAGGCCACTCAGCAAACTTCGGGATACACGCTTCAGAGTCAAAGAGAACATAGCCTCTCTGCTGTCCATTGGCTATGTGACCTGGAACACACTGCTTAAACTCTCTGTCTTGTCCCTTTAAAATAACTGGGACAACATCTCCCTAATAGGGTTGCACTGGAGACCAATGGAAATAATGCCCACAAACCACTTAGCCCAGTGCCTAGAAAAATCACTCAATATTTGCTATGTTATAATTATCATAATTCATGGGAAATCTGTCCCAAACACCTGAAATGCAACTCTTTACTTAAATGTTATTTAATATCCCTCACGTGACTCTAAAATGTAGACATCTGAGAAATGAGGTAGCGTTTTCCTCATCCATCAGATGCAAAAACTGAGGATAGAAGACAACATACCAACAAATCTGTAGCAAAATCAAAATTTCCTCCTAGCAATCAACTATACAAACGAAAACGGCCCATGCACAGAGACATTAACCCTCAGAACCAGAAGAGGATGCACTGACTAACCCCCGTGTTTACCTGACAGAACTACCCAGGCCTAGGCAGTCAAGGAGGGCAAAAATCGGGCCAAATAACTATTTAATGATCTAGTTAATTAAAATAGATCTCATGGCCTCCTCATAAAAGTAATAGTAACAACAAGCTTATATATATATATATATATATATACACGTATATATATGTATAATATATATGTGATATTTCCAGGTATTGTTCTAAGTACTTTCCATATATTGATTCATTTTCATATAGTGACTCTTTCCATATATTGGCGCAATATACGACTTTCCATATATTGACCCCATCTATTGACTCATGGTCTTCACGACAGCTCTGACAGACGGGGACACCATGGAACTGAGCAGTGCAGTGACCAGCAGGGGCAAGGCTGGGATGCACACCCTGGCTGCGTGCCTCAGTGTCTGCGTCCTACCATTACACTCTATGCCCTACACAGCCCAATATGTCCTGCAGCCATATTTAAATTTTAAATTAACCTAATTATGCCAAGGGGGAGGGATGGATTGGGAGTTTGGAATTAGCAGATACAAACTATTGTATATAGAATGGATAAACAACAAGGTCCCACTGTATACCACCGGGAACTGTATTCAACATCCTCTGATACACTATAATGGAAAAGAACATGAAAAAGAAAGTATTTATATGTAGAACTGAATCACTGTGCTGTACAGCAGAAATTAACACAACACGTAAATCACCTATACTTCAATAAAATAAATTTTTAAAAATTAACCTAATTAAAATTAAATAATATTACAAATTCATTTCTTCAGTGGGACTAGCCACAGTTCAAGCGCTCAACAGCCACACGTGGCTCGTGGCTTCCACTGGACAGAGCAGGTGGAGAACATTTCCGTCATCACAGACACTTCTCCTACAGCCCTGCGCTCCTGACCATGACACTGCACTGCGTCGTGGACTCCAGTAGTCTGTCCGCTCTACCCACCCATCGTAATGGTTACACTTGAATTCAAAACATATTTAGGTTATCTCATTCTCTTATTGAGAAAACAGCTTACTCAGGGCCTACATTGTACACAGCTACTCAATAAAACACATCGAAGGGTGCAAAGCAAGCTTCTGAGACAGTAATTTTGCATCCATGTAATCCAAAAATTAAGCTCAGACAGGAGTCAAGAAAAACAAAGCACATGCAGAGGGTGAGGTGGAGCCCTGTTGGCGCGAATCTTGCAGCGGAATCAAATTGCACCATGTCTGTGATTGTCTATTCCTAACCAAAGTCAAGAGCCCCCAAAGTAACAGAAATGATTGATGACCACCACTCGTTTTCCATCAACATCTTTTCTTTCCACTCTTCTTTCCTTCTCTCATTCTCCTACTGCATTTCTGCTTTTCTTCTAACTCCCTCTGAAAGTACCACAGTCTTTTCAGGATCCAAGTCTTTCACAATTTATTATGAGAATTAGGGAATGTGTTCTTCCTTTAAAACCCCTCCTCCTTCTCTTTCCCCAGCTCCTTTTCTTGCTTTTCACTGACAGCAGGGGCCATAACAGTGGACCTGTTATATGCCAGAGCACTGTGCAGTGCGCCTTATTCTATTATCTCATTTAACCTCAGAACAGCCTCATCTGGTAGGATTACAAAACCTATTGACAGAGAGAAAACCAAGGGGTAACCTACCCAGGCCACATAATAAGAGGTGAAGTCTGGATGTGGATTCAGGTCTGCATGCCTCCAAGGACTGTGCTCTTTACTGTTGTCGTAGGCCGTCCTCAGCATCCTCCAAACAGGATCACCTGGAATAGTGGAACGAGCTTTTTACTAAGGGAATAAAAAAACCTTGGCTTTCAGCCTATTCCAGAATAAATTCAACTGTTATTGTGGGGAAATTATTTAATGTCTCTGGATTTCAGTTTCTTGTCTGTCAGATGAGGAACCGAGGGAGAGGCTTTTTGAAGCCCCTTCCAGCTCAAAACTAGAATTCTATTCTACCGATATAAGTATATTTTAATTTTTCTCCTAAGTATATGACTTTTGTCACATTTTAACTGATGACAACTAGTATTTACTGGTTGTGACTATGCGCCAGGCATTTTACACACTGTATCTCATTTCATCTTTATCTCAACCTTGGGAGGTAATTTCATTGTGGATTAAATTAATTCCACGGTGCAGAAATTGAGGCTCAGGGCAGCTAAGTAACTTGCCCCAACTATGAAGGATGGAGGCTGAACCCAAACTCAAGGCATCTGGCTCTGTACTCAAGGGCTGCACTGACTCCCAGCTGTACCCACAAGTCCTCCGCTGGCCATATGCTAGACTTTTCACAGCACACAGATATCTAGCAGTAGAGAGTAATAGTACAGAAATGTATTAACTCTCCAGAAAAAATGCAGAACAGAGGAAAAACCAAGCAAACATATTTTGATGACAAGCCTCTTACCAGTCTGTGAGGCAGGAGGCATATTCAACTTTTACCTGCCTCATTCCACCTACAGAATAAACTTTCACTTGTGAATTAAGCTGACTTCCAGACTCTTCAAAAAAATCATATGAAGAACACTGACTGCAGTAGCTCCATTAAGCTTAAAATGCCATATAGTTTTTTAAAATTGGCATTTCTCCCTACGCGTTTAATAACAATCTTTTTTAAGTGTGGGTAAATCCTGGCTCAATAATACTATCGACAAATGAACCTGTAGCACTTTAACTGCCTAAAGTTGGTGGACACTAAAAGCCTCATACGGGATCTGAGCCCTCCCACGTTTGGCAAAAAATAGTGGTTTATAAGGGCAATTAAGACATTTCTGGAACCATCGCTCAACATTCTCTTGGGACTAGGATCTCTCCTTACGTAAGTATGTAAGGCTATAAACTGTTTTCTTTTTAGCTTAATCAAATGCGTCATAGGAAAATCCCTCTTGTGGAGCAAATGTATGGATAGACATGTGACGAAGGAAATATAGTAATATTTCAATTATGGAATCTAGGTGGTGGCAATATGGACACTTACTGTACAACTCTTTCAACTTTTATATTTGAAAGTTTTACAATAAAATGTTGGGAGAAAAGTCCCTCTTATAAGATATGTATTGCATATTCTACAAATACTTATTGACTCCCTACTATACACCAGGCACTGGTATATGCTGAACGAGGAGCTTAGGGTTTAATGCAACAGTCCTGCAGCACTGGCTCAGGCTAGACTTGGAGCCCAAAGCCAAGGACCAGATAATCTTTCAGTTGAAACAGGAAAACCCCCATGGCCGACCCAGCCTGAGAAGGCCCCAGTTATGTGCCTGCTGACAGTGACCCAATCAAAGACTGTCACATACATTTGCAAGTCAATCAGAAAACTCCTGGCCCACAACGCACTCCCAACCACCTCCATACCACTTCCCAAAATCCCACCCTAAGGGGAAAAAATCCCTCCCAAATTGGACATGGACCAAAAGCTGTTTGAATTTCCTCCTTTCACTCTATAAAACTATCCTTTCAAATCCCTTTGTGTCTCTAGCAGAAGGAGTGAAATAATAGCTGAGTCCGTCACTACAGGAAACTCTGAATAAACAGACTTTGATAAAGTCTACAGGTGGTCTTCAACCATTTGATAGTCCTCAACTACCATCATCGATATACTTCGTTAAAATCAGTTGTGACAACCCTCTAAAAACACATAGGGCACCTGTATTTGTTTCCCCCTGTGTTTCCACTCTCCTTGGATTGCGGTCTGCTGTTAAGAGAGATGGTGACACAGTTACAGGTCACTTGCCCAGAGTGGCACATAACCCAAGGTAACTCCTTGACAGCCTGTCACTTGAGAAGGTCATCTGCCTCTTGGGGAAACTTGTTGAAAATAGCTGAGTATTCATCAGTGCGCTCCTAAATGCTTTGCCTCCCCAAAGTGAAGCATAAGGAAGTGTCAACACTGATGGCTGCCTGTGGGCTGCATATTTACTTTGTGAAACAGTGGCCTGAATAATCATGACTGAGTCACTCTAGGAGACTCAATAAAAAGCATGGCATTGGTCCACATGTTTTGATTCAATATCTCCCATCCCATCTGACCAAACACTCAAATAACTCGCTCCTGATGTCTCTTCTCATGATTTCAAACCAAAGTGATCAAGCTCTCTTCCTTGAAACGCTCCTAGTTGTAAGTCCTGGAAAGAAGGCATGAAGGAAAGGAAGACAGGGAGGGAGGGAGGAGGAAAGAAGGGACAAGATAGCCCTGTTTTACCATGTCTCCGAACATGGAGAGGAAGATGATCAAAGTTCCTTGCAAGGACATATCCTCAACATTTTAATCTTAAAGACACCAGTCACAAGGGCACATCACACCATTTGTTTCCTTCTGTTTTATGCTGCCTCACATTTTTCAGAATTGCTGCTGTGCTTCATATATACTTCCCCTCCAAATTTGCTGACAGACACTTACTATCGCTCACTTCTGAATCAACAAAGCCTAACGCAAAAGGGAAGACCTAGCAGTGTAATACCCAGTCGGTGCAAGAGTCCTTTTTGTCATTTTATCCAATAGGATTTTGGAATTTCACTGTTAGTATGATGTTTTGAAATCTGATAGGAGCTAATACCCACCTAAGACAATCAACACCCTTCTGATGCGCTCTTCAGAACTGGCTGACTTGAGAAATGATGTGTGTGTGTCTGTAGATGTCTTCACAAAGAACGAGGTGAGGTCCTCTGAGATTCCTACAGGTGGGAAATTAGAAAAGTGCCTTCTAGATTCTTCTAAAAAGGTGTCTTTTAGTATAATGTTCTGATTAGTATCATGGTTGCAAAAGGCTAACCCCATGAGTCCATTGGCTGGGAACGCCTGTCACACTTTAGGTCCCTAGGGAAAGATCCCTGCTGTGATGCAGTCAGGCTATGCATGCAACAGCCCCCCGCTCTGTTTAAATACACTGTTGACCTACTGCCTGACACCGGCGGCAGCGTTCCCACAGACCCATCTGGCCAGCCAGGTCAGCACAGCACAAAATGCACCACCTTGGGACCCAGAAGCTTCTCCTCAGCCTTTAGCTCAGACCCTCTGCAGGTCGGGCAGGGTTGAGGGGGCCCTGGTTCCAAAGGGGAGGCCAGGTGCCCAGGCGCCATACAGGGGGCACAGAAGTGACCAGATAAGGCCCAGACCCAGCTGGCGACTGAATGAATTTGCCCCTCCAAGATTCACTTTGTCATCCAAATGAACCTTCACTTCCTCACCAAAACTGGGAATATATGTAAAACGACACGCATAAAACTAGAAAACAAACTTCCACTCTGCACAAAAGTAAACACGCATAGGAAGGCTACTATTGCTTACCTGAAAAAGAAAAGAAAATGTAGCTTCATGTTTGACATCTAATCGTTTTGACTTACATTAGCCATGGCAATAGCGATTGAGAACAATGACCCACAAATGAAACACAGATACCATAACCTGCCTGACTCTGATGGGTGTGGTGTCCACTGCGAGCTGCTGAGGCAATATCACTTCCCTGTTTCATCCTCATTTAGAGAATTTCAATTCTGACAGGAATGGCACTGGGCCCAGAGAACAAAACAGTCATCAGACCCTACTGCAGCTAAAGGTCACTGTGGGACACGGTTCAGGGCAAGAAGGTGTACATTTACTAGGGTTTCTGGAAATGTTCCAAGGCCTGATCTAGCCACTTATTCTTCCTCATTCATCTTTCTTCTTTGTTTCTGGAATGCTAACATGATTCTTAGATGCTCAGCCATTATGCGTGAAGGACGGTGAAGTAAAAGGGTGAAATGAGCCCGGCCCTAGGACAGATGCACTGGATCCTGAAATGACCACCTCCATACTTTTTGCAAGAAAAATGAAACGCCTTATTTGTTTAAGCAGTATCAAAGTTCCTGCCCCTCTCAGCTAAATCTATCCCAAGTAAAGAGTGTGGATCAAGAAACACCAACATTTCCCAAAATTCTTTGGGTTTTATTCACATCAGGTGGTTCTCTTCATTTTCAGATCAAGGAGATCACCTTCCGAAAGATGTGCTCATTGTTCCCAATCTGACCTCTCTAGGAGGAAGACAGGTTTGGGGTCCTGGCATTTTGGCAATTAAGGTAAAACTAAAGGAGAGTCCAACTCCATCACACTTCTCTTCCAAGGTGAGCTACTGAAGTCAATATTTTATTGAATACAATAAAAACAAAGAGAAATGTCCAGGATAATGATGCCAGTGTATGTTTCCTACATTCCTATCAATGGGAAATGATTCTAGAATTAACACATAGAGTTGATTGTATTGTATACTGCCTAACGACAAGATCATCCTATGCATTCTCCGACTATTTAGGGCAAACAAAATACAAATTTCAATGTACAAGTATGGAATTCAGAGAAACAATGATTTAAAAGGCGAGATCCATGAATTCCAGCTGTCAATGGACATATATCAAACATGTTTTGGACAGAAAACTTATTGTCCTGGTACCTTTGGTCATTTGGAGCCTAGAAATGAAATTGTTCACGCCTAGTTCCTAGATTTCAAACTGCTACCCCTTTAATTGTTCATCCTCATTTATAAAATCAGTAGGATTAATGGTCATTTGTCTCCTTCCAAGGCAGTTATGAGAAACGGATCAATGCCAGCACAACTTTCCCCCTCAGTGCTTCAGCTTGCACAGGTAAACTTCAAAGCGATTTAAATGGACCTGTTCCATCCACTCACGTACAGGAGCTGATTACCTTTCAAAAGTAGTGTAACAAAGTTCGGAATCCCATTCTTCCATGCTCGATGGGAAGTGTCAACTGCCTCGGTGGTAAGTTTGTCAGAGTCCATTTCCAAGAGTGAGGGAGGCTGTTGGCAGACACTGCTGTCTGTAAACGGAGTAGAAGGGAAAGAAAGAAAAGGAACTTGTTAGTTGCAACAAACACTTTGGTTGGCGATTCCTCATCCTTTCTCCTTGCCCACCTCCTAATGTAGATGCTAAAAAAGCGAGATCCTTCCTTTTCTAGCCACTTTTGTAGCTCAGAGAGGCCATGAGACCCCCTTCTGCCCAAAGAGATGTAAGGTAGAGGGACTTCTGGGAAAGACTTTTGTTCCTGGATAAGAGGAAACAGGTATGTGAGAAGAGCTGCCTCTTGCCACCTTGACAGCTCTCCTCCTTCTGTCCTCATACACGGTCACATAAAGACTTGCTGTCTGTAGGTGTGGCAATCACCTGGTGACCATGAAGCCTGACACCTAAGGATAAAAACTAAACAGGCTACAGATGTTGAAGCATAGGAAAGAAAGAACATGGGACCCCCATGATACTAAGTCACAAGCCAATCTGGAAACACCTCCCTCTAAATATCTTATTAAGTCTGCAATAAATGTCCTTTTTTAATAGGACACCTAAAAGAACAATACTGACTCAGATTCAGCATTGGGACCTACAAAATTATAAGGGTTCTAAAACTATAACACAAAAATAACTCAAGAACTGGCAACAGTTACGGCCGAATCCATGAATAATCAATTTAAACAGCTTGTTAGTTCATGGAAATATTTACCTGGCAGAGTAAGAACCAGCTGGAACAATTCCAGGGTTCCTGAGCCTCCATGGCAATTTAGAATGAGTGTCAGACTTCTCTGGAAGGAATCTCACCACTCCCTCTTCATTGAGAACGTGCTTATTTACCCTACAGGCACAGGTATAAAGATCAAGGAAATCATGAGAATCATTTCTTATATTTATATAGCAAATTATCTCTTGATAATTTTGTTTTTAATGATAATTAATCTTTGCAATATCCTTGTCGGGGGGAGAAGGGATAAAGAATAATGACTGCCATTTTAGAGGGAAAAGATACAAAGAACAGGAAATTAAGTGATCACCCATACATCACAGTCAACATGTAGCCCCACGTAAAGACAACCAGTAAGCCAGCAGAGATTAGATTCCAGTTATCTTAAATCCCGGTCTAGCCTCTGTCCCTCAGGTACTCTTTCCTGATGACAGCAGATGATCCGAATGAGTCACTCAGTTCCTTACACCTCCCAGAAACGAGGACAGGATTCAGGGCGATCCTGAATCCTGAATCGCAAAAAGGCAGGTCAAACCAGCTCATTGAAATCATTGTAATTAAGGCACCATAGTCATTTTTTGTCTCTTAAACATTTGGAATTAAAAAAAAGAAAAAGCAATAATAAGGAAAGCACCGATACAAAGGAATGCTTAAAAGTCAGAGATATTTGCAAATAACGTCTACAAAATAAGCAAAAATAGAGCAACTAGGAGTAGCAGAGAGGGAAGAGATAGTTTAGATATATATTAAGTACTATTTGAGAGGTCACTGAGGTTAAGTGAGCACTTTGTTTTCCTGTGTTAATAAGGCATGCCACAACTCTTTCAAAATAATGTGAGGTGGCTGGGAATAAAGTCTACATGAACCATAGGGCCTTTAGAATATCGATAGTACTGCCCGAGTGCAAACCCTTGCCTTGTCACATACTAGCCACGTGATTTAACTGCTCACTGCCTGAAGCTAACTGATCGAGTTTACTGTGGGAGCAGTGATAGCACCAACCTCAAAGCATTCTTACCTCATCTAAGTTAATACATCTGAGGAAGCTCAGAGAACACCAAGCAGGATAAATGCCCAAAAAACTACACCTAGGCATATCATTTTCAAATTACAGAAAATCACAGATTAAGAAAAACCAAGAAAGTCCTGAAAGCAGCCAGAAGGGAAAAATACCTCACCTACAGGGAAACAAAGATGAATTACATCTAACTTCTCCTCAGAAACCATGCAAACAAGGAGAAAGTGGAGTGAAATATTTAAAGGGTTGAGAGGAAAAAACCTCACCAACCCAGAATTCTGTACCCTATGAAATTATCCTTTAAAAGTAAAGGAGAAATAAAGTACTTCTCAGACAAACAGATATTGAGAGAATTTGTTGTCTGTCAGCAGACCATGCTTTTTTTTTGCGGTACGTGGGCCTCTCACTCCTGTGGCCTCTCCCGTTGCAGAGCAGAGGCTCCGGACGCGCAGGCTCAGCGGCCATGGCTCACGGGCCCAGCCGCTCCGCAGCATGTGGGATCTTCCCGGACCGGGGCATGAACCCGTGTCCCCTGCATCGGCAGGCGGACTCTCAACCACTGCGCCACCAGGGAAGCCCAGACCATCCTTATAAGAAATGTTAAAAGAAGTTCTTTAGAGAGAAGGAATGTGATATAGGTCAAAAACTTGTATCTACATAAAGAAAGGAAGAGCATGGAAGAAGGAAGAACTGGCTGTTCTGTCACAGTTCCTTAGACTGATTTATGAAACTTTTAAGAGGAATTTTCAAGGTGAGTTAATGTGCCACTCAAGATCAGTCTTACATCTTTAGGTTCGATTATTTTAATGCTGGTGATAATGACATGCATGAGCCTCCCCACCATGATCCAGCAGGTCTGGGGTGAGGTCTGGCCATGGGACTAACAGCTCCCCAGGTAACTGTGCTGTGCAGCCAGTGCTGGAGGCCATGGCTCTCAACCATTTTTGGAAACTGGCAGGACCTACGTGCCACCTTAGGCAGTAAACCTTACCCAGATCTTTGCAACACCAAAGGCTGTTCCCAACTTCTAGGGGCTGCCCATATTCCTAGGGTCATGGCCCCCTCCCTTCATCTTCAAAGCCAGAAATGATTGGTCAGGCCCCTCTCATGTCTTGCATCTCTCCCATCTCCATTGTGGTCACATCTCTCTCCCTCTTTCTCTCTCTTTCTCTCTCCTCCCTCTGACTTCAGCCAGGAACAGTTCTCTGTTGTCAAAGGTTCATATGATGACATTGGATCCACTTAGATAATCAAGGATAATGTCCCAGTCTCAAAATCCTTAATTGAAACACATCTGCAGGGACTTCCCTGGTGGTCCAGTGGGTAAGACTCCGTGCTCCCAAAGCAGGGGGCCCGGGTTCGATCCCTGGTTGGGGAACCAGATCCCGCATGCATGCCGCAACTAAGAAGTTGCATGCCACAACTAAGAAGTCTGCACCTGCACCTAAAGATCCCGCATGCTGCAATGAACATCCCACATGCCGCAACTAAGACCAGGTACAGCCTAAATAAATAAATAAATAAAACAAAAAAACAGAGCTTCCCCCAAAGCATAAAAAAAAGAAAGAAAGAAAAGAAAAGAAACACATCTGGAAAGTCCCTCTTGCCATGTTACTGAACATATTCACGTGTTCTGGGGATAAGGACCTGAACATCTTTGGGGCATCTACCTATCACACTCACTACTCCCCATCCCAATCCCAAAGTCTTTTTAAAATTATTTTACTAGTGTATATTATTATTTCTGGATTTCTTGTTTGAGCTTTAACATTAAGATAAAGATTTAACTCTTTTATGTGCCCACACATTCACATACATACACCCTCCTCCTTTCCCCATTCTACAAATTTCCCAATGAGTTAACCAAATATTCTACCCAATTTTTGGTTAAATCATTATCCAGGTGTTTAGATTATTATAAGCATGTAAATATTTTTATAACTAAAATAGATATTATGCTATGATTATTTTTTCTTTCTTACATATATATCATTTCTTTCATTCACTTAAATTTCTATGTATCAATCATCTTTGAGGTTCTCATCAAAATTGGGAATCATTTCTCAGTACATTCAAACACAGCAGAAAATCTAGTAATTTTTTTTCTTTTCTTGAAAATACCTCTCCTTGGCCTTATGCCCTTTCACTTAAACTTAGATTGATTGTTCTCGAATCTATTATAGCTAATGACCTGGAGATATTCTTTTGGTATCACTTCCAGGATTCCCTTCACATTTCTCCTATGCTGATGATTAACTGTCCCTTTTACTCCCTCTTTTTTGTTGGAGCACATGCTCCAGTAGCTCTCTGAGAAAAGGTGCATGATTTTGTTTAGCTTGCATGTCTTAAAATATTTTTATTCTACCCTCATATTTGTTTAGTGTTTAGGCTCTATATAGTATACTGGGTTGTAAATCTTCCTCCCTGTCTCCAAAACGACATTGAGATTTGAGAGACAATCATGTAGAGAGTGGTCTATATGGCATCTTGTAATTATGGAATAACAGAGAAGGACAGTTTTGAAGGAGTTACCCAGAATGACACCTCCACCACAGCATGCTCTCAAGAAGATCAGTTTTAGAAAACAACAGACATAGTACTTGACAATCTGGGAAATGACTCCCTGAAATATCTATGCTTCCATATTTTAAAATAGTTTTCACGTACTTAACCTCTAGACTTTTATATACTTAACGCCATTTGAGGACTACTGTTTTAAAGAATTATCTCTTTCTGGAAATGTGGGACCCAAAATGTAGAGAGAAATAAAAAACCTAGCTTTCTTACTCTCTCCTTATTTTTTACTTTTCACCCTTTATTTACTTTTTATAGAAAAAAAAGAGCTTTAGCTATTTCTTTCTCCTGTAACACCTCCTCCTTCCACCTAATAGAACAGTAGGAAAAGTGGTTCAATGGCCTCTCTGTGATTCTGATGTTCAATAACCTAAATTTCTCTAGATTCTAGAATACTCAAATATAATCATCAATGATTACAATTTTCCTTTCTTATTTTTCATTTTAAAATTTATATTGGAAACATATATGTTCCTGTTTGCAAGATATGAAAAATTTAAGATTTATATGTACATTATAGATAGAAAAGATTCATGATATTTAAGGATTTTAAGATAAAGATGATTTTAAGGATTCAAGATAATGAAGGAAAGAAAGACTTCAATAATTTTCTAATCACCCTTCTCTTTATTGTGAACAATTTTGGCATACATGCCTACTAAAGAAAATTATTATTAATTTTAGTAAAATTTTAATGAAAGTCATCATGTCCTAGATGCTGAATACTATGGCAATGTTATAACCTTAATTTCTGGGTTTTTATAATCTCTTTGTGGAGCCCAGACAGCTACACAGTGAACAGTTAAGCAGTCTATGATTAATTGCTAAAATGAGAGCTATGAACATACACTATCTGATTCAGTATGATGTAAGACCTAGACTATTAGGAAATTTGCTCCAGAACTTTATCCTGTAATTTATTTAGATGAAAAATAAAATTTACTAAGCTGTAAGTTGCTGAGAAATGCATCTGAAAAATTTATACTAAAATTCAAACAGATTAATATATATTCAATCTCTGGGTCTAAGCATATTCATTTCTACCACAAGCTCTGAATAGGAACAAACATTATGATACTAAAACTGAATTTTTAGCCTAAGGCTAACATGGAAATGGAAGCTGAAAAACGTAAGTACAGTACATTTATTTCTTTTACCCAGAGTTTTACTAAGAGTTTTGAGTTATTTGAACATTTAGCCCTCTTACACTTCAACTTCCTCTGAAAACAATAGAAATATATTCCCACCCTGTTACAGTTTTATCACCCAGTTCCTATAGAGAAATCCTTTCAACTGAAGCAGTTTAACAAAAAGGTTAAATCCAAAATGCTATCAATTAATGATGAAGGTTAGCAATTTAGTAGTTCATAAATGTTACATATTTAATGTACTTAGATGAACTCTTTCGTGCCCTTGAGCTAATAACTCATATTAATTAAATTATTAATTTAGTTAAATGCAGAATTAACATTTAATCTTCTCATCCCACGGCAAACGTATCTTCCCATCACACGGCAAATGCACATAGCCTGAAAAACCACAAATGACTAGAAATAATATAAATGTGTAGGTATTTCAATATGTAAAGAAGAAAAAAAATCAATATCTGGTTCAAATTGTTCTAAAAACTCAAGTTCAGACTTCCCTTTCTAGTTGGCATTTGCCGAATTTCTGGATTCCACCAATTGTCTTTAAGTTCTAAACAGTGAAAAACTACTTCCTCAGAAGCAGACCAAAAAAAGAAAGAAAATGAAATCACTTTTAAAGCAATCAAAACCAACCATCAACCATCATTACCGGGGAAATAAGTAGTCAGGATTTGAGTGAGACCTTGAAGGCATAAATATAAACTTCTACATACCACGCCTTAGCTGTGCTTCTCAACTGAAGGCTCTAAAAATTACATGGTTTCCAATAAGTGAATTACATTCGTATTTTTTCCATAATCAAAGGACATAGATCAAAGTTTGGTTTCTCAACCTTGTTACTTCTTGAAGAAGCATTCTCATGTGAAAATGAGACCACCGCCTGAAACCAAGAAACCAGTTCAGAAAGTGATCAAAGCCGTGAAAAAATCATTTTGAAAGTTACTGAGGGACATGCAAGCACACTTTATTGAGAGCCCCGAGGTCACAGCAGAGAAAAGTATTGATGTATATTTTTGTCTTGTGCTTTGTCACATTTTTTTCATTAAAATGCTTCATTTGGAGACCTATAAGGAAAGGCAGTGCTGTACCAAAAGAAGGAAAAGAGGGTGTAGATTTGAACCTTTCATGGAATCATTTCAGCAACTGAGATTTCCTTTTACCTTTAATCTTTTCACATGGAGGAAATGTTTTAGAAATGAATCTCTACCTCTCCCCCAAAATCAATTCTCGTTTTCAAAAGGGAATTTTGTTAGATACTGTACATCATGCACAAGTCAATATAGAATGAATAAAAATGTTGTTTCTGGAAAGGCAAAAAGGCGGAGTTAGGGTTAGAAGACTCCAGGGATGGGGGTGGCAAGAGCAGAGTAAAAGCAAATTAATCCCAGGATGTTTTCCATCCAGAGTAAATTCATCTACTGACGATGAAAGGCGGAAAAAGTTCTCTTGGTTAGGGATTGAGTTTGTCTATTAACTGTCAATGGGTTTCCCTGGTGGCACACTGGTTAAAAATCCACCTGCCAATTCAGGGGACACGGGTTCGAGTCCTGGTCCTGGAAGATCCCACATGCCATGAAGCAACTAAGCCTGTGTGCCACAACTACTGAGACTGTGCTCTAAAGCCCACGAGCCACAACTACTGAAGCCCATGTGTCACAACTACTGAAGCCCACACATCTAGAGCCGATGCTCTGCAACAAGAGAAGCCACCACAATGAGAAGCCCGTGTACCACAACGAACAGTAGCCCCTGCTCGCTGCAACTAGAGAAAGCCTGTGCACAGCAACGAAGACCCAATGCGGCAAAAAATAAATAAATTAATTAATTAATTTTTAAAAAAATTATTAACTATCGAAAGATTAAAGTTATTTTTAATAAGATACTTTAGAATTTTTAGGCTTCCCTGGTGGTGCAGTGGTTGGGAATCCGCCTGCCGATGCAGGGGACGCGGGTTCGTGCCCCGGTCCAGGAAGATCCCACATGCCGCGGAGTGGCTGGGCCCATGAGCCATGGCCGCTGAGCCTGTGCCTCCGGAGCCTGTGCTCCGCAACGGGAGAGGCCGCAGCAGTGAGAGGCCCACGTACCGCAAAAAAAAAAAAAAAAAAAAAAAAAAGATACTTTAGACTTTTTAAAGTGTTTTAGTTTAGGCAATATTTATTAAAGTTAAAATGTAGTAAAACCAGTAGTAAAATTCTGATAACCTCCTCTCTGTTCTCATCTTAATGAGATGACTTTATTCTGAGAGGGTTTTCACATTTTCTTTGATCTCTGTCAAAACTCAGTGTAGCTGGAAGCAACCTAAGTGTCCATCAACAGATGAATGGATAAAGAAGATGTTGCATGTAAATACAATGGAATATTACTCAGCCATAAAAAGAAACAAAATTGAGTTAAAAGAAATGAAACTGAGTTATCTGCAGTGTGGTGGATGGACCTAGAGTCTGTCATACAGAGTGAAGTAAGTCAGAAAGAGAAAAACACATACCATATGCCAACACATATATATGGAATCTAAAAAAGGTTCTGATGAACCTAGGGGCATGACAGGAATAAAGACACAGATGTAGAAAGTGGACTTGAGGACATGGGGAGGGGGAAGGGTAAGCTGGGACAAAGTGAGAGAGAGGCATGGACATATATACACTACCAAATGTAAAATAGATAGCTAGTGGGAAGCAGCCGCATAGCACAGGGAGATCAGCTCGGTGCTTTGTGACCACCTAGACAGGTGGGATAGGGAGGGTGGGAGGGAGACGCAAGAGGGAAGGGATATGGGGATATATGTATACATATAGCTGATTCACTTTGTTATACAGCAGAAACTAACACATTGTAAAGCAATTATACTCCAATAAAGATGTTTAAGAAAAAAAAAAAAACCTCAGTGTAGGGACTTCCCTGGTGGTCCACTGGTTAAGACTCCACACACCCAATGCAGGGGGGCTGGGTTCAATCCCTGGTCAGGGAACTAGATCCCACATGCTGCTGCAAAGATTCCACATACCATAACTAAGACCCGGTGCAGCCAAATAAATAAATGATGGGCTTAACAATAACCTGGAGATTGCAGATGTAAGGATTAACTAATTTAAAGCTCCAGCAAGAGAAATTATACAATCTGAAGCACTGAGAGAAAAATGGTTGAGCAAATAAAGAGCCTCAATGATATTTCGGAAAATATCAAGCAGTCTAACACACATGAAATTGGAATCCTACAGGGAGAGGACAGCAAGAAAGGGACAGAAAGTATTTAAATAAATAACTTAACAAAAATTTCCTAAAGTTGGTGAAAGACATGACTTACAGATCCAAGAAGCCCAATACATCCTGAGCAGGATAAATACAAAGAGAAACACACAACTCAGTACCTCGTAATCAGACTACTGAAAAATAAAAATACAGAGAAAAATCAAAAAGATAAAATAAAAAATTATTAATAAAGAGAAAGAGAAAAATCTTAAAAGCTGCTGGGGGTCAGAGGATTGCACAAAATTGACAGAGGAACAATAATACAAATGATGGCTAATTTCTCATCAGCAAAATTGGGGCCCTGAAGACAATGGAATGGTGTTTTTAAAGTTCGTAAGGAGAAAAATACAGTCAGCCCAGAATTCTACATCTAGTGGAAATATCTTTCAAAAAAGGGGTAAAATAAAGATATTTCAGTTAAACAAAAAATAAGAGAATTCATTGCTCTCAGACTTGCACTATGTGAAACACTAAAATTCATTTTAAATAGAATTTAGCTACTTTCACCTAATTCTCTAAACTTTTCAGGCTAATCATATGCGCTGATAGAGTTTAGGACAATGATTCCAAGTCTATAATGAAAAGAGTATTTGTTTTAATGGTACTGAGCTGTGTATAATATAAATCACTATTTCCCAGAAGTATGGAGGGGAATTTCACTTAGATTGATCATAATTATCATATGAACACGGGTGGTTAATTTTTCTACTCATTTAGGTATGGGCAGAGAAGCTGAACATAGGGTGGAAGTATAGTTAGAACTTCTTTTGGAAGGAAGTTTTTGCTCAGGGTGTGGAAGTGAGTTGGCCAAGCATGGGTATAGGAAATGAAAGAGAAAGGGTGGAGTCTTTCTTCTGCTATAAAGCAAAAAACCATGGCTCCTAGTATAACAGGGCACAATGAATGTCTCAGACAATCTGATCAAATTCATTAGCCAAAAAAAGCAGAATTAACACTTTTCCTCATGCACCAAACATGTGGAGAAGTCCTCCGAAGAGTTCCATTTCACTGAATCTTGTTCCTGTATTAGCATATTAGGTAGTTCTAAGAAACTTGACGAGGCCATACAAGGGAAAGCAGTGATCCCCTTCCTCCGCAATAGCATATGAAGCCCCCCAGATACTCCACCAGTTAGGCCTCCGTAAGTTGTTTAAACTACAGAGTAGTCCCCTAGAGGAGAAGACAGTCGGTCACTCACTTGCTTCTGCTACAGTTCTTTCCCCTGACAATCACAGATAGAAACGCTCTAAATAATAGAAAACCCTGAAGAAAGGAAGTATATCACATGGGATGAGCACATAGATTTCGGAGCCTGACCGTATGAGTTTAAAACTGGGTTCTTTGTGGCTTTGGGGAAGTTTACCTCTGCCTCAGTTTCCTTTTTTATGACCCTCAAGTGCCTGCCTTGCATAGGGCTCTTATGAGGATATGAAACATATGTTAGGTTATTAGCAGTATATGTATTTTCACAACGTGTTTTCTATTATAATTAAAAAATGAATGGTGTAAAATCCAGCTCTCTGGTTTCATCTGTCGATTCTACTAAGTAGACTGCCGGAGAACCCCCGGTTTTTGCAGGGAAATGGATTCTTCTGCATTTAAAGATATACATCTATTGGTTTTCCAGGCAAGTGTCACACCGAATAGTCCCTGTTAGGCTGGTAATACTTAGGGCCAAATGGCGCTCACCAGTTGCCAGCCACAAGAGAACAGTGTGTCAAGGACTACAGTGAGAAGTGGGCTGTGACAAAGGCATTAGGTGAGCAGGTGGCTTCAGAGTGACAGTTCTCAATGGAGAGGACCAGAGACACTACCTCTTAAAGCTGTTGGGGTGGAATGGCACAAGAGGCCAGATTATTTACACAAAGGAAGGGAGGTTCTCTTCAATGTGATTCTAGGATGGAATTCCATGTATTTAAGAGAACATTATACAACTTCACTTGTGACCTAGGCTGGTGTTATCAAAAGCTAGTGTCTATTAGGCTTACAGAACAAAGTGAGAGACCAGAAAAAGCTAGCTTCCTAAAACAATCTGTGCTTCCTAAAACTGCCTTGGTGTGGGGTAATCCATGGCTCATGATCAAAAAGAGTCTTCTTTTCAACTTAAGATGGACCCTTTATTTGCAAGCAAGTTACCAAGGACAGAATTTGATGGCCCAAAATGACCTCTAGGCAAAGGCAACTGGCCCTGTTCATAAACCTTATCAAAATAATCCCAGCTCTGGTCAGCTTCTCCTTGGCTTTTACAGTCTGAAGGAGCCTCTCCCAGGAGGACCCTCCTCCAACCCTTCTGGAAGAGGTGGTGAGGCTGCCTGGTATTAAGTAGGGAAAATGCAATTTAAAACAAAACTCCAGGAGTCTGGCTACAAAATTCAGCTGTGCTCAGAAATGGATGCTTAACGCAGACACCCACTCCTACTGGGTTCTTTGTCAGTGTCAGGCCCTGGTGTTAACAGGAGGCCCTGGACTCTGGGAAGGAGGCTTGGGGAAGGCGGACGGGGATGGTGGGAACAAAGAAGCTGAGGCAGAAATATCCGTTCGCAAGACAAGTCATGCAAAAAGAGCAGGAAGAACAAACACTAGTCAATTTTTTTAAAAAAGATGTTTCAGAAGGTTGGGAAGCCCTTAAAACTGGAGACTGGAATACGAATAAACTAAAAGAATTAAAGGAAATGTTTTAAAAAATAATGAAGTTTAAATGAAGCTAAAGAGTTGAAAGAAAAAAGAAAACTAGATTGGAGGTTAAAATAGCAGACAATAAGGACTAAATTGAAGTGAAATAAAGGTTAAAATATTTTTGACTCAGAAAGTTGAAGGTCTAGTAAAAGAATAAGTAAAATCTGTGAGGTTAAAAAAAAAAATTTAAAGGTGAGGTGGCAGGCAGTACGAGAAATTGACTATGGTCAGCATGATAATCAATTAGGACGCTCTGAGGTGGACCCAATGTTCTCAGCAAGTCATCTCATACTGGACAGCAAGTTTTGCTCTCTTGTTGAATGAGTAAGAATCTGTTTATTTGGCTAGGGTGTAAGTTCGTGAAGTCTATACTTCTACATAGTTCTTGAGGCCTGACCATTCTCTTTCCTTAATTTCATATTTCATTAGCACCACCATCAGCAAAGTCTGACATTAGAATCAATGCTGTCAATTGATACCAGTTCTGGAAAATGTGGTTAGAACGTGACGTTATTTGGAGTCTACGAAAGACAAAATTTGTGATATATTCTGAACAAGGTCATTTAAAAATTTATCTTTGTATCAGCTATGATAAAAGACTTGTTAAAAAGTAATAGAACAACAAAACGCGAAAGAACATTTAACCCAATATGGTGTTTAAGAACTTTAAAAGCATATAATGAAATTCAGGGGCTATGAGAAATCATTCCTGCCTATGAAGGGATTTCTAAATGACTTCTACACAAAGCACTATTTTGATAACCTGGTTCTATATCTATGAAAATACCATTAAGTAATAAGGGACATATTTTTTCAAATGTCACAATCCAAACATTTTACCATTAGGCCTAACATTCTTTTAATGAGGTTTTATTACTGTGTCTATTTTAATTAGTTTTTGCTTTGCAAAATGTTCCGCCAACTCACTCCAGCTTTTGTATTGAAGGCTCTAGGATATCAGCAACATTGACTAATTCCTAATTTGTTGGATGTCTCCTATGCCACCATTTCACTTTTGCTGTTTTACTAAAATTTGTTGGTACCTACCCTCCAGTAACTGCCCAGTTTATGGGACATCCAGAAATTATCTAGTTAACCCTATACTAATTAAAATCCAACTCTGCATCTCGTTATTAAATAGACTGCAAGGCAGACCTTGTGAACGAAATTTTTATTTACACACTGTATCTAGAAGCAGATACATAAATTCTTTATACGATTAATTTCCAAAAATGTGCAAGAAATTACTCTAATTTGTTTACAAACCAAAACACGTATTAAAATCAATGGACTTTGGATAATTCATTCTGTGGTGTTCTCAGTACAAATGGTACACACCTGATTCGAAACATACAGAAAAGTGTAAACTACAGCAATCTGGATTGCAAGTATTAATTCCATGGCACTCCAACGACTATAAAATTTCTTGAACCCAACATGTATACTTATTACAAAATTCTATAAGAATTTTTCATCACCTCTGGATGTAGAGTTTGGATCACTTTTCAGAAACGGCAGCTACACATTCGCCATGTTTTAACTGATTAATAAAAAAGGATGTTTATAAAAAATCTTTACAGGATTAAAAAAGTATTAAAAGAAACCGAATTTGTGATTACTAGCGTACCAGTACTTTATTCTAGAATTTTAAAGTTATTTACGGAACTGGCGACTGTTCCTTATTAGAGTTTTCAACAAAACTGTCTATTGCTGGTAGCATGATTTCATTTTCAAATTACGACTTCGCATTCGATGAAAAGCCATGAACATTTAAAATACGTTACTTTGAATCATTCATAAAGCAAGTATCTCTCATATACAATGTGAAATGTACAATGATCAAAATTGGCATTTCTGAAAGCATTGTTAAGAAAGATATTCAGACTGGTAGCACTAGTAGAGACACTGCATATAACCTACCTAAGATTTCAGTAACTTTTATCCTGTTTCAGTAATACTGGCTCAGAAATTATCATGTGTATATACTTGGGTTTTATTTCCTATATGCCTGTGATATAGCCTTTTGGCACATGATTTTCTTTAACAGCAAGACGGTTGCCCTGTGTAGCTGGTTTCCTTAAAAACTATTTTTAGTTCTATGATCGTTTCCTGTGATATTTTTTGACCTTCCAAAATTTTCACATTATTGCACCAAACAGAACAGTTTTCCTTAGAAAGAGAAAGAGACTTTTTCAAGTACTTTCTATGCTTTCTTATTATTTGTAAAATTGCATAATAGTGTCCTAGTAACACTGGAAATAGCTTCTGGCCTCCATCATGTTTCTGTGACGAGATATTTGATAAAAAGCAACTCTGATTCATTTATTATGGCAGAAAGATACAGCTTTCTTGTCTTCTTTTTCTTGCCTTGAGCTCAGATTTTCAGAAACACATATTTAAGAAATGACTTACAGGTAGTGCCCATGTCATCTACGCTACCATTCAACAGAATCCAGAAATTCACCCAAATGCTACCTAGACAAAACTACAGGATGATTTCTCTTTTTCCCCTTTCCAATTTTAACCAGACTGTTTTACTACCCTACAAAGCCAGTCTTTCACATTATGTTGTACTGCCTATATGCCAAATGGTTCTCTTTAAACAAAAGCAGAAAATATTGCAACACTCCTTTCTCTGTAAATAACTTCTTGGCAAATATTTTTATTTTTACTGATACACTATCAGACCCTAGCAATTTGAAATTGGATTAGAATAGGGCATTTTACTTAAAAGTATTTTATATTATGAACATAAAAAAGCACATTAAAGATTGGCTTTCTGAATTAGAACAGTATCAAGACTTGCCCTCCATAAAAACACAAAATACAATTTTAAAACCATTTATATGGAAATCAGAATGATCTTAACTTGAAACCAAATGGCTAGATCTTAAACACATGGTATCATGAGGAAGGCGTGGGGAACAGGCTACGCCCACATTAAGATGGGGTTCAGGGCAGTCCAAAGACCTCTGTGCACCATGATCTCACAAAGAGTACATGTAAATGCTTCTAGAAACATGGAGAAGCCATCTCAACATTTATTATTAATACACAGTGACTCTGTGACAATACCTGCCATCTAATATAGATGCACAGGGACTTTTAACTCACCCTAGATATATTTTAAATTGTTTAAAAATAAATAGTTTTGCAAAAAAATAGTTTAAATGTCTTGCATTAATTGGATAAGTTTACAACTCTGTAATAGTTCTTAATCCAAATAGCTTACAATGAACACTTAAATTATATTATTACAGTATACTCCATATTCCATCTTATTAGGTGAAAACATATCAGAAAATGAAAGAGGAGTCTTTGTCACAAGGTACAATCAAACATTCCACCAAAATTAAGTACCTTTTCCCCTTTAAGTCAAAATATCATAACAGATACTATGGCATTGTGCCTTTTCTTGGTAATTCTCAGTTGACTCTAAAAAACAAAGAGAGAAAAAAATGGGGATACTGTTTATCCCCATTTGAATGACAACGCTATTACATTTGATCTGAGACCTTTACTCTTGTTTTTAAATGGGGGTAAGAGATAGGAAAACCGAGGGACAAAGGAAGAAATATCTTCAATTACATGCTTCGTCTGAGAGGGAAACATTTCCTTTAAAGTTATGTAGCTAGAAACATCTTCTGGATGGAGCAATTCCGAAACACTAAAGAATCATGCAGTAAATAAACACTGCATTTCAAAATAAAAAGTATTGGAGGTAACATACTCCACCCCCGCCCAAAGGACTGACTCAGAAGAGATGAAAAGACTAATGATGTCAATTTACTAAGGACTTAAAAAGAAACAAATAGAAAACCTATTTTTAAAGGTCAGTATATACGGTAGGCAAACACTTCCATACACCTGATTGGGTTTTAATATTGTTCTTACATGGTGCTCCACAATCTCCACAGTTTGTCAACTCAAGTCACTGGGTTTTTTTGGTTTTTTGTTTTTGTTTTTTTGGTGGGGGGGAAGGAAGGGTCAAATCTAGCACATCTCAATAGTGACTGCATAAAAGAAAAATATAAACCCAACTTTAAAAGTGTTTTCTTTCTATTCAAATCAATTTAAAACTTTATATAAACTTTATGTTGCAAGAGGATCTAGTCCATTTATGAAAATCATTTCTACATCAAGTTCACCCAAGAAAATGTTGACTAAGCTAAAGAAATCACAGATAAAACATTTTACCAAAGGAAAGTATAGATAACAATAAAACTGCTTAACACCGGAAACTATGATCATCTAGTATTTCTTTAATAGTTCTAGTTCCATTAGGTCTTTATATGTTACGCCAATTTGTACCAGAGTTTAATGACAGAAAAGGCAACAATTTCTAAATTGGTGGTATACATTTCTTTACAATTCTGTAAGGCCATTTATTAAAACAGACAAACCACAAGATGAAAATGAAGGCAACAGAAAAGTCCAACTTCTCACAACCAACATAACAGCACAACCTTAAAATAATTTAGAACTGAATGTTGTAAAAGATATGTAGATCTCTGTTCCATTACCCAAGATTATGTCAGTTCATAATTCTAAATAAATCCTTCTGAAGTATGAAATTAAAAATCATTTTCAGTGTAGGTGTGACCTCTGTGACTTATCACACGGCTATGTTTACTCAGCACTATCTTTGAAAACGGGCCATTGAAAGAGACATAACAATGTTCATTCTATAAGTTTCATTTAACTTTACTTAGGATTGAATACACATGAAATGTGCTTTTAATGCATAAAAATCACAGTGGATAGCAGCAAAGGACTGGGGGCGGGGTGGGTAAGGAGAATCTGATTAATTCACATTGTGATTATTCTGCACACTGATGGAAGATAGTTCACTCTTCTAAAAGCTCAAGACTTCCCTTTTTAAAGAACCAAAGTAAACCCAAGACACCTTGCCGACACTTGCCCACCCCTAAACGAACTGGTTACTCTTTTACACATAAAACTGAAACAGTATGGCAGCAAAAGATTTTGATAGCAATGGAAAGTCTGTAAACTGTATTCCAATCTCTTTTCCTTCCTCCCCAAGTGCAAGACGCAGGGTTCTCAGAGCCTCTCAGTAGTGCTTCTCCTGTAGATAGTCCTTCATTTTGTTTGGCAGAGGCAGCTTCTGAATCAGGTCTATTCTGGTGTACTGACGGATGACGAACCGGCACAGGTACTGCAGGGAGCGCACCTGCATGAAGCGCGACACGGGGTTGGTCAGCCTGACGGGGTAGGTGGCCGAGCCCGGCAGGCGAGACCGGGAGTAACAGAAGGCCCCGTTCTCGGAGTCCCTGACTGAGTGCTCGATCAGGTCCACGATAGACGTGTGTCCTTCCACGTCCGGCTGTTCATAAAAGCTAAACCTACCATTTGAATGTTCGATTCTAGTGTGAAGGGTCTTGCCGTGCGAGCGGAAGCTCAAGCTTAAAAGGTAGCGGTCGTCAGAACTGTCCCGAACGAGGAAAGAGCCATCCGGCACGTTGGCCAGCTTCCCTTCTGCCTCCCAGCGAGTGATGGGGCCCCAGTACCATCCCTGTTTCGCAAGTTTCTTCAGCTCCTCCGTAAGGCTTGTCACGACCATGGGACCACTACTCTGCACTGAGTCATAAACTCTGGCAACCCCGGGGGCAGAGTTAGGATCGAAATTCAAGTGACAGCGCATACTTTCGGCCACGTGGGCATCGGAGCCGGCGAGCCCGCCGAAGTTCCTTTGGATCTGATTCGTCTGCAGGGGAGGTAGCAACGGTGAGAGTGGCGGGGCGTCGTCGGGACTCGCCCTCGGGCTCTGCAGCACGACTCCCGTGGTGCCGATCAGCAAGCCGTTCACCGACTGGTCCACGAAGATCTCTGGGGCCACCACGAGGTCCGGGTCTACCTGATTCTCGTCTTCGGGGAAGGAGCCCCCTCCCACTGGAGGAGGGACCGCGGAGACTTCCATGGGGGAGGAGCCGTCCAGACAATAGCCGCGCGGTCCTTCCAGAGGGTACATCCCCTCCTCCAAAGGCACAGTGTACTGAATGTAGTCCTGAGGCACGAGTCCGATAACGACAGGCACATGTTCTTCCAGGTGGAGATGCAGGTCCCCATCCTGAGACTCAGAACTCTTGAGCGAGTTCGTCTGTTCTTGGCACGCGGTGTCGGCCTGGAGGTCGTGGAAGTCCTTGCGCACGCCGTTCAGGGCCGGGCCCGGGCCAGGCGAGTGGACCAGGGCCTTGACCCTCACCTCCATCTTGATGCACGTCTCCTCCGACGCGGTGGGGCGCAGGGGCCACGGCGTGGGGCTGTAGTGGTGGCTGCGCAGCGAGGTGGACCTCATGGGCCTCTGCGCCCTCACGTCCTTGAAGACGATGGGGGCCGAGGAGGAGGAGAAGGTGTCCTCGTCCGCGGAGCCCCCGGAGGGCGCGCCGCCCTTGCCCTTCGGCTTCTGTTTCGCAGACAGCCGTCTTTTCAACGTACCCATTAGGCTTTCACTTTTTGATCTACTCTTTCCGCCTTTTTCATCTTCACTGTTGAGATCACAGCTGGCTATATCTTTCCCATAGCAGCTACCAAATAAGGAATCCTCTTTTCCAAAGTCACTGGCTAGTGACGGTTGTTGTACAACCATAAAATCCGCTTCTTCTTTACTTTTATTCAAGTTGAAAGATTTCCGGAAGGTTTTAAGACTAATCTTCTTCATTCTGACTAGTTACCTAATCCAAGGGAATCAACTTCTCTCTGGAATATTATCCTCGAACATCTGGAGAGGCTGCACGCAATGCTGCATCTATGTATTTTTCCCGCTTCATTTACCCTTTGGAGCCATTTTCTAAAAAAATGCAAAAAATAAAAAATGTTAGAAGGCTACATTAAAAAATATCTCCACAAAAAGTTTTACTTTAGTCACTTTCAATCCTTTAGCTTCTGAACAAGGATGCCTGAGTATGTTTATAAGAAGGTAAGCTCCATTAAGACATATTTTTTCCATTTCACACAGCACAATGCATCACTGCCTACTACCTGATCAGCACTGGACAAATATTTGATAATGCTTAAAGAGCAACCCCGACTCTACCTCTTTCCTTTCTGCACCTTACTTTGATTTTACCCTAATTACGGTTCGTGTTCCTTACTTCCTAACACAGCTCTAACAGAGCCACTCATCCTCTTCACACTGATCCACACCGTCCCCGGCCTCTCCAGCTACCAGGCTACCAGCCTGTGTCCTGCAAACGGCCAGCACTCAACAGAGAAGGCCCCACATCCATAATAAGCCTCATCGATTCTACAACAAGCTATAACGTATTTTTAAATATTCAAACATCTGTAAAAATGAATTAAAGCAGTCCCATCATCTGTGATGAGTTATCTAGGAAAAGCCTAGAAACGTCCTTCTATAGCCATGAGTTAGTTCAGCGAGAACAGGGCCCATCCACCTTCGCGTTGCCAGTACCCTGCACAGCCAAGAGCGCCCCGAGAGGGGTACTTGCAGCTTCAACACTTTCACCTGCAGGGAACACTCCTAACAACTAGATAAGTACAATTCATCATAGTAGTAGAAACTGCATTTATTTGTCTTAACAGGTAGAAATTGGTGACCTGAAGACTAATAAAAGCCTCCCTGTGTTAAGTGATAATTTTCTGGCTCACTAGCAATGAACCCAATTTTGTCCACCAAAAAACTGGGCATCAGTTCACACAGATATTAAGAAAACGTAACTACCAATATCCATAAAACCAAAGGCTGTGAAAACCAGACAAAACAAACATGTTTTGCCGCAACAACAGGGACGTTGCAAAGGAAGTAACGTTTACAATAATAACCGAACATCAGCAAATTCTCGATAAACGAGATCAATGGATCGGTATCCAAAATGGCTTGTATCTGGTCTGTCTGGAGCGTCACCCCCACCGCCTCCCAAACCCAAGCATGTAAATCTATTTAAAGCTCGACATAGACGGTCAGGCCCAGCTGACTTTCTAGGAATGGTATAAAATGTTAATTCAGATTTCTAATTATTAGAGAAGTGCAAATCAAAACTACATTGAGGTACCACCTCACATCTGTCACAACGGCCAACACTAAAAAGTCTACAAATAAAAATGCTGGAGAGGGTGTGGAGAAAAAGGAAACCCTCCTGCACTGTTGGTGGGAGTGTAAGTTGGTGCAGCCACTGTGGAGAACAGTATGGAGGGTCCTCAAGAAACTAAAAATAGAACTACCATACGACCCAGCAATCCCACTCCTGGGCACATATCCAGACAAAACTCTAATTCAAAAAGACACATGCACCCCTATGTTCATAGCAGCACTATTCACAATAGCCAAGACATGGAAGCAACCTAAGTGTCCATCAACAGATGAATGGATAAAGAAGATGTGGTACACAGATACGATGGAATAGTACTCAGTCATAAAAAAGCACAAAATAATGTCATTTACAGCAACATGGATGCAACTTGAGATTATCATACTAAGTAAAGTAAGTCATAAAGAGAAAGACAAATACCATATGATATCACTTATATGTGGAATATAAAATATGACACAAATGAACCTATCTAAGAAACAGAAACAGACTCATGAACACAGAGAACAGACTTGTGGTTGCCAAGGAGGAGAGAGTTGTGGGAGGGATGGAGTGGAAGGCTGGGATTAGCAGATGCAAACCATTATATATAGAATGGATAAACAACAAGATCCTGCTATATAGCATAGGGAACAATATTTAATATCCTATGGTAAACCATAATGGAAAAAAAATATTAAAGAATGTATATATGTATAACTGAATCACTTTGCTGTGCAGCAGAAATTAAAGCATTGTAAATCAGCTGTACTTCAATAAAAAAAGAGAAGAAAAGTTCAGTTTCAATCTTAATTATGAAGCCTTTTGTTTTTCTACTGCTGTGCCTTGTTTATGCTATTTTCCTCCTCCTGATAAATGTCCTCTTCTTCTTTCCTAATCCACCTTTCAGGGAATTCCTTAAAAAATATACTTCCTCCTTAAATATTCTCTGATCACCCAGCCAGAAAGGAGTTCCCTCCCTTTTCTGGACTCCAAATACTCAACCTGTACCTCTTTAACAGTATGTCACACAGTGACTTAGAACTGCTTGTGTTCTATTCATGTCTTATCTCTCCAACCAGATTGTAGTACTAAAAAATAGAGACCATGTCTTATTCGTTTTTTATATTCCTAACCAGGAACTATCATTAGATACTTAATATACACTGCTTAAACTCTTTGATACCAAATAAATATTCCTTAGCTGTCAAGTAAATGGATAGAAAAATCCACACTGTGCAAAACTGGCTAAATCTCCTCTTATCAAAATAAAGCGCTCCATATGGCTGATTCGCTTTGTTGTGCAACAGAAACTAACACAGTATTGTGAAGCAATTATACTCCAATAAAGATCTAATAAAAAAATAAAGCACTCTATCTCCTATAAGAATCAAAAGTCATTATTACAAATGATCAAGGATTGGCAATTCCACGTAAAAAAAGACACACAGAAAAACACGTGTCTATCTGTTAGCAAGCTCTACCATACGGGTAATGGGTGTCTACTCCCATACTTCACATGGTATGTGTTCAGACATGTGAAAACTACTGAAGAAATTCCACCAAATAAATACTAGTAAAGAGAAGGAAGTAAATATACTAAATTACATCCCACCCCCCAATACTTAGTACCATGTAGTTGTATAAGTACATCTAAAAATAAAAAGTATCTTTGATCTCACAAGTTGAGGCTGGGTGAAAAGTAGCATAACAATGGCATTACCTATATAAGTACTACGCTGTCATCAGGTCCAAAAGAAACATAAGGTTGTCCTCAGTCTCAGAATATTACAGTAGGTGCTACAGACTGTCCTTTCTGCTTGTAAGCTGCTTTTCATAAAGTCTTCTACTGCCCTTTCCCCCTCCCATTTGTAAGATACTCTACTGGATCCAAGAGGAGTTAAGATGTGTGATTCAAAACTAAGAGATGAAATCTGTGAGCTCCAAGATGGGTGAAAGAAAACGACAGGTACACCAATATGTATAAAATAGATAACTAATAAGAACCTGCTGTATAAAAAATAAAATAAAATTCAAAAAAAGAAAAAAAAACGATAGGAAGAAACTGGACAGACACAATCTGACAGAGTATCTTTAAGCAGTCAACTACGAACATGACCAACGATTAAAAGCCCTAAGTCAGACCAGACTGTAAATAAAGACACAGGGGAGGGCATAGTGATTCCTGATTCTGCTTCCTAGCTGTACCCTAACCAGCTGCATGCTAGCGTGTGGGTAAAATTCACGAGTGGGTCTTAGTGGTTCTGCCAATCTGCTGAACTCACAGACCAAATACTCTATGTTCCTTTCTCTACCTGTCACTTTCCTCACACCCTCAAAGGAGTCCTGACCTACAAAAAAGGTCTTCTGTCTTCAGAGAAAACTCTGTACATGGGAAGAATGCACCTCAGTGGTAACAGAGCCAGTGGCCCTAAGGTCCCGGTACTCACCATTTCCTGGGAGAGGCTGCCTGGGCCGTGCAGACACAAACCAAGTAAAGCAAAGAGGACAATCGTTGGTAACTGTGACAGATACCATGAAGGAAAGGGAGGCTATCAGAGAACACCAGGGTTCCTACTTTAGGCTCCATAAACACATAAGACACATATCCAAGGCCTCTCTGACAGCCAAATATTTAGGCTAAGGCTGGAATGATGAGAAGGAGCCAGTCGTGCAAAGGAAGGCTGAGTGAACAACTTTCTAGATTGAGGGAAGAGCATGTGCAAAGGCCCTGAGGTGGGAAACTGCAGATGCAAAACTGAGAAGCCCAGTGTGCCCGAAGTCCAAGGCGTGAAGGATGAGTGGGCACAAGACAGGCACGGCAAGGTACCTGGGTCTGGTTCGAAGTGCAATGAGAAGAACTAAAAGGTTTCAAATATGAACATGGTCTAGTTTATATATGCACTTCCCAGTTTTGAGACCACACATCATCCTCTCCAACACAGACACAAACCCATCAGGAGTGTACCTTTGTTGACAAAACCAACCAAAAAAGCCCACAAAGAACCCAGGGGTCTCAAACTGCCTCATCTGAAAAACAGACGAACAGTTTCTGAATAACAGTAAGATGCTAACCACGCGGAGCTGTTTGGAGATCTCGGGGAGGCTATCCCAGTCCTCCTCACAGGCCGCATGCCTCTAAAATTCTTCTAACAATGGATGGGTGGGGAGAGTTCAAGTTCAACATAAAGCACTGGAGAGACTCAAACATGAGTCAACTGCATATAAAGGTTTTATTCATAGCTAGTTTCCATTTGCAAGCAATTCTTCATAATGCCCCAATTTTGTGATATAATTTTAGTGAATTACATTCAATTTCAATTCTGGTAGGAAATAGTTGTCGTTTCAAACCCTTCAGGGTCCACCATTTATGGATAGGCCAGTCATTAGAAACGCGCGCGCGTGTGTGTGTGTGTGTGTGTGTGTGTGTGTGTGTGTGTGTGTGTGTGTGTGTGTGTGTAGGTGTGTAGACACAGTTAATGCAGCTAGGAACACATACAGACTCATCCCGAGGTTGCACGGAAAACATCTGCAGCACGTGCCCAAGCTTTAGGGATTCACAACTAGGTAAGTTCTGAAAAGTAGGTTCAGAGGACGAAGAAAGATTCAGAACATGAAGTGGAAAGGAGGCCTGAATAAGAAAGAACACACTGCAGGATCCAGGCAGCCTATAAGAAGGCAACAGCCTCATCTCCTGCCCACATACACTCTGGTCTTCCTCGAATCCAACTGCCAAACTGTAGGAAGACTAAAACCCGAAAGAGCTTTCCATCTCACCCAGTGAAAAACAGGTCTTTACAGTGGGCTGCAAGGCCGCACATGATGTCACGCCCCCATTCCTATACCACTCTTCCCTTGCCCTCTCCACTCGCGTCCTGGTGCTCTGAGAATACTAGACACGTGCTGCCATTGAGGGCCTGGGCGCTGGCTGCAAACATTACACAACCAACTCCGCCCCCGCCACTTCTTTCAAGTCTTCAGGACTGTCACTTTCTCAGTGAGACCTGCCCTGATCATGCCATTTAGGCTGCAACACAAACCCGCTTACCATGCTCACTCATTTTCCCTGGCAGACAACAGAACTGTCTTAGTAGGTTCTCCGTCACTCTCCCACCTCTTTAAAGAACATAAGCTTTACAAAAGTAGGGATATTAACTCTGCCTTACTCACTGATGTGTCCCAAGCATCCAGGAGCACAGCACGGGCACAGGAGGTGCTCAGTAATTAGGAGTCAATAAATGCTAGACATGCAAACCTAATCAGGTATGGTGAACAGATCCCCTGCCCATCTTCACCTTCCTCACTCCCCACCTCAAGCAATAATTCACCATCATTTGGGAAAATGTTACAACACTCCTTAACATGGTCAATAAATTCTACACAATCTGGCTATTTTTGATGATTTCTGCTCCATTCACATTCACCATATTTTCACTCAACACACAACTTCTTAACATACTGCTCCTTTCATTTGAACTGTGTTTTTTTTTTTTTTTTCCATTCTCCTCCTTGACTAATTCCTTCACACATCAGCTCATCTGTCAGTTCCTCAGGGAACATACCTTACTCTTCCTGATCAGGTGAAATCCCCCAATTACATGATCTCAGAATACTGCACACCTCTCTGGCCTACGATTTTTATCTGGGATGTATACTTACATCTGTTTGTATGATTATTCGATTAATACCTATCACCCCATCAGACTATGATTGACACAAAAGCAGAGACTATGTCCATTCTTTTCCCAGCATGTTATCGCAGCACCTAGCTTGTATCTGGCCCAAAGAAGGCACTCAATAAATATCTGCTGAATAAACAACAAAGTAAAATGAATGAGAACACTGGCCCACAATGACAGGCGACTTGATGCTGATGTATTTAATTGCCTCAAGAGCAGAACCAGTAACTGCCTCTGACGTGGTAAGTATTACATTTAAATTACCCTTAGTAGATCTGGGGTTCAAATGGTTCTGCTTCCCACTGTCACATCCATTTCATAAAAAACAAGACTGATAACCACAGTAAAAGTACTTGGTAATTATCTACTTGATAATTATTCCTTTTTCAACTACCAACCCATATGCAACTTAATATAACATTCAATAAACAAAATTCAATCCTAAACATTAGAAACTACAAAAAGTTCTAGTAGGCCATATGGTCTTTTATCTCTTCCCTTCATTTTCTAGGCAAAGATTACTCTGGAATTTTTAAGAGTATCTGTTTTTCTGTTTGCACTTCTAAAAATACACGCCATCTTTTTATAGGATTACCATCTGTCTCATCATGCCGAAGTAAATGTTCTGAATTAGTTTCACTGCTTTTCTAATTGTAAAATTTTAAGTTTACACATATACTTGAAAATGTGTATAAAGGTTCAAGGGGAAGTTTTAGACATGAATACTTTATCCATACAGGCAGAAGATAATATCTTCAAATAATTTCACAATCTCTTTTTTAAGGAATGATTGGAGGTAGTCATGCTTGCCATTGTAAAATGAAAAAACTTAAAGGACAACATCAAAACAACTACCTAACCTTCAACAAACAAAATAGCGTTATTATTGCCATTTTAAAAGTGAGGAAACTGAGTCTCAGAGAGATTAGAACTTGCCCAAATAAGTTAAATAATTTGCCACGAGGAAAACTAGCAGATCCAGAATTTGAACCTGGATGCTGACGCCAAAGCTCACGTTTCCCCTATAACAAGCTGCCCTGTTGGTCGTGCTCGTGCTTAAGTCAGTGGTTCCCAAACTTTCCTGTCTTGGGACCTTTTTGCCCTTTTTAAAACTACTGAAGGCCACAATAAAGCTCTGTCTCTGTGGGTTATATCTACTGAAATCGTTTCTTAAAAGTTAGTTGCCCTGGGCTTCCGTCGTAGCGCAGTGGTTAAGAATCCGCCTGCCAATGCAGAGGATACAGGTTCGAGTCCTGGTCCGGGAAGATCCCACATGTCACGGAGCAACTAAGCCCGTGCGCCACAACTACTGAGCCTGCGAGCCACAACCACTGAAGCCCGTGCACCTAGAGCCCGTGCTCCGCAAGAGAAGCCACCTGCGCACCACAACGAAGAGTAGCCGCCACTGGCAGCAACTAGAGAAAGCCCATGCGCAGCAACAAAGACCCAACACAGCAAAAAAAAAAAATAGTTAGTTGCCCTGGGAAATCTGAAACCATATCAAGAATTTCTTTACTCTGTTACATTTAATCCCTATTAGAAATTAGAGATTTAATAAAAATATTTATTAATTCATTTTTAAATGACAATTTACTCATTACATGTTAACATAAATAATTTTTCAAGAAAAATAAATACATTTTCCCAAAACAAAAATTCAGTGAGAGAAGTAGTACTGTTTTACATTATTGTGAATCTTTTCTCTGTCTGACAAGACAACTGCACTCGTCTGTGTTTGCATTCAATCTGTTACAATATGTTGTTTCAGTTAAAGTGTAAGAAGAAAATCCAACCTCCTACAGATATAGAACTGGAAAGGGGAGGATATTTTATTTAATAACCTTTTCATAACTGTGGATAGTCTTCTTGCGATACTAGAACAAAATCAAGTGCTAGTTTCCTAAAAGTTAGTAGTGCTAAGAAATCTACAGCCATATCAAGAATTTTTTACTCTACTACATTTAAATCCATTGGTCTTGGTGACATTTTGAATGAATCCTTTATGCAGGCATGATTTTTTAACATCATGTATTAGTTATTTCATTATACAATATCAAAAAATTACATTTAATATCACCACTGATCTCATCAGAAAAGTCTGTAAGTACTGGGAAGCAGTTAAGCAAACAGTGGTAGATAGAAGTTTTCCACAATTCTGACTTTTGCTTGAATCTAACATGGGCAACGATATTGTCAGTGAAGAGAAAGGCTTTACTTTGACCATTTATAAGAAAATATCGACTGAACACTCAAGTTGATTAACCATAGTTTGTCTGTCAATTGTTCTTTTAGGTAAAAGTGGTGTGTCATGAAAGAGCAGCTAGTTCAGTAAGTAACTCAAACAACGGCACAAGGCTTCGCACAAGGCACCTTCGTTAGCATGTGGTACAAGTGCTTCCTAGCACTTCCATTTCATCATAAGGATTTTGAAAAGGTGTGTACTCAAGGTCAAAATGTAATAAAATTAATAATTTTTATAGCTTCATCAATGACATTCTTAAAGGTAACTGGAATTTTATTCTTACTACAAGCGCTTGGAGGTGAAGAACATATGACTACTATGAAAGTTTAATACTATTACACAGTTAGTGCCATTGCTTTGTTCGTGGTAAGGCACCATCAATTTTATTCACATTGCTTTTGCACCCTCGGCAAAAATGGCGATACAGTGAAAAAGGCAAATGCTTTAGCATTATTATGAAAGGGGAGCCACAAACCATACTTTGAGAACTGATAGCTTAAACTACCTGTGAAGACAGTTTAAAAGAACAAAGAGAAAGACTTTTAATGTAAGCAAAGCATCCACATTAAAAATCAGCAAGATAGGAGGTTCACTGTTGTAACCATCTCTCTGCATTTCAATTTCCAGCCAGTTTCTGAGCGTGACATGGCTCATGCCCTCCCAGGTCAGCTCCTTGAATTCTATTCCACTGCTCCTGAATCTGTCAGGTCACTACCTGCCATTACCTTTATAAAAAAGGAAAAATAAAAAAGAGACTACTAAAGCCTTTCCATAAAGGGAGAAGCAGAAATGAGGGAAAGAAACAGACCATATAAAGAAAGAAAATAAGGTCAATGGCCAATATAACAGGAGATGGAATTTAGGTCCCAATGTTTGTTATGCCAATAAATATGAATGGGATACACCCAACCATAAAAATAAAGAGACTTTCAGATCTGGTTTTTAAAATCCAATCATATGTTACATAAAAACAACACACTAAAACCAACTGCCTCATAAAGTTTCAAAACATCATAAAATTTCTATTAGCCACCTCTTTCCGATTCTCCTCTTCTTCAGCATTCCTGTGATTTTCTTATTCTATCAGCTGAATTATATCTACTTGTATTCTATTTGAGATCAGGAACACTATCACTTGGTCACTTGTTAGACCCCAGTAACTGAAATAGTTCCTGGGCATTGCTGATGCTCATCCAAACTTTTCTGAACTTAGAGTCTTTTTTTTTTTTTTTTTAAAGTTCTTCCTACAAAAAAAGTTAATCGATTTGTAAACACTAAATAAATGCAGATGGCTAAAAAAATTTTCTGCGGAATTAGGTGTAAGCAAAACCGCTCTAAAGGACTATGAAAACGTTACTGCAAAAAATATCTCAGCCTTCGTACGAAGGTTGCTTTGCAAGTGTGATTATAATTTTACTTAAAAGAAGTGCCAAACTGGAAATCAAAGATGATGCATTATGGAAGGCTGGAGAGGACATAATTCAAACTGATAAGAGTTTTTAGTCACTGATTATTTAAAGAAAAGACATTGGTCCTACACTTGGAAATGAATGAGAGTGCATATTTACTTCTTTTAATTTAAAATAAAATGTTTAAAAGTACATGAGTGTATGTTTCAGTGCAGTTTTTTTTGTTTTGTTTTGTTTTTTTGCAGTACGCAGGCCTCTCACTGTTGTGGCCTCTCCCGTTGCGGAGCACAGGCTCCGGACGCGCAGGCTCAGCGGCCATGGCTCACGGGCCCAACCGCTCCGCGGCATGTGGGATCTTCCCGGACTGGGGCACAAACCTGCGTCCCCTGCATCAGCAGGCGGACTCTCAACCACTGCGCCACCAGGGAAGCCCTTCAGTGCAGTTTTTCCATTAACTGATAAATACCAATCCTAATTATTTTGGGGAAAAATCCTCTAATAGAAAAGAATGAAAAAAGGCATAAGCTAACAACAACTGGCTGTCATAATCAAGAAAAAAGGGAAAATGTGTTTACACAAAATTAGAAATGGAAAGAGCAATAACTATGGATCTATGAGAAATCAAAATATGTTAAGAGTACTTTGAAATGCTATGAAAATTAACCTGCAACTCAGATGAAATGGATAATTTTATGGCAAATATATATTACCAAAATTTGTATCAGAAGAGGGAGGAATCCAAAAGAGGCTGACAGTTGTCAAAGAACCTGAGAAAGTTATCCAAGAACTACCATGGCCCTCTCTTCCCTTGGGGAGAAAAAGTAACAAGTCACTATAGATATATGTCCAATACTCACTAAACTACTTCAGGGCATAGCAAGGAAAAAAAAAAAAAAGGCTCCCAAATTTATTTTTGAAGTCAAAAGAACACTGATACCGAAACTGGACAGAGACAACAAATTCTAAAAAACCAAAACACCAAAATCTCACTTACGAACACCGAAACAGAAATCTTAAACAGCAGCAAATGTTCAGAGCAGTGGGGGAAACAATTCAACTAGATAAGGTACATCCCAGGATGGCTGGCATGGCTGTATATTTGTAAATTTATTAGTATAATTTATCATAGATCAAAGAAGCAAAATCATATGAGCATAGCTATAAAGAACAAAAAAGATCTGAAAAAATAACATCAATTTCTGACTTCCCCCAAAAATAGTCTTTGTAAAATTGAAATAGATGGACATTTAACACGATACATATAACAAAATTATGAGCCATAATGAACAATGAAGAAATGCTGAAAGCCGGCAACAAGGATGCCAATTATCAATACTTTATTTAGCATTATTTTCAACATATTAGCCAATTAATTAGACAAGAGTAAGAAATAAGTATAAATATTGGAAAGGAGACAAATTGTCATTATTTACAAGTGACATGATTGAATGAATATCTGGAAATACAACAGATGCAGCTGAGGAACTATTAGGGGGGAAAGAAGAAAACTCAGTTAAGTAACTGCTTACAAAATGTATATGTAAAAATCACTAGTAATTCTATATTTTTTTAAAGCTGGTAAGAAAATACAATAAAAGACTAGATTCTACTTGTAACAGTTTTTAAAAAGATGAAATTAATTTTTTAAATGTCCAGAACTTCATGAAAAACTCTAAAACTCCTCAAAGGATCATAAGAGATCTAAATATATAGAAAGACTTATCTTGTTCTTCAATAAAACAATTCAATTCTGTCAAAATATTAATTCAAGATCCCATGAAAACATCAAGGATGTCTTTGCCAGAAACCTGACAAAATGATATTGAAGTTAACTCTGACATATAAACAATGAAAAAAGTAAGGAAAATCCTAAAGGACAAATGAAGGAGGATGAGCTGCACTGGATGTCAGAACATACTGTGAGCGCTTAAACCTGGAGGGACAAGGACTAGGAAGTCAAGAAACAGACCAGACACATAGGAAAGGCTCTGTAACTACGACAGGTGGAACTACCGGAGGAAAGGTGGGTTATTAAAGAGACGATGAGAGTAGGTTGCAAAACCATTTGGGAGTGGTGGGGAAAGGAAGATTCTGACTTTATTTCTTATGTAAAAATAAATTCCAGAAGGATCAAATATGTAAACAAAATAAATAAATAAATGAAAGTTGAAGGAAACTCTTAAAAAACTTGCACTGCAAGAAAGACTTTCTATGCACAACATAAAATCTTGACTCCATAAAGAAAAAGATCGACAGATGTAACAATGCAAAATGCATAAATTTCTGGATAGCCAAAAAATGGCATAAAGCCAAAAAACAAACTGGAGGAAAACTGCCAACACATATGACCAAGGATTAATTTCTGTCACATAGACCATGCTCTTAGACATCAGTAAGAGAAAGGCACACAATCCTATAAGCAAACGGGCAAAATATACAAAGGAACAGTTCACACAAAAAGAACGATGGAAGAAAAGAAGTCAAGCAAACAAGTAAGAGAGAAATCAGGCAAAGCAGGAGAGGGAGAAAATGAATTCAAGTGGCCAGTCAACACCCTAGAAGATTCTCAACTCATTCACCACAAAGAAATTAAAGGAATTTGGGCGAGATGCGAACTGTTCTACAATGAGATTGTGATGGTGGTTACATGACGGAATGCATTTGTATAAACTCAACAGACTGTACACTGTAAAGGGTGTTTCACTGTACATAAACTGTATATCAACCTTAAAAATTCACTAAAAAGGAAATTCAAAGCAAAACAAGATAATATCTTTCACCAATGAGTTTGAAAAAACTAACAACATGGGCAAAGGTATGGGAAACTAGCACTGATAACTAATCGTTGAAGTGCAAATGGCTACAACTTGTGGAGGACTATTTGAAAATATTTATCAAAATCTTAAAATTCACATATGCTTTAACCAATAATTATGCTATTAGGAATTTGTCTTTTGGATCCATATTCATGCCGAAAACAGGAACATATGGAAAACGATGTTTGCTACAGAATTAAAAAAATAAAAACTAATATTACTCGATCATTTACCTAGTAATGGCCTACTATTGGTAAATATAGGCCGCATATTGGCCTAATATGTGCCAGGCCTTGGGCTAAGCCTTTGGAATACACTGCGTCTCATTTAATCCTGAGAACCCAGTGAGTTCGGTACTAGGCACAAGAAGTATATAGCACGGTGGGCAGCACTCCTCTGAAACCAGAATGCACGAGTTCACGTATATCCCCAGGTCCACCTTTTATCGGTGTGTTATCTTAGAAATAACAGTATCAATCATGCAAGTTAGTTGTGAGATTTAAATGTGTTCGTAAATGCGATGTCCTTAAAAAATGCTGACCACACAGTAAGCTATACAGGTGCTTGCAGCTAAAGGCAGTCGTAACAATAGTAACATTCCCATTGCATAAATGGGGACGCTGAGGCAGAGATCACAGCACTTGCCTAAGATCACAGAACTGATTCTACAGAACGAGTCCACTTAATCACTACACAAGACTTTTGCTGCATAATTCATTTTGGTAAAAATGTGGAATTAATCTAAATATCAGGGAGCAACAATAAAAATATACATCAAAAATCAGTGACTAGTTTAATAAATTATAATCCATCAATACGACGGAATATTATATAAAGAAAGGGGTCTAAGATATATTGTTGGAAAAAGGCAAGTTACAAAATAAAATGCAAATATGATCCCATTTGTGTACTTATTTATATGCCTAAATATGTATAGTAAATGTCTCAAAGAATATCCGAGTATCAGTGATTACACTTCTAGTGAACAGGAAATGGGATCAGGAAGCCCTACATGCAAGACATACATTTTCTACAGTAGATCTTCCTGTGGCAATGGAGCAGGTTTCACTTTACTACAGAACAATGACCACCCTCTCCCCTTACAAAAGAAAATCTGCAGCCTGTGTGAAGGAATGTGTGTCTGTGTGTTTCAGCCACCTGGTGTCATGAAAAGCAGGACTCTGATGCCCTCAGGGTCAAAGGCAAGGTCTCAACAGCTTTCCTTAATCATCCATCTCTCTAAACCTGCTTAAACTGTTCCCAGTTCTCCCCAGCTTCTTATCTCCTGATCCATCTTCCCCTTTGCACCTTGCCTTGCCTCATTCCATATACCGCACTCTCTTCTTTCAGTCTTTTGCTTCCTATTCACAACCCAGACTCTCCCAGCAGCTCTGATCCCTATGAAGACCAGGAATGAACACCTGATCCAGCCAAATCCCTGACATCAAACCACCTCGGTACCACTGAGTTCACTCCATACAAGTGGTTCTCATCATTCACTACAATTTCTGTATGTTTCCTTAACTATGCCCACCTCTTTGCCTCCCTCTCCTACAGTATTTATCACTCCAGCTCACATACTTGTCTTGACACTGATAAAACACTGCACTTCCTTGAACAGTATAAGGAGATAGCTGCAAACCACAGTAAAAACACAGGGATGAAAGATAAAGTCCTTACCCTCCAGGCCTTTAGATTCTAGTAGAGAATTTAAGTAAGCAAGCATTTGCAGAAGGGTTGTAAAAGGAACACATTAGGATGCGACCATCATTCAGAGAGACCTAACTCACACCAGGAGGAAGAGGGGAGGTGTCCTGTCACTACAACTACTACCACCACCACAAGCACCACCCACTAGGAGGTTATTATGCACTAAAATGCACACTAATCTCCTTGAATTCTCACAAGAACTCTGTTTGGAAGGTCCTATCTTTATCTCCATTTTATAGAAGAGTAAACGAAACCTTAGAATATTTAACAATTGGCCCAAAGTCACAAAGGAAGTTGCCAAGCAATAGACACAAGAGCCGTCACGTGTCACTTTATCTGTGTTAAGATAATATGGAGCCTGGGAGGACAGAGCCTTGTGGTTCTGAGCAGAGACTCTGCAGCCATCCTGCCCGAGTTCAAATCACAGCCACCACCGCCCAATGATCTCGGGCATCCATGCCTCAGTTTCCTCATCTGAAAATAGGAATTAAAAAGTATATACCAAAGGGGATCCACTTCTGGCATGATGGAAAGGGAAGCTAATAAATCCTCTCTGTAAAAAGTAACTATAAAGCTGGGCCAAACTGTCAAAAGCAACCATTTCAGCATTTTGGAGATAAACTAACAGCATACAACTGAGAAGCTTATTCATAAAAACCAGTGAACATTGGGACTTCATTACAATTATAGACTTTTGTGTTGCAAAATGCATCATTAAGAGGAAAGAAAAGCCACAGACTGGGAGGAAATATTTGCATACCATATATCTGATAAAGGACTTGTACCCAGAACAAATATATAAAGAACTCTTTAAGACTGAATGAAAGACAAATAACCTGTTTTAAAATGGGCAAAAGACTTAAATAAGACCTTTTACCAAAGACACACAAATGGCCAGTAAGCACATGAAAAGGTGCTTAACACTACTGGTCGTGAGGACAATGTAAATGAAAACCACAATGAGACACCACCACCCACCCACTAGAAGGACAAGACCCAGCCTTCGCAAGAATGTAGAGAAACTGGAACCCTCCTGCATCACTGGTGGCAACGTAAAGTGAGTTGGCTTTTAAACATTTTTCTTTTTTCCTTATTACAGGAAAGAATGATTAAAATGCTTCACTAGATATACAGAAAACAAAGATTTATGGAAAGGCAGGTAATTTCAGACCCCTAGGAATCACTCCGTATCAGTTTATACAGATCATCTACTTCCTTTTTTCTACAGCTGTATAGTACTTGTGTATTGACGTTTTATTCTTTTTGTGGTGTCTTGGAGAACTTAAGTTTCTCACTGCATTTTAGTCGAATTTGTTAAGTCTTCCCTCATTGTAGGCCGATTCTATTGTCTTAAGAAATTCTTCCAACAATGAAAGCATGTATCTCCTGTTATTTCCTATAAAAAAGTATTAAAAGTTCTGCCTTTCACATGTAAGTCCTTGGTTAATACTTGGTTAGTACTGACTTCTGTGTGAGGTAGGGATTAATTTGCATTTTTCCACAGGGATAACCAATTGGCTCAACACATTAACATAAAAATACTGACCCTCGTAAGAATCAAAGAAATGCAAATTAAAATAGTAGTGATTTTTCACAAGTCAAATCAGCAAAGGTTTTTCTAAATGATGATGTTCCCTACTTAAAAATGTCTTAATATAGTTGTAAAAAATCACTTGGCTATATGCAACTCTTAAAAATATTCATACTTTGACCCAATAATGCTAGTTTTATAAATCTTGAATATGAAAACAAAACATAACAATGTCCCCTGCATTATTATGTGGTGAAAAATAAATTTAAATTAAAAAAACCAGAAACATTCTGATTTCCAACATATGAGAACCGTAAACAAAATTCTTACACATCTACACAATGGAACTTTAGGGAACCACTAAAATTGATATTTATACAGTTAAAAATAACATGGGGGAAAAGTTCATACTGTTCATTTGTTAAGGGCAAAAACACAGGAAACAAAATCTTATGTAAAGTGTGGCCTCGATTATGTAGAAAGAATAGGGAGGAAAATCAGACCAGAAAGAAATACAGCATAACTGTCAACTGGATCATAGAAGACTTTGTAAATATTATTTTCAATACCTTATTTTCAAAATATTCTATAATAAACATGGAGTGTTTTTATAAGAATAAAGTCTGTAAATTTGTTTGTTCTTAAGGTAGTTTTTAAAAGGGAATGGCTGAGTAGATCCATCAGGTCAGAGCAGAATGCAAGGTCTTTTCTTGGCTTTTGTACATGGCATGACTACCAAACAGAAAAGTAAATCAATAGTTAAGAATATTGCATTATTTTTGTTTTATTACAAACTAGACAGCCCCCTCCTCCTCAGCCCACTTAAAATAACTTTTTGCAAATCTGACGTTACTTTTTATTTGGTGTATGAAATATTCAAAGTTTAAATGCTAAGAGTAATAACCCCACCAGCTCTTCAATGACCCTCTTCCCTCCCTACTTCAGCTTATATCCCATGATTAATCACCATCATTCCACAGCTCATACCTTCAATTCCCTTCCCCCATTCTCACTCTGAAAAACTCCCCTGGCAAAACCACAACACCCGTTAAATCTGACTCTCCCTGCGCCACTCCTGCACCCTTATAGGGAACGTGGCTGGAGAAACACGTGACCACTCTGGCTGGTCTCACTTCGTAGTCATCACCATGAACCTCAGATGGAGCCTTCATGCCGCCTGGAAATCAAACCACATTCCCCTGGTCCATTCACCTCTCACTTTCCTTGCCGACCATGTCACATCTTTCCTCATACCTCCAACACCTATTCCCCCGTCTTCAAGCTCAGCAGATGGCCCAGTGTCCTATTTCACAGAGAAAACTAAGAACTTCAGAAGAAAACTGCAGACTCTGACACCACATCAACCCACATCCATCCTTTATTATATACATCCACGCACCTTTCTACCGGGCCCCCTCCACTGGTGTGCTTGGTCTCCTTCCGCTTCCAAAAATTTCCCTCTACTGGATCACTCCTAAAAACGTCACTTCTCATAGACACAAATAAACTTGGCCTGACCCCACTTTCCCCACAATCTATGGTTCTACCTCTTCAATCCCCCTGCAGCAAAACGCCTTGGGAAAATCATGCATACTTGAGATCTACAATTCCCTTTCTCCCATTTTCTCTTAAACCCAAGCCAGAGACCTACTATACCACCATTACACAGAAACTGCTTTTGCCAAGGTCACTCATAACGTCTCCATTGCAAATCCGGCACGGGCTCTCAGTCCTGATCTTACACACTCTACCAGCCGCATCTGATACAGCTGGTCACTCCTCAGATGCTCAGCCTCTAATCTCTTAATGTTGGGGCACCCTGCACTCAGACCCTGGTCATTTCTTCTCTATCTACACTCACGTCCCTCAGCAATGTCATTCATTCTCATGCATGGAATAATGATGCATCATCCACTCCCAAACTTTTATCTCTTTATTTAGCCCAGTTATAGTCAACTCCCCTCTTGACTTTGCTGCTGCACTATCTTATAGATATCTGAGACTTAGCATGTTCAAAACTAAACTCTGGATTTTTCCCATCCCACCCCCAAACCTGCTCTACCTGCAGTTTTTCCCACTTTCACTTATGGTTGCTCCATTCTTCCAACTGCTCGGATCAAAACCTTCAGAATCACCCATGGCTTTTCCTTCTCTCACTCCACATCCAATAGCTCAGGGGTTCCCAACCCCCGGGCCTCGGACTGATACCAGTCCTCAGCCTCTTAGGAACCGGGCCGCACAGCAGGAGGTAAGCGGTGGGCGAGCGAGCGAAGCTTCATCTGCCACTGCCCATCATCATTGCTCGCGTCACTGCCTGAACCATAACACCTCCCACACCGCCAGCCCCAGCCCTGTGTCCGTGGAAAAACTGCCTTCCATGAAGCCGGTCCCTGGTGCCAAAAAGGTTGGGGACCGCTGCAACAGGTCACAAAATCTCAATTCCTATCTTCAAAATGTATGCAAAATCCAATCACTTTGGGGTCCAATCTCCACGCTGGACCAAGCTGCTGTCCTAACTTGCCTGCATCACGGCAACGGCCTCCTAATTAGTTTCCTGCTTTCCCCTCTGTCCCCACCCCCACCCCAGTCTTCTCTCAACACTGCACTGGTGCTCAGGGAACTGGCACCAGATGCCTGTCACTACCCTGAGTAACAAAGTCCTGTATCTCTGACCCAGGAGTCTCATGTCTTCTGGCAGCAACCATGAAACTGTTTCTGGCTAACTTGATAGCTTGCAAGGAGGGTAAAATCTCCAACTCCTCACTAAATAACTGAAATGTAGTAAATGTAATAGAATTGCTTTCACTTCTTTTAGATCCTCTGGATCTTCACATAATAAGCTTTATTTTAAAAAGCAATATGGCGACTTCCCTGGTGGCACAGTGGTTAAGCATCGCCTGCCAATTCAGGGGACACGGGTTCGAGCCCTGGTCCAGGAAGATCCCACATGCCTTGGAGCAACCAAGCCTGTGTACCACAACTACTAGGCCTGCGCTCTAGAGCCCACGAGCCACAACTACTGAGCCCACGCACCAAAACTACTGAAGCCTGCGTGCCTAGAGACCATGCTCCGCAACAAGAGAAGCCACCACAACTAGAGAAAGCCCACGTGCAGCAACAGACCCAACACAGCCAAAAATAAATTTAAAATAAATAAATTTATTTTTTTAAAAAAGCAATATGAATATTTGCATGGCTACAAAAGGTAGACAGAGACATTTAAACATAATCAAATTAAGAAAAGTAGACTTAAAGTTGCCATATAATTTAAAATTAAGAATGAATTTATAATTACAGCAAAAGCTCTAATAAATTTTCTATTTTTAACATCTTTATTGGAGTATAATTGCTTTACAGTGGTGTGTTAGTTTCTGCTGTATAACAAAGTGAAGCAGCTATATGTATACATATATCCCCATATCCCCTCCCTCTTGCGTCTCCCTCCCACCCTCCCTATCCCACTCCTCTAGGTGGTCACAAAGCACTGAGCTGATCTCCCTGTGCTATGCGGCTGCTTCCCACTAACTATTTTACATTTGGTAGTGTATATATGTCAGTACTACTCTCTCACTTCGTCCCAGCTTACCCTTCCCCCTCCCCGTGTCCTCAAGTCCTTTCTCTATGTCTGCATCTTTATTCCTGTCCTGCCCCTAGGTTCATCAAAAACACTTTTTTTTTTTTTTTTAGATTCCATATATATGTTAGCAATATGGTATCTGTTTTTCTCTTCCTGACTTACTTCACTCTGTATGACAGACTCTAGGCCTAATAAATTTTCAAGTGATTCAAATCCCACTTTGTGGGCTATATACAAAAATACAATGTAGCACTAAGTTCGCTACATGACACTGCGTGAGTCTCAGATTCCCCATGTAAAATAAAGAGGCTGATCTCTAAAACACATCAAGCTCTAAAATTATCTGATTCAATGAAAACAAAAATATGCAGAGACTTAGAAATTTAACCTGTAGAGAAGTTTTGTGAGCACTTCTAAGTATCTTTTCCTATAATTGTGTTCAACACATTGCTATTAAATTGAATATAAAACAAATGTTCATAAATTCAATCAGTTAAACTGTTAATGGAGCTGGCTTATAAGATTTGATTAATGAAATAAACTGTCAATTTTTTGATTCATATTTTAACATGTTGTATTTAAAAAGTAGTATACCTATTACCAATTCATTACTGTCTTTATGTATATACATGCTAATTTTTAAAATGTATACATTTTTACACCTTTCCAGGAACTTACCAATGTTTTAGCTAAAAACATAGTAAATCCCTAGTCTCACCACTTCCACTGCCTATAAGAAAGTATTAAACCATTGGTTAAACTACGAAGTAGGTAAGTTCCTTTGAGAATTTTTTGACTAACTGCTGACAATTAAGTAGGGCCCAAATATCTGTTTGCTGTTTATTTTTATTCTGGGACAGGGGTGCTGTACCAAATAGTATAATGATGGAGTTCCTTCTCTACTTTTCTTTCTTCAAAATTTGTTCATACATAAAGTCTCTTAAATATAATGAACTACCAAAGCAAAAATTTTTAACTCCTAATGGCAACATGCACATAAAAATAATTGAAAAGTAAAACAATTGCTTTGACCGCTTTCAGCCTTTAGGTCTTAACACAAAGCTCCAATTTAAAATGAAATGTGTCAATTATGTGTTCAAGTGCTTTTGCATAGAATATGTAAGAGTTTTTCATTCAATCTGCATTAGAGAATAAGAGATTTTAGTTAAAACAATCTTTTCCTCATTTTATATAAGTATACCTAATAAAGAAGAGCAGACTGGGGTACAAAAAGTAATCCACAAAAGATTTATCAAATGTATATTAAGAGTGACTGTAAACCACATTCACTGATCATTAGCGATAAAGGGCATCCTGCAGAGCAATAATTATTCAAACGAACGATACAGTCCTATTAAGCAAATATAAAAATCTTAAAAAATGGAAAAGGTTATACACACTGTAAAATGATAACTTAATTATCAAAAGTAATCACTTATTATAGGCTGCCAAACAGGGGATCTCTTGACGCTTTTAAAATGATCCAACTTAAAAATAATCCATGTTACCCACCATAGATCAGCAGGCATTTCATAAATTAAGTTGCACAAAGTTCAGTGACATAGGTGTGGCTTCATGACAGCACTAACTGAAAACACACTGAAAAGCTTTATTTAAAGAAAAATTAGATTTGGGTTTCCCCCAAAGTAAAAGACTTTAATATTCACTGATCCTAGCAAAACAAACAAAAACTATTAAAAAGAAAAAAACTTTGGATGAGCTTCTAATGAAACATATACTTTTTTATCTCCACACACACACACACAAAAACACAAGGACAATGAAAACTGGAAAACAAATGACAACAGAGTTAACTGGCTTAAACAAATGAGAGAAAGCTGAAATCTAAGCCTACTGGAAGGGAAGGCAACAGAAACAAGCCTAAGAAAAAATATCGCAAATCTGAAACAAGAGTCAGATGCTATTTATTAAAAAGTGGGGGTAGAACAGTTAGAAAACAAAAACTCCTATAAACCAAAATAAAAATTCAACGGAAGAAAAACTGAAAAAAATTCTCCCCCCAAAAAAGAACCAGAAAATTAACCGACTTAAATATTTGAGAAAAGGCTAAAAAAATTAATATATCAATCCAGGAGGTCCAACATCCAACAAAAAAAGAGAAAATGAAGGGGAAAGCATTACAGAAGAAAAATTTAAATTTTCCCCTGAACTGAAGAACACAAGTTTACACACTGAAGAATCCATGGAATGCTCAGTCCACCCAAAGAAGAAAAAATAATAATCAGGCACATCGTGGTAAAATTTTAAAATCTAGACAATAGCAGAAATATACTATAAGCTTCCAGAAAGAGAAAAAAATTACATACAAATGACTGGGAAAGAGATGGCAACTGACATAGTGATAACACTGAAAGCTGGAAGTTAGTGGAGCAATGTCTCCGAAATGCCAGGAGAAAGTCTGCTTCCGATGCGGCACACGTTTACAGTCAGAAACCCTTCTGAGCACACGCACGTTTCCCCGCACCCCTGCAGGGCCACGTGACTGGTTCTGGCCAATGGGTTGTGAGCACAAGTGACATGCGTCACTTCTGGGCCAAATATTTACGCCAGCTTGTGACCTGTCAGCTCTCTTTTGCACCTGCTGTGGCAACCTGGAGCCATGGGGTGATATGACGGGGAACTGCAGGAAGATGCCAGAGGAGCGCCAGGCCCCCAGCAGACTGGGTGAAACCAAGCAATAAGCATTTACTTACGCACTGAGATTTCAGAGTTAATCTGCCATTGCAGCATAACCTATTCCATGCTGACTAAAACAGTAACCTAGAATTCTATACAGTCAGGCTATAAAGCAAATATTTAGAACATAGACATTTTCTGGCATGCAAGGTCTCAAACACACAGGCACACACACCCCATCACCTTACTAGGAAGCTACCAGGAGGTTAAGCTCCATCACATCAAGGAAGTAAACCAAGAAATCGAAAACAGGTAACCCTACTTAGGAGAGGAGAGAAAAGAATCTCTAGGTTGACGGTATAGCTCATACTGCTCAGCCTGTCTGGGATACTGTCCTTGCCCTCTATAGCTCTTCCCAAACACCCTCCAAGAGTCAGCTCAACTGTGACATCCTCCATGAAGACAGAAATCCAAATTTCCTGGCTACCAGAAGTAAATGAAAACATCTTGCAGCAATAGCAAGAAAAGAGTTGCATTCTAAAATCTGTCAGCAATGTGGTTTGTGACTCGGGCAAATTACGTAACCACTCTTAGTCTCAATTTCCTCATCATCTGCATAAGGATGAGGTTATCAGAAGGTTCCTTCTAATTCTAAAAGGCAGTAATTCTGCCAATGTACAAAACCACTAAATCCTAATACAATTCTATGTTTGGTACATGCTTACATATTCTGACAGTCAGTGATATTTGGTAATAATGTTATTCCCTAAATATATATATATTTTTTACTTTAAAAGCAATGTCAACAGACAAAAATGACTATTGTCAGAGGGATGATGATATTTCCTTTAAAACCCAAACTCAGGTTTAATAACAAACACCTTCATTATTATAAACATCAAAACAAAAGGAAAATCATACGAAATAACAAGTCTACCAGTAAGAATTCATCTTACTTTAAACGTGTGTTAACCCTGCTGCTAACACCACCCAGTGTGTCATTGGTGTGGCCAGAATAATGTCTACCACTGTTAGTACAACAGCGAGCAGCACTGAATAATAGGTCATCTAGAGCACATGCTGAATACATCTTTTCTAAATAGTTCTAAAGAGTAACATTAAAGTCTTAAAATGGTTTTTGATAGAAATTTTATCTAATAAGAGCCATATATTCCTCTGCCTTCTTAAAAGAGACACTTTAAACACAAGTGTGTACATTAATCTCATGCTGTATATAGACAGATGCCTCTTCACATGATCAAATTTACCTGTTGGAAGATTTCAGGACGGCATAGTGACGCTTGCAGGGTTTACTGATGCTCAGGAAACTTCGTCTCCCAGGCCTTCAGAGAGATGGGTGTTTTCTTCTTTCCTTCTTCTCTACTACTCAAGAGTCGGCTCCCAAGGACAATGGGATAGCCACCGCTCCCCAAACATAGTCTCCAAGTGTGATGCCCTTTTAATAATTTTAAGAAAAAATTTCAGTGTGATGGCTGCTGAGAGTGATAAGACAATATTAAAACAATCAGTAGGAGAACAAGCGCCCAGGGCCTTGCAGGTGGCCACATGCAGTACCTTTCTGTTCTAGGTTTCCCACCAACTGACCGCAGTGACCCAGAGCCAGTCAACCCACCGCTGCTTACACTGCACCCATGTGTAGCCCTCACAATTCTAGTAGCTGCACCAGTAATACTTCTGTAGACTCCCACTCTCCTTCCTCTTTTACTTCCATTTTTCTCGTCTCTTTGGTCTCACACCGATTCCCCACATGGGGCTTCCTCAACAAGAAAAACCAAGTCTTATGCAGATGTTGCTGATTAACCAGAATACTCCTTTTAACTAATCACAGTACGTTTTAAACTAATTATTACTGTTAGCACCTGTTATATGCCAGGCACTGAACTCATACACTTACATGCATTATCTCAATTATTACACCAATGAGGAGGAAGGCACCATGATTATTTTACAGATAAGACAAATAAGACTTTGATTTTATTTTAAAAACCTACCCTATAAAATCACAGTGTTGAAATTCAAACTTCGATCTGCAACCCTATGAGAGACTGCCTTCACCAGCTGCAGTCAGTCACCCAGGTCTCTGGCTTGTCTAATTCCTAACGAGTTCTTCCTTCCTGCTTAATTCTGAGGATGCCCGAGGTTCCAGACAACTGAAGCTTTACCTTGCTAAGCTCTGTAAGGCAGCATCAAGGGAAATGTGCTCTGGGGCCGTTACTCTCCTCACACTGCAGTTAACTGTGCTTCCAGAAGCGACAAGAGGCCTGTGCATCTTCACGACCAGCCGGTGGGGCATGTCAGTGAACTCAGACACACATCGCGGTTCTACAAGAAGATGTAGTTCTCCCTGTGTGGGGATTTGGGGCCATGTAGTGTCAAGAACGTTGGCCTTATCAGTGCTATGATTTATTCAGTGGAGAAGATCAACTCAGCCAGGGATAAATAAAAAACACAAAAAACCCAACGGATGTCTAAGATCCAGCCAGCACATCTCTGCCTTTAACAGGCAGACAAACGTGTAAAAGCTACAAGTGCTTTCTGTACACCATGTCCCCACTCAGTGGCCAGGCTCCATGCCATGTGTGAGGGAGACAAAGGAGGAAGACCACAGCCCACGCCCTCCACAAGGAACTTAGTAATGAACGTTGTATCAGAAACAGACGAATTGATAAAATGGGATTACTGAAGGAGCTGGAAGGAAGGGTGGTCAGAGAAGGCTTCTCTGAGAGGGTGACCCTGAGAATGAACCAACCACAGGGGGCACCATGAAGAGCAGTCTAGGAAAACTGTCAAAGGGGAGGAAGCCAGACGAAGCTTGGAATGTTGAGGAACAGAAAGGCTAGACCACACCTTTGTGCTAAGGCGGAGAGAGGGTTGTTCAAAGTGTGCTGAAGAACCAGGCAGAAGTCTTGTGGTCGATGGTAAGGAGTTTGGATTTTACTCTAAACAAAATATACATGTATTCACAGTAACTCTGACAGATAGATCATCCCCACCTTAGCCCCACATGAGGAGTAAGGCTCAAAGGGGTTATATAATGGGTTCAAGGTCACAAAGCTAGTAATGTACACTCTTCCCTAAAGACCTAACACCTCTAAAACGTCCTCTGTGTGCAAAGGGAGAATGGAAGTCTTAAATGACTTTATCTAAGTCTGTCTATTCTTCAAACATTAAGGAGACCAACGGTCACCCAAAACAAACGTCACAACAAAGTAAAATGTAATGTTTGTATGAATCATCAAAGATGACTCTGAAGTTGGTTTAAGGTAAAATGTGCCCTCAGTCCAAAAGCCTTCCCTACTTACTAGCTAAACCAACGTGTTGTGCAGCATAATAAATTAACCATAAAAATATTAATGACAATTTCACTCTCAATACACTTTAAAACATGTCCCACTGCTGTTTCTCTCTCTCTCTACCTGGACGACTCTTTCAATCAAGCTAGTCATACAAGAAAGTTTCCCCTTTTTATGACACATACTAATATTATAAATTTCTCCCTTGCAAAAGCAATAATTTTACAAAATTACCCAGGCGCCACAGATGTGTCATTTCCAAAAGTGGAAGAGGTCAGGGATGAGGACAGAGAACTGAAATAGACAATCTTTGTTTCCCATAAAATGCAACAAGCAGAAAACAGCAAAAGGTGATCTTTTTAACTCTTGGTCATTTACCTACCTACCCTTATTAAGTATCAAAATAGATGCATACACACTCATTAGTTATTCGAGATTATAAATAACGTGGGGTATTTGACCTTATACTTCAGTATATTTGTGTATGTGCGTGTGCACCGATCCATTTTGCATGACTGTGTATTTTTAAGCTAGCGATAACAGTAACTGCCACAAATTCAGAAATGGGCGTAACAGTTCCCCTTTCTGGAGTACGTTATGACTTTTAAATAAGATCACACAGGCACTTCTATGAGCAAAATAAAAGATAATGTTAGTAACAAAAAAGTTTCCTGAAAACTGACCACAGTGGAGAAAACTACCAGAGTTTTCTCTGCAGAGTGACGTTACCCAACAAGACAGGCTTAAGCAGATGCTTCCTTCTGTTCCCTAAGAAGAGGGCCATTAAAGGAGCACTCAGGGACTTCCCTGGTTGCACAATGGTTAAGGCTCTGTGCTCTCAGTGCAGGGGGCCCGGGTGCAATCCCTGGTCAGGGAGCTAGATCCCACATGCATGCCACAACTAAGAGTTCGCATGTTGCCACTAAGGAGCCCGCCTGCTGCAACTAAGCCCCGGTGCAACCAACTAGATAGATAATTTTTTTTTTTTTTTTAAAGGAGCACTCGGGACCATGAGATGAGTAGGAATCCATTCAGTACAGCTGAGTTTCCCTCCCAGGTCATGGCACAGCCCAGGTTGGCTGCAGCCCAGGTCAGTGGCACCCAAACCCTTTCTCTGCCACTCCCTGCAAGGTGCTATGGGGAGGGTGCTAGGTGACACCAAGAGTGTGCCCCTGGGTCCTGCAGACGCCGTGTTTAAGGCCTGCCCATCTTCCCACTAAAAGAAGGGAAAGGGGCAGCGCCATGTACTTCCCATCAATTCAGGAGGTATTTAAAGATCATAAAAAAAAAAAAAGGAAAAAATGTTTCAGAAGAGATGAAGGGAGCTGTAAAAAGGGTAAAGGTTCAGGTGAATAATCTGGGTGATCGTACCCAGACCAGTGGAAAGCACTTGCCAAGTCACAGGTGAGTTCTTCTAAGTGTCCTAGTTAAGCCCAAGGTCAGTGGGCCAGCTTCCCCCAAGGCAACAAGGAAACATTAGGGACAATGTCGGAACCAGAGGGTTGAGGCCACATCTTCTGTGCTGTATATTCTGGAATGGCTTCCGAAACTTACCCCATCCATGCTACCTGATGCGGCACTGAGAAATAAATAAGAAAGCATGGGGAACGGATCACAGGCTATGTTTTCGGGTTTTCTCTGTGAAACGTGATAAACCACCGCCATTCATGTTTCTAAACAAAACTGATTCCCCACAGCACTAAACAGTCCACTTAAGATTCATTCATTCAAGTAAGCTAAGTAGATTTTATGTTGTGATATTTGTTAGGTTAACAAAAAAAGTCAGGATAAATGTACACCTACTATGGTTGAGATAACCTCAGACATTTCATCTTGAAGTAGACAGCAGTTTACTTTTGCTTGAATACACATATATCTTTATTCCAAGGAACACGGTCCACGAAGAACATATTCGGAAACCATTCACATTATAATTGTGATTACTACGTTCTCCGTCCTCATACCCAGTAAAGCGGCATATCGCCTTTTCCGGGGGAGACGTTCACGAAACATCTGCTGAACTGAATTCAACATTATATATTTCATTACCGAAAGCCTGAGCTCCGCCACATATTCCCACCTGGCCCTGAATTCCAAAAAGTACGGATGGCAACCCAAAATTCCACATTCCGACTAAATGCTAAGGTGGCCTACAGGCGACCGCACACATTCCAAGTTCTGCGCCAGGACCTGCCCCCGAGAAATGTCAGTAGTTCTGACCCAGAATGAACCACAAAGGTGTACCTGAAGTTGTCAACACCTGAAGCAAATTGAAAATCAAGGCCCGTCTCGGGGGCGGCTTGACATCTCTAGTCCCCACGCCCGCGCGAGCCCGTGAGGGTCCGGCGGCGCCTCCACGCGCGGAACAGACCAGGGTCTCGGCCAGACGTGACCCCCCGGGGTACGGCACGGGCGCGGCCTACGGCCCCCAGCCCGCCCTGCGGCCGCCGGCCTACAGCCCGGGGGTCCGAGCGCGGCCGAGGGGCTGCGGAGCGCGCAGGCCCCGCGCCGCCGCCCCAGGCCTTGCCGAGCCCCGGCCTCTCCCCGGCGGACTGCGGGCAACAAAGGCGGCGGCCCGGGCCCGGCGCGCGCGGCGGACGAGAGGCCGAGGGGTCCGGCCGGCGCGCGGCGGAAGCAGGCCTCAGTCCTCCCCAGCCCGGCTTCCCGGACGCCGCTCCCCGCCGGCCCGGCCCCCGCCCGCGGACCCGCGGAGGCGCGCAGGGCCTCACGCCGCCGGGACCCTCGCCGCTCCCCGCCGGGCGGCCTCCCCGACCCCCTCCGCGCCGGAGCCGCCCCGCCGGCCGGAGGAGAAGGGGCACCGCCGTGGCCGGTTCCCCGGGCCGCCGAGGAGAGGGGGCGGGAAGCCGAGCCCGGACCCAGCCTCCAACTCGGCTCCGCAGACGCTCACCCGGCGGCCGCCCGCTCCGCTTCCTCGCCCAGCGCCGGCGCGACTGCCGCGCTCGGCCCTCCTTCCCGCAACTCCTCCTCCCGCCTCCTTCCTCCTCCTCCTCCTCCTCCAGGAGGGGCGCGCCGGGCGCCGGCTCGAGCTGGAGCCGCAGCCGAGGAGCCGAGCCGGCCGCTCTGCGCCCACCACTCGGCCCGCGGCGCCGGCGGGCGTCGGCGCGGGGGGGTGGGCCGGTGGGGGCGGGGGTGGGGGCGTGCGGGGCGGGGCCGGGGGCGCCGCGGGGCCGGGGGGCCGGTCCCCGGCTCGAGTCGGAGTCCCGGCATCTGCCCGCCCGGCGCGCCCCGCCCGCGCCCGCTGGCTCGGACGCTTGTCCCGTGCTGCCTCTGCCTTTGCAGCCTCCCCGCCTCGGCGGCCAGGCCGACGCGGAAAGGAAGATGTCCTCGGCCCTCGGCCGCCGGCCCTGCCCTTGTCCCTGCGGTCGGGCGGCGGCCTCCACGCGGCCGAGGTCCGCTCACCTGGCGCGGTGACCCGGGCCCGGTCCCCGCGGGGAGGGAGGGACGGGCGAGCACGCGCGCCCGAGCAGGGCCAGGGAGGGAAGCCCTTCCCCACACCTTGTCTAGCTTAACCGTAGAATGTGCTTATTAAAAGAAAACCTATTCCTTGTTTCAAGCCATCTGCTTTTCCATTGAGTCCTTGTTAGTGGGGTTTTATGCAGGAATAGTTCACTATTGTTTGCGCCGCCGAATTCCAAGGTAGTGTGACGTAAAGTTGCGTGTTGGTGACTTGACTCATTTCTTTGGAAATTGGCTGAACCGTCCCAACATATAGCAATAACAGCAAATTGGATTTTTGCCAATGAGAAGCAACAGGAACATTTTTATTTCTCTTTTCATCAAAGAAAAGTGATTAAAGTGCATTAAAATCTAACTTAAGCTCTTTTCTCTTGTCCGCCATCCTATGTGCGGTTGAATTTGCTCCTCGCCATGTCTTCCCACAAGACTTCAGGATCAAGCGATTCCTGGCCAAGAAACAAAAGCAGAATCGTCCCATTCTCCAGTGGATTCCAATGAAAACTGGTAATAAAATCAGGTACAACTCCAAGAGAAGGCATTGAAGAAGAACCAAGCTGGGTCTATAAGGAGCCTCACATATGAAGTGGCACACATTTACTCTATCAAGGTCAATTCTTACCGTATCAGAACATCACTAGTGTCTGGAACAGCTGCCTGTGTTTGATGGGAGAAATGGAATGGCTCTCTCCTCTTTTCTTTTTTTTTTAACATCTTTATTGGGGTATAATTGCTTTACAATGGTGTGTTAGTTTCTGCTTTATAACAAATCTCCTCTTTTCTTGATCTTTCCTCACCACTGCTCACTGTGTAGCTCAGTAATAAATATGTGAAACCTTTTGTTGGAAAAAAAAATCTAACTTAATAATTGTTGGCTTTAAGACTTGTATTTCTTGAATAGTATGGACCTTTTAAGGAGGAAACAAGGCTAGGGAAAAAAGTCTTAAAGTTGTTCCAAGGTGAATTTGTAGCTGAATTATACCTCAGTTAAGCTGTTATCTTTTAAAAAGTGCAAGTAATTGATCTTAATTCCTATAAATGTTGAATATATAATTCTCATCCAAACACAAAATGATTAATAATTTAAAAATTGGATTGCCAGGTGATTCAGTTGGTTTGTATGACTGAATAGTATATATAAGGTTATGTCATTTGTTATATGTGATTCACCAGACCTTCTGTCATCTTCAGTTCTTAGTTGAATTTACCATTATTGTTACCCTGATTTAGATACAACTCAATTCTCAAATATCTAATCACAGTTAATGTTGACTGAAATAGAATGGTCAGAGAGCTCAGTGATAATCGTAAGTGGTAATTAGAAAAGAAGCAAACTTTTCAACCCACCCCTCTTGTTGTAAGCCCTTCAGAAGGAAAAGACATGGGACAGATTGGAGTATCAGGGGGCTGGTGTCTCCTTATATGATCTAAAGAAGGCCAGCTGGGGGCCGTCAGCAGGGCTTGATAAGCACTAAGCTAGCAGTGGACTGAGCTGACTCCCAGGAGACAGGATCAAGACACGGGCTTCTGAGTTTGGCAGAGCTGGTCTGGCATCTCAGCTTTGACAATTCATATAGTTATGTGACCTTAAGTTTCTCAGTTGTAACTTCAATGTCTTTGAAGAGGGGGGTGGGAGTGGGGGAGGGGGTTTTGATATTTTGATATTAAGTATATTAAATAGTTGTGAAGATAATGCACAAAAGTGGTCCATAATGATTATTATTACTAGGTAATGTATATTTTATGTACAATATGTTTTGATATTTGATATGTTTTTGATATTTTGATATTAAGTATATTAAATAGTTGTGAAGATAATGCACAAAAGTGGTCCATAATGATTGTTATTACTATGTAATGTATATTTTATGTACATATGTAATGTACATTTTATATACATAATGTGTATTTTACAGGCAAGGCATTTAAGTAGTTTTTGGTGTATATTATCTACTTTATTTTAACAATAATCTATCTGTAAGGTCAGTGTTATCATCATCCCCACAGTACAGGTGAGGAAACTGTGGCTTCTTGTGTATAAGTGGTAAATAACTTTATCAAAGACACACAGCTACTATGGGGCAGAGCTGGCATTCAGACTTAGATCTCTCTGACTCCGCAATATGAGTTCTTAACCACGAAATTGAAATAATAGTGATAACTACGTGAATAATATAACAACTTTAGTGTAGAGATACTAGTGGCTAAATATACCATTAAAATCTCCATGCTTGGCTGAATTCCAATACTTTGGCTGCAGACAACGCTGTCTGATAGATACACTTGCTGAAAGATGGTGGGCTTCCCTGGTGGCACAGTGGTTAAGAATCCGCCTGCCAATACAGGAGACACGGGTTCAAGCCCTGGTCCGGGAAGATCCCACATGCCGCAGAGCAACTAAGCCCGTGCACCACAACTACTGAGCCTGAGCTCTAGAACCCACGAGCCACAGCTACTGAAACCTGTGCACCTAGAGCCTGTGCTCCGCAACAAGAGAAGCCACCGCAATGAGAAGCCCGTGCACCGCAATGAAGAGTAGTCTCTGCTTGCCGCAACTAGAGAAAGCCCTCGCGCAGCAACAAAGACCCAATGCAGCCAAAAATAAAATTACTTAATTAAAAAAAAAAAAAGATGGTGATGGCAAAGGTCCTATTGAAAGTCTATCCCCTTAACAGGGCAGAAGAGCATAGTTCTACCTCTTCCTCCTAAAGTCATAGCTTGTAGAGCCAGAAAGAACTTTCTGGATCATCCTCAGCATCCTCATTTTATGGAGGAGGAAACAGACTCAGAAATCATCTGACTTGCCCAAGCAACAAAGTTAAAAATAGTTGAGTCATGACTTGAACTGCCATCTCCCAATTTCAAGTCTGGTTTGATTTCTAGTATTAAACATCTTCCTTCTTCCAGGAGAGGAGCTCACACTGGAGAAAATTGGGAGGAAGCAGGATGGGATACGGCAAGCAGCCTTCCAACCTTGTCCTGATATTCACGTACATCCTCGCCAAAAGCACCCTCTGGGCCCCTGCGGGAAAGCTGTCCAAGTAAGCAACACTCCACGCTCTCAACACCCCTGTCACCTTCCCGCTGCCATTCTGCTGCCTCCTGCCTTCCTGCCTTTGAGGATCAGAAGTCCTCCACTCATTCGAGGTTCCCTGTTTGGTACTTGTACTGGATTGAAGAGTGTCCTTCCTGGAATCTCAGAGTGTGACCTTGTTTGAAAGTGGGGTCTTCACAAATGTAGTTAAGTTGGTCAGAGTGGAGTAGTGTGGGCCCTTCATCCAATTTGATCGTTGTCTTTATAAGAGGAGAACAGACACAAGAGACAGTCATGCAGAGGGAAGACTGTGTAAAGACAATCAGGGGGAAACCCCAGGAAGGCAGAGATGGCAGTGATGTGCCCACAAGCCAAGGATTGCCAGCACTGCTGCCAACACCTGGAGGTGGAACAGGCGAGGGAGGATCCTCCCCTACAGCCTTCAGGGAGAGTATGGCCCTACACACACCCTGATTTTGTACTTCTAGCCTCCAGGAACAGGAAAGGAGATATTTCTATTGGGTTAAACACCCAGCTTGTGATGCTTTGTTGTGGCAGCCACAGGGAACTAGTGCAGGAGTCCTAGGCCTGCCCGCCCCTCCGTCCTCACCCCTCCCACCCCTCCCATCCACCCACCTGGAGGGCCTGTTCTCTGGAATGAAGTCACTGAAATCTCCCAATCAAAGCTCCTCCTTATAGAGTTCCCCTATTACTAGAGTCACCATGGTTCCAGTTTGCCCAGGACAGTACCAGGTTATAACTATTGTTCCGGCACAAATGTGAATAGTGCCACCTTTCATCCCAAAGGTGCTCCTGTTCAGAAAATAAATTCTGTGTTCACCCTGCCTTCCCCATAAAGTACAAAAGAGTGACTCAGTTACTTGGCATTCAAAGAGAAAGTTGGACCCAACCCATTTCTCCACCCCGACAGTCCACTGCTTCCTCATATTACACTTTGCCCGGCCAAGCTGGGTAAGTCCATCTCCAGACAGTCCCCACCCTGTGCCTTAACTCGTGCTTTTCTCTCTGCCTAGAATGTTCTTCCATCTCACCCCTGCCACCACACACACACACACACACACACCCTCTGATTATTTCTATATATTGAAAACCTTACTCATCATCAGTCAATGTTCAGATTGTCAGAAACGATGTCACTCTATATAGAAACCCCACCTTGGGTTTTACAGCACAGGTCATACTCTACCCTGAATTGCAACAATTCTTCTCTCTTCTCCTTTGAGTGCAGATGCTTTGTCTTATTCCTCTTTGTGTTATGCGACTAGTACCTTGAATGAGATTTTTTCGTACAGTAGGGACTCAAGACATCTTTGATAAATAAATATGAATATTTCATTCCTCTCTCCATCCATCTGAGAACAGTCCTTAAAGGTGCACTTTAAGGACTTCCCTGGTGGCGCAGTGGTTAAGAATCCCCCTGCCAATGCAGGGAACACGGGTTCGAGCCCTGGTCCAGGAAGATCCCACATGCTGGGGAGCAGCTAAGCCTGTGTGCCACACTACTGAGCCCATGAGCCTAGAATCCGTGCTCTGCAACAAAGACAAGCCACCGCAATGAGAAGCCTGTGCACCGCACCGAAGAGTAGCCCCCGCTGGCCGAAACTAGAGAAAGCCCGCAGTGCAGCGGCGAAGACCCAGCGCAGCCAAAAATTAATTAATTATTTAATTATTTTGTTTAAAAGAAGATCCACTTTAAGATATAGGGGTGGCTGGTTTGTCCTTTGGGAAGTGACAAATACCTGATCTCCAGAGCATAATTATGCGGACAAAAAAATGTTGCCTGCCCCTTCAGTAAACAATGAACGTTACCCACCAGCAAGCCTTCCGCCACAGCTGCAGCCCTGACGGCGCACCCTGAGGGGAATTCAGGTTGGAGAAAAACAAGGTACTGCCCCTAGATAGTTAAGATGTGTATCAAAGGAATAATTTCAATGCGTCCAGCCACTTGCATCTTCCCATATACAGAAAGGCACTAAAATCAGTATCTTGGGATGTCTGGGTGTTTCGGTGTGATTAGCAGTAATCTTTCGATGTTCAACTACAGGTTTTTGCAGCAAAAACTCCTATATATCCTGGCTCCTCAACTCTTTGCTGCAGTTCCTCAGAGCTATCTGAGAGGCTGAACCTCAGGCTATAGTCCTCAGTAGGCCACCGAATAAAACATAATTCTCAACTTTTAGGTTGCGCAACTATCTTCAGTCGACAATTATTAAGGGAAAATGTCTGGGCTATTTCAATCAGCAGCTAGATTCTGCTCGCTGGGGACACGCTGACAGCAAAGGAATGGTGCCTACCTCTCAGAACGAGGGATTCTGAGGAGTTTTAAGACCTGGCAGAAGGTAGTTGGATACGTGTTTCTTTGCTGAGAAAGGTAGCACTTCAGCAAAATATCATTCCTACATGGTAAGAGTCCCTCATAGGCTCAGCTTCCATTATTCTCCATTTCGGATCAGAGATTCCTACTTGTAGACGATTAAAAGAAGTACCTCACTCATCCCTGCCCTTTCCACTTCCAGGATCCAGAGCCCCACTGACTGCTTAGGGGGTATTTCACTCTGTAAAGTAACCCTGTTGATTTAGTGCAAAAAATTCTAGCAAATAGGCATTATTATGAGCAGTTGATGGCGTGCGTAGGTCCTGTAGTAGAGAATAACACGATAGACACCCCCACCCTCACAATTAACCCAACAATGGAAGAATCAGAATTCTTCCCTAATGGGCAGAGTCAGAACTCCTATGGCCAAGTTCAGGACGGTCTTGAAATACCATCACTACTTTCCCTCGCTTTGAGACTTCTAGCTGGGTAGAATCCCATTTCTTAAAGAACCCTTCTCTACAGCAAGATAGCTCTCTGCATTCAATAGCTAGAAATCCAAAGTAGGATTTTACAGAAAAGTAAACTTCTACCCATGTTTGTGATTCTAAAGCATTAGGAAGACCTGACAATCTGTAAAAATGAAAAAACTACTGTACCTTCTATGGCATGGATTAAAATTCTATACTAGAGCTTTGTTCCTTTACATTTGGAGTTATTAAAGAACAAATATTGGGAATTCCCTGGTGGTCCAGCGGTTAGACACCCTGCTGGAAAAAAAAAAAAAAGCACAAATAGTTCCCTAGAAGCAAAAGCACTTTTAGACGTCATCAGTTGTTTATTACTCTGTGACCTATATATTGCTATCACATTGTTACTTGATTCTTGCATCATTTTTAACTTTTCATATCTGTGTTTCCCCATTCACCTATAGTTTATATTGAACTAATTTTACTCTCTTCAATTAACAGCAGACATATTTAAAAAGTGTGAGATTTCTCCTAGGGCAAGAAAAAATATCTGTTATTCAAATGCCTTGTCACAAAACAATAATGAACATATCTGTAATTGGTAATGCATACATTTCTTATCCTTAGTCACATCTTAGCACTGGCTGGCAAAGAACTTGAGACCAAAAGGCACTCTTTTTGAGACGGTACATGGCATAGAAGTGTTTCCAGTGAATGGCTTTCCAACAAGATCCATTTTCATGCCCCCTTGACCTTGAGTTTTGGCGGAGATGGGAAGCATAGGTGCTAAACACCCTGACATTAAGGGCTAATCTATGCCAGACTAGCAAAAGGAGTGGCTTCAAAACCTGTTTTGCCTGAATTTGCCAACGTACCTAACTTCAGGGTACAGAAGAGAAGAGGCTGTGTGTCCCATCCTCCAATGAGGGAGGGAAGGAGTTGTTTCCTCCCCATTTTAAGCCAAGTAATGGAAAACTTCAAGAAAACCAGAGCGTTTGACCTATGCCCTTGGAATTTGAGCTATGGGGGACCTGGTGTCAGACCCTCACGGGAAAATGCTGAAGAGTATAGCCTGACCAGAGCTGCCCTGACCCAGCAGCAGGAAGAAGAGACAAGACCACCCCCCCAACCAAGCATGGCAGGCCAAGGACAAGGGAGCCACCCGTGGGCTTTGTGGACCTGTAGATGCGAGCTGGAACCAGGAAATTCCCGAAGGACTTCTTCCTGTCCTAAAGGGTATTAAAGAAGAAAGTACTCTGACACTTGTTATCATGGTAAAGAAGACATTATTTTGGTAGGGTCAAGACTATAGCAATAGGGGAAAGTGATGGGGCTTAACTCTGGAAACAGTAAAGACAGCTAGGAATTTATAGGGATTTATTTATAACAAGCAGGGTGAAGGGGGTCAGTGGATGGAAAATTACTAAGAGGAATCATGAAAGGCAGAGGGATTCTTGCTAAACCATCACCATCTTGTGAGGAGACTCAAGCAACCCGAGGAGAAGCAGCCCAAGGTGGGCAGGAACAGAGGCCTCCTGCCCAAAACAAGCACCACATGAGCGAGCTTCATTGGGAACCCTAGTCCCAGACGAGCCTTTGAATGACTGAAGCCCAGCCCACACCTTGACTGCAACTTCGTAAGAGACCCCAAACCAGAATTACCCAGCTAAGCTGTTTCTGAATCCTTGACCCAAAGGAACTGGGATGATATGGTTTAGCACCCTTCCTTAACCATTACATACAATCTCTCTGCCACTGAAAGAAAGTGAAGTGTGATGTTCACCTTGGGGATGAATAGGATTTCTAAGTGGCCAATAGGTACCTGAATATCCCAATGATACTATTGTATTATATGATTTTTTTCAGAATTTTAAATAAACTTTATTATTTTTTTTAATTTATTTTATTTTTTTTTTGCGGTACGCGGGCCTCTCACTGTTGTGTCCTCTCCCGTTGCGGAGCACAGGCTCCGGACGTGCAGGCTCAGCGGCCATGGCTCACGGGCCCAGCCGCTCCGCGGCGTGTGGGATCTTCCCAGACCGGGGCACGAACCCGTGTCCCCTGCATCGGCAGGCGGACTCTCAACCACTGCGCCACCAGGGAAGCCCAAATAAACTTTATTTTTTAGAGAAGAAAATACTGATTATTTTTTAACCATCAAGGCTTTGCATGTATTGGAACATATTCGGAAGCTGATAATGACTGAATATTTTATAATAAAGATTCTTCTGTGCTCTTTTCATTGAAAAAAATTTTTTGTGGAGGGAATATATTTCTTTTACCCTGATTTACCTCCCTTCTCCATTCATATGAACCTGGGTTAGAAAATTTAATTTGTAATAGACTGGATGTTTAATTTAAATAACCCAATGAAATATGAACATTTTAAGAAAATATCATTCAACATCCACTTGTGAGGGTTCAAAATATATAAACTGCTTACTTAACCGCATGTTCTCATTAAAAAAGAAAAGAAAAAAGGCACACCCTGACCGTGCTCTTGTTCTAATCTCTCTCCCTGTTTTCTCTTTACTCTTGACATCAGGATCCTCCCCTTGCCGTTCCCATGGTGACCATATTTTGTGGGGAAGAAATGATGCAACAATGATACGAAAAAATCAGGTTTCAATGTCATCTCACTGCTAAACTTTTGATCACGAGGAGTTGGGAATAACTGGAAAGGAGAGTTAACGTGTAGTTATATATTAATAATGATCACAACAAGGTAAATGCTAGGTCAGCCACCTGTGCACTTCTTTCCTCTCTCCCTTTCTTACTCTTTGGTGGTCGTGATGAAAAAGTATGACTTCAGATGAAACCCAGAAGTAGAAAAGGCTGTGCACTCACTTAAGAAAAGCACTTGGCAAAAAATTCTTCATTACGTAAGGAACTACGTAAATGTCTAGCAATAAATACCTATTTGAATATTATATTTTCATTAGCATATAGTGTGTACTTTATGATAGTAGCAAACTAACGTCTGTTAAAAAGAGTCGATGAGGGACTTCCCCGGTGGTCCAGTGGTAAAGAATCCGCCTTCTAATGCAGGGGATGCAGGTTTGATCTCTGGTCGGGAAACCAAGATCCCACATGCCACGGGGCAACTAAGCCTGTGCGCCACAACTGCTGAGCCCGCGCACCTCAACTAGAGAGGCTGAGTGCCGCAACAAAGAGCCTGCACACCGCAACGAAGATCCCACCTGCCGCAACTAACACCCGACTCAGCCAAAAAATAAATAAATAATTTAAAAAAATAGTCAATGAATAATTTTGACAGATATCTGGGAATAGTTTCCTCACAGACTCTCCCTTTAAAATACTGCTGAGTGTGTGTAAACTCAGGAAAAATCTGGCACCTCCAGGATTTAACTTGAAAAGAGAAAGCAACAGAAGACCTGGGGAGCTATTAAGGAAACATCAGTGTGACTCAGACTTCCTTCTGTCACTGACTATTTTCAGGTTCAGTTTTGTTTGAACCAATCCTCCTGGGATGGTGCAGCAAACAATAGCAGTCCAACTACTTAGCGCTTCTTTCCAGAGGACTCACTGGAGCCCTGACGGGTCACCGCCACAGATACATCTCTCAACTTCGTTGCTGCTAAGCTTGAGAGGGAGCGGGATAAAGATTTTATTCCCAGCAAGTGGCTGGCGTGTATTTAAGTCTTTATTTCTCGCTGGTGCAGAGAAATAGGCTTAACTTTTGGACATGTTGAGGCCAGGCCAGACACACACAGCAGAAAGTTGAGGGAGCAAATGAGGATAGAGCTAAATAGAAGATTCTTCCTACGTTGGCCCCCAGGTTGTCCCAGGACCTTCTTGAGGGCAGGGTCAAAATAACCCTTAACCATCTTACCTCTGCTCTGTCATCCTGACAAGTAACGGAAGCCCCATAGTTCAAAGCCGTGCTTGAACATGGCAAAAACTTTTACCCCAACACGTTTGTAAAGCAATACAAAACTCAGACATTTTCTACGAGATGAAATAAATTCTCTTTATATTTTCTAAACTTCTTTACCTCTTCTTGTTGATTATCCACTTTAGTGTACCTTCTTATTTTGAAAGGGGAGGTGAGGATCCATATAGTAAAAATTAAGAAATGCAAATGCAGGTTTAAATAACAGCTAATTTTCAGAAATACTCTGATTAAATATTTTAACATGAATGCTGCCCATTTAAAATGACTCATTGTTTCAAAATATTTTGGTTGAATTTTAATTTTGTTTTATTTTAAATGTGTATAGAAGAATCCAAAAGGCATTTTCCTCTCTAATCTTATTTATACCTTTTAGTCTTCTACATCAGAGGCTTTCAAATCAGTTACCTGAGATATATATATATATATACATAATCCAATCTTGTAATTCAAGACTGAATTACAAGAATGAAGTATTTCCTAAGTAATTATTTAGTATTTCCTAAGTAATAGTTATTATTACTTTTTTCCTAAGTAATTTCCAAGAGAGGAAAGAAAAATTTTCAAATTATTTTACGCTAATTCATACTTTATAAGGCAAGATCAGAGATTTCCTGTTAATTTTTTTTTTTTTTTTTTTGTAGTACGGGGGCCTCTCACTGTTGTGGCCTCTCCTGTTGCGGAGCACAGGCTCCGGACGCGCAGGCTCAGCGGCCATGGCTCACGGGCCCAGCCGCTTCGCGGCATGTGGGATCTTCCCTGACCGGGGCACGAACCCGTGTCCCCTGCATCGGCAGGCGGACTCTCAACTACTACGCCACCAGGGAAGCCCCCTGTTAATTTTTTCAACTAACTAAAAATCGAAGAACACTAGGAAAAATTTTGACAGTTCCTTTCAGTTTATCAAATCAGTGGAAATAGACACACTGAAACTGAAATTCAGTTCTAATTAATTAATACCAATAGCTCAGCTTTGAGAAACTCAGGTAGGTTGTAGAAATGCTTGTACAAGATCTTCTATTTTTCGTGTTTCTATAAAAAAAGATTCAAATATTTGTCCAAGAGTAGTAATGCACTTTACCAGTGAAAGAATAAACAATCCAAAATCTTAACATCTAGAAAGAAACAAAATAGTGAGTTTTTTTTAAGAAGTGGGAATTAAAATTGTAGCTTTGTAAAATATCTTCTAACTGCTTATCAAAGCTACCCTGGGTTCACAAGAATCCTGAGTGTCTTTCAAAATAAAATTATCTTCAACCTACGTCAGTATTAAAAATTTCTTGTTACTGAAAATATAGCCAGATTATAAGAAAACATCACTTAATGATAATTAATAAATAGAAAACCCCATCACCAAATTAGGGGGAAAAAAAGAACAGAAAAACTTTATCTCAAGGTCTAAGGCATTCAACAATTCAACAATTATGCCTCGCTTCATGAATATTTTTGTAAGATGTTCCAGACACAAAAGATCGCTTCAGGAAACTGGCTTCATTTGAACCATGGTTAAAATCCCTGAGAGAATTTCTAGGAAAAAAAAATACTCTAAAACCCTCCCTGGGCTCGCTTCATGGGCTTGGGACCAGCGCTGCTGCCCGGCATCCCACAGGCAGAGGGTCCCACAACTGTGGGTTAATGCTCTGCGGAGGAATTTTGAATGGCTTTCTTTTTGAATTTGAGTTTTGTTAAGCGGAGCATGCTCTGGAGGCTTGGAGCCTCAGCTCACACGTAGTCCAGCTCCCCTGCCTTCCCGGCAGGTTCTAAGTCACCTGCTCCATGAGCTCGGCTCCAGGCCCACCTATTCACCCCCGCCTGGTCCCTGCCTAGGGTCCACCTGAGCGCTGATTCGCTCAGGGACCGGGCCAGAAGCGCATGCGCACCGCCTCGGCATGGGGCATGGCTCACCTTGGGCCGGCAGCACCTTGTCTCATCCTGGATGACAGGCAGGACGAGGCGCTTGCCCTCCCTCCTTGCAGGTACCTAGTGCGTCCCTCAGCGGAAGTTGCAATACCCTTGGCCTTGGGTAGAGGCAGCAGACCCACGGGCAGGAGAGATGCTGCCTCTACTGCCCGACAATGCGGGCGAGGCGCGTTGGTTTGACATGGTCGAGGGTGAAGGGTGGAGGGATTGGAGAGGTAGTGGGGACCCAACAGTCGGTGACTTACACTCGCACCAAGTAGGGACAGCCGTGAGGGTCTGCACTTGCTCTGCAAGTGTCCCGGTACCTGAGGGAGCATAATATCAAAGAGCAAATAAGAAACACCGTGATGGTAGAGAAACAGACCCTTAGGAACAAATATCTTTTGAGCAATTTAGTATTTCCCAGGAATTTGTCAACCTTAGTAATATTTACACAAGTCTGTTATGGACTGTAACTTCAGTAGGATAAGCAAATGTCTATATACGTATAGATGTAGATATTTGCTTATGAAAGAGGCCATTTTGGTTTAGACTGATCACTTGTGCTGCTTGCTCTCTTTTCCACGGAAATCCATGCTCACCCTTCTCCTGTCTGCGCTTGCGGTAGGAGGCTGCCCACTCTGGCCCCATCCCCTGGGCTTCCTTGCCCGCTGGTGTCCAAGTAGGTCCAGCAACGTTAGGAAAGAGTATGAGTGGAGACCCGGAGCAGAGAGAATTCCGGTGCTTGTTCCCCTGGTCCGTCCTAGCGGGGCTGGAATGTGGACAGAGGCTGCCTTCCTTGGCTCTAGGTCTTGTAGACACGCCTCTCAGCCACCACTCCCTCGCTCACAGGGGCTGTTCCCTCCACTTGCCGTTTTGGGTGGTAATGGACTTCCCACTGTGGCTAGTTCCTGGGTGTCATCTTCCCATGTTAGTCCTTACCTGTGCTCACCACTCTGTGTACTCTTCCTTACTTATGCTTTGTTTGTTTAAACCTTTTGGGTCTGCCTTATGTTTTGCCAGCACTCTTGAGTGATACAGCACCTCTTCTCAATGGCTGCAGTTCAGCTTTGTAGCTTGGAGGAGTTTTGTTGGAGCATACATCTTAGAACCATGCTGTCATTTCATTTTCTGGATAATCCCTAAGCATCCTCTGGTGGCCTGGCAATACGCTAACTTGGCTGAGCTAGCCAACATTTCCCGGAATTCTCGTCCTTGTATATTTCTGGTTAGGGCGGGGGCTACAATGACATTTGAGAAGGGGAAGTGAAGTAGCACTTATATTACTCTTATGCTCAGAAGATCGGTAGAGAGGCACAGGTTATGTGGCAGCTCCCTCCTGGTGTCATTTACCTGCTGGGTCACCCAGTGGATGTAAGCAGTACCTGAGCCCTGCAGCTGTGCCATCACCACCCACCTCCTCCTTTTCACATCTGTGATGCCTGCACCAGGTGTGTGTGTTTAGCTCTAAGATGAAAAGTGCCAGGTCCCAGTCTGTCTTTGCGGGTTCCAGCTCAAGTTCACGCACCCAGTTCCTTTTCCTGTTCTCCAACCTTATACCTTCTTCCCTTTCTGCCTGTGGCCCTGCAGACTGAAGGCCAAACACCAGGCAGAAAAAAACTGCAGCCTTACAGAGACTGCCTAACTAATTATAGTTCCCAAGATTGTGTGAGGTCAATCTTTATAACATATCAATATTTGAATAATCAAGAATATATATATATATAGTGGTTCTGCTTCTCTGGTAAAAACCCTCACATATTTACACAACAATTCTTTTATCTTCCCATATGTACATTAGATGTTCAAATACTTTCTGTTATTTATCTCTCTATTAACACCATTTCAACTCTTACTTCAGAGCCTCATCACGTTCTAAAATATCTTAGAAATAGCACTGTGAGATTGTATTCTCTTTGAGAACATAATTAACTAATTAACATCAGTCTGGATGCCTGATTTGAGGCCATTAGCATCCTCACAGAAGCTAAGATTTGGAAATTAAAATAAAATTCAAATTAGCTATTTTTCACACTTCTCAAACTATTGTATGTTATTAGGTTTTTCAAAAATATTTTAAAAATCATTAACTTTTAAATTTGAAATGATCTGTACGTTTCATTTATCTGTATTAATCCCATTCTTTCTCTCTTGCCTTGTTTCTCTTTAGTTTATGCATGTCTAAATTTGTCAGAAAATGCGTGTTATTTATTCTTTTATTAAACTACTCCTAGGAAGCAGCATCCTTTCATTCCGTGTTTTATCAGTGGAAGGTAAAGACCTTCTTTTATTGGGCCAATAAAAATCCCTCCATGTGAACACATTTCTGATTGTGACATTCTTTGCAATCACAGGAACATTTTCCATATTCTTCTTATAGAATTTTTTTCCACATATTTGAAACTTATGATGTCATCCATGTCTTTTGTGTGTGTAAGAAACAAAGGGTCCTAATTAGTATACTAAGAAAAAATTCTAGATGTGGCTACATTCCTAGTTTCTTTCTTATTTTGGAATTTATTCTTCAAAGTTAGGACTCTAATGCATAGAGTTTATTCATTGTCTGATACCCACAGCTGGTAGAAAATGTGACACGACATTAGGTAATAACATTCAGAACAAATTATTTTGGGACTTTCTTTTTTATGAACATCTTTGCTTTTATGGATTATGTGATATTGTGGATTGTATCCAAATATTTTTATATTAAAAAAGGGAAAAATTTGTTTTTATGAAGATAAGTGTAATAAACATGACCAGCATATCTAAGAATCATAAGACCTTTTGTTTATTTCATAAAGGAAGGTAAGAGAGCAAAAGTAGAATCTTAATTTGTCAATTTATGAAGTTAACTAAGCATAGCACAATAATTATTTGGAAAAAAATATACTTTAAATATCTTTTCTATTCACCAGCCTGAAAAATATTATTTAATGCAACCATTCTCTTTACTGTGTGAACTTCCTCTTAAGATATAAGGAAGACCATTCATATTAACGAGAACATGCATTATCTTATTTAAGTGCCACCCACAATGGAACTCATCAATCTGAAGGGGATAATGGAGTTGGGTAATGTTAGACCGTTACAGAAACTAAACCAAGAATTTTTTCTAACTTTAAAAATTATTTTCTAAATCAAATACGTATATTGGCACAGTGATCACTTTAGTTAAAAGATGTTTATTTTAAAAGTGATTGGCACCGAACCTGGACAGTGTTCTATTCCATTAATTTTATAGTCCTGGGGAGCTCACTACAAATAGATGCGAAGCATGGTCAGTACCGAGCCAGAACTAAGTTTGTAATTAACACAGAGTTTGTTTTGATGGGCTGAGGGAAGGGGAGAGAAATAAATAAATTCATAGCAAGGGCATCTGAAATTAACATTAAACTTTCCACAGTGAAATATATTTTGTATAATTTACCACTAACAAATTGATTTTATTTGTATGATCCATATTCCATAATTCTTTAAAATATAGGCTAGTATGATCAACAATGGTACCAAAAAATATTCATTACCTAGATTTAGAAAAATCACTGAAAAAGAAGCAATTTCTGTTCTGTTTTCAATGTGGAGAGAAAGGAAGGGATCATCTGCCTTATGCATTTTATTCCTTGATTAATGGAACAGTTATTGGACATTTTGGAAAAAAAAGAAAAGATTAATATTTCAACAACAGATGAAAATTACCAAGTAATATTTAGATACAGAACTCCTAGTGGAATTCCAATACATAAATTAAAGGTGAAGTGCTACTTTCCTTGTCAGGAAAACAGAGTAATTAAATTATCCTCTTTTAAATAAGATTGATTTTTTCTATTCCTTTTGAACTGATATAAGTTGATTTCAATATTTTCTATTTTGTAACACTGAAATGATCCTTTCACATTTTGTGACAATAGTAAGCATATTATTTTCCTTGTACTAGATGCCTAGCATTCTAGTTCATATTAAAGTTACTTATATATTCACTTTCAATTCCTGATACCTTACACATGGATGTTAGCTCTTTAACTGTCTTAATATCTTAAAATAAGCAGAACAAACATTTAAGTGCATCAGCGTGAGCATATTTATATGTCTCTAAAATTTTGACCACATTCCTCACTCTGTTGGTTTCAACATCACTAAGTTACAAGAGAAATTTTGGGTGTTGCACTACTGACTGATTTTCCTACACGAATTCAAAGGCAAAGATGGTGGTTTAAGTCTAGGAAATGTTGTTGCCAGAAACACGTCTATAGTATTTTAGGTCTATACAAAAATAATCATTGGACTTTTTCTCACTCATATTTTAACTTTATGAAGTAATGTTATGTTGACTCTACTGCCCGAATTTCTACTCCAGAATATAACTGCAATGTTAAAACTTTAATACAGACCAATCTATCTGTAGAATTGTCTGCCATGAAATTACTGATTGATTCCTTTGGTTGGACCCTGTTAACTGATTTCTTCTCTCTGTTTAGATAGATTTATAGACCTATTAAACATTACATAAAGCCAGTAATGTAGAAATGTTATTTAATGAGGCTGCACAGCCAGTGTTACAAACTATGATGTTAAAATTTAAAAGCAGGTTTAGAGAATAGGACTGGCTTTAACATTTTTTTTCCTTAGAAAATTGCAATCACTTGAAAATAATGAGAACTTGTTAAAAATATATTAAACTTAAATTAAACAATTAAACTTAATACAGTGCATCAAAAACATACATGAAAAGCTTTCTCTTGAAATTAATCACATACTTATTGCCATTTATTATATTTTCATGCTTTTGCAAAATTCTTCCATGGTCAGAGCACAGTAGAAATTTAGAAAATTCTAAATAATCAAGTGTTGCAACTTAATATTTTATCTGAGTTTTAAGATAATTCTCCCTAAGCACGTTTCATGTTTACTTTTTAAAAGCATCTTTTGTTACATTGATGAATGAGTTGCTTGATATCCAGCAGTTTGTGAACTGCTTGGAAAGAAAGCCAGGATCATAAGGCTATGTCACGGTTTCACTAAAAACAAGTGATGTCTCACTAACCTTATTTCTTTTTTAGGCAGTGTGACTAAAGGGGAAGTTAAAGGGCATACTGTAGACCCAGGGTATCTGGACTTCAGCAAAGCATCTAAGTTCTCTCACATGATATCTTTGAGGATTAGATAGAGAAATGTTAGCTAGAGGCAAGGACAGATGGCTAGTTAGAGCTCTGGATGAATGACCACCATCAAGAAATGTCAAACGATCATTGTCAAGGGCAAGCTTTGTCCTTGGTCCTTTGCTGATCGAATTTATTAATGGCTTAGATAAAAATGTAGAGCCCCTTAGATTTACAGCTAGTATAAAAAACTGAATAGAATGAGCTGGACAATTGGATTGAATTTACAAAGATGAAATTTAGCACAATAAGTTCTTGACTTTTGGTTGTAAAATTTTTTGAACAAGTGTGATTGGAGGAAATTTATCTCAGCGATTTTAGTGAAAATACGAATCAACCGTATGATGTGACCTTAGCAAAGCTACATTGACCTTGAGCTGCATTACCAGAACTATAATGTCCAGAGTGAAGAAGGCAATTGTTTCAATCCACTCAACCAGACCCCACTTGGGAATTATACTATCTGTGTGCAAATGGGAGCTTGTTCAAAAGAAAGTGACCAGAATGGTGAAGGAATTCCAAAGCGTGTGATATGGGAAACAGCTAAAGAAATGGGGGTGTTTAATTGGGAGACCAGAAGACTGCAGGAATCTAAAATCAAGGCTTTAAAACATTTGAAGGATGGCCAGGAAAAGAAGGATTAGACTCCTGTGTTGTCCAAAGGGGGAACACTGACCATCCTCCGTATAGAAGAGGAAAAGCTCTTCCTGCATATCAATGTTAGCTTATAAATGTAGAAGGATTGATGGAATTATCAAGTCACCACTTTACCACTATGACTGAAATCACTGCCTTGGGCAAGGATAATTAATGGATTCTAAAACCAGGGAGAGAAAGGTTGGTGAGGAACGAGGTATTCATATGGTATCAAATCATCAACCCACAGATTACTTCCTGCTATAACACTTATTTTAAAACCACACTTTGGGGCTTCCCTGGTGGCGCAGTGGTTGAGAGTCTGCCTGCCGATGCAGGGGACACGGGTTTGTGCCCCAGTCTGGGAAGATCCCACATGCCATGGGCGAGAAGCCGCAACAGTGAGAGGCCCGTGTACTGCAAAAAAAAAAAAAAAAACACACTTTGATTTTGTCAGAGAAACGACTGTTATATAAGTTCATCTTAAGTAAAATCAATTTCAAGTTTTTAATAAGTCAGATTCTTTTTGAACTAGCAAAAAAAGACAAACTCATTAGGGGAAATTATCAGTTACGTGGCCTATGTTACATAAATCTGACTCTACTCTTGTTTTAATTTCAGAACCAAGTGTAATAAACTATGGTCACACGGCAGTCACCTGTGATGTTATTACAGCTCTTCACCACTGACAGAGCTTTGCTTTTTCTATACTTTGGCTTCTCTCTGAATTGTTAATCTTCATACATTTTCTCTATCAATGGGAAGGAAGTAAATTTTATTTACATAAATCTAAGACCGTTTAAATATTAGATGATTTCCCAAACCTGAAAATTGATGATCAGTATATCAAAATTACAAGACCAATTGTTACATTCTAATTTTTACTCAGAACAAAACTTTCATATAATAGACTTGACCTCTGTCTCATAGAGTCACAGGCCAGAGCAAAATTAATTCTTATGGAGAAGAATAGTGAAAAAATGAGGGTGAGAAGTGTGGAAAGATGGGAACCAGGTCTAGATTCTCAGTCCTGTGGGTGGTGAATGAGACAGAAGGCGTCGAACATGTGCCTGGGTTCAGAAGAGCAGACTCCAGATAAGGTCTGTGACCCGGGAGTGATAAGGGCTGTGACCCGGCAGTGATAAGGGCTGTGACCCGGGAGTGATAAGGGCTGTGACCCGGCAGTGATAAGGGCCGTGACCCAGGAGTGTTAAGAGCTGTCTGCGCTGCTGTGTCTGAGGCCAGGGTGTTAGGGCACAGAAAGACAGGATTAGGAGACAACCTCGAAAAGCCAGGAGAACTAGTGCATTTCACACACTGGTGAATGCATACATCGTGGGGATGATTCTTTTGCACCATGGTTGATGGTCAAGATACGTCTATAATTTTTGAGTGCCAAATGACTTTTCTCTTTCACCCTGAAATCTATAACTCCTGGAACTCTGACATCTCAGTTTTAACTGATAGCTGGTCATAGTTGCAGTTTCTTTCTTTCTTTCTTTCTTTGGCCTCACCCCGCCTCTTACGGGATGTTTGTTCCCCGACCAGGGATCGAACCCACAACACTGAAAGCGTGGACTCCTAACCCACTGGACCACCAGAGAATTCCCCACAGTTTGCAGTTTCTTGATATCATGTTGGAAGCCATACCTAGACCATGGATGGCATCAGTTCTCTGTCTTCGAAGGGCTCACTCTTGGAGAAGTGCTGGAGGAAAGAAAGAAGTTGGCTCGATCTTTCTCACGTCTTCTCCCCATTGATCACGACTGAATTGACCGGCACATATACTCGCTCAGCATGCTCCGCACCAAATTTCTGAAGCAAAAGAGGAATTTCTTCCCACATCTGCCTTTTTGTGCCTCTCTTTTTCCTCAAGGGAGACCGAAATTTATTTAACTAGATTTCAGCTGGACAAAATTGATAGTTAGGGAGAGAAGGAAGCATATAATATGATTATGTGTGCCCCAATACCTCCTAGAAATAGCTCTGTGGACCAAATTCCCCTAAGGAGATGGCTTGCTGTTGTATAATCCACAGAGCATCTTCTAATTATTTATTCCTTTTCCTGCTCCCAATTTCACTGATTAACTTATCTAACTGTGCCATTAAAACCCATGTATCATTTTTCACCCTTAATCAGTTATTCATGAGTTTTAGCCATGTCTGAAGTATGTTCATCAGGAAAAATAACCTCAATTTGCATTTTAATTGATCAATGTATAGTGTATCTGATAATACACATGGTGATTTCTGGTTAAGTAAAAGCTTATGTTTAGGAAGATTAAAATGATCTTTATTTGACAATTCTCTGATGTGATTTTCATAAATGTAGTAGAGTAAAAAGTAGGGTCTGCTTATATGTTAAGCTGATTTTACCAATAACCGTACAACTAGGGTTGCAAGATAAAATATAGAAGGCCCCATTAATTTAAATTTCAGGAAAACAAATAATTTTGTATATAAGTACACATCCAATATTTGGGACATATTTGTACTAAGAATATTCATTGTTTATCTGAAATTCAAATTTAACTGGGTGCTCTGTATTTTTATTTGCTAAACCTGGCAATTCTGAGTACATACGTATATACAACTACATACAAAGTCAAAATAACGACACAATTGTCTGCTATCAACAAGGCTTTCCTTTATTAACCATGAATACCTTTTAAAATATATTTTTTATAATTTTGAAAGTAATTACGTTATTGGAATTAGATAAGTCTTATCAAATTTCTTTATCTATAAAATATAAATAGCCTTATCTATCTTGAATAACGTTATTAGTAGTACCAGGACACGGTGCTGACTTTCGCTTTTGGTCTTGCTGTTGAGAGAATCATGTTCTATCTTTCCAACTTTTCATTGTGTAAAACCATGTAATACTTGCTATCTAATTTCATATCTGTCAGATAACAAGTACACAAAACTTTGCATATCTGTCTTAGACAAACATTTGTTTAATTGATCTGCAGTTTTCTTCTTTCTTAGAAGAGTTAAAAACTGTCTTTTAAATCAGTTCATGTCCCTACTTCAGAAGAGCAGTAAAATACCAGTAAATAAAGATCAGGAGCATACTGTCTCTAAAAATAATCATCAGATCACCCATCCTAATTTTTACTTCCCATTGTCCTTGACTTCAAGGGAAACGTAGTAGTTTCCAATTACTGCTGTAATAAATTAAGCAAACTCAGTGGCTTAAAACAAGACAAGTTTATTCTCTTACAGTTCTGCAGGTCAGAAGTCCAAAATGAATCTTATGGGGCTAAATTCAAGGTGTCTGCAGGGCTGGTTCCGTCTGGGGGCTTCAGGGCAGAAGGCATTTTCCTACTTTTTCAGCTGCTAGAGGCCCCTTGCACTCCTTGGCTCATGACCCCCTCTTCACATCACCCCCATCTCTTGCTCCATCATCACGTGACCTGCTACTCACTCTGATCACCCTGCGTCCTCTATATGACCCTAGTGATTACATTGGGTTCATTCAGGGAACCCAGGATAATCTCGCTCTCAGAAGCCTTGATTTAACCACATCTGCAAAATCCCTTTTACCATGTAAGATCACATAGTCACATGTCCGGAGAGCTAGGATGTGAATCTTTGGGGTGGGCAATTATACAGTTAACAACAGGAAGGGATTTCCACAGCTGTTATAAATACATTATGCATATATACACACACATATATGTACACATGTTCATATGCACGTATCTTACATGTGTACAGTATTTATATATATATTTAAGAACAGTGCTTTTCACTCACATGAACTAATTTGAATATTACAAAACACAGCAGGGTAGACAAGACAGGTGTTGTTTTACTGCTTTTCGTAAACTTAAGAGTAATCACAACAGCAAACTTTTCTTTTCTTTTCTTTTTTTTTTTTTGCGGTACGCGGGCCTCTCACTGTTGTGGCCTCTCCCGTTGCGGAGCACAGGCTCCGGACGCGCAGGCCCAGTGGCCATGGCTCACGGGCCCAGCCGCTCCACGGCATGTGGGATCTTCCCGGACTGGGGCACGAACCCGCGTCCCCTGCATCGGCAGGCGGACTCTCAACCACCGCGCCACCAGGGAAGCCCAACAAACTTTTTTGAGTATTCACTCTATGCTAGTCATAATGTTGTAAATACTTTATTTCCTTAGGAAAACCCTATGAGGTAGAATCTATTATTATTCTTATTTACAGATAACAATAATGAGGTATAGAGGGGTTAAATAATTTAGCAAAAACAACAATTTTTAAAACACAAGCTTTTTTTTTTTTTAAGTATTTACTCAGGCACTATAGTACTTCATATATATTATCCCATTTAATGCTTACAAAATTTAAGTGAGTACATAACGGTATTTTTTAAAATAAATTTATATATTTATTTATTTATTTTTGGCTGTGTTGGGTCTTTGTTGCTGTGCGTGAGCTTTCTCTAGTTGCGGCGAGCAGGGGCTACTCTTCGTTGTGGTGCGTGGGCTTCTCATTGCAGTGGCTTCTCTTGTTGTGGAGCACGGGCTCTAGGCACGTGGGCTTCAGTAGTTGTGACACGTGGGCTCAGTAGTTGTGGTTCACAGGCTCTAGAGTACAGGCTTAGTCGTTGTAATGCACGGACTTAGTTGCTCTGCGGCATGTGGGATCTTCCCAGACCAGGGCTCGAACCTGTGTCCCCTCCATCAGCAGGCAGATTCTTAACCACTGCGCCACCAGGGAAGTCCCATAATGGTATTAATGCCCAAGTTTAAGAAGAGGTTAAGGGATGTGCCCAAGGTCACACAGTTTGTAAAAGGCAGAGCCAGGATGCAAACCTAGATCTATTGGATTCTGGGGATCATATACTTTAAAAGCTGCCTGGGTAATTCTAATATGAAGCCACAGTTGCAAGATCCTGAACTCCTAGGAAGTAGCAGGTTATGAGCCACAGGGAAAACAGAAGATAAGAACATTGCTCTGGAGGTCAAATATGTACTTTGTCACTGGCCATCGGGAGGTTTGCTACATCTTACAGATTCTATGCGGGAGGTGACTGAGAGCCTGCGAAGATCTATTAACTATTTTTTTGGTAGTCAGTGTTTTCCATAGAAGAAGAACCAATAGAACCGAGAGAGAGAGAGAGAGAGAGAGAGAGAGAGAGAGAGAGGGGTGGGGGGGTGGGGGGGTGGGATTTATTATAAGAATTGGCTCATGTGATTACAGAGACGGAAAGTCCCATGGTCATGTACAGCTTGGAGAACCAGGAAAGCTGATGGCGTAAACTGAAGTTCAAGTCCAGAGTCCTAAGAACCAGGATCGCTGATGTCTGAAGGCAGAAGGAGGTGGATGTCCCAGCTCAAGCAAAGAGCAAATTCACCCTTCCTCTGCCTTTTTGTCATGTTCAGGCCCTCCACGTATTGGAGGATGCCCACCTCCCAGAGCAAGGGCAATCTTCTTTACTTAATCTACCGATTCAAATGCTAATCTCTTCCCGGAAACACCCTCGCACCTGTTCCCAGAAACACCCTCGCACCTGTTCCTAGAAACACCCTCAGAGACTCACCCAGATACAATGTTTCACCAAGGCACCTCTTAGCCCAGTCAAATAGAGACATAAAATTAACCATCATGGTTTCATTCTTAATTGAGTTTGGGGTAGGTTTATAATTCTGGGCTGGATTTTTTCCTCAAAAGTGTGACCGCACGGCCCCATGGTCTTCAAGCTATTTGTTCCTCTGCCTTTACATATGACCTGTTTTTTTCCTTCAAGGAGCAATTAGGATCTTCCTTTTATCCCTGTTGCTTTAAAATTTCACAAAGATATTCTTTGACATTGGTCTTTTCCCATTCATTGTGTTATGCCCTTGATAGGGACTTTTATTCCAAACATCTTACTTTTCAGTTTGTGGGGATGTTCTCATGTTATACCTTTGATATGTCTATTTTCTCTGGTCTCTGTTTCCAGAATTCTTACCGGTTGAATGATGGGTCTCTGTTGTAACCTTATTTTTTCGTGCTTTTTCTCATATTTTCTCTCTCTTCTCCTTTTAATTCTCTGAGAGATGTGCTCAGCTTTATCTCTCAATCCTTCTATTGCATGTTTTATTTCTGCTATCATAATATTAATTTCCCACAGCTGTCTTTGTTTTCTGCATGCTCCCCTTGATGTAAGATCAGGCTTTGTTTCATGGAGGAAATATATTCTTGTATAACTTCGAAAATCTATTTTTTTTCCTCTGCTTCCCAAACTTTCTCTGTCCTTTGCAATTTTCTTTTCTTTGTTCTTTTTTCTTTGTGGGGGGGGGGGTATAGTTGTTTTACAATGTTGTGTTTTTGCTTTGTTCTTTCATTTCTGAGTTTCTTCAGATGTCTAATGGTCCCTCCTGGTCTATTACTATTTTAAAATGAGGCTCTGAAAGACTTATTCGGAAGCTCTGTGTGTTAGAGCAGGGCTTCTTTGTCTTGCGGGTGTCATGTCGGTCTACTGAGACACAGATGTATCTTTAAGGTTTGTTTTTGGTTTGTCTGTGTGTTTGTGTTCTCTTTTTTCACTGGTCAGTTTCCTCAGAAAGGAAGACATGGCTGCCTGCATTCTGGGGAAGGGGACAGAGGACACACTTTCCATGATGAGGATTTTCACTTATCCCCCCCACTTCCCGGTACAGGGGAAAGTGTGCATCTGTTTCCTGCCAAGACCCAGCCTGATATAATTTTGTCTGTGCCATAAATCTGTAGTCCAGAACCCTCTACTTCAGTGTATTCAATGAATAAACCTCCAGTCTTTGCCACAGATGAAGGGAGGAAACAAGTATTTAATATGTACAATAGGATTCAAGTTATCTAAAAATCAGTGTGCCCACATTCTATTTCCACATACCTCCTATATGTTTATATAGGCATACACAATATCTGGAAAAATATACATTGTACTGTTAACAGGGTTATCTCTAGGAAATGGTTTGTGGGGAGAAGGAAAAGAGTGGGGACTTCTAATTTTTAGTTCTTACAATTCTATACTTTTCATGGCTTTATAATGACTTCTGAAAACAGCTCCCGGTGTAATTCCGATGTCCATCTAGACACGGAACCACTGGCAGCTATCTAATTTCTTGGTTCCCCTCTCATCAGAGTGTTGGAATATTGGCTGTGATAGGAATTATAGCAAAGGCTGCATGGCCAGATGAAAGAAATTTTGCAGAAGTCTTCCTGTATGACGTTATGGGAACGTGGGTGTTGCAAAAAGGAAATGGTAAGCTTGGAATTCATAGTTTTTTTTATTTAATGCATTTTGGGCATAACAGTGTCTGCGTAGTTGTTTTACAGAGTACTGTGTACGTTTAATAGGTATTGATAATTATCTCAACAATCTACCTGTGATCCTAAGCACTGCTGTAAAAGATGATGGAATACAGCTTTAAGTTGAATAAATGATTCTGTTCTAAATGTTCTCTTATACTTAAAATATACATATGAGAAATTGATATAAATTGGTTCCTTTTTGTATCTCTATATCTCTATCTTTTTGTATGTATGTATCTATCTATCTTGGAATATTTGTAAAAACAAAGAAAAGCACTAATTACCTGACCACCTTAACACAATGACTATTTTAAAAAAATATTTCTTTACGTTAGAGGTTTTGATACATTCTCCATGTAAATAAAGGTTCTTAAGTTTTTGTCTGATTTTTATGATTCTGAAAATTATTTCACTTTTCAATACATTTCACTTTTCTGTACACTGATTTTTTTTAATAGATAAACTGCAGTGTGCTTGAAAAGTATTTTTCCATTAAATAAAAAAATAAAGTATTATGTTTCTGAGTGTCTGTTGTTACTGTTTCCACCCGCTAAAAAAACATTCCATTGCTACTCAAAAAATGTCACATTTTTTTCCCCCGAAACATTGTCAGAAATTCCTGGGTAGTCTTTTTTTCTGTTTTTAATTCTTTGCTAGTGTGAAAGGGAGTGAATATTATGCTGTAGACCTTTGTCTTATGCACCATTGTAATTAAATTTTGAGAAAAATAATTTTGAGAAAGAAATAAAGCACCCAATATTTTATTTGTAAGCACAGTTAAATCACGTGTGGATCTTTTGTTTCTGGAGATGGGAAAGGTAAATAGGGCAGTTCCTCTTACAATTATGAGGCAGATTCCGTTAAGCTTTCCTGCGTGCTCAAGTTAGCAAACAATGTTATTTGCTGATATTCACTGTTAATTATTGGTCTTCACACAAATTGAAGCAATGATTTGTATTCCTGCAAGCTCGGTCAATATTTTGCCTTGCATTGTAATGTCCTACAAATTTGTGTAAAGAAATACATCATTGGTAAACAGGAAAAAAATGCCTTTTTGAAAAGAATTACTTCAGAACTTTCAACAAGACCCTTTTGTCGGTTTTGTTGATTTCTGTCTTCTGTCTGAACGTTGGAGTAAGCAGCGCACTGATTTGTGAGCCTTCGTTGTCTGTGAATTAGGTGTCCTCTGATGCTTCTGTTTTTATAAGTCTTTAACTCCGTGTGAACTGTGGGCTCCACCACACCCTAGCTAGTTTTTACTCAGAGAGACACACCTTTGAAAAGTATGCAGGATGTGCTGTCAGTTTTTCCTTGTTATACAATCTTACCATTGAGTAACGATGCTCTTGATGTTTAAGCAATTACATAAAGCTAGAATGAAGGAAGAGTCATTTCTTGTTTATTCGAATGAAAGTGCAGCGGTTGGAAATGGCTATAAATGTTCAAATAGAAAATCGTCCTTGCCAAAGACCGTCACTCATTTATTGAACACGCCCTTCAAAGAGATTTTTATCTCAGATTCCCCTTGTTTTTCCCCCTCCCATGTTGGGGTTATTTAAGATGGCCAAATGGAATGCTTTACAAACTGAATTTACAGAGTTTCACTCTCTTTTATCAGATTTTGCCGAATGTCCTATCCACTTGTTCTTTTACCCAGAGAGAGCAGGCAGGATGTACGCTGAGCCCATGGGGAGATGCCCCTGGGATTCGGATGGTTGCCCAATCTAGCTCGACAACCTGAGGCTCTGCTTCAGGCGAAGAGAACAGGACCTCTCCTTCCATTGCACTATTTTAGAAGTTCCTCTTAACAGTCACTCCCACAGAGATACACACAGCAGAGGAAAGATAAACATATTCCCTGAACGTATTTCTCTGTGATGGACATATATTCATGAGATTTCCACCGAGTTTCATGGTGGGAGTCTCTCCAGGACTTGCTTATTAACTAAACTGCTACCCTTTTTCATGAAGTCATGCTCTTTTTGATAGCTGCGGGTGTGTTTTTTTTTTGTTTTTTTTTGTTTTTGTTTTTGTTTTTTTGCGGTTCGCGGACCTCTCACTGTTGTGGTCCCTCCCGTTGCGGAGCACAGGCTCCGGACGCGCAGGCTCAGCGGCCATGGCTCACGGGCCCAGCCGATCCGCGACATGTGGGATCTTCCCGGACCAGGGCACGAACCCGTGTCCCCTGAATTGGCAGGCGGACCCTCAACCACTGCGCCACCAGGGAAGCCCTGCGGGTGTGTTTTGCCCTTTTCTTTTCACTAGTTTTTCCACTCACTTTTTATTAGGAATGGGAATGGAAGATTCTGTGGTTTGGTTTCCTTCCTCTGCCTAGACTTCCCTTCCATCCCCATCTGATTTAAACGGGACTGTAGCTGAAAGACATGAAGTAATTTTGCCCAGGTTGCTTACAGCCAGTGAGCTTCAAAGCAAGCATTTGACTGAGGGTTTGACTCCCCAGCCCTGCTTCGTCCTGCACCAGGAGTCACGAGCTCCAAAGCCTCAGGGACCTGTCAGGTAAGTGACAGAAACCAACTTGAGTGGAGAAGACGAGCAGCCCTGGGGGTCAGCTGCTCCCTGTGTCAGGTTCCCCGTGGAGAGCCATCCCGTGGCTTTTCATCCCATTTAGTGACTTCAAATTCCTTCACCTGCCCTGGTTAGTCCCTGTTATCAGGATCTGAGCAGAAATCAAATCCAGATAAAAGAGGCAAAGTGACAATTTCCTACACACAACGTAAGTGTGGTCAGCCAGATAGCTAGGTCCACTCAGGATTTCCATCTGAAACAAGGGGAGGATGAATTATGTCAAAAGAGAAAACTAAGACAATGTAGTGATGAGTCTGATGTCCTTTATTCAAGGGAATGCAACCCACGGACTGGGGGAGCCCAGTGCCCCACGAGCAGTGGAGCACACTTCCTGAGAGATTTGGGGCAAGAATGGGTGTGATTGGCTAGGAGGTAGGGGATTTCCTTCTAAGGCAACAGGTCCTATTTTCCAGGGTAAGGTGAGCCAGTAAAGCTAAGCTGGAGGACTGTGATTGGTATTTGTTAGGTTCCCTTGACAGAAGTTGCGCCTAAGTGCAGGCTGACTGTGGTTTAGATTTGTGACATGGGCCGGGCCACTGGGGACGCCCTCATTTTGTGCATCCTGATATATGAATTCACTTCATCGGTAGGATCAGGGCTGCGATGGTGTGGGAAACGGAAATGGGCGGACAGCAGGAGGGGCCTCCCCTCAGCACACGGAGGTAAGCAGCACCTGGTTTCCCTTCTCGAGAAGCAGTGGGCTTGTCAGCACACTCCAGGTACCCAAGGCGCTTGTGTGAAGGACCGAAGGGTTTGCAGGAGAGGCAGGGGATGCCTGGCAGACCTGTTTCTCCCTCTGCTTACCTGCATGGTGAAGGCTCTTGGTGTATGTCTGTCTAGACTGAACTGCAGAAAGAGAAAAGAAAACCCCAAAAAACTCCCACCGCCCTTGATGTTAGTTTGATGTTCTGTTAGAGCTTGAACCAGAACAGGGTAACGATTTATTATTAAATTAGGTTCTGAGGGACTTCCCTGGCGGTCCAGTGGTTAAGACCTCGCTTTCCAGTGCAGGGGGCGTGGGTTTGATCCCTGGTCGGGGAACTAAGATCCCACATGCCTCACAGCCAAAAAAACCAAAAACATAAAACAGAAGCATCTTGTAACAAATTCAATAAAGACTTTAGAAGTGGTCCACATCAAAAAAGTCCTAAAAAAAAAAATTAGATTCTGGGCCTGCTGGTACTCAACTCCAAAAATCCACGTGTTGACTCCTTGACTGTCGGCTGTATCAAGTATCAGCTATGCTAATGTTGCCTGCGGATAACAGAACACCCAGGTGGAAAGGTAAGGAGAAATTCTTCCATTACGAGCGGTCTGGAGAGAGGGTGGCTCCCTGGGTCATTAAATCAGAGGCTCAAGACATCACAGAGGATAAAGTTTTCATCTCTCTGCTCTGCCTTCCTTACAGCATTGAGCTACCTCTCGCCAGTCCCTTCGGTTGCAAGTTGGCTGCAATAAGCTTCCAACATCACATGCTCACACGAGAGTATCCAGGAGCTGGATGGGCAGTGAAGAGCACCTTCCCTCTCGTGTCCTGTTTTAAGAATGGGTCCCCTGTGGAACCCCCCTTCCTGTCTCATTGGCTGGTATTCCATCCCCTGCCATCGAAATGAGCAAAGGAGGTTCACCCCTACCCAGGACTGGGACGGGCTCATCTCCTTGATGACTGACTACAACCCAAGGAATAAAATGCACAGTGAGTGTTATTCACTGGCCCCATGGAAAGGTCTGACACGAAGCACCATCCCCAGGGTAGCACAGCTGTCAGTGGTGTAGGTGGTTCCCAAGAGATTTTGTCACAATGGTTTACGCAATTCTTTCATCTGGGTAAAAGAAACTACCTCTCTCTGTTTTTTTAAAACAGAGACTAGTCAGCATTGCTATTCACTCAAACATATTCGGGATATTTATTAGCCAGGCATCTTGACACTTATGTATGTCCCAGAGTAGAGAAAATAAGAACAGGCTATTAAAATATATGGTGATTAAGTCTTATGTGGCAGCATGCTCACACCTGGTGAACTCCGCAGAACCATGTGTTACCCAATTTAGATTGCTTCAGGAAAAAGGCTAACAATTTCCAACGGGAAGGTGTCTTTTTCTGCAGTAAAATAAACACCCCAGCACAATAGATTTCCCTGACCAAACTGATAAATACTTCCAAGTGGAAAACCTAGTTTAAATGAAATGAATGGGATCATTGAAACTTAAAAAAGATGAATCCTTCTTCAAATACTTGATAGACATTGATTTCAATACTGTTTTCAGAGGCAGCTTTTCAATTAAGAACAACACTTGTTCATTACCTTATTACTATGTATGGAGAAAAGTGAATAAACGATGTAAAACTTAACTTGAAAATAGCCACAGAATTTTAGTGACTGTGATTTGGGAAATACAGCCGTTTCAGTTCCCTAATGTAAAGAGATGCTGAATAAACTGTGGATGTAACCGCAAAGGAACTTATGCATTATTCACGACACAGTTACTCAGAGTTTAAAAAATCTTAATGTCATTTTTTATTTCCTGGATGTTTTCTGTGATTTTTTTCAAGTCTAAAAATATAATAACTGTGGGAAAAGCAATAAATTAACCACACTGCAATTCTTCATAAACTTAGTTTTTGTAGGATCTTTGTGAAATTCAGAAACTTCTAAGGAATTTACTACTATTTGCCTCTATTTGACAAAATGGGAGTAAATTCATCTAACGTTGATCTTTGATTTGGGTAAATATATCAAATTTTGCTTATCTTCTCTGTGATGATCAATTCTCAAAATTGGAAATTAGCATGCTTCACAAGGAGGTTATCGACAAAACTGTTTTGATTTATTTTCTAAAGGCAGATCACTTTTAAATATATTACTTTTCCTCTCTGGAAGATATATTGGTAAATGCTAAAGCAATATATTTACCAGGCCTTTTCTCATACATCACCACTTTTGATTTCCATAACACTGAAAAATAAAGAAGTGTTCATATCATTTCCACTCTACAGATGGAGGTGGAGCTCCAGAGATCGAATTTCCCAACCCAGCCATAGCCGAGCTAGACATTGAATTCAGATCTTTTGACCTCAGTAAACTGTTCTTTTTGAATTAGTGAATGTGCATCAAACCAGAAGGAATGTTGGCATAAATACCAAAAGTAAACGTTTAGGTTTCTTTCCTAAATCTGTAAATGATCGCTGGGGAAGGTAATGAGATAACTTTGGGAACTCTCATACCTACTCTTGATATGTAGTCTGATCCTTACTTTCTCTGTGAAGGCATGAAAACAATCTTGGTTTTTTTTTTCTTTTTTTTTAAATTACTTTTTATTGGAGTATAGTTGCTTTACAATGTTGTGTTAGTTTCAGGTGTAAAATGAATCAGCTATATGTATACATATATCCACTCTTTTTTGGATTTCCTTCCCATTTCGGTCACCACAGAGCACTGAGTAGAGTTCCCTGAGCTATACAGTAGGTTCTCATTAGTTATCTATTTTATACATCGTAGCAAGAGGGTATATATATCAATCCCAACCTCCAATTCATCCCACCCTCCCTTTCCCCATTGGTATTCATACATTTGTCCTCTACATCTGTGTCTCTATTTCTGTTTTGCAAATGAGATCATCTATACTATTTTTCTAGATTTCACATATATGCTTTAATATATAATACTTGTTTTTCTCTTTCTGATTTACTTCACTCTGTATGACAGTCTCTAGGTTCATCCACATCTCTACAAATGACCCAATTTCGTTCCTTTTTATGGCTGGGTAATATTCCATTGTATATACATACCACATCTTCTTTATCCATTCCTCTGCTGATAGACACTTAGGTTGCTTCCATGTCCTGGCTATTGTAATAGTGCTGCAATGAACTATTACACTGGGTCGAGCAGATGAACTTAACAATAAGCACACCATCTTTGGAAAGGTTCGTGTCCAGTTATCTTAGGCTTCTATGATATATATGATCAACTTATCTAAGAGCTGCCTTCATAAAAATATTCCCTAGGATATTTATTTATTATTCTAAAAATGATGGAATACTGTATATTCCTCTTATAATAAATTATGAGGAACCACCTGAATTTTTGTGTGTGTTTTTCAAACAAGTCATTGGTTTTAACTTTAAATTTTTCTTTTTTCTAAAATTGTATTAATGGTATTATTAACTATTATATGTCTTTTTGAATTCTGGTTTTCTCAGGGTATATGCCCAGTAGTGGGATTACTGGGTCATATGGTAGTTCTATTTTTGTGTTTTAAGGGCCCTCCATACTGTTCTCCATAGTGGCTGTATCAATTTACATTCCCACCAGCAGTGCAAGAGGGTTTGCTTTTCTCCACACCCTCTCCAGCATTTATTGTTGGTAGATTTTTTGATGATGGCCATTCTGACCAGTGTGAGGTGATGCCTCATTGTAGTTTTGATTTGCATTTCTCTAATGATTAGTGATGTTGAGCATCTTTTGGCATGAAAGCTATCTTAGAGTCTTGAAAAATATCATGGATGGGCCCCCCCTTAGGTTACTTAAAGTTAAGGAAAGATACTAGTACCAGACACTGGTGGTGTTTATTCCTTTTCCATCTAGGCAATTGACTTCGACCTCAGACCTAGTAGTCACTTTAATTAAAAGCATAACGATAGGCATGCTACAGGGTGGCATGGAATTAGAGTACGTGGCAATGTGAAGAGGCTGGGGCATTTTCATTTTATGTTGTTTATGAACAAGAGAAGCGCTAAATAAGTGAAAATAAGTGAACACACTTATCTTCTTTTTTGATATGCTGTGGAAAGATGAGTCCAGTGTACGATATCTGTAGACCAGCACTTGCGAACCACCCACAAGGGTGAGGGATGCGGGACCTTGTTTCTAGCCTTCCCCCTGTCACTAACTCTGCCACCTTCCTTCAGGAGTTACTTCTTGCTGGGTCTCAGGTTTTTCTTGTAAAATAGAGAAGGCATTGGATTAGATAACTTCCAAAGGGCTTTCAGTTCTAGAATATTAGGCTCTTGCATTCTCTCAGGAGTCTTCGGCAGTCTGAACCGACCTCACCGTGCCTTGCCACCCCAAGCCAGTTGTTCAGCATTTTCCCACCCACCACTGACTAGAAGTGATGTACTGATTTTTATGCTAACTCCCTAATTAGAAAGGTATGTCTACTGGGGAGAGTGGGCAAAAGAGAGAGAGCTGAGAGTGGTGTTTTTGTCTTAGAGCTCCAGCAGGAAAAAAAAAAGAGCAGATGACCAAAAGGAGATGGATAATTCCAGTGCAGTAGAGATGTTGCTTCTGTCTCTAGCCTTGGTTGCCAAGCCAACCTCAGAGTAAATTCCAAAATGATAACTTCTCCCTAGTCATTGGGACACACTTTCATTCATTCACTTATTCATTTATTTATGCATCCATTCAACACATTCTACTCTGTGTCAGGTACTAGTGGAGATCTTTTCGTGAGCTAATGATAAACATACTTGACAATATCAGTTGATACCTCAGCAGAGATGAGGTTGACGCCTGAAGAGGGAATTGGATTTCAAGATGCACTTTCAGAATTTGAGGAGCACAGAGGAAACTTCTATGGAAGGACCTCCAGCATGAGGCTGGATTGCACACTGTAAGGATGGTGATTGGTTACAGGTACAAGTGAATGGAGTTCCTGTCCCTGGAGATGCCAAATAAAAAACCATGACTGGGTTTGGTCTTGTAGGTTCTCAACATGAGGCCAATGTCAGACTTTGGACCAAGAGGTTCTCTTGCTCCTGGCAAGTTCCAGAGTTTTACACAGTTTTGAGTTTGTCCCCTTGAAACTGTGGGAAAAAAAAAACTGTTCTAAGGAACGCCAGCTCTTAGGCACTTTTACGAGAAGAGTGAAACTGTGTCACTTATTAGTTATGTAATCCTAGACTAATGTCTTTAAGCTTTTTAACACATTCTCCTCATGTGTAAACAATCTCCTCATAAAATCGTGGAGATTAAATGAGGGATTAAATCATGGACACACATATATTCACTTTAAGTCAAAATTATTATTAAAAACAAGCATTTTCAAAATGGAGAGTCCTTCTGTGATCTTATCAATCATTCCATAATCTTCCTGAAATCCTAAAGCCCAGCTACTGAGCTAAATACATTCAGGTTTACTCACTGCACTGCTATCGTTGAGCAACCTGCAAGCCCATCAGTCATCTAAAAATTGTAAGGAATTTCTGACTGTAGAGGAGGTGCAGTCTTTAAAGTATCCTAAATAAAACCCTTTCATCTGTTGGCACAATCATCGTCTATGTTTATGTTTTTAAGCTAAAATTTAAATTCAGTTACTGCAATCAGCAATAACAAGCTCTTAAAAGTTCCTACTGCAACCACACCAACAAAAAACTAATTTCAATGGTTAAGCAGAGGAGAAAACTGTAGATTATCTAGTGACTCTGATCTGGTGAGTTTGATCAATGATATAATCTGACAAAAAATTCTTGTTTGACTTTACTTGTCTGAAAAAGCACTTTAACCTTTTCTATAACCCCATGTATATGCCATAAACAGTGGTTGAAGATGTTAATTAAATAGATAACATATCATAGGCACTTGCTCACTAAGGCAGGATGCAGAGACTAGACCGGATGAGTACCATTGTTACAAAATTTGCGAATATTACATCTCGATCTGAAACCAGGTATTTTCTCAAGCCAATAATTGGATTCAAAGATTGCAGAAGAAAGATGAATGTACATGAAGGATAGACCTAAAATCCTAGATCTTACTGAACTCCAAGTTCCATTGGGGCAAGGGCAGTAACATTATTTTTGTATCTCTACAAAAAAGATATTTCTAATGGATAATTGATAAATACATGATAATTGTTACTTCAAATATATAAAATGTTTAAAATCTTTTTTTTTTTTTTTTTTTTGCCACTCGGCAAGCAGGATCTTACTTCCCCAGCCAGGGATCGAACCCATGCACCCAGCATTGGAAGTGCAAAGTCCTAACCACTGGACTGCCAGGGAATTCCCTAAAATGGTTAAAATCTGGACATGTGTCTTTCAAAAAATATTTTCACAACTGACACTACATTTATCGTTAGTAAAACAATATTCTTCGTGAAAACAATATCTCTTGCTATAGTGCACAATTCTTGCATATTCTTCTATTATGACAGGTGATAAATCATTATTATTTTAGTTGACAGATATATAAAACTAAAGAAGAGTATCTTTTTTTAATAAGTTATTTGTTTACTTTTTTATATTTATGGACTTCTGTTTATCTATTTATTTATTTTTGGCTGCGTTGGGTCTTCGTTGCTGCACGCGGGCTATCTCTAGTTGCAGCAAGCGGGGCTACTCTTCGTTGCGGTGCATGGGCTTATTGTGGTGGCTTCTCCTGTTGCAGAGCACAGGCTCTAGGCGTGCGGGCTTCAGGCTTCAGTAGTTGTGGCACGCAGGCTCAGTAGTTGTGGCTTGCGGGCTCTAGAGCGCAGGCTCAGCAGTTGTGGCACATGGGCTTAGTTGCTCCGCGGCATATGGGATCTTCCCCAACCAGGGAACAAACCTGTGTCCCCTGCATTGGCAGGCGGATTCTTAACCACTACGCCACCAGGGAAGTCCCAGAGTATTATTATTGACATGACTAATATTACTTTGAAAACATTTATGGTAAGTAGAGTATGCAGTTAATAGCTCTTTGAGGCAAATCCCAGGTTTGATTTCACTCTGCTTTCAATAATATGATGCAAACTTGCTTAAAATTAAAACAAGGAAGATGTTACCTCAATAAATTGTTTTTTCATTGGGTTTTTTTCCCAACTCTGTGGTCTCATTTAAATATGACGTATATTTTTCTATGCCCATGCTGTGTTATAAGAAGTCATACAGAGTATATGGGGCTTCATTAACATCGCATATTTCTGATTAATTATTAAAATTTCAATATAGTCTTGAATTTCTACTGATATTCAAAAATAATTCAAACTGCAGATCTCTGATTATTGATATTGGTGTAATTCTCTCGATAGTTACACTGAGCTTTGCACTACAGAAGTAAATAACTAAACATAACCGGTATAATGATATACCTCAAATGGAGCTCCTTTTGAATCATAGCTTAAATATTTCAGTAGAAGGATGGCACTGAGGAAAGAATTTACAGCCAAATTTAATACCCCATGGGACAGAGATAAAAATTCACAGGGCAATTGAGAGTGACCCTTTATAGATTTGTGGAAAATGGGGACAATTACTAGAGGTTTAATGCTTAGAAATATCTTACCATTATATCCTAGCAGGAGCCACCAAATAAACCTGTCTGAAGCCTTGAAAGTAATACAGGTTATAAATTAAACATTCAGGAGGATAGAGAATTGACCATTAGCTGATAATTCATGACAGTTTCCCCATTCGAGAGAGGAAAGGTATGTTACTCCTTTGGGGACCTATTCTTAGGCTTCACCCAGAATAGAATACCAGTTTATCACACACAGAAATAAAGATTGGCCCTTGTGGCTTCAGTCCGTACATAGCTCTGATGTCAGTGAGGAATTGCCTCCTGCTTTTTAGTAATAATAACATGTAACAAATTATCTAACTACATTGGATAGGATGGTTGTGCCAGTTACTGAGTCATCAGCTCTCAGCTCTGAACTACCCTCTCTCTGAGCTTTGTGACATGGGGGCTGGTGTCTCTGCAAACCACATTTCAGCCCTGCCTACTGGCTCCCTGTGGGTCCTGCCTATAGAGCGGGGCTGGAGGGATGCTGCCAGGCTGGGGAAGAGGGTTCTCCTTCCTGTGGGCTTCCTGTCTAGTCCTGTTGCTCTGAGCCCCACCCCAGGAAAAACAGCTGATTATGAGGGCAGAAGATGAACCAGTTTGCAGCTCTTCTAATCCATGAAGGACTAGACTCAATGTACCGCCTCAAGATGCACCAGCATCCTTTGCTGTGCAAAAGCTTTTAAGTTTCATTAGGTCCCATTTGTTTATTTTACTTTCTATTTTCATTACTCTAGGAGGTGGGTCAAAAAAGACCTTACTGTGGTTTATGTCAAAGAGTGTTTTTTCCTGTGTTTTCCTCTAAGAGTTTTATAGTGTCTGGTCTTAAATTTAGGTCTTTAATCCACTTGGAGTTTATTTTTGTGTATGGTGTTAGGGAGTGTTCTAATTTCATTCTTTTACATGTAGCTGCTAATGAATGTATATATATATATATGGAATCTAAAAAAAATGGTACTGATGAACCTAGTGGCAGGGCAGAAATAAAGACGCAGACATAGAGAATGGACTTGAGGACATGGGGTGGGGGAAGGGTAGGCTGGCACGAAGTGAGAGTAGCACTGATGTATATACACTACCAAATGTAAAATAGATAGCTAGTGGGAAGGAGCAGCATTGCACAGGGGGATCAGCTCAGTGCTTTGCGATGACCTAGAGGGGTGGGATAGGGAGGGTGGGAGGGAGGCTCAAGAGGGAGGGGATACGGGGATACATGTATGCCTATGGCTGATTCACTTTGTTGTACAACAGAAACTAACACAGCATTGTGAAGCAATTATACTCAAATAAAGATGTATATATATAAAAAAAACGATACCCCAGCATTGCCCAGAAGTCTTGGTTCCAGTGCCAAAGAGCAACGCCTCTCAGGGGTCTGGGATTCAACTCTAAGGGACCTTTCCTCCAAGCTTCTCTTTAGTTCCTCAAAGAGGAGGGACCATCTTCTTCCTACACTTGTTACCACGGTGGAGGGTAAGTGTTCTCTTTTTTACCTTTTTAGTGCTTCAAACATGTCTTTATACTAAATTCTCTATGTTAAAATAACACGTTATTTCTGTCTCTTGACTGATACAATTGTATTTGGAGGAAAGGGGTGAAAACAATTCAACTAGAAAAATCAGTCATCTAATAGGGCTGGTATTCAATACTTTACAGAGGTCCACATTTACTTGGAAGGTCAAATGGCTACATTTTATAATATTTTATTAAGAGGGAGTAATGTGAAAGTACTCTAAAAATTGACCAGATCCGATGGTTTTTCTCAGTTGTTGTAATATCATTTTGCTGTATCTTTATTGAATATTTAATTCTGCTACAGAAGGCAAGAAAGAAGATGGTGTATTAGTCAAGGTTCTTCAGAGAAGCAGAGCCAATAGGAGTTATGTGTGTGTGTGTGTGTGTGTGTGTGTATAAAATAGAAATTTGGATCACATAGTTATTGAGGCCAAGAAGGCCCAGGAACAGCCATCTGCAAGCAGACAACCAGGAAATTGGTGATACAGTTCAGCTGGAGACCAATAGTCTGAGGATCGGAGGTGTAAGTCCCTGCCTGAGTCTGAAGGCCGGAAAGCCAGGAGCACTGATGTTGCTGCTTGAGGGCAGGAGAAGATGGAGGTCCCAGGTAAGCAGAGAGAGCAAATTTGCCCTTCCTCTGCCTTCTTGTTTTATTTGGGCCCTCAACGGATTGGATGATGCCTGCCCCGTTGGTAAAGGTGGATCTGTTTTACTCAGTCTACTGATTCAAATGCTAATCTTTTCAGAGACACCCTTGCAAACACATCCAGAACTAATGTTTTGCTGGCTATGTGGGCGTCCTGTAGCCATGTCAAGTTGACACATAAAATTAGCCATCATAATAGGATGGATGAAACTCATGGGTGTTAAGCACAGCTAATAAATAAGCTAGTAGCTTATGTGTTATAGGTAGAACTCATATGATGTGTTAAAGATGGAAAATGAGTCAACAAGTAGCTTGAGAAACATGAGCAGAATTCATATGTTAAATATAGATAGTTTATAACATTCTAGAGGTATATGATGAATAGAATGAAACCAGAAAACTTGTTTGTTTTATAGAAAGAAAAATATGAGAACGATCAAGTCATAAGGTAGGACCATGTCCTTTCCAGATCGAGAGCTAGTCATCCCTAAGGTGGCTACTCATTTGGACCCATCCTGCTGGCCCCATTTGTGTTCCAGTAGTCAGTATCTTGGTGGTTCAGCAGGCCAATGGGCAAGCTATAGCGGAGGCCAGGTGTCCATGGCTCTATGTTCTAATGGCGGAAGTGCATGTTACTGATCGCAGGCACTTACTGCTTAACTTCAACTCTGGTGCTTATAACTATGAGGGAGAGAGAGAGAGAGAGACAGTTTTGATTATAGCAATTCTAGCGGGTGTGAAGTGGTTTTGATTTGCATTTCCCTAATGACTAATGATACTGAGCATCTTTTCATGTGCTTATTGACCATTAATCTTCTTCAGAGAAATGTCTATGCAAATCCTTTGTCCATTGTATTAGTTAGGGTTCTCCAGAGAAACAGAACCAATAGGGTGCGTTTATGTAATATATAGATATAAAGACAGAGAGGGTGTGTGTGTGTGTGTGTGTGTGTGTGTGTGTATACATGGAGAAAGAGAGAGAGAGAGACTTTAGGGAATTGGCTCACAACGCTGTGGAGGCAGACAAGTCCAAATTCTGCAGCGTTGACTGGTAGGCTGGAGACCCAGGGAAGAGTTGATATTTCAGCTTGTGTCTAAGGTAGTCTGTAGGCAGATTTCCTTCTTCCTTGAGGGACCTCATTGTTTTTCTCTTAAGGTCTTCAACTGATTGGATGGGGCCCACCCATACTATGAAGCTTAATCTACTTTACTCAAGGTCTACCAATTTAAATGTTAATTTCATCTAAAAAATTCCTTCACAGATACATCTAGACTCATGTATGACCAAATATCTGGGTACTGTGGCCTAGCCAAATTGGCACAAAAAAGTAACCACCACACCCATTTTAAAATATTTTAAGATCAATTGTTCTTACTGAGATATAATTCACGTGCCATAAAATCACTTTTTAAAAATAGTACAATTCACTTATTTTTACTCTATATACAAGGTCCTGTAACCATTACCACGATGTAATTGCAGAACATTATCACCCCCAAAAGAAACTCCACACTCATTAGCAGCAACTCCCCATTCTCTCACCAACCCATCCCCCCCAAATTCTCCTACACCCTGGCAACCAATACTCTACTTTCTGTCTCTATAGACTTGAACATTCTGAACCCTTCATATCAATGAAATCATAAATATGTGGTGTTTTGTACCTGGTTTCTTTCACTTAGCAAAAAGTTTTCAAGATACAACTATGCTGTAGCATATATTAGTATTCTTTCTTTCCTCTCTTTTTTTTAACAGCTAAATAATATTCCATTGAATGGATATATCATACTTTATTTATTCATTCACTCATCAGTTGATGGATGTTTGCACTGTATCTTTTTTTTTGGATGTTAAGAATACTGCTGCTATACATATTTGTGTACTGATTTCTACATGAACAGGTTTTCATTTCTCTTGGGTGTACACCTAAGAGTGGAGTTTCTAAGTCATATGGTAATTCTATATGTAGCATTTTGAGGGACCACTAAACTGTCTTCCACTGTGGCAGCACCATTTTACATTCCCACAAGCAATGTATGAGATTTCCAATCTCTCCACACACTTATCAATCAGTACTTGTTATTTTCCTTTTTTGTTGTTGTTGTTGTATAGCCATCATAATGGGTATGAAGTGTAAATGTAAACACATTGTAATTTTTTTTAACATCTTTATTGGAGTATAATTGATTTACAATGGTGTGTTAGCTTCTGCTGTATAGCAAAGTGAATCAGCTATACATATACATATATCCCCATATCCCCTCCCTCTTGCGTCTCCCTCCCACCCTCCCTATCCCACCCCTCTAAGTGGTCACAAAGCACAGAGCTGATCTCCCTGTGCTATGCGGCTGCTTCCCATTAGCTATCTATTTTACATTTGGGAGTGTATATATGTCCTTGCCACTCTCTCACTTCGTCCCAGCTTACCCTTCTCCATCCCCGTGTCCTCAAGTCCATTCTCTATGTCTGCATCTTTATTCCTGTCCTGCCGTTACGTTCTTCAGAACCATTTTTTTAGATTCTATATATATGTGTTAGCATACAATATTTGTTTTTCTCTTTCTGACTTACTTCACTCTGTGTGATAGACTCTAGGTCCATCCACCTCACTACAAATAACTCAATTACGTTTCTTTTTATGGCTGAGTAATATTCCATTATATATATGTACCACATCTTCTTCATCCATTCATCTGTCAATGGACACTTAGGTTGCTTCCATGTCCTGGCTATTGTAAATAGTGCTGCAATGAACATTGGGGTACGTGACTCTTGAATTCTGGTTTTCTCAGGGTATATGCCCAGTAGTGGGATTGCTGGGTCGTATGGTAGTTCTATTTGTAGTTTTTTAAGGAACCTCCATACTTTTCTCCAGAGTGGCTGTACCAATTCACATTCCCACCAACAGTGCAAGAGGGTTCCGTTTTCTCCACACCCTCTCCAGCATTTATTGTTTCTAGATTTTTTGATGATGGCTATTCTGACTGGTGTGAGGTGATACCTCATTGTTGTTTTGATTTGCATTTCTCTAATGATTAGTGATGTTGAGCATCCTTTCATGTGTTTGTTAGCCATCTGTATATCTTCTTTGGAGAAATGTCTATTTAGGTCTTCTGCCCATTTTTGGATTGGGTTGTTTGTTTTTTGGATATTGAGCTGCATCAGCTGCTTGTAAATTTTGGAGATTAATCCTCTGTCAGTTGCTTCATTTGCAAATATTTTCTCCCATTCTCAGGGCTGTATTTTCGTCTTGTTTATGGTTTCCTTTGCTGTGCAAAAGCTTTTAAGTTTCATTAGGTCCCATTGTTTATTTTTGTTTTTATTTCCATTACTCTAGGAGGTGGGTCAAAAAGGATCTTGCTGTGATTTATGTCATAGAGGGTTCTGCCTAAGTTTTCCTCTAAGAGTTTGATAGTGTCTGGCCTTACATTTAGGTCTTTAATCCATTTTGAGTTTATTTTTATGTATGGTGTTAGGGAGTGTTCTAATTTCATTCTTTTACATGTAGCTGTCCAGTTTTCCCAGCACCACTTAATGAAGAGGCTGTCTTTTCTCCGTTGTATATTTTTGCCTCCTTTATCAAAGATAAGGTGACCATATGTGTGTGGATTTATCTCTGGGTTTTCTAGCCTGTTCCATTGATCTATATTTCTGTTTTTGTGCCAGTACCATACTGTCTTGATTACTGTAGCTTTGTAGTATAGTCTGAAGTCAAGGAGCCTGATTCCTCCAGCTTCTTTTTTTGTTTATCAAGATTGCTTTGGCTATTCGGGGTCTTTTGTGTCTCCATACAAATTGCAAAATTTTTTGTTCTAGTTCTGTGAAAAAGCCCATTGGTAGTTTGATAGGGATTGCATTGAATCTGTAGATTGCTTTGGGTAGTAGAGCCATTTTCACAATGTTGATTCTTCCAATCCATGAACATGGTATATGTCTCCATCTGTTTGTGTCATCTTTGATTTCTTTCATCAGTGTCTTATAGTTTTCTGCATATGGGTCTTTTGCCTCCTTAGGTAGGTTTATTCCTAGGTATTTTATTCTTTTTGTTGCAATGGTAAATGAGAGTGTTTCCTTAATTTCTCTTTCAGATTTTTCATCATTAGTGTATAGGAATGCAAGAGATTTCTGTGCATTAATTTTGTATCCTGCTACTTTACAAACCTCATTGATTAGCTCTAGTAGTTTTCTGGTAGCATCTTTAGGACTCTCTATGTATAGTATCATGTCATCTGCAAACAGTGACAGGTTTACTTCTTTTCCAATTTGTGTTCCTGTTATTTCTTTTTCTTCTCTGATTGCTGTGGCTAAAACTTCCAAAACTATGTTGAATAACAGTGGTGAGAGTGGACAACCTTGTCTTGTTCCTGATCTTAGAGGAAATGCTTTCAGTTTTTCACCATTGAGAACGATGTTGGTTGTGGGTTTGTCATATATGGCCTTAATTATGTTGAGGTAAGTTCCCTCTATGCCTACTTTCTGGAGGGTTTTTTATCATAAATGGAGCACATTGTAATTTGATTTGCAGTTCCTTAAATGCTAATGATATTGGGTATCTTTTCATGTGTTGATTAGTCATCTTTTTGAAAACATGTGCAAATCTATTCAAATCCATTGTCATTTTTCAATTGGTTTATTAGTCTTTCTATTGTTGAGTTGTAAGAGTTCTTTATGTACTTTGGTACTAGACATTTATTTAATTTTCAAATATTTCCTCCCATTCTGTAGATTGTCTTTTTGTTTCTTGATAGTATCCTTTGACACACAGAAATCTTAAATTTTGAAGTCTGGATTATTTTTCCTTGGTTGCTTTCACTTTTGGTGTCATAGCTAAGAAACCATTGCCTAATTCAAGGTCATAAAGATTCAGACCTATTATCATCTAAGAATTTTATGGTTTTAGTTCATACATTTAGTTTATTAAGTAATAAATTTGTACATAGAAATCCTAAAGTAAAAGTAAAATGTAATTTTTCTCTTTTTCTACCTTTTTGCAATTTCAAACATGTCTTTAATGACAATGATTATAGTGAAAACTCCAAATATATAATTTAAAAAATCCAGTGATATAGAATTATTTGGGTAGTGGAAATACCTAGACTAAACTATAAAAAGGACTATACATCCTTTTTGAGAGTTTTATTGCATGTTTGTTTTTACAATGCTCAAAAGAAAGTTGTTGTATTTGATGTCAAATTGACACTAGTTAATTATATATATTTTTTCTGCAATTTGTAATGCTAAGTAGCTCCTGTAGCCTTCATTTATATACTGTTTAGGTGTAAATCATTTCTGTTTTCTACTTATCAGGTTTTTTTTGCAAAATAGGTTTTCAGTTTCTTTTTTATTCTTCATTGAATCTTATTCATGCTATATATTACCATAGAGAATCCTTACATAGCTCAATAGTTAGTATATGTTGTTTAAAAAAAGGTTATGAGCAGCAAATTGTGCATTTGACATCACAGGAAATGATTTTTATTTTCCATGGGGTAAATAATTCAAATTCTGACTGCAGCATACAGGCCATTATCATGACAGTCCTCAGACCTCCTGACTGGTCATTTCATGCATACAAGAAAAAACAAACCAGCATCTCTTATATTTGCTGTCCACATTGCCTGAAGCAGATTTAGAGTCGTGCACAGGAAAATGATTTATTACTTGAATCTTCCCCATTCGTAAAACTTGTCTCTCACCAGCACTGAGTGAATCCTCTGAGCTGATGCTGTGCAGAGGCTGGAGCACATGTAAGCACTGTCTGAGCTGCTCTTTATCCTGTGAATGCCATTGCTCCCTAGCTAATCGCAACAGGTTCTTTGCTGCTGACTTCATGCTGGAAAGACTGTGCCCCGTAATTTAATTAGTTGATCATTCTAATCTGCTAATTTAACTTCTTTTGAGTATTGTGTCCCTTGCAGAGACATTTTTGAGCCTTAATGGACAAGTGTACAGTTTCCAGGCAGTACGCCTTCATTTACTGAACCAGTCTGACACCTTCCTTAGTTGATTTAACCCTTCTGTTCTTTGGTGTTATGAGGTGTTCAGCCAGACCTACTGATGTGCGCTCCTTATGACCGGTTGTCTACAAAGCACCTGCTTTCCTGAGAAAGGATCTTATTACTAAAACATAGTTCTTGCCAAGAAGAGGACTTACGTTTCTTTGGCTGGCTCGATGCTTGATCAGACTGCTTGTTTGGTCTTTGTTGTGTTCAGCCCAAATTTCTTCCTTCTCCTTTTGTTCTGGGAAGGTGCTGCTACGAATCACTTTCCATCCTCCCTCCTGGAAGCTGGATCGTGCTGTGCCCGGCCCGGCAGCGAGATTGTGCCGCGATATGAGTACAATGGTTCTAGTTCCTGCCACCTTCTCAGGGGAGTCATTTGGGTCAAAGGACGGCCAAAGAGTTACATTCTGCACCTCCCCCTCCCCCATGGCTGTCAGCAAATACTGTCCGTCCCTCTGTTCCTCTTTCTGGTCACCCTCCTCCCTCCCTCATTAAAGGACTCCCATTGGAATCAGTAGGGGCAGGGCCAGCAAAGTCAGGGTTTGTGCTACCATCTGTCCCTTTGTTCCAGGACAGCTGGTTCCAGCAGAGCTGGCTTAAAAACGGAAATACTCCCACAGGGGAAATCACCTGAAACTCAAAAGCACCTGAGCAAAAAGAAGCAGAATCTCCTATAACGAACTCTGTGACCTTGGGCTTGAAGCCTCATTTCTCCACATTTCAGTTTCCACACCTGAAAAGGGTGAGAGTGAACTGGATCTCTTTCTTTATTTCCTGCAAGTTGATCAACGCTTTGGGAATCTGATGAAAGCCACGGACTTTCTCTTTAAACAGTGCACGTGTACAAATAAGAAAAATGATAAAAAGTTAGGGATTGACTGACACCCTGGAGGACCAAGGCCACTAGGTTAAAATAAAAAATAAAGAAGCAAACAAACAAAACCAGAGACACAATCTCTAAGTTTGTGTTTTGACATCTCACACTCTGCGGTTCCAGCCTCCTCCTTCCACGTTCTTGACCTGCCTGGAATGTCCTCAGCACTGACGTGTCCCTCATGCCTCATTTCTGTGTTATGTTGTCACATGTTCATTTTCCCATGAGTTAACTGTAAAGGGACGCCTTTTGGCAAAATTATGAAACTGTGATGAAACACTACAGGACCCTATCATTGGCCGTTTCTTTTCACTTTTGAACTTTCTCTCTCTCTTTTTTAAAAATTATTTTTTAAGTTGTGGTAAAATATACATTAGATAAAGTTTACCATCTTCACCATTTTTAACTGTACTGCTCATTGGCAGAAAGAGATTTGCATTGTTGTGCAACCGTCATCATTATCCATTTCCAGAACTTTCTTTATCATCTGAAATTGAACTCTGTACTCAGTAAACAATAACTCCTCATTCCTCCAGCTCCTGGCAACCACCATTCTACTTTCTTTTTAAATTTGACTACTCTAGGTATTTCATATAACTGGAATCATATAGTATTTGTCCTGTGTCTGGCTTATTTTACTTATCATAATGTCCCCAAGGTTCATCCATGCTGTAACATGTATCAGAATTCCATTCCGTTGTAAGGTTAAATAATATATCATTGTATATTTGAGCCACATTTTGTTTATCTATTCATCTGTTGAGGGACACTTGGGTTGCTTCTGCATGTTGGCTACTGTGAATAATGCTGCTATGATCAGGTGTGTACGAATGTCTGTTTGAGTACTTGCTTTCACTTATTTGGAGGTATGTACCCAGGAGTAGAATGATAATTCAATTTTTAATCTTTGGAGGAACTGCCATCCTATTTTCTGTAGCAGCGCTCACATTATACATTCCCACCAACAGTGCACAAGCATTCCAATTTCTCCATCTCTTCGCCAACACTTGTTATCACTTGTTGTTTTTTGTTTCTGGTTTCTTTAGAGTAGCCATCCTAGCGGATGTAAGGTGGTATCTCATTGTGGTTTTGATTTGAGTTTCCCTAGTGATTAGTGATGTCGAGCTTCTTTTCATGTGTTTATTTGCCATATGTATTTCTTTGGAGAAATGTCTATTCATTTCTCTCTTTTTAACTCATACATTTATATTTTTTTCTGTGCTTTATTCCCCTTTCTTTCTCTGTCTTAGATTTTTGCTCAGTTGGTGGTGCTAAATACACACATAATTTAATTGTGTGGTAGTTTTGAGTGTAAAAACAAGAGGATCAATTGCTTCGTTTTCTCTTATTTATTACTATTACTGTTATTGCATTTATGTTCCTAAAATTGAAATGAATCTAAAAACTAAGCATCAAAAGAAACTTGCCTATTCTCAATTATAACATAATTCTCAGTGCCTACCCACCTACTAATGTAGACACACTTTGAAGATTCTATGCATCTATCAGATTAGCTTAATTATTTCCACTGGTACCGTTTCACAGGGTTAAATTTTTCTTTATAAATTTTATTTATTTATTTATTTATTTTCAATTTTTGGCTGGGTTGGGTCTTCATTGCTGTGTGTGGGCTTTCTCTAGTTGCAGTGAGAGGGGGCTACTCTTCGTTGTAGTACATGGGCTTCCCGTGGCAGTGGCTTCTCTTGTTGCGGAGCACAGGCTCTGGCACGTGGGCTTCAGTAATTGCAGCATGCAGGCTCAGTACTTGTGGCGCACGGGCTTAGTTGCTCTGTGGCATGTGGGATCTTCCCGGACCAGGGCTCAAACCCATGTCCCCTGCAGTGGCAGGAGGATTCTTAACCACTGCGCCACCAGGGAAGCCCCACAGGGTTAAATTTTAATTAATACTTGGATCACTAATTATTAACTAAATGTCTTCAAAAAAATTACACCATGATGTAACACTGAAACTAAAAGACAAAGATTTTACAGAATATTGTTACATGCCAGGCAATGTAATGAAAACAGGAAAACTGGCTAAATCTGCCAAGTGTTAATAGAAATCCCTTGGAAAATTATAAAATACTCAGAGATAAATGATACTTAAAGCATTACATGCTAAAAATTTGGGGACAAATCTAGAGCAGAATAACATAAGTTTATGTCTTTGGATACATTGATCAGAAAGCAAATGAGAATCAAAATCTTCCCTGTCCTTTGAGATAAAACATGTACTAGAACAGTCACTTGGCCTCTGAATTGGAAGGCACACGTACAGGCCCTACACATCTGTATTGCCTCCTGATATCTGGACTGTTGTGAGAAGAAATAAAATTCTCTCTTTCTTAAGCCACAGATAGTTTGGGCTCTGTTAGGGCAGCTGAGCCAATATCCCAACCAACAGATCTACTTCACATCTCTTACAAGATAAACTCCACCCCTGTGAACTGGAAGCCTAATGGACATGGTTAAGCCATGACACTAACCAAGGAAGGTAAGGAAAATGTCTTTGAAACTTGGGGTGGAGGAGGTGTTTTAAATAAGACCCCAAAAAGTACCATCCACAGGGACTCACAATGAGAGAGGTTTGAGTACATAAAAATTAAGTAAGGATTTTTGTTGAATGAAGGACAACATAGAAAATGCTAAATGAGTGACAGAAGATCAAAAGTTATTTTCAATGTGCAAAACGAGTACATAGATCAGTATCTAGACTATATAAGGAACTCTACTCAGTTGACAAGAAAAAGATAGGGAACGGTACTCATTTTCTGTTTGCTGCTATAACGGATGACCACACACTTGGTGGCTTGAAACAACACAAATTTACATCTTACAGTTTTGTAGGTTGCAAGACTGACATGGGTCTCACTGGGCTAAAATTAAAGTGTCTGCAGGGTTCTGTATACTCTGCAGACTCTAGAGGAGAATCTCTCTCTTTGCCTTTTCTTTCCAGCTTCTAGAGCTGCCAGCATTCCTGGGCTCATGGCCCCTTCCTCCATCCTCAAAGCCAGCACAACAGCATGTGAATCTTTCTCACACTGCCTCACGCTGACCTCCTTTTCTATCTTCCTTTTCCACTTTTTCTTTTTTTAAAATCACTGAACTGTGCACTTTATTTTTTATTTCTTTAAATAAATTTATTTATTTTATTTATTTATTTTTGGCTGCGTTGGGTCTTCGTTGCTGCATGCGGGCTTTCTCTAGTTGCGGTGAGCAGGGGCTACTCTTCATTGTGGTGCACAGGCTTCTCCTTGCAGTGGCTTCTTTTGTTGCGGAGCATGGGCTCTAGGTGTGCAGGCTTCAGTAGTTGTGACACGGGTTCTAGAGTGCAGGCTCAGTAGTTGCGGTGCGTGGGCTTAGTTGCTCTCAGCATGTGGGATCTTCCCGGACCAGGGCTTGAACCTGTGTCCTCTGCATTGGCAGGCAGATTCTTAACCACTGCGCCACCAGAGAAGCCCTCCTTTCCCACCTTTAAAGCCCCTTGTAACTACACAGAGCCCACTCAGATGATCTAGGATAATCTCCTTATTCTAAAAGTCACCTGATTAGGAATCTTAATTCTCCTTTGCCATGTAAAATAATGTATTCATAGGTTCCAGGGATTAGTATGTAGATGTCTTTGGGGGGAACATTATTCTGACTACCAGGCACACACCAGAACAAAAAACAGGCGATATGAACTTCTAGAAGGGGGAACACTGATGATGAACAAATTTAGGTCAGAAACTACCAGCACAATGATCTGAAGCATTATCTGGAAGTTCATTCATTTATTCAATCAGAATATTTATTAAGCAGATAATGTGGGCTAGATTCCTACAGAAATGCAAAGATGGAGAAGTTTTTGAGCAGTCAACCACAGGCCCCTTTGAGACCCTGCCCTGAGCCATACGAGGTGTCCTAAAATACTATAGGTAAAAAATCTATTTTAGGATGTGCATCCTCAGAAAATCTACAAACAACAAATGCTGGAGAGGGTGTGGAGAAAAGGGAACCCTCTTGCACTGCGGGTGGGAATGTAAAGTGATACCCACTATGGAGAACAGTATGGAGGTTCCTTAAAAAACTAAAAATAGAATGACCATATGACCCAGCAATCCCACTGCGGGGCATATACCTTGAGAAAACTAATTCAAAATGCACCCCAATGTTCACTGCAGCACTATTTACAATAGCCAGGTCATGGAAGCAACCTAAACGCCCATGGACAGACAAATGGATAAAGAAGATGTGGCACATATATACAATGGAATATTACTCAGCCATAAAAAGGAGCGAAATTGGGTCATTTGTAGAGATGTGGATGGACCTAGAGTCTGTCATACAAAGTGAAGTAAGTCAGAAAGAGAAAACAAATATCGTATATTAACGCATATATGTGGAATCTAGAAAAACTGGAAAAAAAAAAAAAGAAAAATGGTACAGATGAACTGGTTTGCAAAGCAGAAATAGAGACACAGATGTAGAGAACAAACGTATGGACACCAAGCAGGGAAAGCAGGGAGGGGTGGTGGTGGTGGTGGTGTGATGAATTGGGAGATTGGGATTGACATATATACACTGATGTGTATAAAATTGATGACTAATAAGGACCTGCTGTATAAAAAAATAAAATTCAAAAAAAAAGTCTATTGATTGTGGACACCTGCCTTATGAGACATGTCCTTCAGAATTCCAAGACTCTTGTCTTCATTTGGAAGTCAAAATGACACAGTGTTTAATCTACCTGATTGCTGTACAAGGTTACCTTCCCCAATTAAAAGACCAAAAACATTAAAAAAAAATCACCAGGGTTAGCTCTGGATTACCTTTTCGTCTTAACTGACATCCCACTTTCCCGTAGAGATACCTAACTTTAAAACGGAGCCAGCCCTGGAAAATATCCACGGTATCAACACGCATTCTGTAGCAGTGACTGGAATCAGTATTTTATTTGCAGGTCCAAGATACGTTCAGCACAGCTGTATCACTGGCAAGGCAGGCCTGAAAGTCAGGGTCATTTTCTGATTGTCAATTAACTAGATTACTTTCGGCTGGAGCACAAACGGAGGTCATTATTATTAAAGTTGAGTTGAGGGAGGTTACCCACATGGGAATCACCTGAAGATTACAGGAAAATGTATCGTTGTACTGGATCTCAAAGGAGCTGGGTTTTATTACATTTTCCTGGAAGTAACACTTGCCCAGCATCATATATCTGACTGCAATAATGAGGTTATGTGACTTTACACATTGAAAAAAATATCTAAACATAATCACAATATTACTTTGAGCTTTCCCTGCACTCTTCATCCAAGGACTTTAGCTCATTAAATCTCACAGTTTGGAAATGAAAGTGTATACTTACCTCATTTTACCAAAGAGAATGTTCTGGGGAAGTTAAATGATAGGCAGTTACCCCAACTGAAAGGAAGTAGGGAAACGGGGCAGGTATGTCTTGCATTTACTGAATAATGTAGGTGATAAATGTAATATATCTCAAAGGTTCACGGGAGGACCACCCATCTCTAATCTATCACTTTCGAAGGGCTGCATCTAAATGTCACCAGATACAGGGGAAAAACACTCTCACAAATTCACAGGAAAGGACATTCTGTGATTTTCCTCAGCAATCTATTTTTGGTGTCTTTACAAAATAAGTCCTTTATAAAATAAATTCTTGTTCTCAAGTTAATGTCTTCTTATTGCTTTTCTTTTTATAACACTTTCTTGAGATATAATTCATCGCCATATCATTCACCCATTTAAAGAGTACATTTCCATGGCTTTTAATATATTCACAGATGTGTGCGACCATCACAAGCAATTTTAGAATATTTTTATCATTTCATAAAAGAAACCCTCACCCCTTAGCTGTTACCACTCTATGCCCCAACGTTCCCCAAGTCTAAGGAAGCATGAAATCACTTTCTGTCTCTATAGACTTGCCTATTCTGGACGTTTCATATAAATGAGATCATATAATATGTGGTCTTTTGTGTCTGACTTCTTTCACTTGGCATCTTGTTTCCAAGGTTCATCCATGTTATGACATGGCTCAGTCCTTCATTGCTGTTTTTAGCTATATAATGTTTTATTGTTATAGATATGATTTATCCATTCCATACACTCATTGTTTCTCTTTTCATGAATTGATGGACGTTTGGGTTGTTTCTACCTTTTGGCTCTTATGAATTAATGCTGCTGCCAACATTCATGTGCGAGCTTGAGTGAGTACATATGTTTCCATTTGAGGGGGTATAATACCTAAAAACAGAACGGCTGGTCATAGAGTAACTCTATATTTAACCTTTTGAGAGACTGTTGACTATTTTTCAGAGTTGCTGCAACATTTTACATTCCACCAGTAGTGTACTGTATAAGGGTTCTGATTTCTCCACACCCTCGCGGAAACTTGTTTTTCTCTGACCTTTTATAAAAGTTTCAATTAGTTTTTTTATTGAGGGAAAATTCACATACCGTTAACATTTTAAAGTGTACAATTCAGTAGCATTTAGTACATTCACAAGGTTGTGCGACCATCATTTTTATCTAGGTCCAAAACATCTTCATTACCCCCAAGAGAAGACTTTGTAGCCATTTATCAGTTACTCCCTATTCCCCCCTCCCGTCTTCAAGCCAGGAAGAGAGGTCTCACCAGAAACCAAATTTTCAGGCACCTTGATCTTGGACTTCTTGCCTCCAGAACTGTGTGAAAATAAATTTCTGTTGTTTAGGCCCCTCGGCCTGTAGCATTTTGTTATGTCAGCTCGAGCAGACTAACACACAGATAAATGGAATCATAAAATATGTGGACTTTTGTTACTGGCTTCTCTTACTTAATAGAATGTTTTCAAAGTTCATCCATATTGTAGCATGTATCACTACTTCATGCCTTCTTATGGCTGAATATTATTCAATTGTGTGGATAAACTATATTTTGTTTATCCGTTCCTCCATTTATGGACATGTGAGTTCTCTTCACCTTTGGCTATTGTAAATAGTGCTGCTATGAACACATGTGCAAGTATTTGCTTGAATACCTGTTTTCAATACTTTGGGGTATAAATCTAGGAGTAGAATTGCTGGGTCATATGTTGATTCTGTGCTTACCTTTTTCAAAAACTGCCAGGGTGTTTTCCACAGTGGCTGTACCATTCTGCACTTCCACCAGCAGTGTATGTGGTTTCCAGTTTCTCCACATCCTTGCCAACAACGTTACTGCCCCCAATTTTGATTATAGGCATCTTAGAGGGTATGAAGTAGTACCTCATTCTGTTTTTTGATTTGCATTTCTTGGATGACTGATGATGTGTAGGATTGTTTCATTTGTTTATTGGCCATTTATACATCTTCTTTGAAGAACTATGTATTCATATCCTTTGTCCATGTTAAAATTGGGTTATTTGTCCTTTCATTGTGGAGTTGTAAAAGTTCTTTACATATTTTGATTAATAGATCCTTATTGGATATATGAGTTACAAATATTTTCTTCCACTCTCAGGTTGTCTTTTCACTTTCTTGATAGTGTGCCTAGAAGCACAAAAGTTTTAAATTTTGATGATGTCTAATTTATCTATTTTTTTTGCTTGTGTTTTTGCTGTCATGTCTAAGAAGCTATTGCCTAATTCACATTCCTGAAGATTTATGCTTATGTTCTCATCTGAGAATTTTATAGTTTTAGCTCTTGTATTTAGGACTTTGATCTATTTTGAGTTAATTTTGTTAATGGTGTGAGGTATGAATCCAAATTCGTTGTTTTGCATGTGGGTATCCTGTCCCATTTGCAGAAAAAAATTATTCTTTCCTCACTGAATTGTCTTGGAATCAGTTGACCATATATGTGAATGATTATTTCTGAACTTTCAATTCTATTCCATTAGAGTATATGTCTGTCCTTATGTCAGTACCAAACATTCTTGAATACTGTAGCTTTGTAGTAAGCTTTGAAATTGGGAAGTATAAGTCCTTCAACTTTGCTCTTTTTGAGATTATTTTGGTCAGTCTGATTTCCATGTGATTATTATTTTCATACGGATAAGGTTGTCAATTTTTACTAGAAAGGCAGTTGCGTATTTGATAGAAATTGCTATGAATCTGTAGCTCATTTCGGGAATATTGCCGTCTTAACAATAGTAAATCTTCCAATCAATGACACAGGTTGTCTTTCTATTTATTAGGTCTTCTTTAATTTCTTTCAATGATATTTTATAGTTTTCAGTATAGAAGTCTTACATTTATTGTGTTAAATGTATCTCTAAGTATTTTATTCTTTTTGATGTTATTGTAAATGGAATAATTTTTTCCTCTTCATTGTTTTAAATTGAAGTATAGTTGATTTACAATGTGCCAATCTCTGTCGCACAGCAGTGGAATAATTTTCTTAATTTAATTTTTGGATTGTTTATTGCTAGTGTATAGATATAGAATTGACTTTGTGTATTTATTTTGTATTCTCTAAACTTTCTAAGGTCTATTTTCATCTAATAGTTTCTTTGTGGATTCCTTAGGATTTTCTCTATATAAGATCATGTCAATAGCAAACCGAAATAGATGTACTCTTCCTTTCTAATCTGGATGACTTTTCTTTTCCTTGCCCAATTACCCTAAATAAAACTTCCAGTACAATATTGAACAGAAATGGTGACAGCAGACATCCTTGTCTGCTTTGCCACATGTATAATGAAGACCCGTATTTATTAAATTGTGCAAAAAAGGCATAGTTCAGATTTATGTTGCTTTGCTATTTGAAATGGAACATGAATATATCTTGGTTCCATCCTTCCATTTTAAAATGGCATAAACTATTTATTAACTTTCTATCTTGGTATTGGGAGGATAAATTAGAATTTGACAATCCCCTTAAAATTAAATATTATGTAAATTCATAGGACAAAGTTATGGGGCATGATTAGGAAAATTCATGAGAGGGGGATGAAACCTTAGGCCTCAACCATTTTTCCCTCTTAGAGATCAGAATTATTAACAAATCATGAGCTTTATTCTTTTTTTTTTTTTTTTTTTTTTTTTTTGCGGTACGCGGGCCTCTCACTGCTGCGGCCTCTCCCGTTGCGGAGCGCAGGCTCCAGACGCGCAGGCTCAGCGGCCATGGCTCACGGGCCCAGCCGCTCCGCGGCATGTGGGATCTTCCCGGACCCGGGCACGAACCCACGTCCCCTGCATCGGCAGGCAGACTCTCAACCACTGAGCCACCAGGGAAGCCCGTGAGCTTTATTCTTAAATAAGGCAGGCTGGGGTCCAGGTGACTTTCCTGGAAGGCACACAGAATGTTTGCTGCCCTGGGGGACTATGAGTTACTTGTGCACAGCTATTGGTTAGAGCCCTTTTGTTTAGGAATCCCGCTCGCATTGTCTTCATAAATAAATTAGTATCCCAATTAATATAAAAGTAGCCTGTAAAAGGATTGCCCCTTTGGGCCAATAAATTTCTTCTCTCTGAAAAATGAGGAAAAGGGGTCAGAGTACTGCTTTTTTTTCCTGGAAATTTCGCCTTGATATGGCTGTAAAAATGGTTGAGGTTGTGACCTGCGATCATTGAAGCCTCCCTCGCTGAGCAGCAAGGTTGTTTCTGGGGCCCAGGACCCCTCTTATGAAGGGAGCTCCTACCCTGTGGTTATACCTGCAGGTAACACTGGGATGTGGTCTGACATTGCATTGGATTCCTAGAAAGAGGATTATTTCTGTCCTTTTGGGCTACTATAACAAAATAGACTGGATGGTTTGTAAAAAAACAAACCAGTTCTGGAGGCTGGAGAGCCCAAGATCAAGGCACCAGCAGATTCAGTATCTGGTGAGGACCTGCTTCCTGGTTCATAGGTGGTTTCTTTTTTTCTGTGTCCTCACATGGCAGAAGGGAGGAGGGAACTCTCTGGAGCCTCTTTTACAAAACCAGAAATCCCACTCATGAGGAGTCCACTCTCAGGACCCAATCACCTTCCAAAGGTCCCAATTCCTAATATTATCACAAATGGGGATTAGATTTTAACATGAATTTTTTTTTGGTGATGGATGGGGGCAAGACATTCAGTCCATAGCAAAAAGGCATCCTTCACTTTGACAGCTGCTCAAATGTTTATTAGTTGTAACTACCTATTATGGAGGTCCTGGGATAAGTGCTTTCTCTGAGTTTTCTCCTTTGGTCCTCAAACAGTCCTATCAGTAGGTACTATTATTAATCCCAATGTCTACTTGTAGAAGTTGAGGTTATAGAGGCATCAGGTTGTTTTTCCCCCTACCCAAAATTCTTTCCCCCCATTTTCTGTTAATACCATTCTTTTCCTTAGTGGAAGTCTTCCGCCCACCTCCTTGTGACCCTAATATAGTATCTTGTTATTAGATCTAGTTAAAATATCCTGCCCTACTGTTCAGAGAGTGTGAACAAGTAACCTAGGATCAGGTAATCTCATAATAATGATTCTGATGAAGTTCTTATCATGGATTTGATATCCAGATGTTGAGGGAGAAGGTTTCCTTTTCTCCTAGAGTCATTACATGGAAAGATGGAAGCCTGGATCACAATCCTTGCTTTTCCTACATTTGTGGAGAATCTTGCCAGTAATATAAGAGAATGAAACACACTGAGAGAAGCATAGCAAAGAGATTGAGAAAAAGAATCGTGATATTTTTGAGTCTCTGAGGCCAGATCCTTTTCTATAGTGAGATAATAAAAACTCATTTTTGCTTACTTGTTCAAGTTAGAGTTTTGTCATTTGCAACCATAAGCTTATCCACAATTATGCAGCTAATGTTGCAAAGTTGGTTTTAAATCTCTGCCTGTCTGGCTCTAAAGTTTGTGCTCATGCAATACTTTGGTTATACAGCTCTGAGCCAGATATTTCAAGTGAGTCAAGCAGCAGGAATAAAGTGTATGAAAGACTCAGGTTCACAACCGGCAGACCTACTGTACATAACCCCAAGTGTTAAAATTCATGTCCAAATTGTGAGGAGAGTAAAACTGCACATCTCTTCGAGAAAACAAAAGTAAGCATTTCTTTTTCTCCTAGAATAAATCACCATAGATAGTAGTCATATGAGTTCTTAGGAGGGCAACTGAATATTTCCTGTGTAAATATTTTCATCTAATCTGAATGATCTGATATAGCAGACTGAGGCAATGAGTGATTTATGAGTATGACTGTAAGGTTGAAGAACAATTGAGAATTAAGTGGATCTCGGGAGTAATTAGTAGAATTTGACCTGTGCTCTGGGTCCACATGTGGTTCTCCATAATGTTGCATGGCTTGTGCTGATAAGCAGACCTCAACACATAAGATCTTCATCCTTCACCGCTTTCCTGATCCACATATGTACTGCCAGTTGAATGACTGCCATTTACCATCATGTAAAATTCGACGTGTATTTATTTTGTTTGCACTCAAATAAATATAACAAAAACTGTTGAGAGTACGCATAGAAAATTACAAAGATACATACACATACAGTTCTCCATACGTCTATGCAGATACCTATTGTCCATTTTTTTCAAGTATTTGGGCATCACTTAAAATATTTGACCTTGAAGTTCAAAATTACAAAAGCCCCAGCTGTTGACTGGGATATAAAAAAGTAGACATTAATAACTAAAGTATATGCAACAAAGACAGCAACCACCCTTCTAAATAGATCTTGGGTGAAATAGGAAATATCAAAACAGCAGTTTCAGGATGGTTGAGAATAATAACAGAATATTATAAATCTGAATTCATGATATATGATTGATGATTTTCTTAGGTACAGATTCATGGACTTAAAATTCACTATAACTAAATAAGAAAGAATAAAAGTAAAGCAACAAAAGCTTAACCTCAAGAAGTTAGAAAAGGAATGGCAAAACAAACCTAAGGAAGGAAGGAGAAAGTAACTGATATTAAATAAAAGTACAGCAAATACATTGGAATATATATATATATTTTTGGCATGCGGGATCTTGGTTCCCTGACCAGGGATCGAACCCTTGCCCTTGCAGTGGAAGCACAGAGTCCTAACCACTGGGCCACCAGGGAAGTCCCTATGTATGTTTTTTTAACAGTAGAATTAATAAATTGAAGGTTGATATTTTGAGGAAAAATTGGCAAATCAATACTTAGTCTAATAGGAAAATGATGGATAACTGTTTTGCTTTGAATGTAATAAGCAGGACTTAATGATTTTTGTTTAATTAAAAAGCAATATATGCTCAACAATAAGTTAGAATATAAAAGCAATGTAAATTATATCATTTCATAGTTTGATCCCCCATTTTACTTACAAAATGGCTGTTTTAAATTCTTTTTCTCCCACAGGTATCATCACCCCATACCAACGACATCCTCAGTTTATTATCACCTAAGACTGTTCAACTTAGAAATATCAACTTAGAAATAACATTCAACTTAGAAATATCATTGAAAAATTATTTCTCTTATTCCTCTGAACTGTTTTGTGCCTTTTGATCTTGACATTTCAAATCTACATCTAAATCCTTCATACCTGTATAACTACAGATACTTCTCAGCTGGTATAAGTGCCTCCACAGTTTCCATTTTTTGGTCCATTTGGGACACTTATGCATCAGGAACTATTGTCCTAGGGTTGAGCAAGGCAGCCACTGTTACACTCTTGGCCAGGCAGGCTTAGGTATGGGCTGTCAGAGTCTTGGTTAAATATCCACAGTCTCGTTCTTCCCCCGTCTGAGTTCTTTCTGGTTTCTCCCATTAGCCACAGTCACCTGGATGCCTGAGGGCCAGGGAGCCTGGGTGGTGCAGCCTTTTCCTGTGTACAAGTCAGTTACCTGCAGAGGCTGGCAGAGTGGGAAGGAGCCACTGCAGGGCCACATGGAGAATAACCAGCATGCTAGCTGCCCCTTCCCCTTCTTCGCTTCCTCCCAGAGGTAATCTGGCCACACAGACTTTCTCATTTTCCCTGACTTTGACAGACTCACTATGAATTCTTGCCTTTGCATGTACTGTTTTCTTTGGCAGAAATTCCCTTACTCCATTTCTTTGCCTGGCAAACAAACTCCTACTTATCCCTCAAGCTCCAGCTCAAATATCACCACTCTTTTACCTACACACTTGTAGAGGCAGCAAAGTCCGAACAATGGGACAAAGAAACATAAGGTCGGGTCCTCAATCAGCCACTTACTAGCTGCTGTGGGCCAGGTTCTTCTCCGATTTTACATAGTCCCCCACTCCCTTTTTTTTTTTTTTTTTTGCAAAATAGGAATGGGAATTGCTGCCTTGACATCCTTTCTCCAGGGATGAAAAAATCCATGAGATAAAATGTTCTCTAAAATGCAAATCACTTTACAAATTTAGTTTTGCTGTGGTTGCTCTTACCATTGCTTAGATTTTTTTCTATTAGTTCAGACCGATCACAGTGCATAAAGGCAACTTTAGTGGCATTCAAATACGAATTCAAATTCCTACTCACTCCCTTTTCTTTCTACAGCTCCCTTTTTCTCTCCTGTTAAGTTATTCCCCCCCGCCCCCGCCGCCGCTCTCATTTTTGTTTCGGCTTGTTTACTCTGAACCCAGGTATCCAAGGTCATTGCATGATTGTGCAGGTGCATCTCACAGTTAAAGAGGTTAAGCCATTTAGTAACGGCAGGGAGGTAGGGGCGGAACGGGGTACGTCATCCTAACAAAACGCTGCACTCTAAGTTGTAAAGTTCTGGGAGCTGAGAATTCACACTGACAGGGTCATAAACGAACCCCTCTCAGAGGGAGGGTGCAGGGCCGACCTGGGCTTCTGCGCGAGCCTCTGCAGCCCGCGCCGCAGCCCGCGCTTGGACGCCGGAACCCCAGGCAGGCGGGAGCGGTGGCGGGTCCGGAATTCCGGAGGAGAGCACGAACTGGCGAAGACTACAACTCCCGACGTGCACGGCGGCCAAAACGCGTTCTATCCCTGCTTGACTCCTCATTCTTTCCAGTTCTTACGAAGGAGTCCACTGTCTAGGAACTGCATAGTAGTCACTATAGCGAGACTGTAAGCTTCTCTGTTGGCGCGGGGACCGGGACAGCTCACGGAATGTCTCTCACTCTTTGGGTCCTTCGCTCAGGCGTTGAGGAACTCGCTTTCGGACCGGCCGGGTTTCTAGGGGGACAGTAATTGTGGTCGGACGCTGTGGCGCGGCAGTTTAATTCTCCGGCGGCGGCTGGTTGAGCGGGAAGAGATGGTCCTGACGGGGCTCATCAGGAAACTGGGTAACAGTCTGAGTTGCCCCTCGCCCGGGTCGCCCACCCGTCGTGGCCGCTTGCTGAGAATGGCTGTGTCACGTTTCCGAGGCCGGGCCACCCCGCGACGGCTTCCTGTCTTGTCCGGGCTTCGGCGGGGCAGCCCCCGGGGGCCCACCTCGGACTTTGTGTAAACTCCGCAGTTCGCGTCGTGAATGCACCAGCGTCCTGCGTGTGGAAAAAACTGGTTTCTTTATTTCCTTCTTTACCCCGCTCCCACCCGCAGCGTAGATAACGAAGTTTTAGGGTAAATTCCCTGTGGGCGTCTCTTTGGAGTCGGGAAATAGCTCTGTGCTGTCTTCTTTGACAGGTCATCAGCTGGCCGAGATCAGGGCGCGCGCTCTCAAGAATATTCTCTGCAAGATTGAGCACAGTTTAATCTGCTGTGCTGATCTGGTTCAGGAGAGGCTCCTTTTTCTCCATTTGCTGGAATGGTTCAATTTCCCGTCCGTTCCAATGAAAGAAGAGGTTCTGAGTCTGTTGAACAGGTTGGTTAAGGTAGGATCATTTTGAAATAAAATAATCGAACAAGTGAGTATTTCGTAGTCATTTAAGTGTAGCATTTGTTGAAAATTTAAATTATTAATTTTTTAAGAAACAGCTGTGAACGTTGAATTTTAATTCATTTATTAAATATGTATATAATATATAATGGAGTATATATATTGGAGTATAATATATATAATATAATAATATAATGGAGTATATAATGCTCCATTCTCCTTTTCTCTTATTTGTAATGTTGAATCTCACATTGTCTCTGCTGTGTTCTGAAGTAACACAGTTTCTGAGTTCAGGTATGTTCTGATTTGGGGGATCGTCTTTGGAGGTTAATACTTGTCATTCTGTTTTCCCTGATGGTTCTGTCATTTACATGTTACAATGAGATGTCTTTGTATAAAAGAGAACACATTTAAAGATAAAGTTACAGACCATGATACTAAACAGCACAAGTATGTTAACCTGTTTTTCCCATATCTGTTTTTCAGATTTATGTTTCTCAGTCTGTCTTGAGAGTAGTTAGTTGTCAGGGTCAGATATCAAAGTGGCAGGTTTAACTTTTCCAAACTGTAAATCACTGTGCAGTTGTAGGAGATACTTATTACTTTGGCATCCTTTGAGTGACTGGAGGTAGAAGAGGATACAGTGAGTGTCAGTGAAGAGAAGTAATCAATTTAATAAATGAAAGTAGGAATGGATAGTGTGCATTTCTAGTGTTCAGTGTCTGGGCTTTTCTCTCATAAGTGTTATTAAATGTTTTACGTATGTCTCTGTAAATCTATGTCTTATGTATATCACTGCAAAAATTATGTTTTAAAAATGAACATCTGGTATACCAAAAATAATGTCATATTTTGATTGCTGTAAAATAAAGTCTGGAGATTTTGATATTTATAGTTGTTCTCAAGACACTCCTTTTCTTATTTCAGTATCCCCCAGCAGTCCAGCATTTGGTTGACCTTGGTGCAGTCGAATTCTTATCTAAACTTCGTTCTAATGTGGAGCCGAATCTACAGGCTGAAATTGATGGCATTCTGGATGGACTTTTTATTCTTCCTTCAGAAGTTCCTGAACTACATTCTGCATCTTACCAAACCAATCAAACTGGTAACTCTTTGGAATCACTCTGATGAAATCAATCAGTCAGTCAGTCTGTTAAAATATAATATATTGGTTCTAATGGTTAATTCTAAGGAAAGGAACCTTAGATTAAAAAAAGCAAACAATCCTCCTCCTCTCCCCCCCGCAACTCTTATTTTTCTTATGTTAACTTACATGAATTTGATCTTAATTCCCCTCCTGTAATGTTACAGAGAGGAGGATACTTGTGTGTTTTTGTTTTGGTCAAGGGGCATAAAAGATGAAGTGACTTTCTTTTTGTGAGACTAGTTTGACAGATTATCTCTTTTAGCAATAACAACAGATTTTCATCGAGCACTCTTTACTATGTGCCAGACGTTGTTTTAAATATTTTATACTTGCATTTTGGGGCTGTGTTCTTCATCTAGGGAGGATGTCTGCCCTGCTTATGATTTTGTTACGGGGTCCAATCAAAATGAGCTACACATGGTATACTGGCTAAGATCAGAGTCAAAGAGACGTGGATTTAAGTCCCAGTTCTGCCACTAGTTGGGTGACCATGGCTAAGGTACTTAATCCCTCCAGGCTTTAGTTTCCTCATCCAAAAATTGGTACAATAAGCAAGAACATCTTATAGGATTTTTGTAAGGATTAAGTGGGGCAATGTCTGGACGGTGCTCAGCATAGGGCCTGGTGTATATTAAGCACAGAATCCTTGTCTGCTACTGTTACTTGTTGTTCTTGTTATTATTTGATGTCCAGTATAGTGCCTTGCTCATGGAAAGCATTTAAATTGATTTGAAGGAAAGAAAATGCTCTTGAAATTTAAACGATTGAGTAGTAAAAGTATAAAAAACTGCGTTTTTGCTCATTTAATCTGTTAGACCCTATTCTTCTCTATGCCAGTGCTGTACTGCCACTGCTGTGACCCTCGGGCCCGCTGTTAACAAGAACAACAGTAGCAGCTGCCGTTTACTGAGTTTCTCGTGTGATTGTGATTTTTAACAGTGTATTTTGCAATTTCTGTCTAAGCTATAACAAATAAAGTAGAATCTTAAATCATGAATTTTCCACCTAGTTCCTTGCAGGTGAGTTTAGAGGTATGGTCTAGGGCTAATTTTTAGTTTTCTGTATTAACATTAGAACTACTGGCATGAGAACTTCAAACAGAAAATGACAAAATTTGGTTTTAGCCTTTTCTTCATTCTCAATCTCATGACAACTGAAGTGCTGAATATGTAATCATGTATGATAGGGGATCGTCAGAGTTATTGAAAGATAGTGTCTGACTCTTGCTTTTGACAACTTTTTCTTAAAAAACATGAGAATCGAAGTGATCAGGAAATATGTAGAGTAAGGGAGAGGAGAGAGATGGACTAAGAAGCTGAGATGAACAGTTCTTGAATAAGTACCTTGTAACAGATTCTTTATGTACATTGTGGATGTTTTCATTCTAAGAAATAATTGTAGTTACGTAACAGTAAAAGAGAGGGAAAAAACCCCTCAATTCGAAATTGACTCGGCATCTACATTTTTTTCCTCTTTAGGAGGACAGATTATTCAGAGAACCATAACTGGATTATTTTTCTAGTTTTTAAAGTGATTCAGAAACTTAAGATAAACCATTTGTATTTGAAAAGAGCAAGTTTCACTTTCAGCAAATAATGCATCAGTAACAGTAATATATATTTTCTTTTCAGAATTGCCACAGCAACCTGAAATCTTAACGGGATATTTTCCTCAAGACAAAAGTACTTTCCAGCAGATGGAAGTGCCTCCGAGACCTGTGGGTGTGTATCTACAGGGACGTGGGTCCTGTCTACCTGGGAAGTTGGAAATTAATGTACTTTCCCTCATTGTTGTGAAGACGTATTGTGGTCAGAGTTAAATGTTTAAGCACCAAACTGAAAGTTTGTTCCCTCAAGTTAGATTAGGATATAGAGTCTAAATGGTGAAACTGTGTATTGTTCTAAGTGCCTTTGACCAGCTCTGTAGGCGGTGGTAATGGTGGCCGTGGTACTTGGTGCTTATCGAGCTGGGAGTCTTTGTTAGGAGCTGAGCTGTGCACTGTACACACCACCTCATTAATTCTCCAGCTCACTAAGCGGTACTGTCAACCCAGTGACTCAAGCCAGAGGCTCAGGATCAAATTTGTTTCCTCATTTATCTTTACTCCAACATTCAGTTGACTGAAGAGTTCTGATTTAGAGCCTCTCTCAGGAATGTCATCCAGGTCTTTTTGCGTCTGGTCTCTGGTCAGTCATATGCCGCCTCCTCAAAGAGACCTTCCCGAGGACTCTAGCCAGTGATCACTTTTTATCTACATTTGGTTTTCTTCCTATATGTATTTATTAAATTATGTATTCATTTACTTCCTGTTTGTCTCCCTCATTATAAGCTTAATGACAGCTGCAAATACTGCTTTACCTGTGTGGGTGTGGGGAACAGTGCCAGAAATGTATTAGGCACTCAGTATGTATTTCTTGAATGAATGAATGAATCTTCATGGAGTCCCAGTGAGGTTGATATTATTATTAACGCCATCTTACTGATGGGAACACTGGGGCTTAGAAAGGATAAAACCTTTGTACTAGGCGACACAGTTAGGGCATGGTTAAGTAAGCATGTACTTCACATCTTACTGCCTGCATGGTTGAAATTAAAAGGCTGCTTCCAAGGATATATATGCGGACGTCAAGCATCCAATGTGACTCAGTTTGGTAGCCCTCTGTTATAAAAGCGATTTCATAGAAACTCTCAGGTTGAGTGCAGCATAAGAAAGAACAGAAAACTTGTTCAGCTGTTAAAATACTTGACTTTTCCTTTCTGGAAAAGTTTTGTTAGGCTTATAGGGAGCTTTGGTGGTTTTTTTTTTAGCATTTATTTTTTTCAACCAATGTTTTTTTTGTTTGTTTTGTTTTTTTAGATGTTGGGGGTAGGAGTTTATTAATTAATTAATTTATTTTTGCTGTGTTGCGTCTTCGTTTCTGTGTGAGGGCTTTCTCTAGTTGTGGCAAGCGGGGGCCACTCTTCATCGCGGTGCACGGGCCTCTCACTATCGCGGCCTGTCTTATTGCGGAGCACAGGCTCCAGACGCGCAGGCTCAGTAGTTGTGGCTCACGGGCCTAGTTGCTCCGCGGCATGTGGGATCCTCCCAGACCAGGGCTCGAGCCCGTGTCCCCTGCATTAGCAGGCAGATTCTCAACCACTGTGCCACCAGGGAAGCCCCGGGAGCTTTGGATTTGACATGGTAGTTCTTTGTGTTTGTGGCTGAGAGGCTTAATTGAGTGACAACGAGAGACATCTGAACGGAGTGTCTTCAGGGCTGGGAATCATGGGTATTTCAGTGAAGTGGTTGAAACATTCAGGAAGATTGAGATGGTAACATACCTTTATGTGAGTTGCAGTTTGTGGATTGATGGTATGGCTTATTTTGGACACATCTTTATGTGTGCAGTATAAGCCTGTCCTTCCCTCCATCCACCTCTTGTTTTTCCCTTAGAAAGTAAACCCTGCTTTTATGTTAGCACTTTTGAAGGAAGCAACTACTATGTTTGAGAATTTAATAATACTATTATCTGAATTTAACAATTCCATGCTCTTTTCAGAGCATTTTGCAGAAAGACTGTTGCCCATTTGGAAGGGCTTATGTGTTGCCACCTTAACCTGTACACTATGTGTTTAAAAATAATTTGAAGGAAGGTAGTATAAAATTGCATTGGTTTCTCGGATTTCTTTTAATCTTGTCTGAGCACTGATATTTGAACTTTAATCTTATTGTCTTTGAGTCATCTTCAAAGAGGTTTAAATATCTAACACGATTTAGGATATTTGAACATGACTAATTAAATATAGTATATGATTACGTTTATATTGTTTTTAATTTCTACAGTTAGAGATCTCCAAATGCCAGTTCCTTTTTTGTTTATGTTCTATGTTCTGGTTAGCCACATGGTGAAATAGAAAATTTAATTGATGCTCTAAATGTCATTCAATATTGGTTTGTGTTTAATACCTTTCTAATAATAATATATGAGTTCTGTTTAAATTATGAGAAGAGAGCTCTGTTATTTATTCTATGAGGGAAGAAATTTGCAGCTGATCTTTTCGGTATATTTTAGGGTACTGTAGGCTGGGACTTTATTTGAGGACTTGTTTTAAAGGTGAAGCCTTACTCTGAACATTGTGCATCTGTCAGCATTGTCTCCTTTGATGCCTTAAGTTTTGCTCTTCCATTAGCAGCAAATCCGACCGCGAAGTGTTTGAAGTTTTCTACCTTCCCTTGGCTCCCCCTGACCACAGCTGATAGGCATGTTCTCTCCTCTAATGAAAGGTATGTACCTGATGTATTTCAGGTGTTTTGGCTTTTGGTATTGATATTTATAACCATGAAGTCTGAGAGTTATTACTGTACATTTTCATCAGGAAAAAAGATACTGAGTGGCTGTGATAGGTAGCAGTGGGAATATATGAATGATTTTCAGTATTTCAAAAATCAAGCCAGAAAATTCCTATTTGCCTTGAATCAGGCTTCACATCGTTTCTTTTTTATGCTTAGAATCCTGTGCATTCCTTGGTGATGTGAGTCATCTCTTATTAACCAGATTGGTGGCCATTGCTTAGGCCCTTGGTGAATAAAAATGGAGAAATTAAACATAAATGCAGTCTTTTTAGTAGACAATGTATTTCAAAACGTGGACTCTGTTAGGAGAAGGTTGGGGACCACTGATCTGATCTGATGTATTGGATTTTATTTGATCATCACCCCCAAAAGTAGAGAGCCAATATCTAGAAGTTTGGAGACTGTTTTAATGTCTAGTTTCACTTTTTGCTGAAATGTAATTTCAGTGACTGCCACATCAAATGAGTTGTCTGCCCTTTTTTGGTGAGAATGTGAAAAATAAAGACCAACTTCTATAGTTAGGGCCCAATACAGGGGGATGCTATTAAATGGCTTTGGATGATGGCCCTTTTTACTGATGGGCGTCAGTAAATTCTCTTGGAATAACATATTGAAGAGGTAGCGTGCCCACGGGGATGGGGCAGGGGTGGTGTTGATCTGTCACTTCTGAGTCAGTCGCTAAGGAGGAGGTATGGTCTCCATTGGGCGCCTGTGGGTGGTGAACTGTGGGTGGACTGGAGCTGGGCTGAGAGCAGGTTTGGTTTCTTGGGGTGAGAGGTGAACGACTGTGACATCCCTAGGAGGGCACATATTTCAGAGAAGTTCAGAGGTGTCCTCTCCATGAGATAAGAGAGGAGTACCAGTTTCATTCCCCTCGAGTAGGGAAGAGCAGTAAGGAATCTAATTTCTGGAATTTAACTCTGTACTTAGTATGATCTCCTCTGCCTTATTTCCTGATTCATTTAGCAGATTTCATTGATCTCATTTCATGGCATTGTGATAGCCTTTGGGTATACAGTGGTGGATACTGTGTAGTCCCTGCTCTTGAGGAGGTTCTGGTGGGGCTACGAAGTCAACAGGCGGTTTCATAGCACAGGTTATGGGCACATGAAAGAACACACCTACCCCAGGGTTGTTCATTGATTAGGGAGGAGATTTGGGAAGGCTTCCCAGGGCAAGGTGTCTTGGCTGAGACCTGAAGGACTGTGAATAGGTTACTTAGAATCTGGTATAGGTAAATTCTTTTCAAAAATAAATAATACTGTATTTTGTATATTTTGTAGCTCTTTAAGAAGTAGTAACCACACTTTAATCTGGAACACCTGTGAACTGTTGAAAGACGTTATCATGCAAGATTTTCCTGCTGAGATTTTCCTTCAAAGGCCAAAAATTGTTCAGGTGCGTTTCCTCTGTAATAGTTTTAGATTTTGAAACGGAAGTTTTTGCAATGAAACACATTTTGCAAAGTAGGAGTCCTTGGGAAGGAAATTTGCACTACCATAGTTAAATAATGAAGTATTTGGTTATTTAGACCACTTACTCTCTAACTTACTTAGATAGTGGTTGTTCTCCTGATAGGAAGTAGTCTCATTTGACACATGCAGTCCAGTTTGACGACCTTGAACTTAACCATTTATGGATCACTTGGGGAGACTAGACCTGGGAAACTGAGGTTGGGCAGCAGTGACCAATCTTAATAGTTAGAATTGCATCACTTTGGGTATCTGGGTGTTTAAGGCACGGTGCTGGATGCTGTGGAAATATGGCAGAGGTGAGCAATGTAGGTGGATTCTTTGCAGTGCAGTTTATTGCATACGTGTATAGCAGAGAGACTGGGATCCCGGGCTGGGATTGTGGTGTGTCCACGGCATCTGGTAAGGCTTGGTACCCTTGCTCTGCAATCACGGGGCTGAGATGGGTGCCAGTGAGTGGCAGCTATTACTTCATACTGTCCCAGCTATGAGTGATAGCAGAGGGAAAGCTGTAAATTATCAAAACATGCAAAATGATTTAGCTCTTTGAGATGTAAGAGGCTTCTTGTGGTTTTTAAAAAGTACTGTGTAACTTAATGTCCTGAATGGGGAATAATTCCCGTGTTCTTCACGATAGGTACTCAACTAACAGTTCAGATATGAGAAACGCTGACTGTTGTATTTAAATTTTATCTTACTTTGACCCATCTTCCTGCATTATGCCAAGTCATTTTTGCCTGTTTCTGTTTCTTATGTTTTATAAATATTTGCACCTTATCTTAATTCCTTTGACTGTTCATTTAACCTCACTTAAGCTCCACATCCTTCTTTGAAAGTCGAGCACTTTGTTCCCTCGATAATTTTTATAGCTCTTCTTTATTGCAGAGCCTTTTATCTCTGTTGAAACTGGCCTTTGGAGGAGATGGAAAACATCGCCTGGCATTGCAGTCAGTGTCCTGCTTGCAGCAGCTGTGCACGTCTTTAAGAAACAGACTTAACTTTCACCGAGATCCAAGTTTTTTCTCTAGTAAACAAGGTATTATGTTTGTATATTCCTTGGTCACTGGTGGTATTTGTAGATTCTTCCAAGAACTCCCCATTATATTTACTGTCAGGGTTATTGTGTATACATTTTCACAACATAAATTCCCCATTCCTAAATGTAGTCAAATTATCATCCAAGTTTTTTCTCTAGTAAACAAGGTATTATGTTTGTATATTCCTTGGTCACTGGTGGTATTTGTAGATTCTTCCAAGAACTCCCCATTATATTTACTGTCAGGGTTATTGTGTATACATTTTCACAACATAAATTCCCCATTCCTAAATGTAATCAAATTATCATCTTTGAAAACAAACTGTATGAATGACAGAAGCACTATGATCCCATCCTCTTTTTTTTTGATAAGAGACATTTGCACGGTGTTTTTCTCCCACGTATGCTGAGTGTTGTTGGGAGCTAAGGACCAGGATTCTGAGTGCAGCTATTCATGTGGGACTTTGGGCATTTTAGCAAGTTATATGTTGTGTTAAGAAATTGTTTGGTTTGAAAAATACCTATTTGTATTTTATGAAAACTATTTTTATGCAACTTGTGATGTAGGCAGCTATTATGTGGTAGCAGTGCCAGACTTCTCAGGGAAGAAGCACCACCTAATGGCCAAATAGAGCACTAGGCTGGCCTTGTCAAACCAGCATTTACAGTTTAGGATTTCTGTGCACTTATATAATGCAATATATATTGAAAGTCGAATATTAAATTGTAGTGATCTGTCATCATGCTTCATAGTTAAGCCCTGTTTTGTTGAGAGTTTCACTGATCCCTGTGCTACTTGAATATTTATCCTTTATGTTAGCTTTATTATAGACCTCAGGGGGCGTGGGGTTTTCTCATTAACATTCTTGAGAGCTTGTGAGTACCCCATATTTCATCAGAAAAAGAGTTATAATGTGGGTAAAAATAGTGGATAAATCAGAAGATTTATTCGTGTATTAAATAAATATTTATTTATCACCTACTCTGTGCCAACCGATACTCTAAGGGGTATAACACTGAACAAAACAGATAAGGTTCCCGCCTTTATGAGCTTGTATTGTAGAAGGTTGGGACAGGTAGTAAACAAACAAGTTTTTAGATATGAAGTGCTCAAAGGGAATAAGAAGGGTGATGTGACAGAATGTGACTGGGGATGTGGCTTTCTCGGATAGGATGGTCAGGGAAGGTATCCAACAGGAGGCAAGCTGAAGGGTGAGAAGGAACCTCCGCTTGAAAAGCGGCAGGAAGAGTACTCCAGGAAGGTCAGAGGCCTCGGCCCTGAGGGCCACACGCTTGAGGAACGAAAATCAGGCAGCTGTGGGTGGAGCGTAGTAAGTGGGCTGGGGGTACAGAGAGGGGAATGGGGTGAGGTCAGAGAGGTGGCCCGGGGCCAGGGTGCAGTGGCACTGGCACACCTTAGTAAGGATTTGATCAGTATATTCCCAGTATTGTGCGACCCTCACCAACATGTTTCCAAACCGTTGTCATCATCCTAAGTGGAAGCTCTGTAACCATTAAGCAGCTCTCCCCATTTCCCCTTCCCTCTGCAGCCCCTGGTAACCTCTCGTCTATTTTCTGTCTAGGTCCCTAGACTGAGAGCGGGATTGTACAGTATTTATCTGGCTTATCTCACTTAGCGTAATGTTTTCAGAGTTCCCCTATGTTGTAGCACGTGTCAGAACTTCATTTTTACGGCCGAATGACATTCCACTGTATGTACACACCACATTATATTTATGTATTCATCTGTTGGTGGATGTGGGGCTTGTTCCCACCTTTTGACTGTTACGAGTGATGCTGCGGTGAACGCTGGCATATCCGTTCGAGCCTCTGCTTTCGATTCTTTGGGTGTATACCAGAGCAGAACCGCTGGGCCATACGTTGATTCTACGTTTAGCTTTCTGAGGGACCGCCAAACGTGTCCCACGGCGGCTGCGCCGTTTGACATTCCCACTAGCAGCGTATGAGGCTTCCAGTTTCGCCACAGCCTCGCCAAAACTTGTTTCTTTTTCTTTCTTTTTTGTTAACTGTAATCCTCCTAGTAGGTGTGAGGTGGTATCTCATTGTGATTTTGATTTGCATTTCCCTAATGACTAGTGACTCTCTAGTGACTTTTCATGTGTTAACTGGCTATTCGTATATCTTTGGAGAAATGTCTAAGTTTTTTGCCCGTTGTTAAATTGGGATGGTTGACTTCTTGTTTTTGTTGAGTTTTGGGAGTTATTTATATATCCTGGATACTAAAACCTTATCAGGTATATGATTTGCAGATATCTTCTCCCGTTCTGTAGTTTGTTACTTTCTTTTTTTTTTTTTGAAGATCTATTTATTATTTATTTATTTTATTTATTTTTGGGTGCGTCGGGTCTTCGTCGCGGCACACGGGATCTTTGTTGAGGCATGCGGGATATTTTGTTGTGGCGTGCAGGCTTCTCTTTAGTTGTGGCATGCAGGTTTTCTCTCCTCTAGCGGTGGCGTGCAGGTTTTCTCTCTCTGGCAGTGGTGCGTGGGCTCCAGGGCGCGTGGGCTCCAGGGCCCGTGGGCTCTGTAGTTTGCAGCACGCAGACTCTCTAGTTGAGGCGCGTGAGCTCAGTAGTCGTGGTGTGTGGGCTTAGTTGCCCTGCGGCATGTGGGATCTTAGCTCCTGGACTAGGGGTCGAACCTGCGTCCCCTGCATTATAAGGCAGATTCTTTACCACTGGGCCACAAGGGTACCGGTTGTTACTTTCTTGTTAATGTCCTTTGATGCATGAAAGTTTTAAACTTTGTTGAAGTCCAATTTATCTCTGTTTTCTTTGGTTGTTTGTGTTTTTGGTGTCATATCTAAAAATTCATTGCCAAATCCAAGGTCATGATGACCCACCCCTATATTTTCTGCTGAGAGCTTTACGGTTTTAACTCATATTTAGGTTGTTGATCCATTTTGAATTAATTTTTGCACAAGGTTTGAGGTAGGGTCTCTGGGAGGGTTTTAAGCGGGAGAGTGCATGATTCGGTCTCTAATGTTGTAAGTGAACAGTGTTGGCTAAAAGGTTCCGTGTAATCAGGTCAATTAGACATGAACCTAAGTGTGCTAAGGGAGTATTGCAGAAAAGGTTGACTTTTACTTTTACCTCATAGAAGCATTTCTACTATCTTAATTTTGTTAATTTTTTCCCTGAAGAATGACAAGAACTACATAATCAGTAATCTGTCTCTACCAAGGAATAATTTTATTCTTTTTTTTTTCCCCCCAGATACAGTTTCCCAAAATTCTTCTCTGTCTTATTGTCATGAAGCAAGAGTCACTCATCATTCCCAGAATCCTTCTCCAGGAAGCAGCAGCCCTCGGCCTTCTGTGGTGGGACGCACAGGCCAGCGACCCAGAGGAGATGGCCAGGATTGGGACGCTGTGTCTTCCAGGTGACTGTAGGAAAGCCAGGTTAACTTGTGTGTGTGTTTCAGTTTTAGAGGGAGATTGTTGTTTTGCTGTTGTTTTGCTCTTTAGTCTTTTCTTTTGAAACATTAACACAGGTATTGGCCTTGTGTTAAACCAGTGACTTTCATACTTTTTTGACCATGACCCCCAGTAAGAAACAAGTGTTATACTGCAACTCGGTACTCAGTACACAGACATATACTCTGTGTATGTGTGCGTGTGCATCTGTGTGTGTCCACTGAAAAAATGTTCACAAAATTGTTCTCTCATTCTGTGTTACACAGTGCATTTCTGTTTCATCAAAAAAATGGTGATTCTGACCCACTGAATTGTTTTTAGCAGCCACAAATGGAGTGTTATCTAGTTTAAAAGCATAGTTTTAAATGCTGTATACTTTTTGATAACATTTTAAGCCCATTTTTGTAAGTTTAATCATAATTTAAATGCATTGGTGTTTACTATTAAAGGGAATGATTGGAGAATCTATAAAACAAAGTCCCCTTCAAGGTGCACAGTTACGGTATTTTATTCGTTGGTGTAAAGAAAGATATTTATATATCTAGTTTTCTTAAAGGGATTAGCGTGGTATTTGTGTGTTATCTCATTAGGCTCCAAGCATCTTAAAACCTCTTTTTTTTTCATTTATTTATTTTATTTTTATTTATTTTTGGCTGCATTGGGTCTTCATTGCTGTGTGCGGGCTTTCTCTAGTTGCGGCGAGCGGGGGCTACTTTTTGTTTGTGGTGTGCAGGCTTCTTGTCGCGGTGGCTTCTCTTGTTCTGGAGCACGGGCTCTAGGTGCGTGGTCTTCAGTAGTTGTGGCTCGCGGGCTCTAGAGCGCAGGCTCAGTAGTTGTGGCGCATGGGCTTCGTTGCTCGCGGCATGTGGGATCTTCCCGGACCAGGGCTGGAACCCGTTTCCCCTGCGTTGGCAGGCGGATTCTTAACCACTGCGCCACCAGAGAAGCTCTTAAAAAGCTCTTTTTAAGTCTTTTCTTTACTGTCATTCTGCTAAATGCTCAGTGAGACTAGCACTTGTCTGTTGGCTTGATTATTTTCTTGTGACGTGGCTACTGCTGCTCCAGGCTAACACTGACTCAGTCTTGCTGTGTGTTTGGTGTTACGTCAAGTGCTTCATGTGCTTTGCCTCCTGTGGTAGTCCTCGTAACAGTCCTATAATAGAAATGGTATTATTATCATCATTTATAGAAAAGCCTGAGGTTTGGAGAGGCTGGGAGCCAAGCCCCAGTTTATACAGTTGGTGAAGAGGGGGGCAGGGGTGTGGGCAGTACATGGTCCAGGAGCCTGTGCTCCTCGTCCTTACCGGGTGGCTGCTGTCGATCAGGTGTGGTTTTTCTCTTTACCTCATTCTCTGAGCTATATCTAGTGCGCTACATGCTTTTCACTCCTGAGTGAACGTACTCCTGCGCCCTTTCAGAGTTTGAGAGAAGCCCAGCTTATTTCCATATTTTGGGATGCTTGGTATATTGGAATTGAAGAAATGACAAAATGTATTAAAATTGGGGAGTTTTACACGTTCAGTAGTGTTAGTGCATCTCTGTGATTCAGCTTCAGTTGTGGATAACATCAAAAGTCAACGTTTTGAGGTGCTTTGTAAATGGGAAGTTCAAGCCTTTCTGTAGCACTTTTATCCCCACCCCACTCCTTTACACCCAAGGTAATTTTTTTTATAAAGTAAGCCAAGAAGGGATGTTCCATTTTGGGGTACATTTCCAAAATCATATGATGTTGACTGTACTAAATAAAGTAATCCATTTCTCATCATGTTTTTCTGGCATTTTCTAGCATTCTTCAGTTGCTAACATTGGCTTACTTAGAACATTTGGTGAAAATCACAGAAAATCTAGGAAACCGTACGAACTATTTAGTTTTGCCTTTATAAGTTACGGAAGAACTTTGCTATGAATCTGTTTGCTTTCCTTTAGAAATGGATGGGTTATCAGTGTTCATGTTGATTGCTGCTATAGGAATGTTGACACGTTTGGAGAACATCAGTTTGAAAAGCAACATATAAAAAAAGCATTCTTGGTTTCACTTACAATTTTGAGCCATCTTTATGGAATTTAATCTCATAAATTTGTCAAGGTTTCTGTAAATCTGACCAGAATTGTTTCATGGAGCAATATAATTGTGCACGGTATGAGTCTCCTAATATTCCAGGCAGCAGCTCTGCAGTAAATCTGCTTGTGGGCTGTTTCCATACTCAAGGTTTATTATTATCCTTGTCTACTTTACAGTGGAAGTAGTAGTCACGCTCATGTCAACTCAAGGGTCTCCATCCCTTCCCCTTTGGACATGGTGCACCTGGACCTGCCAGAGCTGGAGGCTGAGGACACGCTAGAGCTGCAGTTCCAGCAGCTGAGCCTGCCCCAGCTCTGCGTCTCCATCCTGGAGTGTGCCGTTCCTCTCTTAAGAACAGGTTGGTTGTGCTTGAAGTCAGTAGTTCCTTTTGTATACTTTGTGTTTGTTTTGTCTATTTTCTAGGACTCTAATTTTTCTCGTTTTTGCTTTCTATCTGTCTTCGGACCTTTAAAATCTGGATTTACTTATCTTTTGGGGTACAAATTCCTAAGAACTTAGTAAGGTCTTTATTATCCCTTAATTAAACGTGGATGCCATGGAGCGCTTTTCAGATAGAGTATCCCCTTCCATTGCTGGCCTTTTATTGCACAGACTTCCATTTGTGTGTGGCTATTTTAAAGGTAAGCACTGAAAAAACAATGCAACTGGAGTAAGTTAGAGAAGATGGATTGGCATGAATAGACCAGAATAAAAAACTCTTTGGCTTTTGCTCTTTAGAAATTTTTTGAGTTGCTTTCAGTTGTTCACTCCTCCTACTTGGTTTTTACTTGAGCTATGAAACATGTTAAAAACCGTAACAGACCCAACACTGGATTTGTACCTTTGCAGTAATTTCTTTTTCTTAAAAAACAAAACAAAACTCAGAAAACCCAAACGTTCTGGAGTTACATTTTCTCTCATGTGCTGGGTAAGTTTGCAAAGATGTACTGTAGTGTACACTGGGATGTCGTTGTGATTTTAGTGGAGAGTGATAAGAAGGATAACAATGTGGCCAGTGTCCAACAGAGCCTAGTAATCAAACAAGTTACCACACATTGAGTACCTGCTGTGCTCGGCTACCGGATGTGGTCTTGTGCACATTATTTTATGCACTCCTCACACCAACCCATTTTATACATCCCTTAGTGGTAATTACTGCTTTTCTCCCTGTTTTACAATGAGGGAGCTGAGGTTTAGAGTGCTTTAGAAACTTATCCAAAGTCAAACAGTGAAGAACAGAGGCTTGAACTACGGTTCTGAGACCAAAGTGCATGCATTTTGCAAGGTGAAGAAAGGTTTGGAATAAATAATGATTTTTATTCTCTAAATATATACATTTTAAGTAGTTGATAAACTTGTCAAAATACAAGATAAACAGGTTTTGCTTTTTTTCGTTTATACTGGCTGAGTAAAAAATCTGTCCCATGCTGATGGTTCTTTAAGTCCTATGACTATTCTTTGCCTGCTTGGAAGTGATAGGGAAGAAGGCCGGAGGTAGGTGTATATTTGGGAACATGAACAATTTTTTTTTATTCTGAAGAAAACTCTATACCTTAACTTCTCACTGACTGAAGAATTCTGCTTCCAGGAGTGAGGAATACATATTAATTCATGTACTAATAATGTGACATGAAGGAAGATCTGAACTTCGGCATCATCAAGTGTATATGTTTGTCTGCATGGTGTACTGAGGAGAACAGTTTTAGATTTAATGATTTTGCATTTAACCTTTTCTTAATTTGCTGTAAAAAGTCAGATTGATAATTATAGAGCTGTATCATGGTACATAAAATTTTCTAAATGTTCTCTTGCCCTTTTGTGGGAAATTATTGCATAATTTGCATTTGTTCAGTGTCGTAAGAGATTTCTAAGAGAATTTGCTCCAGCTGTTCTCATGAAACAATTAATCTAGACCCTTATGATCTGGTAGTTTGTTTTACTTTTATTCATTAGAAATTGACCTTTGGTATGTGGGACAGGAAAGTCTTGATTGAACATTCACCTTACTTAGAATTATGGGTGGTGGAATTCCTTTGTTATTCTATCTCTGTGGAGAAGGGAGATTGCTCAGGTGGGTGTGACTCTGACAGCACAGTTTCCTCCGGAATGTTTTTAGAGTTTAAGGTGAGTGTAGGTTTCCCAGGCAACTCCTGTGTAGGAAACTACTAATTCATGACAAGGCTTAAACTTTCTAGTCCTAAGTGGGAAATTTATTAGACTGCATCTTCTCAACTAAACCTGTGCTTTGTCACCTATTACATGTAACATGGATGGTCTCTGAATCTGAAAAGTTATTTTGATCTATCTCACAGTACTTTTAGTTAGATTATTGTTATACTCTTCCTGAGTATCTTTCCCACTTAAGAGCACATTTGATTTTTTGTAGTTAAATAGAGTTATGATTGAAACAGAAGTCTAATGGTGATTGCATATTGTGACTTCCCTATTCGTCTCTTTTAAACAATTCTAAAAACATCAAAAAATAAAAAGAGAAATAGGAACTTGGGGGCATTAGCTAACCAGAGGATTGAGCAATATGATGTTCAGCTTTATTTGAATTAACTTTATTTTTCTTCTCTCTCTCTCCTATTTGTATTCCTAGGTAGTAGACAGATGATAATAAGAGTTCTGGAATTGCTTGCAGAGGATATGGTACTTATTGGTGAAGCGATTTCAGCAGATATCTGGGATGACAGCAGTCTTTTTGCTATAGATATGGTGAGAATCAAGGTTTTCCTTGGGATGTGGGTAATAATATTAGTATTTTATTTTATCTTGGTCCTTTTAAGCTGGTTTCATTGTCTCATTAGTCTTTGAAAACTTTCTTTGTTTTAGACACAACAGATCCCAGGCTTATTTTGTGCATAGTCTGGAATAGGCCATTTCTCCAGAGATTCTGGTTACTTTTAATGCGGGAAATGTATATCAAGACCAAAAACAGGCCATTAGGGCTGCTTGTAGTTACAGTGATATCATTCTTTCCTTTCAGTAATAGAACCTAGGAAATCTGTATTTTAAAAAAACTCATGAATTCAGACTCTGCTACTTCTGAACTTCAACTTGTATTTCTTTGCTTGGACTTTATTGTCCTTCATAGATTCTTAGCAACATCAACATAATTGCTTATTAGTTTTAACCTTCAGCATAAAGTAAGTGATTTCACAGTAGCAGTATTAGTATCACTGTGGTCAATAACTAATAAAGTTCAGGATTTTCTTGCAGTTCTTTTTGACTTAGACTAAATCTCACTAAGTATATAAAGTCAAAATTCTGTGCCTTAAAGTCACTCAAAAGAATTATTTTCTCTGTTACCAATTCAGTATACAGTTAGATTTTTGTTTCAATTTGTTTTCATTTTTGGGAATTGTTTTCTCTTCATAAAAATGTAACTCAGGGGTGTCTCCCTGCCATCCTGTTTTCTAGTTTATTTTTTACATTTTTATTTTAGTTTTTGCAAATGTAAGAAAATAAGTACGTAGATTCTTATTCCCCTTCTCACATCTTACATAAAAGGTGGTATATCATATACAGTTTCATACCTTGTTTTTACAACGTAAGAGTAAATCCTGTATAGTAATTAGACTTATTGTTGTGACCACTATGTATAGAAATATTGAGTCACTATGTTGTGTAAGTCAATTATTCTTCAAAAACAAGCAAAGAAACGAACTCAGAGAAAAAAAAGATCAGACTTGTGATTAACAGAGGTGGGAAGTAGGGAGAGGGGGAATTGAATGAAGGTGATCAAAGGTACAGATTTTCAGTTTTAAGATGAATAACTACTAGGATGTAATGCACAACTGCTGTGTGTTATGTATGAAAGTTGCTAAGAGAGTGAATCCTGAGGGTCTCATCACAAGGAAAGGAAACTGTTTTTCTATCTCTCTAATTTTGTTTCTATGTGAGATGATGGATGTTCACCAAACTTAATGTGGTCATCATTTCAGGATGTATGTAAGTCAAATCATTAAGCTCTGCACTTTAAACTTATACAGTGCTATATGTCAACTATATCCCAATAAAACTGGAAGAGAAAATAATGCATCCTGGATAGATGGATGGATGTAAACATAGGCATGGAGATTATTCTGTGTTCATATGTGAAGATCTTCATTCTTTTTTACAGGCTGCGACTGCTTCACTGTGTATTTATTCACTCAATAAACATATTGATAGACATAATTGCTAACAAAAATGTGAAATGAGTAATGTGCATTTTTTAAAATTAATTAATTTATTGGCTGCGTTGGGTTTTTGTTGCCGTGCACGGGCTTTCTCTAGTTGTGGTGATCGGGGGCTATTCTTCGTTGCATTGTGTGGGCTTCTCATTGCGGTGGCTTCTCTTGTTGCAGAGCACGGGCTCTGTGGTGTGCAGGCTTCAGTAGTTGTGGCACATGGGCTTCAGTAGTTGTGGTTCGCGGGCTCTAGAGTGCAGGCTCAGTAGTTGTGGCGCACGGGCTTAGTTGCTCCATGGCATGTGGGATCTTCCCGGACCAGGGCTTGAACCTGTGTCCCCTGCATTGGCAGGCGGATTCTTAACCCCTGTGCCACCAGGGAAGCCCTCCCCCAATTTTTTTTATTTACACAAATCTTTTGAAAAGAAACACAACTGAAACATTTTACAGTAGGTGTAATATATTGTTTCAAGTCCTACAATTTATTTATAAAATAGGGATAATAGTTCTTATCTTAGTTTTTCGTTCGTTCTTAAGGTTATCACATTATTCTGTAGTACTTTTAGAAGGTTTTCACATATTGAAGGTTTTCAACAAGTGAGTTTTCCTTGAGAAGTGTGAAGAATGTTTTATCAGTTGCTTCTTAAAATAGCTCAAGTTTCTTGGCCAGAACATTTATCTGTAAAAGTTAGTCATTCATTTTTAACTTTTGGCTGCTGATCTTTTATGATTCAATGAATTATTTTTACTTTAAAGGTTAAATCTGTTGTGCAAGTGCCAATTGGTATGTTAGAAATGTTAAATAGTACTGCTGGAAATTATATTTGACTTATTTAAAAGAATAAATGCTTCCTAGGAAAAATCTCATCCCTTTGGGCTATATATTAATAGAAGCAGACAATTAAGTAGAATTCCTTAATGTCCCTACTTTTGTGAGGTTTACACAGAAGGCAGAAGCATATTTTTGTCGTGTCGTTAAAGGAACAAAGTAATAAATGTTGACCAATTCAGTAATTAAATGCATGTAGATATGTAATCAATTCTCTAGATCTTTCCAAATAGTGCTAATAGCATTCACGTCTGGAATTCCATAACTCAGTTTATGTAAGCATAGTCAAAGAAATTTTTTCTCCATAAATTGAATATTTTTATTTCAGTCGAAATAAATAAAAGAAAAAATATTTTCACTGAAATTATATTTTGTTAAAATAAAAAAATTTTTTGGTAAGCACTTGTAAAAGTTAGGATGACCTGAAGTATGTCATCCTTTTTTTGCCTACCTATGAAATTAAGTTTGTTTTTTCCTTATTCACATGGTAAGTTAGGTTCACGGGAGTAAGGAAGGCTCTTTTCCTCATGCCAGATAACCCCAGACTCTTGGGGCTGTTTTCTGTTCGTTTTTTGCCTTTCTTCTTTCTGTCACTGCTGTCACTCAGTGTCACGAAAAGCAGTGTTTTCTCCTTCTTTATGACTCATTCCTTCTAAATTCCCATCTGACCTGCTGTGAGCTGGTAACTTAGATTTCCAGGCATGTTGGAAGAATTGCTGGTTGAAGTTCAAGTGAAGTGGAGAGGATTATGAAAGTTTCTAGAGAGAAGGGCTTGGTATCCAGTAAGGGCTCAAGAAGGGGAATTGAACCAGGTTGTGAATTTATAATTGGCTGAGTGGAATCTCTAATTAGCATATGCTTTTCCTGCTACTGCCGCCAGTCCAGAGACAGGTGTTTTAGTTCACCAAACATTCTTTGATTGCTCATTATATGCTAGTGATAAAAGGAATACTTCCTGCCGTATCAGTAAACAAAGGATGTCACAGTCATCAGTGATTGCAGCCACCTCCGATGGTGAGCTGGTGAGCCGTGAGGAAACTCAGGAAGGAAAAGAATACCTGCCATCTAGCAGCCATCAGACTGCAATGATTTCAGTGAACTCAGACTCTTGCATCTTCCCGTGCACAGAAAAGCGCTAAATTCCTTAACTTGAGATATCTGGTTTTCTTTAATTAACAGTAATCTTTTGACATTCAGACTCCCTGCCCTTTGTTACAAAACTCCCATGTATCCTGGCTCCCCACCTCGCCTCCACGGAGCAGTTCTCTCAGGGTTACTTGAGATGCGGCCTCCTGGCCTTGAAGTCCTAAAAATTCCTGCTGAATAAAACATAACTCTCAGCTTTTAGGTTGTGAATAATTTTTTAGTCAACCCTGGGCCCTGGGGGTGCAAGATGAATAAGCAGCAATTCTTTTCACTCTTGTGGGAATTAGATAAAAAATTGACTGTATTCCCCATGCTGTACATTTCATCCCCATGACTCATTTATTTTGAAATTTGCAGTTTGTACCTCTTAATCTCTCTCACCTATTTCACTCATTCCCCCCCTCTCTTCCCCTCTGGCAGCTACCTGTTCGTTCTCTGTGTCTATGAGTCTGTTTCTGTTTTGAAGTTTGTTCATTTGTTTTTTAGATTCCAAATATAAGTGAAATCATATGTTTTTTGTCTTTATCTGCCTTATTTCACTTAGCATAATACTTTCTGGGTCGGTCCATCTGTGTTGTCACAACTGGCAATATTTCATTCTTTTTTATGGCTGATTAATATTCCATTGTATGTATATGTGTGTATGTGTTTGTGTACATATGTGCCACATCTTCTTTATCCATTTGTCTGTCGATGGTCACTTAGGTTGTTTCCATATCTTGGCTGTTGTAAATAGAGCTGCTCTAAACGTTGGGGGGCACGTCTCTTTGAGTTGGTGTTTTCATTTTTTTTGGATATAAACCCAGGAGTGGAATTGTTGGATTATACAGTAATTCTTGTTTTAGTTTTTTGAGGAATCTCCATGCTTTTTTCTATGGCGGCTGCATCGATTTACATTCTCACCAACAGTGTACAGGGGATCCCTTTTCTCCACATCCTTGTCAACATTTGTATTAGTGGTCTTTTTGTTGATAGCCATTCTGATAGGTGTGAGGTGATAGCTCACTGTTGTTCTGATTTGCATTTCTCTGACTAGTAATGTTGAGTATCTTTTCATGTGCCAAGGGTGCTTTGAAAACACTCCCAGCCGAGAATCTCAGGGAGGGCTTTGTGTAAATCGTGGCTGAGCTGAGTTTAAATTACGAATACGATTCGGCTAAGAAAGTAAAGGTAGGGCTTTTTGTCTGGCGGAGGGGAAGAGAATGATGGGGAGGAATGAATAGTGCTGATTGGTGGTCAAGGCTAGGGCTATTGGGAGGAGTGCAAGCAACCAGAGCATAAAACGTGAGGTGGATGTGGTGGGAGAGAGGCTGGAGGGTTCAGGTGGGGTCTGCTCACAGAAGGCTTTTGACGTGCTGCTGAGTAGTTTGGCTGTCATTCTGCAGGCAGGATGAGCTTGCTCTTAAACATAGAAGTGCCTGGTGAGACTTGCATGCAGAACAGTAATTGGCTGCCTTGTAGAAGGGGAGTGGGGAGTGTGAGGCTGGGAGCATATGGGGGAGAGTCACTTATTTCAGATGCTTTACAGAATCCAAAACCTGTTTTATATTGTGCAGATAGTGGAGATATTGTGTTTGCACTATAAATTCTGTTTTATTGGGAATATTTAGAATATTTTGTTCATCTGATATTTTAAGTCTGTAATTTTGTAAAAGCTTTGACTATCCTCTGAAAACTGGCTCTTTTTTTTTTTTTCTGCATCAACTACTTTACAGCTGTTTAAATATCTTTAGCCCAGCAAATTAAAACTGTGGACCAGATAGTATTGTTTTAAAATCCTTTCTTTTCTTAAAACATTAAAAACAAAACACTGGGCTTCCCTGGTGGCGCAGTGGTTGAGAGTCCGCCTGCTGATGCAGGGGATGCAGGTTCGTGCCCCGGTCCGGGAAGATCCCACATGCCGTGGAGCGGCTGGGCCCGTGAGCCATGGCTGCTGAGCCCGCGCATCCGGAGCCTGTGCTCCGCAACGGGAGAGGCCACAACAGTGAGAGGCCCGCGTACTGCAAAAACAAAACAAAACAAAACAAAAAAAACACTTTTTTTTTTTTTGGCTTGGAAGAAGTGTTGCAAATAGTAAAAGCTGCAAGACTGATTCTTATAGTATTTAATACTTCCTTTTTATACTATTTTGAGAAGTATGTCAATTCATCATTAGAATTAGCAAGGTTATTTGAAACAATTTCACAAGTAAATAGATTTTTAGAAAAAGCCTTGCAATACTGAGGTCTTAAATGTGTTCATTGATTTAAATTGTAAATTGTCAAACTTAGTCTTGAATAACAGAGATATGTTGTTTGTAGATGTAGAAAAGTATTTTAATGGAGAAGCACTGGGTGAAAAATTGCCTGTCCATGTAATAAGACTGTCACTGTGTTTCTAATTTGTTTTCTCTAGACCAGTGGTTATTAATATAAGTGCTATTAAAATTTTCTATTTTAATTTTGTAAGGGTGGCCCTACATTTGGTTGAAATTTTTAACTTTTAGTTTTATTTCCGTGGGCTCAAAGAACATAGTCTTAAATATACATTGACCGTTTTTTGTGATTAAGTAAATGGCTAGTTTTATAAAGTCAGTGTTCCTTGGAAACTCGAGGAGTTGTAGTCTTTGAAATGTTCAAAGTTTATATCTGTTTAATTTATTAATTAAGGTAAAAAAGACTGAGTTAAAACCTTTAAATCCAACTTCAGGTTTTGCCTCATATTTATGTTATTCAGACCACAATGACTCATTCATGTTGGGTCTTTACTCTCTATTATGCACTTCATCAATAGAAAATTACCTAATTTACCTAATTTTTTTTGTTCTGAATTATTATTTATATTTCATACATTTTTGTTCATATTTCACTACACTAGTTTTTCTTTGAATTTTTGAATTTTATTTTATGTGTTTTTTTATACAGCAGGTCCTTATTAGTCATCAGTTTTATACACATCAGTGTATACATGTCAATCCCAATCTCCCAGTTCATCCCACCACCACCCCCACCCCGCCACTTCCCCCCTTGGTGTCCATACGTTTGTTCTCTACATCTGTGTCTCTATTTCTGCCCTGCAAACTGGTTCATCTGTACCATTTTTCTAGGTTCCACATATATGTGCTAACATACGATATTTGTTTTTCTCTTTCTGACTTACTTCACTCTGTATGACAGTCTCTAGATCCATCCACGTCTCTACAAATGACCCAATTTCGTTCCTTTTTATGGCTGAGTAATATTCCATTGTATATATGTACCACATCTTCTTTATGCATTCGTCTGTCGATGGGCATTCAGGTTGCTTCCATGTCCTGGCTATTGTAAATAGTGCTGCAATGCACATTGGGGTACATGACTCTTTGAATTCTGGTTTTCTCAGGGTATATGCCCAGTAGTGGGATTTCTGGGTCGTATGGTAGTTCTAATTTTAGTTTTTTAAGGGACCTCCATACTGTTCTCCATAGTGGCTGTATCAATTTACATTCCCACCAACAGTGCAAGAGGGTTCCCTTTTCTCCACACCCTCTCCAGCATTTATTGTTTGTAGATTTTTTGATGATGCCCATTCTCACTGGTGTGAGGTGTTACCTCATTGTAGTTTTGATTTGCATTTCCCTAATAATTAGTGATGTTGAGCATCCTTTCATGTGTTTCTTGGCAATCTGTATATCTTCTCTGGAGAAATGTCTGTTTAGGTCTTCTGCCCGTTTTTGGATTGGGTTGTTTGTTTGTTTTATATTGAGCTACTTGAGCTGTTTATATATTTTGGAGATTAATCCTTTGTCTGTTGATTCGTTTGCAAATATTTTCTCCCATTCTGAGGGTTGTCTTTTCGTCTTGTTCGTAGTTTTCTTTGCTTTGCAAAAGCTTTTAAGTTTCATTAGGTCTTGTTTGTTTATTTTTGTTTTTATTTCCATTTCTCTAGGAGGTGGATCAAAAAGGATCTTGTTGTGATTTATGTCAAAGAGTGTTCTTCCTATGTTTTCCTCTAAGACTTTTCTAGTGTCCAGCCTTACATTTAGGTCTTTAATCCTTTTGAGTTTATTTTTGTGTATGGTGTTAGGGAGTGTTCTAATTTCATTCTTTTACATGCAGCTGTCCAGTTTTCCCAGCACCACTTCTTGAAGAGACTGTCTTTTCTCTATTTTATATCCTTGCCTCCTTTGTCATAGATTAGTTGACCATAGGTGCATGGGTTTATCTCTGGGCTTTCTCTCCTGTACCATTTATCTATATTTCTGTTTTTGTGCCAGTACCCTATTTTCTTGATTACTGTAGCTTTGTAGTATAGTCTGAAGTCAGAGAGTCTGATTCCTCCAGCTCCGTTTTTCTTTCTCAAGATTGCTTTGGCTATTCGGGATCTTTTGTGTTTCCATACAAATTGTGAAATTTTTTGTTCTAGTTCTGTGAAAAATGCCATTGGTAGTTTGATAGGGATTGCACTGAATTTGTAGATTGCTTTTGGTAGTGTAGTCATTTTCACAATGTTGATTCTTCCAATCCAAGAACGTGGTATATCTCTCCATCTGTGTTGTCTTTGGTTTCTTTCATCAATGTCTTATAGTTCTCTGAGTACAATCTTTTACCTCCTTAGATAGGCTTATTCCTAGGTGTTTTATTCTTTTTTTTTGCAGTGGTGAATGGGATTGTTTCCTTAATTTAGCTTTCACATTTTTCATCATTAGTATAGGAATGCAAGAGATTTCTGTGCATTAATTTTGTATCCTGCAACTTTACCAAATTTGTTGATTAGCTCTAGTAGTTTTCTGGTAGCATCTTTAGGATTCTCTATGTATAGTATCATGTAATCTGCAAACAGTGACAGTTTTACTTCTTCTTTTCCAATTTGTATTCCTTTTATTTATTTTTCTTCTCTGATTGCTGTGGCTAGGACTTCCAAAACTATGTTGAATAATAGTGGTGAGAGTGGACATCCTTGTCTTATTCCTGATCTTCAAAGAAATGCTTTCAGTTTTTCACCATTGAGGATGATGTCTGCTGTGGGTTTGTTGTATATGTTCTTTATTTTGTTGAGGTAGGTTCCCTCCATGCCCCCTTTCTGGAGAGTTTTCATCATAAATGGGTGTTGATTTTGTCAGAAGTTTTTTCTACATCTATTGAGATGATCATATTGTTTTTATTCTTCAGTTTGTTAATATTGTGTATCACATTGATTGATTTACATATATTGAAGAATCCTTGCATCCCTGGGATAAATCCCACTTGATCATGGTGTATGATCCTTTTAATGTGTTGTTGGATTCTGTTTGCTAGTATTTTGTTGAGGATTTTTGCATCTATATTCATCAGTGCTATTGGTCTGTAACTTTCTTTTTTTGTAGTATCTTTGTCTGGTTTGGGTATCAGGGTGATGGTGGCCTCATAGAAAGAGTTTGGGAGTGTTCCTTCCTCTGCAATTTTTTGGAAGAGTTTGAGAAGGATGGGTGTTAGCTCTTCTCTAAATGTTTGATAGAATTCACCTGTGAAGCCATCTGGTCCTGGACTTCTTGTTTGTTGGAAGATTTTTAATCACAGTTTCGATTTCATTACTTATGATTGGTCTGTTCATATTTTCTATTTCTTCCTGTTTAGTCTTGGAAGGTTATTACCTTTCTAAGAATTTGTCCATTTCTTCCACGTTGTCCATTTTATTGGGATAGAGGTGCTTGTAGTAGTCTCTTAGGATGCTTTGTATTTTTGCGGTGTCTGTTGTAACGTCTCCTTTTTCATTTCTAATATTATTGATTTGAGTCCTCTCCGTCTTTTTCTTGATGAGTCTGGCTAAAGGTTTATCAATTTTGTTTATCTTCTCAAAGAACCAGCTTTTAGTTTTATTGATCTTTGCTATTGTTTTCTTTGTTTCTATTTCATTTATTTCTGCTCTGATCTTTAAGATTTCTTTCCTTATACTACGTTTGGGTTTTGCTTGTACTTCTTTCTCTAGTTCCTTTAGGTGTAAGGTTAGATTGTTTATTTGAGATTTTTCTCACTAATTTTTAACCTTTTATGTACAAAGATAATGTCTTTTTTGTATGTGTAGATTATTTTTGATTTTTACTTCAGTATGAAATCATATTTCACTTACAGGGAAATTTAACCTTTTTTAGTACAGTTATTATACTTGGTCTTCATGCAGAAGTTTTGCTATCTCTTTTGTTTCCTTTTTTTTTTTACTCTATAGATTATTTTATCTTCCTTTTACTTCTGTAGTGATTTGGAAAGTATCATAGTTTTAATGTTATTTGTGTTTATCTTTAAATTTTTCAAATGATCCATGTAAGTAACAAAAAAATGTTTACTCCTTTATATAATTTTTAAAATTTTGTAAAATATACATAACATAAAATTTACCATTTAACTCTTTTTGCGTGTATAATTCAGTGGCATTAGGCACATTCACATTGTTGTACACTTGTCACCATAATCTGTCTCCAAAACTTTTTCATCATCTCAGAGTGAAACTCCACACCCACTAAACAATAACTCCCCACTCTCCTCTTCCCCCAGTCCCTGATAACCACTATTCTACCTTCTTTCTTTATGAATTTGTATATTTTAGGTGCTTCATATAAGAGGAATCATACAGTACTTGTCTTTTTGTATCTGGCTTATTTTACTTTACATAATGTTTTCAAGAGTCATCTTGTTGTAGCATGTGTCAAAATGTCATTCCCTTTTAAGGCTGAATATTTCATTGTATGTATACCATCTACTGCATATTGTTTATCCATTCATATGTTGATAGACACATTTCTACCTTTTGGCTGTTGTGAATAATGTTGCTCTGAACATTGACGTACAAATAAGTGTTTGAAATCCCTGCTTTCGATTCTTCTGGCCATATACTCAGAAGTGACATTGCTGGATCATATGGTAATTCTATGTTTAATGTTTTGAGGAACTGCCATACTATTTCCACAGTGACTGAACCTTTTACATTTCCACCAGCAATGCACAGGTGCTCCAGTTTCTCCACATCCTCGTCAACATTTGTTATTTCCTATTATTTTTGATAATGTCCATCCTAATGGATGTGAAGTGTATCTATTGTGGCTTTGATACTTTATGTAACTTTTATAGGCCCCATGTCTTTTAGTTTTATTTCGTGTTTATTTATCCTTGAATTAAAAAATTTCTGACATACATTATATTTTTGTCTTTAGTTTACAGGTAATTTCTTATTTTAATTTTCATAAATTTTCCATGGAAAGTTGAGCGTGAGAACCCCAGTGCTTTTTTTGTTCTACCCTTTTTCTGATACTGTCCTTTCAGCAGCTAGTTTATAGGGTTATGTCAACATATCTAGGATATATTTTAGTCTGTGTTGTTATGACTTGCCAGTTAGTCTACTGTATTTTAGTTTTCATGTTTTATGCATACCTTTCGATTTAAAAGATATAACTTCTATTTAAGTAGTAAGGTATCTAGAAATTTATGATGGTGGAACATTTGCTCTGAAACAACCTTATTACCTGAAGAGAGATTATACAATTTAATATTTCATTGTTTTTTAATTATTTGACTTCCCCTGTTTCATTTCTTTAGTAACTTTGGGATCACTTTGAGGGCAGGGATCATGTCTCTTGAACTAATGCATTTTCCCCCATATACCTGCCACTGTGTTAAGCATACACTAAGTCCAATAAATATTGGATGAGAGATTTACATTCAGTGTTCAAAGTTGGAACAATTAAGCACTAGAAACTAGGAGGAACTAATGGATCATTAAGTTTTTGTATTTTGTTTATTTTTATTTATTATTAGTTAGAATTCATATTAAATACTTAAAAATTGTTAGCTTTTTAAAAAATTTAGGTATACTTATCATTCTTTCCTATCGTTAAAAGTATCTTGGCATGTATTGGTTATTCTTATAGGGAGGAATACATTTATATTATTTAATGATAACATTTTATATTGTTCTCCATGATATTTCTATATTGGCCCCTAAAATTGATTGTTTTCTTCTGTTTTGTGTTTAAATGTTTGCAGAAAAAGAAACTGCTCATGGTGTTGGGGTCCCTTGGAGACAGCATGTGCTACCATAAAAGCAACATCAGTTTGGAACAACCAGAGGCGGTGCTGGTGCACCACAGGATGGCCTTTGTCAGCATTTCGCTGTTTGCAGTCCGACTGCTGCAGACACTTCTCCCTGTTGAAAAGGTAAGGCAGGTAGCGTGGCTTTGTTGTAGTTTACTGGGTGTTACAATCACTGTCCTGTTGTAAATTCCTTCTGATCATTTCATGGTGTACAAAGATTATATTGGAAATGCAGAAATTGAGAAATGGCTAACATTTTTTATTAGTTTTGACAAATAAATTGATAGAAAAAAATACTAATTTTTTAAGATAACTTTTAAAAACTGTGGTGTAATATGTTGAGAAAGGTGCACAGTTCAGGGCATTTTTACTAAGTGAATATATCTGTGTTTAGAAAGTGACCACCCCGCAAAACATGAAGTAGAACATGACCAGTCTTTCAAGGCCGCTTCCTGTCGCTTAACCTCTCCTCTCCCCACCCCTGCAAGCTAAACTCCTTTCTGACTTCTGTCACCATAGAGGGGTTTTTCTGTTTTTGAGCTTTATATAAATAGATGTATAAAGTATGTAATTGCTCAAGATTTTTTTTTTTTTTTTTTTTTCGGTACGCGGGTCTCTCACTGTTGTGACCTCTCCCGTTGTGGAGCACGGGCTCCGGACATGCAGGCTCAGCGGCCATGGCTCACTGGCCCAGCCGCTCTGCGGCACATGGGATCCTCCCGGACTGGGGCACGAACCCGTGTCCCCTGCATCGGCAGGCGGACTCTCAACCACTGTGCCACCAGGGAAGCCCAAGATTTTTTTTTTTTTTTTGAGTTTCATTTTTGTTGTTGCTTGTAGCAGTTGTTTGTTAATTTTTATTGCAAAATACTATTCCATTATGTGACTGTATGTTAAAGGTGATTTTAACAGGCGTAAATACTTCTTTTAAATCATCTTATTGACTGTACTTTAAAGTGGAGGTTATATCTCTGAATTTGAACGTTGGTGGTAAAAATATCTCAAATGACTCATATGCAAGTGTTGTGTAGTGAACTTATTGCAAAAAGAAAGGTGTAGCATCGTGCTTAACTGAAGGTATGGGAAAAATTACTGCAGCTAAAGAACCATTTCCTGTGCCTTTTGTTGTCCTTTGGTATAGCCACTTGCCCTTTTGCTCCGTAGAATTCTGCAGAGCATGTAGTGTAAACTCCATTTTTTTTTTTTTTTTTTTGCGGTACGCAGGCCTCTCACTGTTGTGGCCTCTCCCGTTGCGGAGCACAGTCTCCGGACACACAGGCTCAGCGGCCATGGCTCATGGGCCCAGCCGCTCCGCGGTATGTGGGATCTTCCCGGACCGGGGCACGAACCCACGTCCCCTGCATCGGCAGGCGGACTCTCAACCACTGCGCCACCGGGGAAGCCCTAATTTTAATTTTTAACTTTTTTATTAATTGTTATGTTTCTGAATAACACTCTGTGTTAAAGAGTGATAATTTTCCAAGGCATAAACATTATAAATTGAAGAATTTCAGTCATATAAGACTGGTATTGCATTTAAAATATAGGTGTCTCAACTTTACATGATAATGTTATATAACTGAAAAATTAGTAGTGCTACAATAACTTGTTACTAAGTATTACAAATGATCAATCTATGTATAGGTTGAGGTATTTTTGGAAAAGTTACTTGTCAGTTGTACCGTAGAGCTTATTTATTGCTTTTTTGATTATAGAGTTTTTTTCATCTATATGCTTATTTGGGCAGGAGTCAAAATAGAAGTCAATAATTTATTTTATTTGACTTACTTTGGTGTTAGAATAATGTAAAGCCAACTCTCCATGTCTTTTTTTAAGGTAGCTATGTATTGTTTTTGAAGGCAAATCAGTATCTGTCATTTTGGGGAGCTCTTTTAAATATGTAGCTTGGAACTGCATTAGAACAGTAAGTGGGGTCATTGAAGAGAGTGTAATTAAGGTATCAGCTTATAGATGGTTATAACTGCTTTGACTGATTAACTAAGAACTTTAAAATGAGATCTAAACAAACATGCTCTTCCTTTGCTGTTAACTTTCTCCTTCAGTTTATATAAATACAAGGCTATGCTGCCCTCTGCCTGTTGCTAGCCCACCAAAAATTGAAGTGGAATTTGGACTCTGAAACTTTCTACCTTAAAAGTGGCTTTTAAATGTTTGAGTTGCCACTTACCAAATATGTAATTTTGAAGTTGGAAAATGATATAGTATGAATCTATGTAGAGATTTCCTGAATTTGAATGTTTTGACAAAATGCCTTGAAGACCTTTTCTGAAATTGATAATTGCTGATTTTAAATGAATTTGGAGAATACCCATGTATAGGTTAAAATGATGCATTGGTAAATGTTATTACCAATGTTGTAAATTAAAATTAAAAGTGTTCTGGTTGGGTAAATCAAATTGGTAAGACAAATGAAGTTAACTTCATATGGGGGAACCATCTGGGAAATAAGAGCTAAAAATACTGGCCCTGTGCCAGAAACAAGATCCCAGAGCATCCTAGGAACCCCTGTGACCCTTTCTCAGCCAAGCAGACTGAAGGTGAGGAAGAATTTATACCACAAGATTTTGACTTTTTTAGTGAGGTATATAAAATCTAATAATTGGGTGTAGCTGATTGATTCAGAGCAGCATTTCTCAAAGTGTAATGTGCACCCAGATCACCCAGAGATCTTGTTAATCCGATCTTGCATGTTCTGGTCTGTAAGGTCTGGATAGGGCCTAAGAATCCCTACTTCTGACAGGCCATGCCAGGATAACGCCCTGGCTGCTCTGAGTGGCAGGTTTAGAGAAAACAGTATTATACCCCTCCTCCTCCAGCACGCACGAGATGACGATGTTGACTCTTTTCTATCTAATACTGGTAATAGCTTTCCACTGAAACATCATCACTTTCAGTCCCAACTGACACGTGACTAATGCTTATATATGTAGGACCACCGTCTTCAGTCTGGGGTGTAAACTGTGATGGGTCCATTGGCCATGCAAGGATTAAACGTATGACCTTACCTTGGTGCTTTGAGTTGCTGAGAGGAGTTTCAGATGTAGGTATGCAGAGTGAAAATGTCAGAATTCCTTAATGATGGGATGAAAAGAGGAAAGAAAGGAAATTAGTACTTATTGAATGTGATATGCCAGACATCTGCCCAGTGCTTATTTAATCCTCACATCAGCTATTCTTATTTTTCTGCCTAGAGTCAGAGAAAACGCCTTTAAACTAAAACACAGTGCCTTTGGAGTTAGACCCACTAGGATTTACTATCTTAGCGCAGAGCCCCACTCACTGAGTCTCCTTTGCTAATTTCTCTCTATCTTCCTAACCTCTTAAAGGGGTGGAACCCCAGGACTGGCCCTGGCCCTCATGAGATATCATCGCATTTTGGTCTTTAAGTGCCATCTATTTGCGGATACCTCCCAAACTTATATTTTCAGACAACACGTGTCACCTGAACCACAAACTCATAAGTATATATCCAGTATCCTTTTTGACATCTTCTCGAGACAGCTGATATCTCCGACTGAACATGCCCCAAGTCTTACTTCCCTGCATAGATGTGTTTTTCCTCTAGTCTTCCCGAGCTCAGTAAATAGCACCTTCATTCCAGTTGATTGTTGATCAGGAAAAACCTTAGAGTCATCCTTGATTCCTGGCTTTCACACACACTTAGATCCAATCCCTGAGCAAAATGTGTTATTTCTTCTTTGAACGTCTATCCAGAACCTGAACACTTCTCACCACTCCCACTGCTGCTACCTGAGTTTAAGCCACCATCCTGTCATGCCTGGATTATTGCAGTAACCTCCTCCTTGGTCTCTCAGCTTCCACCCTTGCTCTTTTCCATCTCTTCTCTCCAGACTCATCCTCAGGCTTGCTCAAAACCTTCCAATGCTCCTTCTGAGGACAAGTCCTTATAATGACCCAAGGCCTTACCTGATCTGGCACCACTGCCCCCTGACTCCATCCCTCAGCACTAGCTCCAGTGGCCTCCTTGCTGTCAAATATACTCTGTGTCCGAGCCTCTGTACTTGCTGTTCCCTCTTCTGTGAGTGCTTTTCCCTCAGATATCCACTCCTCCAGTTCTCTGCTTAGATGTTACCTTATCAGAGAGGCCTTCCTCTGCTTCCACCTCCTGTAACTTCTCTGTTCTTCTCCATCTTTCCTATCCCCTGTTTTTAAAATTTTCTTAGCACTCCTAGCCACACTGGACAAGTATGGTTTACTCTATGCTTTCTCCACTGGAGTGTTAACTTCGTGAGGGCAGAGGTTCTGTTTTATTTCCTGTTGTGTCCCTAGGATCTGGAATGGTGCCTGGCATACGGTAGGGGCCCAGTGAGTATTTGCTGAGTGAGCAAATAATTGGTGACTAGGTAATTTAGTTTCTCGCTCTCTCTTTTTTCCCCACTAGGAGAGTTCTTTACAGAATAAGAGAAATTTCTCTTGACTTTATAATAGCTGCTGTCTTAATAGTTGGGTTTTTTTTTTCATGCTTAGTAACCTAAAATTTTGATTCCTTTAGCTTTTGATATTCATTTGGCAACTGTATTTCATTTAAAAGCATTGTTTAGGGCTTCCCTGGTGGCACAGTGGTTAAGAATCCGCCTGCCAATGAAGGGGACACGGGTTCAAGCCCTGGTCTGGGAGGATCCCACATGCCGGGGAGTAGCTAAGTCCATGTGCCACAACTACTGAGCCCACCTGCCACAACTACTGAAACCCATGTGCCTAGAGCCCATGCTTTGCAACAAGAGAAGCCACCACAATGAGAAGCCTGTGCACCGCAACAAAGAGTAGCCCCTGCTCGATGCAACTAAAGAAAGCCCACGTGCAGCAAAGAAAACCTAATGCAGCCAAAAATAAATTAATTAATTAAAAAAAAATAAAGAACAGTAATTCTAAAAAAAAAAGCATTGTTTAGCAGATTTAGTTCTTAGACTTTCAGGCAGTTAATGATTATTCTTAAAATAGGTTATCCATGAAAAAATTATGACCAAACCTACTTTAATAAAGGCAGCATTTCAGCTGTAGTAGTAAACCCTGCCAAATGGTTTTCTCTGAACATTGAATTTTCAGGCCTTTTCATTTTCTTAATTGATGCATAAAATTCTATTACAAAGCCAGAATCATTAAAAGAAACAAAACCCAGCAAAGGGTTTTTTTAGTCTTAAATCAATTGATTTAAATTATAAAACATACACTATTTCATTTGGGCCCCTTGATTTTATACTAATTAAAGGTCAGTCTTTTGTGAGTGTTCCAGAACTATTTTAAATATGTTGAATTTCTCCTTTCCCCTCTAAAACACAAACAAAACCAAATAAAAATTAATTTCTGTTCGAATTAGTCTATAGCTATACTTGATTTAGTGATATTCAATTCAATATGTAGTTAATAAGCCTTGGGCTATATCCTCAGGGGTTTATTGCATTTTTCTGGAGATTTGTGTGCACCTGCACGAAAAACTTAGAGAAAAAGGCCTGGTACCTTCAGTTCAGTAGCAGAGGCATAAACGAGGTGTGGGCCCAGAGGGAGAGCAGTTCTGGGTGTTGATGTGGGGAAGAGGAGGTATCCTGAATCCCAGGCTTTGGGAAGGAGTTGAAATTTGGACTTGGGATATTTTGGGCAGAGAAAAATTGCAGTGAACCTAGGTGTAGATAAATGATGTGTTGGAGAATAGAATTTTCTTTGGAAAAGCAATAGACTTTGTGATAGAGAATTACTAAAAAAAGTTCAACTATGTTAATATTATAGTTTACTATATTTATCTAAAAATGGTTAATTTTTTTTTTTTAATTTATCAAGGCAAGCCACTTTTTACCAGAGCCTATGTCAGCAGCATTATTTCTAGTTTCTTTGGACATGCCTCTTTCTTTGGAATATCCAAATATTCATGAAGCTGTTGTGGCCTATTTGGAACAGCTGAATTCTGAAAACTACAGTATTTATAAACGAACTGCAGAGGCTGTTTATTCACTTGAGTGTACCTGTAACTTCCTGTCTGATGTTGGGAAGGAGGTAAAAAGTTTTGTTAATATCTCTTTAAAATTCCTTTGATAAAATATTTAGAAAATTTAACCTATAGTTTTCAAATTGATGGACATTTAACAATTGAATTCTTAGGGGTGGGATCCATTATTACTGAATGGCCCAATTATAAGATTAAAGTAAGGGTATGATTTATATAAATGTAAAATGAAGATTTAGATTAATGAATGGTATATATTCATGAGACCAGTGGTTTAAAAAAAACAATAATTATTATCAATATCTTTATTAGTGAGTTCCTCTTTGAAGTGGCTTACTGTGGGTGAACAGAGTGACAATTGATGTAAACAATTATAAGGGCCATTTTAGTGCTTATTTGTAGACACATTTTTTCCCTTTATAGACCTTTATTTATTCACAGAAAGAGCCTGATTTTTTAATTAAATAAAGCCATGAACTAGATTGTAAGGTAGTAGGATGACTTTCAATACCATGTTATAGCAATAATTATGTATTTGTTATTTATCCCTTTTAGGATATTATTTAGTATGTTATCAATTAAAGGGTTAATGAGTCTTAAAATAGACATTACTACAATAGTTGTTTACTGTTTGAAAATACCAAAATGGGTCCTGAAGATCTTGAAAAATTAGGAGCAAAATTTTATTCCATTTGGCCCCTACAGTGGAGTTTTTTGAACTTCATATTTTAAATTTTCCTTATTTACCCACTATTGTTTATTTTTATTTTCTTTTCCCCACGTCTTTATGCCACTGTATCTTGTCTCCTCCATGATAGAATTTTGAACTGCCTTTTATTTGAATTATTTCCGTGGCATTCTGCATGGTCAGTTAATCACACAGGTATTGATCACCCCTATTTTCCCTAGAACCAATCAGGATGTTAGAAGTGGGAGGTGGATCTTAAAATACATGAGTCCTGCCTTGAGCTGCAGTTAGTAGGGGGATAAGGCCACAATTGAGCAGTCAAAGAACCATGCCACTCAGAGGTAAATAATATAAAGTCTTAAGCGGCGTTGAGTTAGGCATTTTCCCCACATTTTTCCTCCTAGGCTGACGTTTTTGGCTTGCTTGTTGAGCAGGTTGACTTAAGCAAATGTGAACAGTCTCAGGGCCTCTGGATGATCTAATTTCTTGAAGCTGCTTTGTTAGCTGTTGAGAATTTTATTGTACATGACCTTGACATTTACTGTTCCATTCTCTTCTTTTTTTAGGGAGAGAAGAATCTCTTAGAATTAGTGGAGCTGGCAGACCAAGCCTTACATAGCTTTTCCTATCATCAGCATTTCCCCCTAATAAAGGAAATCATCTGTATTTGTTCAAAGATGTAATATTTTCTTTCTTAATATGATTATATTATTATAGGTTGTGTGTGTGTGTAAGTTTAGGAGCAATGAAAATGAAACTTGTCTTAAATCTGTTATTTTTTAGTTTAAATTGCTTTTATATGTTTTGACCTTTAAACTGTATATATATAGTAGCATTAGGACAGTTAACTGTTTTATTCACGAGTAAGCTTTAAAAATGTCATGCCTATAATCAACATGAATTATCCTTGGATTTTTATACATTTGTTTTGGTGTCTTTCCAAACAAGTATTCAAGCACATTTGTTTATTTATCTTTAACATTTTAATTAATAACTTGAATTGAGGATTTTTTAAATGTAAATTTCATTATTCCTACCTTTTATATGGATTTTTGAAAAGCATCATGCATTGGTTAATTTATTTGGGGGACATTGGGACAGATTTTTCTGTAAAACTTAGTATTTTCATTGCTTTTGGAAAGAGTAAATCCATGGTGATAAATATCCATTAAATACAGGATTTATTTTTCTTTCTATCTGTCAGTCATCTCACATAATTACCTTTTTTTTGTGGTGAGAACATTGAAGATCTACTCTCTTAACACATATCAAGTATACAGTACAGCATTATCAACCATAGTCACCAGAACTACCTATCCTGCATAACTGAAACTTTGTACCCTTTGACCAACATCTCTGCATTTCCTCCAGCCCCTGGCAACCACCAATTCTACTCTCTGCTTCTAAGAGTTTTAGGTTCCACATATAAGTCAGATCATGCAGTATTTGTTTTTCTGTACCCTGGCTTATGCCACTTAGCATGTCCTTCAGCTTCATCCATATTGTCACAAATGATAAGATTTCCTTCTTTTTTAAGGCTGAATAATATTCCATTATATATATATATTATATACATATATAATATATATATATACACACACACATACACATACCACATTTTTAAAAATCCATTCATCTATCAACTGACACATTGTTTTCATGTATTGGCTATTGTGAATAATTCTGGAATGAATATGGGAGTACATATATCTGTTTGAGGTACTGATTTCATTTTCTTTGGTTACATACCTAAAAGTGGAATTGCTGGGTCATATGGTAAATCTGTTTTTATTTTTTTGAGGAACCTCCATACTGTTTTCCATAATTGTTGTACCATTTTACATTCTAAATATAGGTTTCTAAAGACATTTTGTTGTTTTGTATTCTTTAAGAGAGAATGTTCCCTGCCTTGAAACAAGTAAATGCTTGAGTAAATATTAATTCTGGGTTAGTTAAACATGATCTCAGTTGTAGGAACTGGAGTAGGAAGAAACCCCTTTCTCTGTGCTTTTTAGTCTCTTGTTTAGTCCCTTACTTGCCTCAGATGTCTTGTATGTTTACCTTTTTACCAGCTGGAAATCTGCACAGGCCAGTCCATTATTACAAGGAGAAAGTCAGAAGGTGTTTCTACGTATGTTGTCTCACCCTTTGCCACAAGTGAAAGTTAAAACTTACCACTGTTGTCTGGAAATTGTTAAGGTAGGTTTTTTTGTTTTTGATTTTTTTGGGGAGCATTAACAGTGGATTTTCTGATTATAACTCAAAATTAAATTACTTGACCTTTTGGATATGATATAAGAGTTATTACCATAAAAATAGATGGTAGTTATTAGTCAACTCTAAGAAATTTATACTATTGAATTCCCTTAGTAAGTCTAGCAACTGAATTGCCTTATTAGCAGTTTTAATAAGAATTACATTTATGTTGTGTTATTTAATGATGGAAAAATTGTAAGGAAAAGTTGACTTCTATCAAGTATTCAAAGGTGATTTCTATGCTCAGGAAAAGTTTTAGCTTATTATGGCTTAAATTTTATAGTTTCAGATCTGTTTTCTTAGTAATATTCTTCTTTTCTTTCTTTTGAAACAAATATTTCCTGCGTTTTTAAATTATAAAATATTTCAGCATGGAATAGTACATAAATATTAACTATTTCAATATTGAAAAGAACACTGTACATAGGACAGTATAGAAAAATATATATATTCCTGTGTACTCTTGAAAGTGTCCTCTTGTATTCAGTACTCTTATAAGTACTACCTAGATATAATGTTTACATTTTGCCATTTTTTACTTATGATCCTTTTTTTTCAGAGAAATAAAAACATTAGTTATAACTGAAGCTTCTTTCTTTTCTCTTCCACTTTTTTTGTGCCACCAAGATAACCACTCTTACAAAGTTTTTGTTTATCCTTCCCATGCATGTATTTTATATGTGCATATCTCTATAAATCATATATATTACTGTGTTTGTCTCTTTAAAAAAGTATGTAATTTCATACCGTACACATGTTTTTGCTGCCTGTTCTTTTCCTTTAATAGTAAGGTTTAAGATCTACCTAGTGGATTCATCTTAACTGCTCTTTACTTTGAATATACTTTCTTCTATTTATTGATAAGTATTTAGGTTCCGTCTACTTTTTACTGAGCTATGTTTTTCAGTATTTTCAATGACAGTCTGTAACTGATAGTGCATGTGTTTGAAAATGTCTTGAGTTCACCTTACTCTTGAATGATAGATTAGCTGGAATTGTAGAATTCTGTAGAATTCTGTAGAGTTCTAGATTGACTGCCATTTTTCCTTAGCACTTCGCCAGTACTGCTTTGCTCTTGGTAGGCTTTTATCATTGTCGAGAAGGCTGCTGTCAGTTAAATTATAATTTCTTTGTATTTTTTTCTTCTAGTTGCTTTTAAGGTCTTTTCCTTAGCTCTGGAGTTCTGCAGTTTCATTACAATGTAACTTTGTATACACTTTTTTTTTTTAACGTATCTCTTTTAGCATGCTTCAGTTTGAAAACTCATGTCTGCCTTCACTTCTGGATAATTCTCAGTCATTATTGTTTCCCTTAGCCTTGCTGTTCTCTCCAAGTGGAACTCTCATTAGATCATGTTAGATCTTCTTATTTTACCCTTTGTGTCATTTAAGCCCTCTTCTATATTTGATCTTTTTTTGTTTTGTTTGGATAGAATTGCTCAGTACTGTCATTCAGTACACTAATTCTTTGCTCAATGATGTCTAATTTGCTTTTTAAAAATTGTGGTAAAATACACATAACGTAAAATTTACCATTTTAACCATTTTTAAGGTTTTGGTGGCATTAAGTGCATTCACATTGTGCAATCATCAACATTATCCATCTCTAGAACTTTTTCATCTTCCTAAATTGAAACTCTGTACCCGTTAAAAAATAACTCTCTATTACCCTCCAACCGCCCCCAGATCCTGACAACCACCATTCTACTTTCTGAATTTGACTGTTCTAGGTACCTCATACTTGTGGAATCATATAATTGTCTTTTTTGTGTCTGGTTTATATCACTTAGCATCCATGTTTAGTATATATCAGAGTTGCATTCCTTTTTAAGGATGAATAATATTCTGTTGTATATATACCACACTTTATTTCCCATTCATGTGTTAGCGGACATTTGGGTAGTTTCCACCTTTTGGCTACTGTGAACAGTGCTTCAGGTGTACAAATATGCCTGCTTCAGTTTCTACCTTCAGTTTTTTGGGTGCATATCCAGAGTGGGATTTGTGCTAATTTTGTCGAAGAGATGATACAGAGTCATTACTTATATGCAGGTGCATCACTGTATTGATAAGAAAAATCCCACATATATGTTGTCCTCCCCCTCACCCAGAAACTTAAGTCTGTTTTGATTTGAATTTTCTCTTTGTCAAACCTCAGTAAGCAAAATACAAACACCTTAGGATAAGTTTATGGTGGTGTTTATTTCCTATATGTCTGTTATTATGAACAACTTTAAAAGATTATGGTTGTCTCAGCAGTTTGGTTATTTAATTTGTCAACACCACTCTTGTTGGCTGAAAGAAATGTAATAGGTATCTCATGCAAACTCAAAAACTGTTAGTTAAGAGAATCTTTTTTTGTGTTCTACCGGTTAAAAGAAAAGTTTCAGTGACATAAGTACTAAAATTGGATTTGAATTATAAACAGAAGAAAGAGGAATGCTTTGGAAAAATCACTGTCACTAATTTTTAAAAACTTTTTGTATTATTTTGCAGGAATGTTTAGGTGTCCATAATGTCAGTAAACCTGTGTCTTCCCTTTGTAATGGAATTCATTTTCTACTTCACCCAAAAGTTCTGTATGAAATCTCTGCGTTTGGTATTCAAGAGCCCAAAAATGAGGTATGGCATGTTAGAAGGAAGTACAGAAGACTACTCTGATTCTTTAGATACTCAGCTAAATCAAGACAGTATTCTAATGTCACAAGGTAGTATGAGAAACTAAAAAGAAACTTGTCTTTGATGTATGGGTTCAGTTAAGTTGTTGTTTAACTAAAAAGAAATGCTAAAAAAAATGAGGCTTAAAATACAGGACATACTTGTTCTCAGAGAATTCAGATCAAAATGTTAACTTAAATTTTTCATGTTAGATGTAAGAATGATGCAGTAGTTATAATAAGCAGCGTATTTCCTTAAGGAACATTTTTATTCAATGGAAAAATATACTTTAAAGGTTAAAAAAAAAAGGAAATCATTAAGGGGGAAGGACTGGTTGAGAACAGAATGTAAGATGATGCTGTGGAAATAGGAACGTTTGAAGGAAGAGATGCTAATTACCTTTCCAGATTTTATGAAATATTACAGGTATGTAAGATGACTTAACGGGCCACCTCCTCTTGGATTGTTTCCCCCGTATTGTTGAGCAGGTGAATGCCACTGCCAAGGCCATCCTGATGCATCTGCTGCAGGGGCGACTGAGGATGACAGCACTGACCTGGAACAAGTTTATCGAGTCTCTGTGTCCTGTCATCCCAGTGCTACAGGTACTCTGTGCTCACCTGCTTACGCTACCATTTCTCTTTAGGGAGTGTGATTGATTTAAACGCACGCAAGCAGTAGAACCATCATGCTGTGGGAGAAATGAAGTGGAGCCACGAAGGCGCTGTGGATAAGGGAACAGGAAGTGGGCGGCTGTCTTGTTTCTGGCAGAAGGTTAAAGCAGGCTAGCGAATTTGTCTGTGTACACCGGGTGGGAGGTTAAGAAGTGAGGCGCAGGCATTTAGCATTGACTGTGAAAAATGGAGCTCAGCCTTATATAAAGGCTTTTAGCCAAAGCTAACAGTGCTTTCTAAACAGCCTTTATGTCATGAAACTGGCTGCATGAGTTCTATCTGTGCATATATGGGTTAGCCTGATACTTTGATTAATGAGCTCTTAGAAACAAAGCTTTTTTAGCAGTCCTTCTGGGCTTAGGTAAAGGAGGGAGGGAAGTGCAGGGCCTTCCCTCCCTTGCATGAGAAGGTGGAGATGGGAAACACCATCATAGGAACAGTCCTCTTAGAAGAGAGAGCTGGGCCTCAGGCCCTGCCACTTGCACAGCTCAGTTCCTTGCAGGCGCACCGGCAGCACTCCACTTTTGTAATGAGGGCACAGGTCTGAAGATCTGGGAGGGGCCTCATCTAGGGGCAGTGCCACTACTAGAATCTTGGAAAGTAGAAAAATTAGCAAGTGTCAGGAGGGTTGGCACATTTTCCTGAAGTTCTCCAGTATTATTTTTTAAATACAGTTGTATGTAGGCTTCTTACCTCATGTAGGTTATTTTGAAAAGTCATATTCAACTGAATTGAAAGAAATTTGTGAGTTGCCTGACAGGTCAACACAATTCTTATTTCAAGTTAAAAAATTAAGCAGTATGTGCATACAATCAGATGGTCATTTCTCTTTTTATGAAATCTGTTAGGGCTATGCTGACACAGAGGATCCTTTGGGTAACTGCATTCTCCTCCTAAGCAAAGCGAGTTCTGAGGCTGGTGAAGGGATTCTCCCCTGTACCACCTGGTTAAAGTCCATACTACGGCTGCTGCTGGTGAAAAAGCCATCGTAAGTACAGCAGAGTCTACTGAGTGTGAAAGATGAACGGGAATGTTCTAGGAAAGGGTAGTAATTGTATCAAGCAGTATAGAACCAAAGGAGGTAAAGGAAAGTGATTCTCTTACTAGACAGAGACGGGGAGCTAATGGCTGAAACTAACCCAGTAAAGGTCTTTTGGACACTTTCTAAGACGCTCTGTCCATCCTCCAGCCTTGCTGTCAGATCAGCCTGTGTTACGGCATCGCTGCCCTCAGTGCTGTTCATAGTGCTGCTGCGGGCAGGGTGGAGAGCCGTGGAGAGAAACAGATTGCCAAAACCATAGGGCATTCGCACTGTCTTCTCGTTAGAAATTGTTAGTCTCCTGGAGTGTAACTTTTCTAATTAAATACTTGTTCTGAAAATTAAAGTTTTTCATGAAAGTGTAGTGGACCAGTTGCCTCACATACCAGGGTATGCATGTATTTTAATCTTGTTTAGCTTGTCCTCTTTTTTGGGAAACTGAAAAAGTGTCCTTTCCTCTACCATTAGTGTAAGTGTCATTTTAACTAAAAGAAAAGAAGGAGAGAAAGATTGTCTTCCTTCCCTCTCTGTCAGTGCAACATGAATCTTGTGTTACTCTCTTTAGGTAACAGTGGTTGGATTTTCTCTCACTGAGAAGAGAAAAAAAGCTTAGAGTAAAGATGGATAAGTGTGATGAAGAGAAAGTGTCGGTTGAAAAGGCTAGGAGAAACAGACAGATGTTCTTTTGACAATGGATAATATTGTTTTCCCCATACTTACATCAGGATAATGCAGTGGCTTATTTATAAACAGATGATCAGACTAAAAGTTAAGGAAGTAGGTGAAATAAACTAAAACGTTAAGAGAATGGAAAGAGGAAAGTCAGAGGAGGTTGTAAGGGCTCATGCATCGTGCAGAGAGGAAAGTTGTGGGTGATGCAGGAAGCAGAGGGGCACATGGGGTGAGTGTGTTTGTGCTCCTCGGGGATTGGCTTCTGCAAATGTTCCCATTGACCCTCGGCAGTGTCTTTATTAATGTGCTAGTGTAATATTCCCTACCCCAAATTTGGTGATGTAACACAATAGGTGTATATTTTTGGTTCACCTTTGGGGGCCCAGAGTCTCCAGGTAAACAAAAACAGTCTTATCAGGCAGGACATTCTAAGGGCTTAGAGATCCCCTCCCAGGAGCCAAGGGCAAGGCCAGACCTCTCTGGGTAAGGTAATTCTCGATTACACAGAACTTAAAGCAGTCCGAATTACATATTTGTTTTCATCATTTGACTAGTTCTACCCCATCTCACCAGACCATAAACTCCATTAGGCAGGAACCCCATCCATTGGCTAATCTTTACATCCTCAGAACTTCATTGAGTACCTTGGGCATAAATATGCTCAAAATGTATTTGTTGAAAGAAATAAGTATAGAGAAGTAATCGCACCATGGTGCTCGTGCTAAACCTAAAAAAACGGCCAAATTTATCTACCAGAGGAGGAGCTGCGTTAAAAACATGCTGTACATACCCCACTCTGGGCTTTTGCCTGGGGGTGGTGGCTGTCTCTCCACTGACGACCCGAGATGTTAATACAGAGAGTGCTGGCACAGAGGAAGAGCATCGTGTGGGTGTCTGGCTGTTCTGAGCTTTCATGAGGTCACAGCAGATGGGAGAGGGAGGTTTGCCTGACTCCCACACCATGTTGGAGTAAATATTTGCCCTCCAAAGATGATATCTGTTAGTAATACACTAAATTCCTGCTTTCTCTAGATTTGGTAAGCACTTGAGAACCGTGGTGGGCAATGGAACCTAGCAGCACACAACACAGACATGACGCTGCCCTTCCAGAATTGGGCATGTAATTGAGAAGAGAGATCTTACCAGTTATACTTTATTATTAATTGTAATACAGCGAGATCAGTGTTATGACGGGGGACTTCGGGGGTCAGCACACAGCCTTTGCTGTGGTAGGGATGCCTCCCCGAGTGTGCAGGTTTTAATCGTAGTCTCACAAGTAGTACCTAAAACCTGGAACTTGTATTACTGCTTAAAATTTGCCCAGTGTCCATGTAGTTCCAGAACCTGTCTCAGTAACTCATTGCTGTGCGTCCACTTTCTATTTTTCCATTTCATTGTCTCGTGCATGCAGTGTTTAACCTTTTCTTGAAATCTTCCACCTCCCCACTCAGTGCTCAACTGACCTTGATGCTAATCCATTCCAGATAAAATAGAATTTTGATGGGAACCAAAAATATCATATCTGAGGGGATCTATTTCACCCCCAATATCTCGCTTTAGCTGTTAGTATGATTACTCTCCTGGAGGTTCGACCTGTTGTTTGGGCTCTGCTCATGGGTCTGTGATAGCTTTTATGATTGAGATACATCACTAGACTTGGAGTCAGGAGCTGGGATTTTTAATTTGCAGACCGACTTACTGGAGCTGAGGTGATATTGACAGTGAAGTTCGCAGTCTCAGTGAGTCTGCACCTTCACTTGTAATTATTGATTATTCTTTATTTCTGCTGCTTATTCATAAATGTAAAATGCAGGAATAACTGTGGTATTTTAATAGAAAAGTATTTTAATAGAAAGTATTAATAAGTATTTTAATAGAAATACTAAGTATTTTAATAGAAAAGGTAAAATGTCATCAGTAACGTCAGTATAAGCATAGCTAATTATTATGTTGATTTGTAATAATTCTTTGTGTTATGGGCCTTTATAATTTCTATACATTTGTATATTACAAAATGTTGACTTAAAGACTTTGTTTCTTCAGGGTCCGGATGCTGGCATTAAAGCTTTTAGCAAGTCACCTTACAAGGGAAGAGGGGGCGGATACCAAGCGCCCTTCAATCGATGCCAGAGTTCTCTCCAGAGTTACTAATTTATTTATTGTGAAAAAGCCTATTGAACTCAAATTGGATGACAGAAGAGAACTGATTATTAAGGTGATCATAACTGTCAAGTTTATTTATTCATAACTGTGTGGTTATTTGATATATTTTATGTTACATTTTTCAATTTGTGTTATGTACGGGAGAGGGAGAGAAATGGTGGCTTCACCTGTGGTTATTCCTGCCTAGTGTGAAGTTGTGTCCTGGCTTTTTCTGGCTCCTGGATACATTTATTTATTGAACAAATATTTCTTGAGTGCCTACTATATGCCAACCATCATGTCCCTTTTCATTCAGAATATACGCTGGAAATGCAAATTAATTTGAATAGTATCTTAAATACAACATAAGGCTAATCTAGTGGAAAGAAATTCTCTGATGACACTTAAAAACAAACATCACTGACATAAAATTATTCTTCTTTTTCTTCTGTTGGAAATTGCCTGTAATACTAAAACAGAAAATATTATGATAAAAGTTTTCATCCTCTTCATTACAGGAAAAATAATATAGAAGGCAAGGGCAATTTCTTTTAAATGTTACAGTGGTTCTGAGATTTTTTTTGTTAATCTCTTTTCTAAATCTTTGGCTTTTTCCCCCTTTTAAGAGGTGTAGCCTTCATCTCCCTGTCTGCCCAGAACTGCCCCCAAATCATCGTGGACTGATGTAGGATCAGATAAAGCAAGCTGTCCGTTATCTTCATTGCTTCATTCCTGTGTTTTATAGCTTCTCCTGTGACTCCAAGTGTGCAGTCTGGCAGTTTTCTTTAAGTTTAGACCAGACCCCGAGGCCTGTGGTAGAGCCACATGCAGCACAATGGATTTTTTAAAACAGGGAAACATATTCAGTGTTCTTCTAACCTAAGTGTTCGGGGCCGTCTGATGGCCCTGGCAGGAGGATTGGAGAACCTTCCATGGGCCACATACCAGGTCCTGTTGGGGAATTCCTGCGTACTGAGCCACTGGTATCACTACTGCGCCCTGTGTGTCACGTGGAGGAAGGTGGAGTGGGGTTCTAGAGCTCTCTTTCCTGAGTCCACATGAGGGCTGCAGGTGGCAGTGGGGGGGGAGAAAGGAGGGGTGTGCTCTCGGTCCTTTTCTACCCCCATTTCCTGTTGTGTTTTGCCTCCTCAGACTGTCCCGGCAGGAAGTGACAGTCAGGGACTGCTGGTGGGGGGCTTGGTCAGAGTGCTGGGCAGCAAGCCCCAGAGAGCTGTCCGCTTTGGGGTCCCTAAGAGGGGGAAGTGGAGAGGCCAAGGGAATTCCAGCTGGTGGTTTCGGGGAGCAGCAGAGAAATCCCAAGTCACGTGTCTGGGGTTGCTGTTCTCGGGCTAGCCTGGAACTACCCATAGTGATGCTGTGTAACTTGGATGGTTAGTGGGTCATGAATGGCTTCCTAGCGGAAATGTACGTTAAGAGGAGAGGCTTATTTGACATCATGGATCTTTGTTTTGGATCCTAACTCCCTCTCTGACCTAGCACATCATTGTTGCAAATGTAAATGTATCAGTTACTTAAATAAGTTGGCCTTTGAGCTTTTGTTTTTATAACTGTAGACTTTTACTGGAGAATTGGAAGTAGATGAAAAAAAATTTTTTTTTTTTCAGTTGGAGACTGTTGAAAAGGTATATGACATCTTTATCTCAGACGATATTGATCTTATTTTGAGAAAGTCAGCTGCAGAACAGTTAGCTGTGATTATGCAAGGTAATCTTTTAAGGAAAATGCTGCTGAGAATGGAATTTTAGATTGCTGTGTGTAGTAGTACTGGGGGTTGGCAAACTATGGTTTGTAGGCCAATCTGGCCTGTGGCCTGTTTTTATTTTGCAGCCTTCAAGTTAAGGATGGTTTTTACATTTTTAACAAAGAATATGCGACAAAGGCCATATGCGGCCAGCAAAGCCCAACACAGTTACTATCTAGTTCCTTAAAGCAAAAGTTTGCCGACCCCCGGTCTAGATTATTGTTGTTTGACCTGTGGAATGTCATTTGATAAAATTATCTTTCTTCTGAAATGTTGATATAATTCTAACAGTAAATTGCTTGTTCCTTTCTCAGTTTACCTAGTATATGATATTCAGTTTGTTCCATCTTGCTTAGAGAAATCAATCAAATTGTACTTTGTGGGTAGGTAAGATAAAAATAATGCACCGTAACTATGTATTTTCTTTAAAAGTTTATTTTTAAAAACAACTAGTAAAATTTACTCTTAGCTTTGTTTGTAGTGTTGTTATTCTTTGAGTTTTTAATTTTTTCCTATATGTGATGTATGTAATTTATCTTTAATGTTTGAGAGAAGTAATTTTGCATTTACATAAAAATATTTTTTTTTAACTTGGAAGGTGGGGTATGATGGATATTCCCATCCTGACATTAGTGGAAACTGGGATGAGAGAGTAATTTGAAAGATCATATTCAACATATTTGTGCTTTTAATAACAATAATAGAGACTACAGGAAATAAGCCTCAATCAAATGTGGAGAGCCTTGGCTAAGAAGATTAAAGAAAACTTGTAGAGGGTATTCTTTCAGTATTGTTTAACATTTCAGAAATGAAGCTTATGATTTGGGTATATGCACTATATTGGAGGGTAGTGGAAACTAACCTTTTTAAAGTGGCAGCTAAAGGTAGTTACAGTGAAAGCTACAAATTAAATATCAACTTTATATTTGTACGTCTTTCTCAATGAGAATATCGGAGCACAAACTAAGAAAATTTGTCTGCTAGTTGTGAAATACTTGTCACTAATCTATAAGCAACTAGAGTTTTTGGTGCTAGTGATATCTGGTATATGTGTGTGTGTGTGTGTTTGTGTGTGTGTGTGTCTTAGTCTATTTGGCCTGCTGAAGTAGAACACCATAGACTGGGTGGCTTATAAACAACAGAAATTTATTCTCACAGTTCTGGAGGCTTGAAGGCCAAGATTAAGGCACCGCAGATTCAGTGTCTGGTGAGGGCCTGCTTCTTGGTTCATAGGTGGCTGTCTTCTCCCTGTGCCCTCACATGGAGAAGGGGCAACAAAGCTCTCCTCTTTTTATAAGGACATCGATCTCATTCAGGAGGGCTCCACCCTCATGACCTCATCACCTCCCAAAGGCCCCACCTCCACGTACAACCGCACTGGGGATTAGGTTTCAAGCATGTGAGTTCTGCGGGGACAAACATTTAGACTGTGGCAGTGTACACACACACACACACACGCATGTATATGTTTATTAAAAAAAGAGGTCATATTCTCTAGAAATATGTAGAGTATGTTACAGACCCTTTCTTTTATATTTGCTATTAACAGTTTGAGGTTAAAGATCTTGTATTAATATTGATAGAAAAATGCAAGTCATATTTACATATTAGCTTGTGGAGAATTCTAAACATTTTGAGATGATAGATTTGGAAAAGAGAAGAAATGTCCATGAAAGAACATAAAATAATTTTCCATGTACAAATAAAAGTGTTCATTTGTATATTTAAAATTCTAGTCCTTTTCAGAATCTGAGCTAGTTCATTTAATTATTCTTCTTAAATAGCTTTTTTTTTTATATTACAGAAGTAAGATGTGCTTGTTACTTAAAAGTTTTCAAATTGTTCAGATGTGTATAAAGTAAAAAGTTTCAAGTGTCATCCTCTAATTTTCAACACTAGGTGTAATTATTTTTAAAAGTTGTGTGGCTGTCTGTTCTATTTTTAAAACTATAGAAAATGTTCTTTAACTTTTAGTAACTTTTTTTTTGGTCTACAGATATTAAAATGCATGCTGTGGTGAAAAAATTATGCTTAACTGACAAGATAATTGAGTATTTAAATAAATGTGTGAGTCAGGATGGAGAGGTAAGACATATTTTTACAGATTGGTTTTTTTATCAATTAAATTTGAAATGAATTCAACTGGATTTGGATAAGTACTTGGAGTTTCAGTCTTGAGTAACATCCACTACCTTGTTCATTTTTTTTTAATTTCTAAAAGTGAGATCTCTAAAGGAAAACCTTAACATTTCTATTAGATGTATAAGCAGAAGTATATACAAAACGTACTTTCAGTGGAAAATCTTAATATTTGCATTTTAGTTTCACACAATTTTGATGAAAAAGCATGACATTTAGAATAAGACGATGTTATAGTATATTTTATCTCACCTTAGAATTGATAAAAATAAATAACTGTGTTTTCCCCTGCTGGCCAGGTAATAGAGTGTCTAGTACAGCCAAGCCTCACGCTCCTGAGGAAGGTTCTCTGTGCTGACCCAGTCCTACGTGTTTCCCTCTCCCAACAACCTTCTCTCTTGACCCTGCTGTTCAGAGGTAAATAAAATACATTCTGACAGTAATAAGAGCAATCTTCAGCTTTAACTGTTTATTCTTTAACTGTAGGTAACATTTTCTTTCCGCTTTACTAACACAATAACAAAGTTTATTAGTGAATATGCCACTGAAAAAACCCATCGCAGTGGAAAACGTTTAACACTTTTGTGGGAATTTTCTTAAAATCCTGTTACAGAGTAGACCTTAGGGCTGAGAAGGGCTGAAGCCTCTGATCGCTCTCTGCACCTTGATGTAGCTGTCGTTTGGTGCTCAGATGGTCAGTTGTTACCTGTAGAGAGAGAGAGTGCGCTGCAGCTGCTGTCTCTGTTGCCTGTTTGTTTCCAGTGTCTGTTTCCTCATTCTTGTTTTGTTTGTGCCTTTAGATCTGACGCTTTGCTGTTATAACTGACTATGTCCTTAAACTGGCATTCAGAGTGTATAGACTCAACTTGTGGGGAGTGGGAACTAGACCATCCTGAATGACTCTGAGCATTAACTTATTACATTTTCTAAAGTGTGATTTTTTTTTTTAACCTTTTTCAGTTTGGTTGTAATTGAGTAATGTATTTAGGTGGAAAAATTCCATGTTATTTTTTTCTCTTCTTTTCTGACTGTTCTCAATAGAGAGCTTGGTAACATTCTGTGCTATTTTCTTTCCTAGAAATGTAGGCCATTGCTTTTAAATATTCTACAAGAGACACCTTGATCAAATGTCTCAATATGCCTAACCTTGTCAGTTACCAGGCATGTAAGAGATTAATGATATTTATGTTCAAAATATTATGAGTCATTTTATTTTAGCATTTTCTTCTCTTCTGATGGCTTCTGCTTGCCAAGTGAATAGGACACAGTTTAAGTAACATTGATAAAGGTTCAAACCAGGTAAAGTTCTAAAGAGAGTCAATGTGTTCGGCTTCATAAATTTTGAATAGTGAGTAAAATTTTATAAGTTTTTTTATAGATTGATGTGGAAGAGTAGCAGTTATGGATCTCTAGTTTTCTTTTGTCTTGTTAATAATTGTCTTCCTGTTAACCTCACTCAGTAGAATTTAGTTCCTAGTTTACCTTTTCATTTATAATTTTGATTTAAATTATTCAAGCAATCAATTAATTATGAGCACCTACTGGATTCAAAGGCATTTTCTAAGGCAACATAATCTGTACCCTTTTAATACTTTTTTGATCTCATTGATGTTTCCAAGAATTACTTAAGTGAGCCTGAAAATGAATTTTAATATCTCTCATTAATGAATTTAGGGCAAAATTAGTTTTTTAACTAGGTACTCAACAAAGAAAATTAATTCCTCAGCAAACATTTATTGAGTGCATACTGTGTGCTAGGCCAGTAGTGTCTGTATGCTCCAAACCTACCAGATCAGAAACTCTGTTTTAACAAGCCCTGCAGAGATTTGCATAGATTTGAAAGTTGAGAGCCACTGTTTTAACGATGTCAGTTTATCTGGGTTAGCATCGCATTTCTCTGAGAATGGCATCTCTTCTTTTCAAGTTAAGATATTTTAAATTTGAAGTTCATTCTTTCTAGAGGTAAAAATATTTTATAAAGTTATGCTTCTTTTTATTTACAGTTTCCTTGATATTTCATGAAGATTGTACCGTTGTGACTGAAGTTGGAGCATTATTTTGTCTTCTGTTATTTGATGAAGTATCAAGAATGGATATGTGGTGAGCTATAAGACTTTTAAAAGGTTTTTACTCTGAATTGTCTGTCTGAGTTTCTGATGCAGTCTTACAGCAGTGCATGGAAATTTCTGACTTAGGAAGCTTATGCTTTCTGTAGTAGATATACATGGTATGATTTTTGGTTTGAGTAGCAGTATTATGCACATTGGCTCAAAAAGTCACCCTGAACTTTTATTGTTGAACATTACTAAGTACAAAATTTGATAATTACTATAGTAAGTTTTGTCATTAATACGTTTTTTGATATATACTCTCAATTTTGTGTGTTTTTTCCTTAATATTTAATTTAAAAAAACCTTGGAGAAGATGTTTAGGATGTAATATCTGATTAACATTGACCCTGAGCAGGATCAGTGGGAGAGAGACACATAGGCCACCTGCCAGTACAGCGTCTGCATTGTGTGGGTCATTTATTATATGGACTTCTTAAAGAAAAGCATAATTTGCTCTTCAAAAGCAAATCTGGGTAGTGGCACCATGTTATAACTATACTAAATGATAGAACCAAATGCAGCTCTTGATTTGAGTTTTAGTCAAGGAAGCGAAGCAGGTTGTGTTTCTTAGACAAAACGATGGTCTGCTCAGTTGTTTCTTTCCTTTTGTGTTTCTTTTGTGAAATAGGTCTGATAATCTTTCCAATAAACCTTCTTCACCATCAGTCTTCAGTTTGCCTGTTTCAGTTTTTAGAAGGTAAAGAATTTATTTCTTTGATTTTCTCAAAGTTAAAATACTGTTACAGAAAGGGAAATCAAAATCTATGATTTGTTAAAGTTTTCATCTAGCGTTTCATCACATGACTTGTAATGCTTTAATCTTTCCTTCATGGTGGTACTTCTGAAAGTTCAGTAAGTGTACATCCCTGTCACCAAGTTTTTTTTTGATATTGTTCAAGTCTACACAAAACTTGAAAGAACTATATAGTGAACACTTGCATACCCTTCAGCCTAGATTCAGCAACTGTTAACACATGGGTCTGCTTTTCTGTCTTTCTCTCTCTCTCTCAATACATTTATTTATTTTTACGTAATCTTTTTCCCCAACCCATTTAAATATAAGTTTCAGACATAATTTTACTTCCTTCCCAGTTATTCCAGCATGTACCTCCTTAAATTAAGGGCATTATCCTACATAACCACTGTACCATGAAAGGTCACATCTAAGAAAATTAAAAATAATTCTGTAACATGATCCAGTTTCTCCAGTTACATCCCAAATCTCTTCTATAGATTTTTTTTAAAATTCAGGATCCAGTCAAGGTTATGAATTGCATTTGGTTTTCATGTCTCTCTAGACTTTTTAAAAAGTAAATTGTTTTCATTGAAGTATAAGATACATAAAGTTTACAAATCCTGAATTTTTCCAGATAAATACACCCATGTAACTAACATGTAGATTAAGGTACAAAATATCACTAGCATGCCAGAAACCACTTTTCTCCTTCCTTATTACCTTCCAGCGCCCACAAAGATAATTCAGTTTTCGTTCCTGTTATTATACATTGTTCTTGAACTTTATATTCTTGCATTTGCCTTCTTTTGCTCAACTTGGGTACAGGGTACAGATTATGTTGCCTTGATTTATTTTCATTTTTGTGTAGTATTCTGTGTAAGAATATACAGCCATGTAGTTACCATTCTATCACTGATGGACATCTGGTTTGTTTTCTGTTTGGGGCTATGATGAATAATGACCGCTAAGCATATTCTTGAACACATATGGATCAGAGGATATTAATATGTTTAGCGTTAGTAGATGCTACCAAGCAGTATTCCAGAGTGGTGTACTGGTTGACATTCCTGCAGCAGTGTAGTGGTCCCAGATGCTGCACACCCTCTCCAGCTCTTGGTATTGACATCACCCACTATCCTTTTATATACATATATAGGTGAATGAATGTTCATAACAGCTTTATGTATAGTAACCAAAAGCGTGAAACATCCCAAATGTCCAACAGCAAGGAGAATTGATAAATGAACTATGCTATACTCACACAGTGAAACACTATACAACATTTAAAAACTACTTTTTACACAACAACATGAGTCTCATAGACATAGGGTTTATGACATAATCATAGACATAATGTGAAAACAGCCACAAAAGAGTATATACTGTATATTCCATTTATTTAAAGTTCACCAACAAAGTTGATCTCTAGTGAGAGAAATCAGAATAGGTAACAATAATAGTTACCTCTTGGAGGAGGGCTAGGAGAGTAATTGACAAGAAAAGGGAACAAAGAAACTTTCTGAGGGGATGGAAATGTTCTGTGTTTTATTCTGGGTGGTGGTTACACAAATGAACACATATATAAAAATTCATCAGGCTGTACTCTTAAAATCTGTGTATTTTAAGGGTAAGAAAGTTATATCTTAATAAAATTATGATTAATTTAAAAATAACATTTTATAGCTTGCTAGATATTACATGTAGTATAATCATTTTCACTACTGTATAATACTCTTGTTAGATGATACCACAGATTATTCATTCTCCTGTCATGGGGTATTTGGGTTGATTCTGGGTTTTTGCTCCTGTATACATCCCGTAAACATTATTGTATGTATCTCCTGGGATATGTGTCCAATAGTTCCTCTTGGATATATCCTTAGGAATGAAATTCTTTAGTTGTAGACATCACATTCTTTATGGTCTTTAGGTTTGGCTAAATAATAAAACGCACACAACAGTAGGTCATGCTTGAAATGTGATTACCTGTGTGGGTGCTGGGGGCTGTCTTGGCATAGGAGGCCCACGTCCCAATAGAAAATGTGATCTCTAGGAAGCATGCCGTGGGCATAATGTCCAGGTCCCCACAAGGCACATCATGTAGGAGAGCCACAGCACTCAGGGATGCTCAGAGCTGTGGCTTCCCACTGTACATTTACACACAGGTGTGGGTTGTTTCCACACCTCCCAGTCCAGATGCAGGGAGTGATTGTCACCATAAGCAAAATGGTTTAGTAAAATTGTTGACATTCCATATCTATTTGGTTGTCCTGGGGAAAAGGGTCAGAGAGTTACCTCAAGATCAAGGTTGTCCATACAGAAGAAATGTCAACAGTAATTTCTTTACACATAATAATGTCATTTTAAAAATTGTCCACATGGTGGATGTGTAGTGGTTTCTCAAACTGGTCCTGATGTAATACCCTTTGCTTTTTATTATTTTCTTCCTTCTGTGTTCTTCAGGTGTAATTTGCAGTACATTTTATAACTTATTAAAAGCTTGACCATTGATTCACAGCCTTAACTCTTTTCAGTTAGTGCAAGTCCTTTCAAGGAGGCTCTTGTGTTCTTTAGACATGGCTTCACAAGCCTTTTAGTACATTCTTGCTTTCTGGCATGAAGAGATGTCCACGGTTCACCTTTGATTTCCCTATTTCAGACCTAGCATTAGCCATCTCTCTAAGGAGCCCTGGTTACTTCTAAGGAAAATTCCAATTTTTAAAATTTATTATCTTTTAAAAAATTATTCAGCTTCATTTATATACATAACTCTACCTTAGCCTCTTTTTTTTGAGATGCATGAAATGAAAAAGCACACTAAATTTCCCCTTAAAAATCCTACCCAAGTGTGTTTCTCTAATATTAGTTACAAATACATGAATTAGGGGTTTGGGATATGTTTTATAAGCAAAATCATTCTTTAACATTTGAGATGCTAGGCATTGCAGTCCTGCTAAACACTATTAAATTAACATTAACTAGTTTAAGAGATACTGCTATTGAATCTTTTCTTAGATCTAAACATATTTCTGGGTTCTCTTGGTGACACACAGTGACTGAGTTTATTGATGGTGCAACTGTGTTCTCAAGTGAAAATAGTAAGTTGTGATTCTGTCACTTAGTGACCCCTGTGAACATAAGCAATTCATTTAGCGTCTTTAAGACTCATTTTGATCATCTGTAAAATGGATTTCATGGTGCCATGACATGTAACTGTGAATGAAAGGTAGACAACGTACAGTGTGTAGCATAAAGTAGACATTTGTGTTTCAGCTGAACACCTTGTGTGTGTGGTTCACTGTAGCCATGGGCCTCGACTTCAAGGGGCGTCCGTCATCTCTGCAAACAACCCTAATACAACACAGAGTATGGTAAGTCCTCAGGAAAGAAGTTTAATCAGGTGTTTTTGAAAGTTTAGAGGATGGCAAAAGAATAAAGCCTGGTAACTGTTCAAAACTGGGACCACATGAGAGATCTTTGTATTGCTGTAGAATGGGAGGCGTAGAACTAGCCCTCATTTGTGGCTCGTTCTTTTGAGTAGCACTTAAGAATTTAAAAGTATGTAATTATTTTTGTACATTTTCTTTAGGTATCATCTACCAGTACATGTACTTGGCCACCATGCTGTGAGTCCTTACTCCATAGTTTTGCCGTTATCTGCTGATTGTTTGGCCTTGAAGCCGGTCTCAGATATGCTGAGAATAGCTTGGAACCTATCATGGTATCATGGGAGTGATAATCTGTTGAAGCAAATGAACTCTGAAACTAAAATCCAAGAGTAAGCTGTTACATGTAGTAGAAAAGCATTCATATCTACCTAATTGTGATTAATTAGCTAGGCCTTATTTTTCCTTTAGGTTAAGTAGGTTTCTTACTTTTTATCGTCTGACCCTGCTTTCTCACTGAAGATTATAATTTTTACTTTGTTTTAAAGATTACATGTCGTTCATTACTTTTTAAAAACTATCACACAAAGAAATTTAAATTAAAAAACATTGTGCTCTATGCTGTTTTGGAGATTATATAAAGTTTGGTTAGTTAACAGATGTAATTCACTAGGAAAAGTGCTCTGGGTTAGGGTAGAAGCTTAGTAAATACATATGTGAATTTCGTTATCGTCACTGGGGTGATGACGATGATGATGACTTTTAAATACCTCAGTATTCTAATCTGTCAGTACTTTCTCATTTGAAAGCAAATTATATTTCTGTAAGCAGGAAAATGTCAATATAAACATCCTCATGCTAGTATGAAACCCTCATATTGACAGATACACATCAGATTTTCTTTTGGCTGTGAGTCACCCTTAAAAGGAAACAAAACAGAATTTGGGGGAGACAGTTTATAATAAAAGTAATTGTGAACTTTTATTTAATAGCTTTATATTGCTCTTTCTTTTTTTCTTTTTGTTTAGATTTTTAGATACATTGAAGTTATCCACTGAGGACACCCTTACTCTGAAGATGACACACACAGCAAGTGGACTGAAGGACTGTCTCCGCTCCATTGTTCAGGCTGCAGCCCACAGGGAAGTGAGGGCTGCTCTCACGAGGATGAGTTTTTATCTTCTGAATGACAGATTGTCTTTCAAGGGTGGCACTGGCCCATGTGGGATTACCTTGAAGTCCTTGTCTTGGCACACCACACTAAACAGGTCAGTATCAGCTCAAGCCTGCTGGCTTCAGAGGCCTGGATGGAATTGTATTTGGGTTCATCTCCACATGTTTGAAGTTAGGAGCGTGTGTTCTTATTGTTGGTATCATGAGAGAAATGCTTTTTAGAAAGAAAAATTTAAGGATTTTTATTATCTGTAATACAAGTCTAATAATAGCAAAAGAGAAAATTTTAACATAATTACTGCATTTTGGAATTATTACTAAATTGTTATAATTTTTACAAATATTATAATTATTAGATTTTTATATCCTAACATAGCAAATCTTATTTTTTATCTCACAGAAGTAAATGATTAGGGTAAGACATGGGTAAACAAACTGAATGTTTATTCCTGTCCATATTATATCAATAAATGAGCTGAGACATCAGGGAACTGATTAAAGCCTTGGTAACTCTGGCTGTTTTGTTTTGCTTTCGGTCTGTTCTTAAGTAAATTATCTCATTTTTCTTTTTCCTCTGAATTTCATGGAGTTGATAGCCATGTGGAGGTCCTTTAGTAGTTTTTGGGAAGGCCCCGGCTTGTAAATTTAACACGTTTAACTGGTAGCAGATGGCTGCATTTGAAACAAGACTGATAAGCAGCCGCTGCCAGCAGTTTTACATTTTAGTCTTCATGTGACTTTAGTATAAAATGTATAACTCTATTAAACGGAAAGTGTGCCATTTTCAAAATGCAAGGTTATTTGAGTTTCTAAAATGTGGGCTCTTATTTAGTGTAGCTCTCACAATTCGGGTATCTAGTTCACCTTTTTCAGTGGCGTGCTGTCGCCAGCTAGGACTGCCTTGTAAGAGAGGTGATGGTTAAATTATCTGGATTTTTGCAAGTTAGTTGTTAAACACAACCACTCTTAAAATTGAACTTTGTAAACTTACAATTAAATAAATTATATTAAAAATAAAGGTAATGGTTATGCAGAGTCATGGCTTCCTAAGTATTTTACATTTTCCTGTTATCCGTGCTCTCGATGTTGTTTATATGGATTCTGTCTGTGCTGTGGAAATGCTGTATAATGGTGTGCTGCAGTGCCTGTCTCCATAGCTATGTGGTAGATTGGAGGATTGCAGTCAGCCATGGCGGGGTATTTACACTATGGAAATTGGCAAACACAGCAAATCAGCACCCCACTTCTCAGCAGGTTGTTAAATACTTATCCGCACGCCACTTACTTTAAAGAACTAGAAACCATGATTACTGTCTTCTTTATTGTAGATTTTTACAAGTACTTCCTGCTTGCACCGAAGATGAGAAACTGCTAATAGATATCATACATTTTCTAAATAAGTTATTGAAGGAACAAAGAAAAAATGTATCCGTAGAACTTCTAAACTGGCTTCTCGAATTACTTCTTAGACATGTAAGTGTTGTTAAGGAATTTGAATTTTAGGTTTGACAAATGATATATTTGTAAAAATCATTAATACTGTATATGAAAATATGGAAAAGTATAATTTTTACATAGCCCGTGTTTAGCCATGTAGTCCTTATGTTGTAATAGATGGCTTTTAGCAATATGCCTTCCTGACGTGATTGTTACTAGGTTTAAGTTAAAAGTCCGTAGCCTAAACGGAACCTTCAGTCTTGGCGTTTAACGAAACCTGTTCTATATGTGAGCTTTCAGCAGCAGCTGTATTAAGTGAGAATCTTGGAGTGGGGGAGCTCAAGTAGGGATGTGGAGGGGCAGTGAGGGGTAGTGAGGTGAGGTTGGAAGGACTCAGTCAGACTGTGCTCAGGCTTCATGTAAGTTTACTGTAGTGTTTACCCATGTTTGCCCCCCACTACTCTCTACTTTTTGTAGCTGACTGTGTTCTGAGAAACTTGCCAAGAACCCAGGAAGCTAGCTTGTTTTTTTATCGTTGGCCTGTATTTTTTTTTTTTTTTTGCAAATACTATATGGATTTACTTAATCTGGTAAAGATAAACCTTCGCACAATCACGAAAAAAACACATTAAAATTAGAAAAAAGGGCCTAAACTGAAAAAGAAGATAATAGACCTTATAAAACAAATATATTTCATTATATGTTAATACATTTGCAAAGCTCATTTAAAGACGTGATTTTCTATAAAGATGCAAGGAGCTAATATAATGTAAGTTAGAAATTCTAATTGAGAATACTTTTAAAAGTATTTAGAGATTTTAAAAATATGTATATGAATGTTTATATGTGTATAAAGCTTGTTTAGATGTTTATTATTTTCTACCTTATTGTGGATTGGTGAAAATAGGGACCGTTTCGTTCCCCGTTGCATACCCAGCGTCTACCATAGTGCCTTGCACATAGTGAGCTCTCGATAAACATTTATTAACTCACTAGTAAACATATCACTTTAAGGAAGCTATGTAGTTAATTACAAGAAACGCACATAACCTTAATTTTGTAACATGTTAAAATACAACAAATGGAAACTATAAATTCCTAAAACTGTAATTGCTGAGTCAGTTACAAGTTGCAGAGATACATGTGTATATGTGTTTGTATTGAGTTTTTTTTTTTTTTTAAATAGGTAACTCTTATTTTGAATGATACGATGATTTTCATGATTGGGGTTTTTTTGTTTTCCGTGAATTGTCCCTTGATGCCCTTGCTAGTTTTGCCCCACAATTGGGTTTTTAGTTTTCTCTCGCACGTGTGTGCTCAAACACGCTCTCGCGCTCGCTCTTGCGCGCTCTCTCTCTCTCTCTCTCTCTCTCTCTCTCGTTTTTGGTAACAGAGGAGCCCTTCATAAATTAGAGAGATTAGCCCTTTGTCTGTGATATGAGTTGCAAATGTTTTTTTTTTTGTCATTAGTCTTCTGACCTTACTGTATTTTGGACTTATTTTCCTATTTTATCTACCCCTTTCATCCCCTAGCTTTTGTTAGTTATGTTGTTTCTACTTTTCATCTTTTATAGTACTTAAATTGTGTTCCATGATCAATCATAATTTCCACATTTAGGTGTAGTGCTACAGGTGTGTGTGTGTGTGTGTGTGTGTGTGTGTGAAACCTGACTTCTCACCACCTCGACCGTTATCACTCTAGGCCGAGCCATCACCGCCCTTCTCCCAGGTTATTGTTAGGTCTTCCAGCCTCCACCCATGCTGCCTGTGGTTCTCAAGACAGCTGCCACAGGGATCTTAAACTTAAGTCACATCATGTCCCTGTTCTCAAAATCCTCCACCAGCTTCCTCTCATTCAGATTAAGCTCCATAGGCTACAAGGCTCTATTTGAGCTTGATTCTGAGTATCTTTCTGATCTTCCCTCCTACCACTATACTCCACTCCTTCTTTTCCAGCCACATTGGCCTCTGGTTGTTTTTCAAACACCGCACTCATAGCTCCCTTTGCATTTCTTTTTCTCTCTGGCTGGAATGTTCTTCCCCTAGATATCTATACAGCTGACTACTGCACTTGAGTCAGTGCTCTGTTCAGATGTTAGTCATCCTTATCATCATAATGTAGCATTTCTCCGTGCCTGACTCTCTGTGCCTTCTTAATCCTATTTTATGTTTCTTCATTGTACTTATCGCTCCCACTTGCAGAATATCTTTGTTCATTTTCTTTCTACCCCACCCCACCCCACTAGAATGTGGGCAGTGGGAGGACAGGTTATGTTGTTTGTTTCGTTCACTGCCATGTTATTTCTGTGTAGTCATAGGTTTTTTTTATAGTTTCTAAATTATGTGTCTTCTTGGAAAGATCTGTTTTCCAGAGTTTTGAGAAAACACTCTCATGTTTTCTTTTATGATACTTAAGGTTTTATTTTTGTTTACATCTTTATTCATCTGGAATTTCTTATGATGTAGATTATTTTTTTTAACGGTTAGCAATTTTCTCATGTCCTGTCTACCCATGATTTGAATTGGCACCATTTTTTAAAACCATAAACTGATTTCCTATATATGCATGACTCTTTGTTTGAACGTTGTATTATGTTCCTTTGATATGCCTGTATTTTTCTGAAGAACTACATTTTTAAATTATCATAGCAAATTTTTCCTTAATAAAATTTATTCTTTATATTTTTCTCTGGCTATTTTTTTTTTTTTTGCCGTATGTGGGCCTCTCACTGTCGTGGCCTCTCCCATTGCGGAGCACAGGCTCCGGACACGCAGGCTCAGCGGCCATGGCTCACGGGCCCAGCCGCTCTGCGGCATGTGGGATCTTCCCGGACCGGGGCACGAACCCGTGTCCTCTGCATCGGCAGGTGGACTCTCAACCACTGCGCCACCAAGGAAGCCCTCTCTGGCTGTTTCACTTCTATTTTCATTTCATGAAACATGACAGAACATTTGTCCAGTATGAGGGCATTTATATGTGAATTTTATTGGTTTCTGTATGTATGGCAAGAAATACCTTAAGCATAGTTAAAAAGTCATGATAAACTGAGAAAATTATTTATAACACAAATGAGAGACAACATACTAATTTCCTTAAATTATAATTTTTGAGTCCTTATTAAGATGATTGCACTTCCAGGGTACATAGATTTATTGTTCAGTAAAGTTTGCTCTTCTGTTACTTTCCCAAGGATGATTTCAAAGTACTGTATTTACTTCTATTTTCTCTTATCTTTCAATTATTAAAAAAATTAAGGAAGCATTCAGAGGCAGTTTTTTTCTGGATATTTTTAATAAAGTGAACAGGAAAACCTATTGTCATAGTTCTTTCAGCTTTTAGGCCTGCTTAAATATTTTATAGATTAGACATTAAAATATTATTAAAATAATGTCCATGAAGCTTTTCCTCTGAATGAGTTTTTTGATAAATTGATTTTTGATCTATAAATTTTTTATAACTTCATGATCTTTTTACTCATTTTAAAAAAAGAATAACCCCTAAAACAGTCTCCTTCTTCAGCTAGAGTTCTTGTACACTGGGAGCTGTGGTTGCTTTGGTTTGTGAAAATAGCAGATATGTGATGGGCTTTAGTTTTAGAATCTTTTCTTGAAAATCTGTGCAATAGTTGAATGTTTGCATATGACTGTAAATAGTATATAACAATAGAAAAATTAAAATATACGTACCTAAACTGTGTAACTATAACTAGATAGTTAAAACTTTACATTTAAACGATTATGAATTTTGTAGTATGTCATGAATGCTGATACATATTGCATAATTTATTCATAGTTTTGAAATTAAAATGAAATTTCTACAGGACTCTAGATGATTGTACTGTAATTTTAATGCAGTTTTAGGAAAGGATTTTTGGTATAATTAGTTTGTTTGACTGTATGGTATCAAAGCTGTCTTTGGAGAGCTTTTACCTTGTCATATATTATCATCACTAGTGTTATAAATAATAGTAATACTTTTAAGGGTGAGTAAAGTGGACTTAAGCATCCACTATCAGGAGAGTTTACTCTCTAAATATCATGCTACGAGGATTAAATTATTAAGCGTATGTAACAACCAATGTTCAAAATAAAAGAAGCATGAAAATAGAAAGTCAAAAAGTGACTTTTACTAAGTTTATCATCTGAAATGGGTAAAATAAATGAAAAATGGCTTAAGAAGGTCAGTAAAATAGCATTTCCAAAGGAATTGTTTTGAATGTATGGACATAACATATGAAGATGTGCAAAAGTGACTGCAAAAAGAAAATTAGACAGAAATGAATACCTGATCAAGCAGAAGAATGCCTAAAAGATATATGAAGAAAAATCAGCTAACTTACCGAGGGAAGATACAGAAACTTTCTCTTGTGAAAGTTTTGCCTACATGTTTTATCAAAACTTTCATTTATTACAAGCATTTTATGTACTTAAGGAATTTTTTGTACTACTAATTTATATTTTAATGTATTGATATTTTGTTAGTATATAAAATAACTGAGAAGTGCTGAATTTGAATGCATTTCTTTTCAGAATGAGTTTTTGATAGAAATTTATCGAAGTGGGGCCATACTTTTTCGGGGGGACCATTCAGAACTACACAGCACGTGTCTGTCTGTTGTCAGACTTCCACTGGCTCATGTGCACTCAGAGTTCACAGAGGGCGTTGTCCATCCTACTAGTGTAGGTTGCTGATGGATGGAAAATTGGATATGATGAGTGGTAACTCTGCAGGTAAAGATAATGAACCATCACTGCAGAAACTGTTGCCTTTTGGAGGTCAGCACTGATGAAATAATGGCCCACATAGTTGGTTTAAAATTAGGATTGAATACTAATATCTAAAGACAAAACCTTCAGATATGATTAAGTACTTGAGATCAATAAGCATCAATAGAGACATCTATTTCCTCTTGTACTTGAGGAATAGTAATAAATCCCATATTTTAGAAGTGGTGTTGCTGAGGTTCACTGAATCTTAGCGTTAACATGTCAATCCAAGATATGTTATAAAGGGAAGAAGTCTCAGCAATTTACCTGCAAAAATAAGTTATTAATAGGATGAGATTCTTTGGAAGGGTCTTAGTTTTAGGTATTTACATACTGCTTCAATATATTAATATGTTAATCAGTAGCTTCTACTTAATTTTTATATGTATATCAGAATTAATAATTGCTGATGGTAAAATTACATTTTACCAAGATGGGGTTTGCATTAAAAACAGCTCGCTCATTTAGTCAGTATTTATGGGATGTAGAGGGAGTGTGGGTGTAAGCCTTTGGTTATTTGGGGCTAAGAATACTATAGAATATATATTTATTTTTATGATTTTATTAAATGTGTGTCTAGTTATTTTATTCATGTATGAAACTTAGAAATTGTAGTTATGTTTTATGTAATTTTACTTGAACCAAGTGAGACACTTCTTGTTCAAGATGAAAGGAAAAGCTGAAAAAAAATGCTGCTTAGGTGTGAAACATAGTAAAGTTAAAGGTAAAGCATGTCTCCTCAGTATTTTCCAAAAGCTCTCAATTAGATTATTTTTAATTCTTCGTACCTGGTTGAAGTATACTGTACATACTACATAATGTAAACAACTTGGAATTTTCTTCCCATTTAAAAAATTTCTTTTTCTTAAAAATAATGTAGTTATTTTTGAATTGAATTCTTTAGGTGAAGGATGCCATGACAACAGTAATTACATTTTGATTTTATCTCTTTTTGAACGTTGTAATATGCAGTATTGATATGACATAATGCCGGGGGTGGAATGTTAACTATCTCTGATGTAAGATGGTCCTGAGGTTGAATTCTTGCTCTGCTCATTCATATGACTTTGGTTAAGTTACCTACACTCTTCATGAACCTCTGTTTGCCCATCTATAAAATAAGAAAATGTAGATCTTCTAGTTTAACTCAAAAGTTAAATAAAATCTTATTTTCTTTCTCTCTCTCTTTTTTTTAGCACAGTGCCTATGACATTATAGATGATAGATAAATATTCCATCTATTTTTAATGCTGTTGGTTAATGTAACATTTTCTGCTCTCTCAATATTACTAGAAATCATCTAATACATCCTTTAGCTATTTTTTTTTAAGTTGGAAAACAGGTTGAAATTTAAGTAGTACTAGCTTCCTTTGTTTATCAGCCTGTCAAATTGGCAAAGATTACAACAGTAATAATACTCAACGTTGGCTTGGGTGCTGTGGGCCTTAATCATATGTACTGGTACATTTTTTGCAGGGACAATTTGGCAGTATACATTGAAAGCATTAAAACTATTATAATGTTTTGATTTAGTGATTTCATTGCTTAGAATTCATACGTAGGGTGTAATCAGAGTTGAGCATGCTGCTGCAGCTCAGTGAACTTAGAAATCACTGATTATCCAGTAGTTGTGGTAAACCCTTATGGCTGAATAACAATCAGATACTAAAATAATGTGTTTGAAGAAATATTGGTAATAACATTGTTTAAAAAAATGGTCGCAGTAGTGGATTTTTTCACTTGATCTCAGTTTTGTTAAAAATATTGAATTATAATTCTGTTTGCACTCACATAAAAAGAATAGTATGTACCAACATACTAATAACAGCTACCTCTGTGAGGTGTGATTATGGGTGGCTTTTGTTTTTCTCATTGTGCTTCTCTCTGTTTTCCTCAGTTTTCTGTAATGGATATGCTTTCCTTTTCTTGAGATAACATATGAAGCACCTTTTGAGTTGAGAACATCTGTACTAATGCCGTAGGAACCTACGATTTAGGCGCTATAACTTAGTTACTCCAGGACATGATTAGCAAAAAAAACCTTTATGGGAAACAGCATACAGCTCCATTAGAGGGTAAATATATGTTTTACAAATTCCATTTTTTAGAGTCCAAACCCACTATTGGAGCTGCTGCTTCTGACAGAGTCCCAGGCGCGAGAGGAAGCAGATGACATCCGCACCGCCGTCCGGCAGCAGCTCCAGAAAGAACTGGTCGCTCTCTTCAACACCCTGCTGCTCGGTTCCGTGGCACTTACCGACAGGTACCATTTGTATTATTGGAGGTCTGGGAACTTCACACAGAACCTAGTTTTCTTTGGATTTCTAAAGGGTCGTACTTTTCATTAGTTTCAAATTAAGAGGAGAAAAGACTTCAGTAAAAATCAGTTGTGGTGGTTTGTTTTTTAGTTCAGATCAATTTCTGATATAGCCTGATTGTAATTACACACACACACACACACACACACACACACACAGTATTTTGTTGTCTCTAGGTTTAGTTCTTGGTTCTCTCTTAATTTTCTACACATCTGCCTGAGCAGTCATACCCATTTTATGACTGTACAACTATTTTTGCATGGATGATTTTCAAATGTATATCTGTAGCTCTGACTTAAAAATTTTAAATTCACAATTTTAACCATTTTAAAATGTACAATTGAGTGGGTTTTGGTATATATACAGTGTTGTACAACTATCACTGTTTAATTCCAGAACATTTCCATTACCCCCAAAAGAAACTTTGTACCCATTAAGCAGTCTCTCCCCATTTGCCCTTTACCCAAGCCCCTGGTAACCATTAATCTTCTTTCTTTCTCTATGAATTTGTGTATTCTGGACATTTCATATAAATGGAGTGAAACAGTATGTGACCTTTTGTGTCTGGCTGTTTTCATTTAACATCATGTTTTCAAGGTCCATGCATGTTGTAGCAGATGACAGTGACTAAATAATAGTCCATGTATGGGTATGCCACATTTTGCTTATCCATTCATCTGTTGGGGGACATATGAGTTGTTTATACCTTTCACTGTTGTGAAGAGTGATGTTATGAACATTCATATGAAAATTTCTGTGTGGACATATGTTTTCAGTTCTTGAGTATATACCTAGGACTGGAATTGCTGGTTCATGTGGTAACTCTATGTTAACTTCTAATTTCATTATTGGTTGGCAATAATAATACCCATTTATGCATTTTTCAATGTAATTGTTACTTATATTTTACATCATATACTCTGGATGGTATATTAACTATGTTTTTCTTAAAAAGTCTTGTTTTAAGAGGGAGTATTTTCTGCCATTTCCCGCCATTTCCACTAGTTCATACTTTTTTGATACAGTAAGTTGCTAGTAACCCTCCACCACCACCAAGAAAGCCCATTAAGCCAGTTACGTTTGTTCCGTGGTTGATTTTTTTTCCTCCTTTACATACACAGGAAATGCTTGGAACTTTTTTACGTTTTCCAAACGCAGCTGGCTCTGAAACTGCTCCAGTGTCTGAGAGTCACGGATGCTCCTCGCTTCTACGGCCTGCCGTCCCTCGAGAGGACCTTACGAGGGATGGCCCACCTTACAGCATTCCCGGGATGGAGCTCACACTCTCCTTTCACAAAGCCACTAGAAATTTGTGTGAAGTACTTGTCAGGTCTCCTCGAAGTAAGTAAAAATAGTCAATAACTATAAACAACAATAATAAAACCCCTAAATGATAGCTATTTACAAACCCCCAAATGATAGCTATTTACTATTTACTGACCGCTCAGTGTGTACCAGGCACAATATTAGGTGCACTGTATGTGTTATTATATTTAATGTAGATTATTCTTCAGTGTTTATGGCTCATTAATGGTTAAATGTGTTAATGATTTTTATTAGCAAATACATAAGTAAGATTACTTTTATGAATAAGCCATTTTCAAGAAAAGTAAGCCTTACACTTCATTAAGCCCCTTTATTTGGGTAACTTATTTTGCATTTATTAACCCTTTTGGTGTAAAATACAACACATGCAGAAAATACACAAAACGTAAATACATAGTTCATTGATTATCACATAATGAACACACATGTCACCACCCTGATCCTAACGTAGAGAGTAGCCACCACCCTAGAAGCTTTTGTCATAACCACCTCCAGTCTCTACTCTTCCTCTGAAGGTAGTTGTTATTTTGATTTTTACGGTAATAACTTCTTTGCATTTCTTGACGGTTTTACCACTTAATTATGTGTCCATATATACAATAATTTCTCATTCTCTTGATTTTGTTAAATGGAATTGTATTTCTTTTTAACATTATGCTTATGAGAGTTAACTCATTTTGCTTCCTGTAGGTGGAGTTTAATTTCATTTTTGTGTAGTATTCTCTCTACTACAATGCTGAAGGACAATTTGGCTTCTCTTTTCTTCCTGTTTAGGGCAATTTTAGATACTGCCACTGTACACTTGTGTTGAAAATGAGTATATTATATCTTCTGTGAAATTTTATTTTCTAACTATTGCTGATGTATGGAAATATATTCAGTTTTTATATGTTAATTGTGTACCCGGCAGTCCTTGCTTCCAAACTCAAAGGAAAGGCCTTTAATGTTTTATCTTTTAGTAAGCTATTTGTGGTAGTCTTTTTTCAATTACTTAAAGAAAAGTCAGATTAAGGACATTTTCTTTTAGTCTTACTTTGCTAACAATTTTTTTTAATCATAAATGTGTATTGCTTTTTCTGTATCTTTTAAGATAATCATATGGTTTTTTTTTTATATTCCATAAGATGATGGATTACGTTGGTTGATTTAAAAATGGTAAACAACCTTACATTTCTGGAAAAATTTCAACTAGTTTGTGATGTATTATTCTTTTTATATATAAACAGATTGAGTTTGTTAATGTTTTTAGAATTATTCTACCTATTTTCATTGGCAAAAAAAGTTTCTAGAATTACTATATCTATCTTCTTTCTCATAAAACTTCTGTCAGTTTTTTAATATCAAAATAAGTCCATCCTTATATAATTTTCTCTTTTTCTTTATGTAACTTCCTCTTTTTTCTTTTTGGAATAGTTGGCTTGAATTGGTGTTATTTCTTCCTTAAATGTTAAGTTGACAGTATAGCAATCTGGGACTGGAGTTTTCTTTTTGGGAAGATTATAGATGAAGTAAATTTTTAAAGTAGATCTAGAATTGCTCAGATTTCGTATTTTTTGTGAGTCAATCTTAGTAAGCTATATTTTACTGAATTTTATCTGAATTTTCAAATTCATTGCCCTAAAATTGTTCATCACATCATCTTGTTTTTAAAATATCTGTCAGATCTGTAGTGAGGTCCCATTTCATTTCAGACATTGATTTTTCCTTCTCTCCAGTTTTGTTGATTGGCCTTCCTAGTGGTTTGTATGTTTTATTAGTCTTTTCAAAGAATGAATCTTTGGCTTTGTTTATCCCCCTTTAATGTTTTTTCCCCTCTTTTATTAATTTCTGCCTATATTTATATCCTTCTTATTTTGGTTTAATTTATGGCTTTTTCCTACCTTTTTAAGGTAGAGCCTTATTTCACTGATTTTTTAAAAAATTTTCTCAAAAATATATTTTTAGCTCTAATCACCTTCCAATCATGGCCTTAACTTTATGCCTTGTTTTCATCATCATTTAGTCCAGTATATTTTAAGAATGTTGCAGTGAATAGAGCAGTGATAGGTTTCTGTAAGAGAACAGCTTTGCCACGGTACCCTGGCAGCTTTGTGTGTTTGCACATGGGCCACGTAGGCAGGGCTTAGGTGCGGCTGATCTAAGCTCTGGCAGAACTTCCTGTGATCCTTTTGGAACGTGAGAAGCCTGTAAGGAACTGCTACAAGGCCGTTGCTCATTCACTTCACTTTGTCTTAGGAAGTGTGTCACGGGCCTGTTTTTATCACCTCCTGGGTTCTGATGCACTCGCGGGCTTTCTGCCTCGCTCCCTTGGGGTACGGCAGCAGGCTATAGATGGCTCAGCTGCAGCTTGGCCTGAGCTCCTCAGCAAGAGTGCGCTGCCATTGCACTGCTGTCATCTGGCCCCTTTGTTTCAGTGTCACCCTGTAAAAGGGACACTGAGAGCTGGCACCTTTGCCTACTCTTGCTTATGCTTTTTATGTAAGTAATAAACTGTCTAGATCTATAAATGGATCAGTGTTTGCTTAGTGACCAAGTCTGCCAGCATTGCTTGCCTTGAAAGGTTCAGTTATAGAGGTTGGCATCTTTAACTGTTAGGAATTCAGGCAAGGCTCCTGTAGGAAGCAGTGTAGAGAGAGGTTTGGAAGATGAATAAACTGATCAGAAGTGATGGGCTTTCTAGACATGGAATGTTTTGACCAAATCGTGTCCGTAACTTCCTATTCCTTTTTGTGCTGCACGTTTCTACTTGCCACTGGTCTCTACCCACCACCAGATCATCCTTCAAAACAGAAACCTTTCACTCCCAATCTCCTTTTTCAAGTGCATAAGGCTCATTATAATCTAGCATTTTGAGTCTTATCTCTGTTTAAAATTTTTCCCACATCTCTTGAAGTTTCAGTTATATGTGGTTCTTCTCATTAAATAAAAAAGCATCCTTAAAAAGTCTGTTTCTTGGGCTTCCCTGGTGGCACAGTGGTTGAGAGTCCGCCTGCCAATGCAAGGGACACAGGTTCGTGCCCCAGTCCTGGAAGATCCCACATGCCGCGGAGCGGCTGGGCCCGTGAGCCATGGCCGCTGAGCCTGCGCGTCCGGAGCCTGTGCTCCGCAACGGGAGAGGCCGCAACAGTGAGAGGCCCGCGTACCGCAAAAAAAAAAAAAAAAAGTCTTTCTTTTATATAGCTTCTTTTCTCTTTGGGTGGCAATCTCTACACAAAGTTGAAGATCTCACTTGTTCATTTGCCTTCCTTTAGTAAGCCTTTTTTTATTCTTTCACACATAGTCACCCAGTAAGTATTACTTGACTGACTGATCTCTTCTACAGGTTATGTACCTCAAGCAGTTTATATATGCCACTATTATGGCACTTAATACATTGTATTTTTATTTTGCTTTATGCTTTGATCTGTTAGACTGTGAGCTTGTGAGAATCATCTGTGGACCATTTCCGCTATCCCCAGCTCCCCACTGGCCTAGGACAGTGATTTGTACATAGTGGTCAGATAGTGAATAATTTAGTTGTATCTTATCTATGATTTTAAAATTAGAATAAAGTTTGAATAACTGGAAATGTGATGTAAATGAATGTAAATGATGTGTGTTTAATTTTTGTATTTTCATTATTAAATCATACTTTAGGTGATGTTTATATATTCAGCTGTAAATCATGCTTCAGATGATATTATCTAGGATTTGTTTCCAGCAGTACATCTTGTTTTTTAAAAAATATTTCAAAATTCTAAATACTCTCAGCTGTACTATAAAATTTAATATGAATTTTAGTGTAGTCACTTTAATGAAATAATTTTTTAATCTTGAATACTTGTAAATACTGAAAAAGAGCAAACTGTCAGTAAATTAATTATCTCATGCTTCAAGGTGTCCATGATCAGAAATAATATGAATTTTTTAGAATAGATGTATTAGCTAAAAACTTACCATAATGTTTTTTAAGAAATAAGCTCCTCCAATGCATTTAATATAATTCAGTCTACAAGTACCTAATTTATAGCATTATTTGTAATGTGATTTATGAATACTCCATTTAAAAACCTTTTGGAACACATCTCCTCTGTTAAGTGATTTTTATCTGTTTCAGATCAGGGATATGTGAGGACCTACTACAGCAGTAATTGAAGAAGTGTTACATTGTTTATATTTAGAAACCCTCAAAAGTACTTTTGTTTGTAAAATTGTGTAACAGGAGAGACTTCAGATCATACCTGTGTTTCAAATACCTGAAATTAAAATGAGCTTTCTATGTTATTGGAGAACAAAAAGGCTTAGTTCTCAGTAAGAAGTCGGGGGGAAAAAAGACAATACTGTCATTTAAGCTCAGTTGTCTTTGAGGTAATAAAAATCAATACAGTTTATTAGCTAAGGAATAGCTATAAAGTGTGATGCTTGTTTTATAATGTTTCACTGTTATGAAAACCTGATAACAAATCTTTATTTGGTATAAACAGAGGAGTACATGTTATGCTTCATATAACATCTTGGGAAGAAAATCTTTATGTCTTTACATTAAATGACAGGAAAATAATATGAAAAAAATCTGTCACTTTTGTTAGAAATTGTGTCGGAGTCCTATTAAATCTTACTTGGGTCCTTCTGCTTACTTAGCTAGCTAAACAGGTTTCTTTATTTTACTACTGGCTAAATTGATCTTTTAGAGAATAAAGTAATGCTCATGTAACTGGACATTGAAACAAGCCATTGTTGGTCCAAATGATTTGCTTCATAGTTTCTCAGTAATTAAAGCTGATTCCTTTTCAGATGGGAGTTGTAATTCATTATTAGATATTTTGTTTCTGCACAGTGAAATTTGAATGCAGTATTTGCCTTTTGTGGTTGGGAAATGAGACTTTTAGACTAAGCATGATTCATTATGATAGGTGAATAAACTATGATAAATAAAGCCTTAAAAATTATATATGAAGTATAATTCCAGGGATCTGACGGTAAGTTGAAAGGAGATAATATCAACGTTCTTGACTTATCCCTTTTAAGCTAGAACCTAAACCATGACAGTATAGCTGTCTCCAGTGACATATAGAAAGATAATAAAGACTTGATCATTTGGATCTCTTCTAAAATAGTCCCTTAAAGTTTTAAACTTTTAATTATAAAAACCTTAAACATATACATAGGCAGAAAGAATAGTAGAGCAGGGCTCCTGTAGCAGTCACCTGTAGTTGTTAACCCCTGGCCAAACTGTTTCATTTTCAGACATACTATACAGTTATTTGGTTTATGAAAATTCTAATTTAAGTCAAAATCCCCAAGTTATCTTACGAATAAATTGCTTTTGTTAAATAAGCTGTGCCTAACGTGATTTATATTTATGCCATTTTTTTTTAAGTAATCTTCTTTGCTGCATGAGCTAAAAAGAATCCAAACTAAAAAGTAGTCTCTGTTATAAGACAAAATGGCTTACTGTGCTGAATAAAAGCATTGAGTCCTTGGGTGGATGAATTGAAATACTTTCTGCTGTATTAGATAACATGTGGTTTTGATTGCTTTGATTCACAAGTTTTTCCTTCATAATGTATTGGCACCTAAATATAGTTACCATTCTTTTTTTTATTAAAACTTTGTGAATTATGAAGTGATCTTTTGTCACTTTAAATTTTTTATTTTGAGTTGAAAGCTGTAATGATGCTTGTTATTCAGTGTCAACAAATATTTATTGAACCCCTATATGGGGGACAATATGTGATTTACACAGAAATTTTCCAGAAGAGTTTGTCACGTATTTTAAAGGATTTTCTAAATCAGGTGGAAGGACTTCTTCTCAAACTGCTGTGTCCTAACTCCCCATGTTCATTCTGATTCAGCTTCTCAGATAACGGCATAATAGCTTCAGATAAGAAACATTTCTTTTGTTGTTACTGATGGAAATGTGTTAAAGCCCTCAGGTATGTGGGAGAGAAAAAGTTGACAGGCAATGATTTAAGTAATAAATATATGCTTAAATATGGAGTAGAAATCTAAGATCGCTTAGAAATGTAAATGTCCATTTACATTCAAACCATACTTCCAGAAAACTTAGCCTAAATCTGGTAGTTAGTAAGAGTTTTATATAGCTAGCAATTTCTAAGTATACTTTTCAACAAGGTATTTATAAAATAAACTCTTTTACTTAAAGGATACTATAACATTTGAAGAATGTTACGAGCATATTTTAAATCACAAAATCTTCTAGGAGGATACTACACATTCTTTGTACAAATTCCAAAGGAAAACAATTTAAACTAAGAATGTTTGTTTTAATTGTGGTGAAATACACATAACATAAAATTTACCTTCTTAACCACTTTTAAATGTATAAACTAAGAATATTATAATATACTTTATGTGGTTAGGATTCAACTCAGACAAGTCAGTAGAAAGGTATATATTTAGCCACTAAGAGTAAAGCTGCCACAAAATTGTTTGCATTTGTTTTTCAGGTCATTACTTCTTTTTATGTGGAGCGTGGAGGAAATGCTATGTCCTTCATGGGAAAAGGTGTCACAAAGAGCACGATTCTCTGCTTGCTTCACTTATCCCATGAGATGATGGCCCAGGCCCAGAGCTCGGTGAGAGCTTTCAAAGCTGTCTGTCTTCCCACAGTTGCTAGAAAGGGAATGTGCTGTGTCTAACACGTTTCAAGCCTATATGTTTACTCTAGGAAAATGTCTTTTGACTTGTCTTTTTAGGAGACAAAAATGATTTTTGTCAAAGATGTTTCTTAGAAGCTGTATATTACACAAATCTGAATTTTATTTTAAACTTATTTTGATTGAAATCTGCATGCACTAGAGAACTATGTTTTATCTAAATCATGGGGAAAGTAGCTGTTCTGAAGAAAAACTGTTATGTATAACTTTTTAAGGAGGAGCTGAGATTGTTGTTTGCCTTGTGTTGGCTAAATAATGAATTAAAACCAAGTCTTAAGCATAGTTCTACTTTGTTTTGATTTTTAAAAATTCAGTTATTTTGAACTCTGTTTTATCCTTAGAAATGTACCTGATGCGTTTCTGTTCCCTTTTTTTCATTCTAGGAGTGGATGTCACTTTGGTTCTTGCCTTTGGGTAGTCACAGTGAAGAACATGCTACCACTCAACAGGGATTGGCTTGGTTGATTCCGTTGTGGGTTGACCGAGACCCAGAGGTCAGTGTGAAGGAAAATCGAGTCCATCATGTGTAGATTAAAGAACAAATGAAACAAAACATGTATGCATATACTTGTTCATATTTTCCAAAATGAGGTTATTTTAGTGCTATACCTTAAGCTATATTTACCCCCTGTCTTGGTCAGTTTGGGCTGCATAATAAAACACCATAGACTAGGTAGCTTGAACAAAGAAATTTATTTTCTCACACGTCTGGAGGCTGGACGTGAAGATCAAAGTGCCCACCCACATGGTCAAGTTTGGTGAGGACTCTTTCTGGCTTTCAGATGGTTCCCTTTTCATTGCATGCTCATATGACCTTTTCTCTCCTCCTCTTCTTATAAGGCCACCAATCCTATCAGATTAGGACCCAATCCTCATGGTCTCATTTAACCTTAATTATCTTCTAAAAGCCCTCTCCTCAAATACATTAGGAGTTAGGGCTTCAACATATGAATTTTGGGGGTACATTATTCAGTTCATGGTACCCCCTATTCAGTCAGATTCAGAGTACAGATTAAAAATAGTAAGAAAGGAACTATTATAGAATCTATCAGTTTTATAAAGAACAGCAAAATATTATTGGAGAAGTCCAGCCATTTTTAAACAGTTTAGAAGGATAGCAGCCAAGTGACTTTTGAGTGTCATGTAATAGAATAGTATCATTACAATGCAGCGTTTTATATTAATGAATTTTCCAGTTTTAGCCATTTGTCTACTGATTTGATTTTTTTAAACCACTTTATTGAGATATGATTGACATACAAAAAGCTGTACCTATTTAATGTGTACAACTTCATGAATTTGGAGATAAGTATACAGCCCTGAAATATACATCACCAGATTCAATGCCGTAAACATATCCTTCACCTACAGAAGTTTCTTCTGTCCTCTTACTGCTTGTTTTTGTGATTAGAACAATTACCATAAGATCTACCCTCTTAGCAAATTTTTGTGTATATAATATAGTGCTGTTAACAGCTAGAGATACATTCTCGAGCCACATTGAACTTGGACTTGGTGCTTGACTGCCTTATGACTGCATTGCTGTTTGTTACCCTGTGGTTATCAGTGAAACTCTGTTCTGAAATCAAAATTCACAGGTTCACCCGATACGTAGCTTGAGCAGTGGGGGTACTATGGCAAACGTTACACCATGTCAATCTCTTTTGAAACATTTTTCTTTTAAAAGAATTTTGGGGAAAATACTAAGTACCTTTTAAAAAGATAATTCAATTACTTCTGTTTGAAAAGAAGTTTCAAAGAAGTTAAAACCATTTGTTTGAAAGAAACACTGAAAAATTAAGGAAGGTGGAACAAAATAATAGTATCCTCTTAAAAATGAGAAATAAACAAGAATCATGTTCATGAAAGATACGTAGGCACCCTATGCTTTCCCTAGAAAAAGACTTTTGAACTATAATTTTTAGTCTGTCTTATAGCTGGTTTTGACTTTTTGTGACATTTGCTTTTATTTAGCTTCTATAACCTATATTATTACTTTTCCTAAATCATGGAATAGGAGTTTTATTCGCTCATAAACTTATAGGACAGTATTCTTTAAGTATCTTATAATTTAGGATCGTCAAGACAGTGTCATAAAAATGTGATATTTTATGTACCAGAAAAATTGAGAATTCATGTTGTGAAATCGGGTTCTTTGGTTTCACAACGTTTTCTCTAATTTGAACAGGTGAGGTTCACTTCACTGGGATTAGGATCGGCACTGACTACCCTTGAAACTGGCTGTGTGGCCTTAGCAAACAGTTGTCAAAACATTTCTGGTGGGCTCTGGGGAACCGTGGTGAACATTCTTCTGGACCAGTCGGAGTGTAGCATGGTACGCCGGGAGGTAGGCCTGTCTGTTTAGCCCCACCCGTTTTCCCTCAGAGACCTGTTGTGGTAGTTCTTAGGAACCATACTCCCTGTTCAACACTGTGGGCTCACCACTGACCGTTGTCTCTCTGACCTGCGAACAACTGAAATGAAATGGTTATAGAGAACAAAATGGTATTGATTCACAGTCAGAACAGGAGTCCTTTACTCTGAAAGATCAAAGCAGAATTCAGTGCATTTTAAATGGACTCTTCTATTTTATTACACATTGAAAAGTAGTTCACAGGAAATTACTTTTATATGATCTCAGTGTTTAAGTTTATAAAGCTTTACTTAAGATAAGGGGCTGTCAAAATACTCTGTAGTATTTATTATATAACATGTAAGAGGAAAAGTAAATGCTATTTTAATTCTTTCTAAATAGTTTGTTATTTTCTTTACTGCTGCTTTTATCAAAGTGATGATTGATGCAGACCATTTTAAGAACAGTAATCGAATAATGCTTAGAAGCTTGTAAAGAAAACAGCAGCTCCTGGGCCCACCATTAGCCAGTTTCCAGTTTCAAAATCCAAAGGCTGTAGTTTTCTTATTATTTGGTTTTTTTTTAATAATAATGCTTAAACTTGTAGCTTCCTCTTGATTGACCAACTTTAAAGACTGTCTACTGGCTTCCAGTTAAGGTGGTTGAAAATTTTACTCCCTTTGGATCCCCTCTGTTACTCTGGTTATTCTCCCGTTATGATCTTTCACTAAATAGATAATCAGTGTTCATAATTAGTATGATTTTTTAATTTGACCATCTTCAGGACCTAGGAGGTTAAGTTGGACGTTTGTGGTTTGTATTTCTAGTTAGCAGTTTTTTATTGGGAGGAGCTTGTATGAGAGAGGAAGAAAGAGATGGGGAGAAAGGTGTGTGTATATGATCTGTAGGAGGATAATAGAAACATGAAGTAGATTTCTTAAATACTACCAGAACAGTTTATGGTTTACAGATCATTTTCTGGAAAGACAAAATTCTGAAATAGGAAAAAATATCTTTGCTGGTGAAGTAGTTTCCCCCACTACTATGTCATCACCTAACAGGAAGGGCAGTGGGGAGTTCTCATAATGACCTCTCAGCATGTGCAGCTGACCAGGGATATGCTTTTTTGTTATTAAATAACACTATATTGGTTATTTCAGACATGACAACAAGATGGCAGTATTGACATTTTTTTCCTTTAATTTCAGGCTGCATTTATTTTTCAAAATCTCCTTGTAATTCCAATGCCTTCAGAAATCATAAAGGGTTATACTTGGCAGGTAGGTGACTTTAAACAATTATCAACCTAGTAGATATTTGAGATTAAGTGATGATAAAGTTTCAGCATATATATATATATATATATATATATATATTTTATATATGTATATATTTCCTTACTGATGAAACTTTATACAAGCCAACAGGACCTCTTGAAAGAGAATATAGACTTTTTTTAATGCTTGATCAGATTTACAAATTCTTCTCTGTGGTGTTAAAAATAATTTTAAACAGAAATAATAATCACTGACATGTTTACTATGTACTAGGCACTCGTCTAGAAACATAACAGATATCAGCTTGTGTAATGGTTTGAGTTATGAACCATTATTATCCTCATTTTTTAGATTAAGAAAATTTAGCACAGCAGGTTTAAGTAGTTGGCCCTAAATCACACCCTTTTGCTTTCAGTCCAGGCAGTTTCTCTTTCGCACTCACCTTATTGTCTCTCTAATTTAATAATAATAAACAAATTTGTTTGTAGTTAAATATGCATTGATGTTAACTTCTTTTTTTCTTTTCTGGGTAAGTACACTGAGTCATAATTTATCTTTCTTTGCTTTCTATTAGATTAATTTTTTGTATCATGTTCTGAACGACAAGTCAGTAGATAGTTTTACCTAACCTTTTTTTATAGCCTACTGCTTTTTAGGTGATTTGGAGGATAGAAAAGTGCTCACCTGGGGCAAATGAGACATACTTTTTTTCTACCCATGTCTTTATCCATATGTCCTCATCCTATATGTGCATATTTATCACACTGTTGCATCTCATCCCCCAGGATCTTAGATAAGATCTAAGGTTTCTTTTTAAGTTTTCGTTAGAATATATTTGGAGGAGTTACTGAATCTAGTTGAGCTGTAGTGAGGGCAGCTTTTGGGGCAGTCACCTAGAGCCTGAATCCTGGTGGTCGTTAAGGCCTGGATCTCATTTAACCCTTGGAAGCTTCACTTTTCCAAACTTTGCAAACCCAGTTTAATGCTGCCAATTATTGAAAATCCCAGGCTGCTTGTCCACTGGCTCCTTTAATTTGTTTAACGTGCCTTCTGATGATGGTTGTTATTCACAGTCTGTGTTGTAATAAAACCATAGGAGACAAATTAGAAAAGACTACACAGGATTAATATTTATATTAACAGTGTAGTGGTTTTGATGCCTGTTATCCAATAACTACATTTAAAAATGTTATTTTTGGCTCAAATGCAAATGATCTCTACTCCCATTGTTAAACTAGTGACATTTGTATACTATAACCTTTGTGATGTACTGCCAGTGAGTTTTTTTTAAATTATTGAAATAAATATAAAGGCAAGAGTGATAAGTTTTCTGGGTTCTATTAAAGCTCTTGGGACATTATAATATAAAACCATGTGTTGAAGTTCACTTTTTTTTCTAGTAAGTTAAGTAGTATACAGCTCCTTTTTGCTACTGGTGACATGCTTAGTGCAGCTTTTTGATTTTGTTATTTTCCAGTTCTTCATCACAGAATTAATTTTCTACTAAAAAAGTTGAAAACAGTGGTTTAAGTACGCTTTTAGAGTCTTTTGCTTCACCTATGTTGGCCATAATCAAAAATATTTGAGAGCTACTCTAATCCAAAATAGTACTTGATGATGAAACTTCTACTAGTCTTAAGCAAAATTAGGAGAATCAGTCTTTTTTGTGTGTATTTTTAATAAACTCACATTTTCTTCCTCTCTTTTTTAAATTTGTTTTTGGTTATTATTTTTTAAGTGTCCTCACTTGGTAGTATAAAATAGTTGGTAATCTAGTATATGTCCCCCAATTTTTAAAAAGTTTAGTGGTACTTTAAATCCCAAAGTGGAAACAGCTGCTCTAGTAAGGGAGAAAGATATTCTTCAAATATAGATAACGGAATTTCTTTTTTTTTTTTTTTTTTTTTTTTTTTTTTTTTTTTTGCGGTACGCGGGCCTCTCACTGTTGTGGCCTCTCCCGTTGCGGAGCACAGGCTCCGGACGCGCAGGCTCAGCGGCCATGGCTCATGGGCCCAGCCGCTCTGCGGCATGTGGGATCTTCCCGGACCGGGGCACGAACCCGTGTCCCCTGCATCGGCAGGCGGACTCTCAACCACTGCGCCACCAGGGAAGCCTAGATAATGGAATTTTATAATCTCCAAGAAGTTGTGACCTTTGCCAGTTTACTACAGCCAGAAAGAAGGTGCTACTTTTTCAGTAATTTAAAATTAAAACTGTCTTTGGTAGAACGATGAGTAATAATCTTATTCAATAAGATGTTTCATTTACTTGCCTTGGTGTACGTTTTGCAGTGTTTGGGAGGATAGAGCAGGAAGTAGCACTAGTATATAGAAGCTTTGTAAATATTTTATTTTGGTTGAGGTAGATATTTGATTAATAATATTTTACAAAGAGAACTGCTTTTACTGCTTTGCACTTTGTCTTGGTGCCTGAAGTCTGAGTTGATGCCCTTTACACTCTTGTTCCACTGGGTGTTCTGCAGTGTTTGCTTTAAGATTATTACCTCTGTCCCAATTCTTTCCCCACACAGCAGGTCTAGATTTCTATTTCATGTTACTATTGAAATTGTACTTCTGAGTGGGAATCATTTGCATAAATAAATTATGAGTTATATAACTGGCCGGGTTTCCTTTTGTTGTTAAGTAAAGTTTAGTGCTCTCTTATCAAATGTGGTAGATACTTTTTAGCTGGTTCCACTGTTTACATACCTTTTGTTTTTCTTTCATTTCTGGTGTACTTTTCATGTTATAATTTACCTTTCCTTGTAATAGGGCTTAAATCTTTTCTGGAACAAGGTAAGGCATAAGTCACTTAAAACATTTTGGGGGGGTTTGAAAGGAATATTTAATTTATTAAAGTTATAAATTTTATAAAAATTTAGTTCTTCCTTAAGTTTTAAGGTTTAGCTTATAATTTTTCTTTTTCTTAGTCTATTTATAAGGCTACCAAAATTTAGCAGTGTTTTCAAGGGGCTTTTGGATAATGTTTACTTCATTTGCAAACTATTTTTTCTTTTTTTAAATTGAGGTATAGTTGATATACAATATAAGTTTCAGGTGTACAACATAGTAATCCACAGTTTTTAGAGCTTATATTACATTTATAGTTATTATAAAATATTGGCTATATCCCGTGTGTTGTACAATAAAACTTTTTTTAATTTAAAGAAAGTATTTTTAAAAAAATACTTTCACCAACTGCTACAATCCATCTTAATCTTCCTCTTCTCTGAAAGATACTAGCATTTAATGTCTATACCATTAAATTAGGTTCTTCTCATATATACCTTTACTGCCTTGCATATTTCTTACTATTTAACTTAATCTTCCTAGGTGGAATGTGTATTTCAGGACCATGTTTTGAATATTAAAAAAAAATGTTTCTCCCAGCCCCATCCACAGAGAGTGGTCCTCTATCCGTCTTTGCTAATGCGTAGAGATGTGCAAATCATTCCATTTATCCCGTTAGTCTTCTTGATGTTGCTAAGTAAATAAAGTTGAAAATCAGGTCTTACTTTTTGTAGTGAAATTCCCATTTGGATTTCCTTGGATACAGAAGCGCACTGGGAGTGGGCGGTCACGAGGAGTAGGAACAGGTAAAGAGCCTCTCAGCGCAGCTTCCCGGGGAGCCCAGCAGCCCTCATAGGGCCCCGTTCCTGGTGCGTCGGTCCTCGGGGCATCACAGACCTTTTCTATTCTGTTTTTTAACAGCAGCGTTTATAATAATGGCCTTTCTTTGTTCAAGGCTACATTCCTCTCTTAGGGAGGGAAAACAGAATTAGTGTCCAAGGGACCCTCAACTATGTTGTGTTCCCAGCTGTGCAGTGTCTTGTAAACTGGTTTCCTAGAGTCTGACTTGGATTTAGTATTCCTGGATGTGGAAGATTCTGTTTCTGGGTTTAGTTTGAGAACTAATGTCACAAATCCATATCCCAGCAACTTTAACAACCAGAATGGAATCTTAGAGTTGATTATAACAAGAAATCTGTTAGATAGGGATTATCTGTGTAGTTTGTTTCAGTTCATTTCTCTAAATGTTTGTTGAGTATTTAAATGTTGGGGATTCACAGATGATCTGACTTAGTGCTCTGGGGCTTATGGCCTGTGGGGGGAGGACAGTGTTCTACCAAGAGAACATTACTACAGTGTTTTATATATGCTCATGGTAGCTTATGTGTACTTTTTACAGTATTAAAGTTGTTCTTTCCCTTGAAAATGGTGTCACAGATTTAAATGTAAAGGTAATTTCATGCACTTAAGTAATATAATGAGATGTCAGTTTGTGGTGTAAATACACTTGTTAATGCTTTCATTCCTTTCCATGTTTGTGAGAGGAGTTGGCACATTTATTTTATTTTTTAAATTTTATTTTGAAAAAAAATTAGACTTAAATGCAAGTTGCAGAAACAGTATAGCAGTTTTTATATCCCCTTCACCCAGATTCCCCAAATGTTATAATTTTACCATATTTGCTTTAACTCTACCTAGTGTCTTTTTTCTGAACTATTTGAGAGTTGCAGACATATACTTCTATTTTCCCTAAATAGTTAATTGTGAGTTTCCTAAAAACAAGGACATTCTCTTACAGAATCACTATAATAATTATCAAAATGTGGAAAGTATTCAAATTTTTCCAATTGTCCCACTACTGTCCTTCATAGAAAACAAACAAAAAGAAGACAGTCAGGATCTAGGATCCAATCTAGGAATACATGTTGCATATAGCTGTCATGTCTATTTAGTTTCTTTCATGTAAAATAGTTCCTAAATCTTTAACATTTATGACCTTGGCATTTTTGAAGAGCATAGCCTATTTAGTTTTTGTAATATTCTTTAATTAGGTTTGTCTGTTTCCTCAGAATTTGATTCAGGTTATGCATTTTTGGCAGAAAAGCCACAGAAGTGCTCTGTGCTTCTTATTATATTATATCAGCAGATAGGCTCTCTCTTTGTCCCATTGCTGGTGATATTAACCTTGCTTACTTGGTTAAGGTAGAGTTGGTCTGTTTTCTCCATTGTGGACTTAAAATTTTTCCTTTTGCCAGGAGGTGCTTTGAGACTGTAAAATATCTATTTCTCATCAACTTTTATTAGTTTTAACTTCCATTTGTGATTCTTGTCTGAAGCAGTTATTACAGAATGGTTGCCAAATGATGATTTTCTAATTCCATTATTTCTTCCACATTAATTACATTTTACTGTAAGGAAGAGCCTTCCTTTCTTATTTATTTATTCACTTATTTATTTACACCAGTATGGACTCAAGGAGTCTTAGTATGTTTCATGGATTATGATCTCTTTCTATCATTATTTATTTAGATGTTCAGATTGTTTCAGATTTGGCTAGGAGGACTTCCTTCACAAAGACTCCTATATCCTTTTAACATGTCTTTATCAACCTTTGAGTACTTGTTTACTTCCTGGCATAGCAAGATGTTCTTGACTTTCCCAGCGCCACCCTGGAATCAGATATTTGCTCAAAGAGCCCTGATTTCTTTCAATGGAGAATGTATATAGAAATGAGTTCTAGATATGCTCGTTGCTCCGAGGGAGGGGTCTTTGCTTCTATACACTCTCAGTGGACATAGCTAGACTGTCTGCATATGTGTTTATATGTGTTGTAGAGGGATGGCCGACTCATTTATAGTTGTAGTATGTATCGTTTTCATATTTGATGTTATAATTATCAATGCATATTTTTAATCTTCTAATGTGTTCATCATGGATCATTATGAGTATTGATTTCACAAAATGCTAAGTACTTGGTGTCAGAGAAACAATACCATTTTAACTATATTCATAATTTATATGCAGTTAGGGATTTCTTATGTAACTAGGGTCATTTTTTTCAATCTCTGCATTACATTATAGCATTTTAAAAATTTGTTATGTATCAAAATAATTCCTTTTTCTTCTTGAAAATATTCTCCATTCTTCTTACATGCAATTTTGTTTTGCTTCTAGTTCCTTTTGAATCATAGCTAATGGATATGTTAGTACTGTGACACTAGGAGTAAAATGTCTTAAATGTAATATTGTAGCTTCTTGCATCCTTGAGATCAATATTTTCAAATTAATCGGAGTATTCTATGACATAATTGCTGTTTTCTTTGCAAACTTATTTGTTATGGCTCTTGGTGATTTGAAGAGTTTTCTTTCTTTGCATACTGCCCTTCTCAGCTCTCCCTGGCAATTTTGCAGATGATCTGGCAGCCCGAGCACTCACCTGAGGGCAAGGCTGGTAAGGATATAGATGTCCTGAGACAGAGCAATTAGACTGTGCTGATTTCCCCACTTTACCAGAAGACAGCCCCATCAATTACTGATGAATCTATGGAGCGAAGCCTAGTACATGCGTGAAAGGCTTCATTGTTCTGGCCCTTGTACATTAGTCATGTGTGGAAAGCCTGACCACACCATCTTTTGCGCTTATGCTGGACTTGGCTTCACTGCTGTGATTAAAGCTCTGTTGATAATGTGCCATTGCTACTAGGAAGCTCTGGCACGTGGAGATTGGGGATTCAGGCTAAATGCTTAGCTAAAATAAATCAAATAAAAAATAAATAATGGTTATGTAATATGTACCTATTCCAGATCATCTGGTTTCGTTTGAGAAATTTAAAAATATTTTGAGTGAAATGTTTAAATTTTTAGAAGAAATTATTTTTTTCAAGTAATGAATATATATGGTTAAAAAAGCTAATAGAGCTTATACTGAAATTCTTTACCCTCTTCATTCACAGAGACAGCTTTACCTCCTACTGATTTTAATTCTTCAGGTAGTTACCTTCCTGTCTCTAAATAGTGTGTTTGCAGTAATAGAGTATGTTTGTTCCTTTACTGTGTCAATACATAGGATTTAGCTCACTTAAACAATGTCCTGCCAATATAGTTCTGTTAGTGGTCTTAGTTTCTCCCCTGGTCACCCCTGCTGTTTCTGGTCTCCTCACCTATGGGTCATATCTCTTGCCCGCCCCCATTTAGAAGTTAAGATGTGGCTAAGTTGTTCCTTTTACCGGTATCTTGTCCCCCACTTCTACTGCCAATCTTTGCCAGTTTCATCTCCACTTTTACTTTGTGAAGGCTGATTATGGTTAGATTCTCTTCTACAGCCTCCTTATATCTATAAGTTGATTCTAAAAAGTGAAAACTAGTAATTTGCTACAGAGCCATTATTTGTTGGGCTGTTGTTACACTTCCTTATCTATGCTTCCAGGGCTATGACCCCTCTGGCACTCAGAGGAAAACTTTCCTGGTATTTGTGTGTGTGTGTGTGTGTGTGTGTGTGTGTGTGTGTGATTTAAAAACTTGATTTGGGCGTTGGGTGATTTTGTTGCCCTTGGAGTTTCTGTTAATTTTTTTTCTTGCATTGTGAGTCCATATCATAGCTCAAGTTTTTCTAAGCTCTTAATCATCCTTTCTCTTCAGTTAGAGTCCCCTTTCCTAGTAATCATCCTCAAAATAATTGTATTCCTACCTAAAAACAAATGCATGAGTGACAAACTTCTGAGTTCTTGTTTGTTTGAAAATGTATTTAAATTGCACTGGATTGATAGTTTGGGCTACCAGGTATTAGGCTGAAATCATTCCTCATAAGAATTTTGCTCCACTGTCTTCTAACATCTCGTACTACGGATGAGAAGTTGGATACCCATCTGATTCTTTTTTTTTTTTAAGTTTTAACATTTTTATTTATATACAGAGAGTTAGTATTGTTTCTGAGGAAAGTAGATATGCTTGATGACCCATTCAAGAAGTTCACACTTAGTTCAACTTAATGAAGCCGATGTCCTTCGCATACTGGGAAACACTGGCAGCATTTATTGAGGCCATATTTCTGGATCAGACTGTGCCGATTTAAGCAAACGCAGCAAGAGTGAGAACCCTGGCCGAATTTTCTCGGATGGCTCCTGTAGAGGTGCTGGTGACCCATGTTGCTTTCTCGGCTGCAACGAGGCAAAACGAAAGAGGGAGCGCATGCCTGCACTCTTCAGAATTTTTCCATCTGATTCTTTTTACCTCTTTATGGATGACTTTTTCTTTTACTATCTTCACTTTGTCTTTAATGTTCTAGAATTTTATGATTCTGTGTCTTTTTTTCATTTCTCTTGCTTGATATTTATTAAGCTCCTTAATTTGGAGACATAGATGTTCTATTTCTTTTGGCTCTGACAATTTTTTTTCATATTTATTTATTTTAAAAATGACTTTTCCTTTTTCTTTATTTTTCTAGAAATTATATGAGTCTTATATTAGGCCTCTTGAATTAATATTCTGCTCCTTATCTTTTCTATCTCCTGGTCTTTAAATTCTGGGATATTAATTTTTTTGTTCATATCAGAATTAGTTTAACTTTTTCAATCTTGGTAGGCCAAATAATTTTCACTGTGACTTATAGGCGAAGAAAAAAAGTCAGGTTCTAAACTTTACTAGGTTGATTTAAATTTATGTCTTTTATGACTTCTTTTGTTATCTTTATTTTCTAAATCTTTTTTCTTTTTATATTAGTAAGAACTAGAGAAAAAAATGAATTTTTAAAATATATTAATTAAAGGGTGAATATTATGTCAATTATATACCATGATAATTACCATGATAATTATACATATTTATAGAATAACTACTATAGTTCTGCATCATATTTACGTGTGTAATTTCTCACTTTGAAAATATTTATAACTAAAGAAAAGATGGATTTTAGAAGACAGTGGCTTTGTAACACTTCTCCTTCTAGCACGTGGTGAAACCATCAGCCTCAGTGGGCCTTTACCGAATAAAGAATCAGCAGATTTAAGAACTCTTGAGAAACTTGTTTTCAGCATTTATACAGTTTACATTCCTTCATGTAATTTTGGCTAAACCTTTGTTAATTTGGACTGTGGCTGTTAACTCATCCAGGAAACAATTATATAGACACAATTTTGCACAAGAAAAAATTTTGAATAATTTTATATAATATGTATAATAAAATATTTGAAAATTATTCTTAGTATTATTATGAAATAAATTAAAAAATAGTGTTTGTGGTACTTTGTTTAATAATTTTATTTTATTGATTTATTGGGGTATGTTACACAGCTGCAATTAAGCTAGTAACCTTTGCTGAATTATTTTTAATTCTCCTCTTGGTGTTGGTCCTTCCTGGAATCAATATAATGGGGGCTTTAATTTGTGATGTTAAGCAACTATTGCAGATCTCATATGTGCTTTTTACATTTATGAATGCTATAAGTTGCTTAAAAGATAGAACATTTTGAATGTTAGGATTGGCTCTGTGGCTTTGGATGAATTACTTTGTCCTAGATATTTAAATAAAGTAATGCATGAAAGGGCCACATTGCCTGAAATGTGCACCTGGTTCACAGACGGGAGCTACGTGACCCTGTTCATGTACTCCTCTCTGTTTCGCCTGCCGCTTCTCAAGCTCCGGATTTAAAGTTAACACGGTGACCAGCGTCTGTGACTGCTCATTAAAGAGTCTTATTCCTTCTTGGACAAGTAAATTGCCCTATTTGTAAAGAGTAAAGCTCACAGTGTTGGGTAGGTTTATTAGAACACAACAATAACAAATTCATAAAAATAAAAAGTATTTAATATTGAAGTAAGACATTTAATTTTAATAATATTCTTAAAGAGAAGGGTTATGGAAATAATCTTCTTAATGTAATTATATCTTTAACTGTAATTATACGTTTAACTATTACTTTATCTTCCTGGATAGTGAGTTTTAATATCCATCTTTCCTTGGTGACCAGGAGGCATGAGAGAAGGGGCACGTATGCAAATTTCAGTTAATGGTAAACTTTGAATAGGCTTTGACCAGACCTTTCCTGTTGGCACTTAGATTTCGATTTTCTATCTTTTATTTTTCTCTCTATTATGGTCTGTTTGAAAAGTGTTAACTATATTGATTATCATTTTCCAAAAAAGAGAAATATTTATAAACTAATGATGTGATTATTTGCATACTTTAAACCGATCCTTTGCATACTTTTAATGGCTTGCTTGATTTTTGCCATTTGGATATTCCAGGAAAAGTAGTGACAGTGCAAAAAATTATTTGAAAAAAAGTGCAAAGAGATTAAAATTTTGCAATGGCAGATCCTTCTCAGCCTCCTGCTGGAAGGTGTGTGTGTGTGTGTGTGTGTGTGTGTGTGTGTGTGCACGCATGCATGCATGTATGCAAGGAATTCCCTTGGAAGAAGGGTTAATTCAGTGGGAAGTAAAGTGGCAAACAGATTTTACTGTGGATATCAGGCTTTTCATTCTAGCCCCTCAAGAGAGAGACTAGATCAGCCTTCTGCCTTCAGTGGATTTTTAGGCAGCAGAGACCTGGAGTCCTGTGAAATCCTCTGCCCGGGTCAGGCTGGTGTATGTGGGGAAGGACGGGCAGGTGAAAGGAGAATGGTCACATCTGGGACCCATTTGTTTCATTGAGGGGAATGTGGGGAGACATGGGTCTTTTTGAAGAAATTAAGTGATAAATCACTGTCTCCCCCTCTTTTCCTACAGGGCCCCTGTGTCCATGATGAGGACTCTGGCCTGTCGCTCATAGGAAAACCTGCCCTTCAGGCTCTTTTGTACCACTGCCATTTTTATGAACATTTGAATCAGATGGTAAAACATTGTTACCTGGGACGGTATACGTTTGATTTGAATTGTTCTGCTCTTAATGGAACTTCTGAAGGCAATGACTTAAATGGTAAGAATATTATATTTATATTTTTAATAAAATGTAACATTTCTTAAACTGTTAAAAACCTATGTGTTTGTTACAAAATATTTGAAAAATAATGAAAAGTACACAGGAAAACATTCTCTAGTCCCATTACCCAGAGGTTGCCTTTGTTACCTTACAGTATATTTTCTTCCAGTCTTCTTTCTCTGTATAGCTCTTGTTTGTTTTACATAATTGTGTTCATATCTTATGTACATTTTTGTATTTCCTCCTTTCACTAAACATTGCCCAAGCATTTTTCTATTTTATAAATTCTTCATGGAAACCGTTTTTGACATCTTACTAATGTTTCATAAGTTATTTCATGCCCTTTAGTAAAGTTTTACAGTTTTTTCCTGTATTAATGTCTTAAATTTTTGGAAGGTTCTTCCCAGGCAAACAAGAATGAGACCTTTCCTACTAAATTTTCTAATTTGTTTTGCTAGTATATTGAAAAGCTATTTGTTTTTTGGAATGTTACTCATTTATCAAAATATATGCTGAAATCTTTTCATTTCTACTTGTTTGTAGATTCTCTTGGATTTCCTAAGTATAAGATCTTAGTGCATATAAATGATAATTATGTCTCATAATAATAAATGATAATTTAATAGTAAGAATAAAAATAATTTTAAGATAAAAATAAAATAATAAAAATTTTAAAATTTTTAAAATTTTAAAGTAATGTTAAAAAATCTTGACATAATTTCCCACAGAAAAGGTACAAGAATAGAACAAAGAATTCCCAAATGTTAACATTTTACTGTATTTGCCCTCCTATACCATGTGTATGTATGTGCGTATAAGTGAAATATATTTATTTATATGCATATATACATATATATATTTTTTCTGAGCCATTTAAGAGTAAACTACAAACATGAAGTTCCCTTACCCTGAAATACTTAAATGTAAATTTCTAGTTCACTTTTCTGCTCACTTCTTGGAGGCATTAAGAGGAGAATGACATTTAATGAAGTTTTTGAACATTCTAAACAAATGTCCCTGTGAGGAAAGTGACCACTTTAATTGTTTGGATTTCTCTGTATCTGTGTTACTGGAAGCATGGCCCTTGAACCAGCAGCACTGACATCTGCTTCCAGCTTGTTAGAAATGCAGATTTACGCCACCCCCGACCTTGGCTTGGGGAATGGAATCTCTGGGAATAGGACTCAGGAAACCACTTTAACAAGCCCTTTATGATTTTTCTGCACTTTGAAGTTTGGGAGCTGGTGCTCTTGCTAAATAGTGTTAGATTAAACTAAAGCGCAGTCAACTAATTGTTTTAAATTTTTTTGTGAAACATGCTGTATATATAAATTAATTAAGAATAATAAAAATTAGGCACACTTCTTTCGCACTTCTTTAGTTCTGGATTGGTTTCATGTAAGGAGTATTCTTTCTGTTAATCGTTACAGTGCCCAGAAGGCTATTCACGTTGACAGTTTTCTTGTTGTCACAGGTTTAGATGACTCATTCAAGTTTTGGAGGGCTCCATCTCGGATGTCCAGTCAAGATCGAGATCCAAGTTCTCTCTCCACTTTGGAAACAATGGTACTTCCAAAGAACGCTTAAGTGCTGCATTTTGAATTTCTGAAAAAATTTGAATTTACATAGTGGAGGGATAAGAATAGATGTGAAATATAAGGTTATGACCATAACAACTGTGATTTATTTGAAGTGCCGTCTATAGCAGAACTAGTGTCTGTTTTGCTCAAATAAGTGCACTGAATATCCTTTTAGATGAATTGTCAACCTCTTTCCTACCTTTTTTGATAGAACCGGAAGTTCAAATGTTTTAAAATGTTTATCAGTAGTAGTAGAAAAAGAGAACAAATCCCATATGATTAGTAATGCTTGATTACCCTGAAATTTTGTTTAAGGACAAGGCAGTTTGAAGAATATTGATCCATTCAGATGATTCCAGTGTGGTACTAATGATTTTAAACACATTTCTAAATGCTTGCATCAAATAGAAGCTTGTCTTGATTATCTGAAATACCTGAAATTTATGTACACCTGCCTGCCTTTCTTCCTTTTTTTTTTTTTTACGGTATGCGGGCCTCTCACTGTTGTGGCCTCTCCCGTTGTGGAGCACAGGCTCCGGACGCGCAGGCTCAGCGGCCATGGCTCACGGGCCCAGCCGCTCCGCGGCATGTGGGATCTTCCCGGACTGGGACACGAACCCGTGTCCCCTGCATTGGCAGGCGGACTCTCAACCACTGCGCCACCAGGGAAGCCCCTTTTTTTCTTTTTTTATAAGGTGCTTTGTTCTAAAAAGTTTGAGACACTAATTATTTCTAAATAATGACATGCTAGGTTTCATTTGTTTTATAAGCATACAAAATCATTCTCAACTGGAAAGCATTGCAATGTATTTTTGGAACAATATACTGTGTTGTAGAACCTATTAGGAAGGCAGAGCCTCAACACCACTGCTTCCAGGAGCAAAAATAATATGAGAATTAAATAATTAAACAGGAATTAATAAGATTCACCTCCTACAGTTTCTCAAGAGACTGGTACTTTTTGCTAAGTTTTAAGAGACTTTTTTTTTTTTCCCTCTAGACTCAGAAGAGTTTATGTTTAGTGCTAAATTGAACCTTTATTTAGAAAAACAGAATAATTACTCCAGTTCCACTAGATGTCATGCTTTCTTTTGCAAGCTAGAAATAGTGTGTATCTTTGTCTCAATAAGAGAAATAATTATATGATTCAATGCTAAAGGGGATTGTATTAATTGGTTATTTAGTTCACAGAAGTACAGCATTAATATGTGCTTAAAAATAATTCTTCTTAGGTTACCCTGTTTGTTTAAAGGGCTGTAGACTAACTTTGAAATCTTTGTACATTCTTCAGTTCTTTGCTTATAGTAGGTATGCGGTAAATAGTAATTGCTGTAAATAACTTCTGAGTTAGCTATTTTGTAGATATCAAGTTACATTTATTTTTTAATTAACTTTTGGCTGTGTTGGGTCTTTGTTGCTGCGCGCGGGCTTTCTCTAGTTGTGGCGAGCGGGAGCTACCCTTCGTTGCAGTGTGTGGGCTTCTCATTGCGGTGGCTTCTCTTGTTACGGAGCACGGGCTGTAGTCGTGTGGGCTTCAGTAGTTGTGGCACGCGGGCTCAGTAGTTGTGGCTTATGGGCTCTAGAGTGCAGGCTCAGTAGTTGTGGCACACGGGCTTAGTTGCTCCGCGGCATGTGGGATCTTCCTGGACCAGGGCTCAAACCCATGTCCCCTGCATTGGCAGGTGGATCCTTAACCACTGCACCACCAGGGAAGTCCCCAAGTTATATTTATTTATACAAGGAAACTTACATACAAAAAACAAAAGCAAATCAAACTTGCATTTCTCTATAATAATATATAAATCTTACAGATTAAGCTACTAGATTTTCCAAGAAACACTTTGTAAATATGTCACTTATTATAATCATTATTAAAATAGAAGCACATCTATTAATGCAAAAGTCTTTAACTTGTTTATGTTAGGATATCACATAGACTTTTAGAAATACATACCAGTGAAATCTGTTTTTTTTAAGAATTCATATATATAGCCTTATGTAAGATTTACCTTCTTGTAGTTCCTCAAAAGATTAGTATTACCTGTTAGAATTTTTACAGTCAACTTTTTTCTTTCTTTTTTGTTTTCCAAACAGAAGAGTTTTGGTATTGGTGAATTACTCACCAAATTGGTGACTTTTATTCACAAAAATTAATCTAATTACCCGAGTTCTACGAATTGTCATGTTTTCCTTACCATATGAGATATACTATATATCTTTTTTCCAGCAGGAGACAAATATGGAGAGTTTATTCCTTATACCATTACTTTAAATTTCTTTCTTTCTTTCTTTATTTTTGGCTGCATTGGGTCTTTGTTGCTGTGTGCGGGCTTTCCCTAGTTGCGGCGAGCGGGGGCTACTCTTTGTCATGGTGTGCAGGCTTCTCATTGCAGCAGCTTTTCTTGTTGCGGAGCATGGGCTCTAGGCTCACGGGCTTCAATAGTTGTGGTGCTCGGGCTCAGTAGTTGTGGCTTGTGGGCCCAGTAGTTGTGGCTCACGGGCTCTAGAGTGCAGGCTCAGTAGTTGTGGCACATGGGCATAGTTGCTCCGCAGCATGTGGGATCTTCCCGGACCAGGGATCAAACCTGTGTCCCCTGCATTGGCAGGCAGATTCTTAACCACTGCACTACCAGGGAAGCCCTTATACCAGTATTACTTTAAACCTAAACTGTCAGTACCCAGACCAACTAATACTTTCTCAGGTATAAGAAAATGTTGAAGTTACAAATTGAGGTATCAGTTGAGTGGATGTAAATCTTGCTAATGAGTTTATCTGGTTATTAATATCATTATTTTGTATGTCTCCCAGAATTGAGAAAAGATACAGTTTGTTGATTGGTTTGTCTTTCCACTTTGTCTTTCTGAGGAAAGCACTGTCTTTTGATGTGGGTCGTATCATCCAGTGTGCTGTTGCTGGATCATTATCCGTTCTGTGTTGTCAATGCCACATTAGGGACTTTAATGGTGTTATCTAATGAATATTAGTTTAGTTGATTGTGACTTGTATGTTTTGTAAATTATAGGTAGAGTAAGGAGTGTCATTGTTACCTTGGGGGTGTTGCCCTGGTAAATAAATGCCTTTTCAGAGATGGCTTCCCTCAACTCAGTGTCTCCTTCCCCAGGGGAGGGGTCAGGTATCAGTTGTTTTTCCTCCTGAGATCACATTTCTACTTGTCAGAAATACCCAAACTAGATAGGTGTTTATGCCCAGGACAAACCAGTTTGTAGCAGCAGCTCTAAGAACAAAATTTGATCTTTTCTGCTGCTCTTGAGCAGAATTATGTCTGTATTTTTTAAAATCTGTTTTATCAGTTATCAAAAAAGAGGAAATGTGTGTCATTTGCTTTTGAGCTTTTCTTTGTGAAATATGTGATTCTTTCAAACTTCCTTGAGCACTAATTTAAGGAAAACTGATTTTACTTTAAGTTTATTTAAACATTTATAGAGAAATTTTCCTCATGGGTCCTCTTAGTCTTTAAAAAATTGATAATCATTTTACTGTTTTACAGAAGAAGAGATTAAGGCATGGAATGAATAAGTGTCTTGTGTAAGGTTCCAGCGCTGCTAACTGGTGGAGCGTTATTTGAATCCAGAATTGTGTTTGGCTCTAGAGCCCAGGTCGTTGGCCATGATGTTTTGCTCCTTCACTGCAGAGCAAGATGTGATCAGTCCCGAAATAGATGTTACAGTCAGGGTGCAGTGAGCTTAGATTAGAAGGAATGATGAAATAGGCAGTGATTTTGTGTAAGAAGTGGCAATTGAAATGGGCTTTAAAGGATCAATCCCTTTTTTGTATTATGTACACATTTGCAAGGAACTAAAAAGATACTCAAATATGTCTTAGAATTCAGTACCCACTTATGAGGTTTGAAAGTCTACTTGAGAACATAAAGCATAAATAGGAAATAGCTGAATGCCAAGCTGTGTGGTACTGAATGCCTTAGATATTCAGAAGATGCAAGATGGGGTTGTTTTGAGGGTGGGAAGAAGGCTGAAGTTTGATTGCTGATGTAACCAGGTGGGGTTAGCCAGGAGAGCCGACTCCGGTTTTGGATTTGAAGAGATAAGAGATAACAGCTGTAAAGATATAAAACATTTCAGCAAAGTAAAATGTCATGAAGCATTACAAAGGACATTAGAGAAAGATGAATTGACGTTTATTTGATGGTAGTTAAAAGTTTTATAGAACAGGATGACAATACATTTATGTATTGATGTGTATTATTAAATATAATCAAATGAGTGTCCATTGAAGATAATTTTCAAGCAAGCAGGATTTGAGCATAGTAGTAGAGCAAGTCAGCTTAATACTTTTTTACCTTTATTTATTAAAATAGTAATATGTAAATATAGAAAATTTAAAAAATATAGATAGGCTAGTAGAAATATAAATCACCCCTAATCAATTTTTAAAACACAGTATATTGCTATAGAAAGAAGTTCTTGTGTTTTCTCAGCCATATGGGGTAAGTTATAATGCAACCATTAGATGCCTCTAAAACCAAATTTTCAAACTTTGTGTGTCGCTTCCTTGGACTATACAGAGGACAGTCATGGTGTTTATTAATGCCTGACCTTGGTCACGAATGGCAGCTTAGCGTTCTAATGAGCCAGGTATTTAGCGGCCCTCAGAAGCTTTCTTTTCCTGCAGTGAATGCTACCTCTGTTTTCATCAGTAGTGGGGACTGCTTGAGTGTTTGCCAACTGAAAGGATGTTCAGTGAAAAGATAAAGGATTCCGGCATCCTTGTCCTCTTAAATTTTCTTGTGTATCTGAGGGAGCTTGTGGCAGGAGCCAGGCTCGTTCATCAGCTCCTGCACGGTTGTGATGTCAGTCTCCGTGTGTGCTTGTTGCTTCACATGCTAAAAGTTATCTGGATGTCTATTGACAGGAACTGTTTTTTTTTTTTTAAAACACATCTCTTATAACCAATTGTAGGTAAATATAATTTTTAAAATGTCTTTAGGTTTTTTTCCCTGTTATGTAGATCTAATGTTATATCAAATAAGGCATTTTATACATGCTTATTTATGAGTGATTTATTTAGACTGAGATTTATCCAGCCTTCATTTTTAGATGACTTCATGTGCTTAGCTTACTTTTTTGGCTACAGCTTCTGTCACTTATTTCTTATTACTGTAATGTCATATTTGAAGTGGTGAGAGGCGATTGAGGTCCTAAGTTGAAAGAGGGATTTTTAAAAACTATGTATTAATTTCATGTGCCATTTTCTTCAAATTTATATTCTCTTTACTATCAGAAACTGCAAATGAAAATAACCTTGGGTTTTGTTTTCATCCTGTTATATCAAGTCTAAGGTACCTACTTTAAACGTTAGAATAGATATGTAATCAATATGCAAATATCGTGAGCTGTACAGTATCTGGGTTTGTGGTAGGGTTGATTCATAAGTTCTGTTGACAGCTTACCTGTGTACATGCACGGGCCTGGAGCTTATCCAAGTATGGAAAGTTCATGCTGTCTCAGAGAAAAGAAAATTGATGGGAAGATACAGTATTTTCCACATATGAGGTACTTGACATCAATTTGGGCTTTTTCAGTTTTAAGGCTTTTACAGCCTGCTCATTGGTAAACCTGTGTGTGAAATTGTGTTTGTTTTCTACAGAATTTCTGTTATGTTTAATGTTTCCAAAAAATGTATTCTGAAGAACAATGTCAGATATTGCCTAATTTTTAAAAACAGTTCATTTGCGACATGGGGAGAGGTAGAGAACAATCTTTTAATACTTCTGCTGATTCTTTTAGAGGCACTATTACAATTTGTGTGTACCATTTGAAACTTTAAAAAACCCTTTTAATATGAATTAAGAAGTGCAAAATATCTCGAAGGACACAACGAATTATAAAGTAGTTTTTTTTTTTAGCCTTTCAACATTTGAGCGTAAGTGGGAAGAGGCTTTATCAGGACCTTAAACTCTAGATGGGCTTCAGATCAAAACTGTGCTCCTTTGAGTTACTGATTTGTATAAACTGTAACAGGTCCTATAAGAAGAAGTAGAAAATGCCATTCAAAACACTGTTTTAACTCTCGAGATACGGAGTATTTTCCAGTTATGCGAACTAGTGTACTTTTGTAATATACCTTTTTGTTCAAGGATATCTTGTATATATATTGCTCGTGTTTCATTTTCCAATTAGTAGTGTTAACGAGTGACTGTTCTGAGTATAGAATGATTTTCTTTACTGATCCCCAGGTGGCAGCTTCGTCGGCAAGTGCTGAATTTCAGCCGGTAGTGCCCTGCACAGCGCCTCTCCCTGAAGCCTCACATGACCAGTTTGTGGCTCAAGGTATCCTTTTAGGAAGACATTCTACTTTCAAAAATAAAAATGATAAGTTGGTCCAGGCAGATATGTTGAAAGTAAATGTTTAGATAAGAACCAAATTAAATAAGTCACAGAACAAACTGTCTATATAAGAACAAAACGAAATATCACAGAACATGATAGAATAAATATATCAGAAATTAACAAAACAAATACTCTTAACTAATAAATGGGAATTTGGCCATCAAATAAACAGTCTGATTGCCATATCGTTTCCTATTAGGTAAGAATAGATATTTGGTGTTTGAATTGAGGAACTAATGAATATTAATTAGCTTCATTTTTTTCCCCTTTTGGGAAAACACCTCAATTTACCACAGTAATCCACTTGAAAGTGACGAGAATGGGGTCATAAGTATTTTGCAAAGCCTGTGCTTTCATTTGAAAGCACACAAAGTGTTTTGAGTCTTTATTTTGTTAGAAATGTGTGATGAGTAGCCTAGGATTTATTTTTATTAATGACAATATATCGATTTTACTCTTTGTGTTAGGCACTGCCTCCAACTCTATTATGCTTTACGCTTTATATATTTATATAGATTACAACCTAACTTTTGTTTCTTCTAAGTCGGTAGATAGACCTTTATTCAGTAGCATTAAATTCCTAACCTATATGGAATATACTACCTAAAAAGAAGGTAATTTTAAACACTGAAATATAAGCATGTGCAGAGAAAATGCTTTCTAAAACTTCAGAGATACTTGCTTAAGGAAGACTTTACTCTGCATTTTCATTACAGTGTTTGTTCCATAACTTCCTAAACAATGTCTCGTTTTGGTTTTTAGTAATTTATGTTAACAATATACAAAAGAGTTTAATTATAGAAAGTACTCATTTGGTCCTCTTAAGAACAAAAGGAGCAAACTCAGGTTGTTTTAAGTGGCTAAGGACACAGAGCATGAAATGAAATTTGATAATGAGTTTCATGAATATTTATTTCTAAGAGTGTGTTACGTTACTATTTTTAAAACAGCTTTATTGAGATATAATTCACATTCATACAGTTCACCCATTTTAAGTGTACAACTCATTGTTTTTTAATATATTCACAGAGTTGTGCAATCATTACCACAGTCAGTTTTAGAACATTTTCATCACCCCAAAAAGAAACCTTGTTCCCATGAGCAATCACTCCTGATCTCCCCCATTCTCCCCAGCCTGAGGCAATCACTAATCTACTTTCCCTCTTTATAGATTTGCCTGTTTTGGAATTTCATAAAAATGGAATCATCCGATATGTGTTCTTTTGTGTCTGGCTTCTTTCACTCAGCATAATATTTTTAAGGTTCATCCGTGTCGTAGTCTGTATCAGTGATTCATGTTTTATTACTGAATGATATTCTACCATGTGGATATACTATATGGATATATATGGATATACTGCATTTCATTTACCCATTCATCAGTTGATGGACATTTGGATTTTTTCCACTTTTTGGCTTTTATGAATAATAATGCTACAAACAGTCATACAGGTTTTTATGTGAACATACAGTTGTGCGGTTTTTGTTTGTTTTTTGATTTCATTATTCTTGACTTGGATTTATTTTACTTTCAAGGATTGTGCTTAGAATATATGTTCATGCACAGTTTTTTTTTTTTTTTTGCGGTACGCGGGCCTCTTACTGCTATGGCCTCTCCCGTTGCGGAGCACAGGCTCCAGACGCGCAGGCTCAGCGGCCATGGCTCACGGGCCCAGCCGTTCTGCGGCACGTGGGATCTTCCCGGACCGGGGCACGAACACGTGTCCCCTGCATCGGCAGGTGGACTCTCAACCACTGCGCCACCAGGGAAGCCCCCCATGCACAGTTTTACTGTTTGCCAATTACTTCAGTGTATGTATTTGACAAAAAAGTATTTTACTCCTTTTTGTTGAATCTGCCAACGAATCTTTGAATAGTACTGGAAAGCATTAAATATCTTTTGTCAGTGAGCCTTAAGACTAAAGCAATTTTGTTGTTACATATCTTTCTAAATTCCGTCTCTTTAAAATAGTGTTAAGATAAAATTTTTTTAGTGATAATGAGATTATAGTTCCCTCAGCTGGAATTCTCAGTGAAGGATTTCTCCATGAAGCTGCTTAGTCCTTTTATTTCTTGTTCTGTTAATTCTTGATTAACCAGGGAATTACTGTGCCCCAAAGTGGTTTAGAGCAGGATGACAAGAACTTTCCCTATCATGTACATCAGGGCCACTTTAGATGTCCAACTTCTCATTCCTAAGTTTAGTTTCTAACTTTTGTAAAAGAAAAATCCTTTTATCTTTTAAGAAAGGCTTTAACAGAGTCTCATGATCTATAAGCGTACATTTGATCTACAAAGTTGAAAAGAATCATTACAAAATAAAAATGTTAGTATATTTGAGTATTACAAATATAAATAACTGAGATAGTTCTCTCCAGATAAAATACTAAATTTTTTTAATATATTGAATGATTTTGAATTTCTTAAATGTTAAGCCCCTCCTATTTTATTGGTATTCTTTTCTTCTGTATGCTGCCCTAGAAGTCCTGAAGACGTGTAGTACATCTTCTGTGAATATATAAAATTTTCCCTTAAAAGCAGTTGAACTATTTCTGTGGAGTTCCCTAAATTTCATTTTCCCAGTTTAGTTTAAAATATCAAATCTGTCTTGACAGTAAATAGTTCCAAAGTGCCTCCTCCAAGGAATTAGTTACTTACAAAGGAGAATATTGTGACTTTATAATGGAGAAGCCTAGTAGACACCACCTTAATCCATCAAATGGCCAAAGTTAACACCACCCATAATGGGCCTAATAGGAATCATGTTTCTCCTGATATAATGTCCTGAAGATATAATGTCCTGAAGATCTAATTATGAGGGAACATCAAACATCAGACACTCTACAAGGGAACTAGCTCGTGTTCTTCACAAAATGTCCGGGTCCTGAAAAACAAAGCAAGACTGAGGAATCCTTCCAGTTCAAAACCCAGAGACATGAGAACTAAAGGAAAAGCAGATCTCAAATTGGATCCAAACAAGAAAAAGAACTTTTTCCTTTTGCTGTAGAGGGTGTGGGTGGGACAGTGCAAAATTTGGAAAAGGTCTATGGATTAGACAGTACCACCGCATCAATGTTAATTTCCTGGTTTTGATCATTGTACTGTGGTTATAAAAGACAAAGTCCTGTTTTTAGGAAGTTAACTTAGGATTAAAGGGGCATTTGTGTGCAGCTTACAGTTCATAAGAAGGTATGTAGGTAGGTAGATAAAATGTGGTAAAATACTAATATTTAGGGATCTGGGTGAAGGTATATTGGGAATTTTTGTACTCTTGTACTTTTCTGTAAGTTTGATTTATTCAAAATATAATGTTTCTTTAAAAAAGAAATAAGAAACGAAGGTCATGAGGGAATCTTGAGGCAGGTTAAGCTTTCTTGTTAGCAGTACGCTGCTGAGTCTTCTAGGAAAGTTCCCTCATATCTTCAATTCTAAAATCCAGAATCTCTGAAAATGGAAAGTTTTCTCAGAACACAGGTGGCAGTAAAACTTGCCCTTACCTGCATATTTTTGGCTGCAAAATCTGACCAATTCTAGTTTGAGGTTGTATTTGCTTATGTATTCATCCTGCTTGCTGTGATTATGTGTCTGCTACATTGCAGAAATATTTATATCCTTATGGGCTGATGCCCAAGATTCCATTGGAAGTGTTAATTAATATATGGTATGCGTACCTTATTACTTTTCTAAAATGTAAAAATATGTTGAATTCTGAAACACTTCTGACCCCTAGAGTTTCCAAAAAAAGGATTGTGGAGCATCTGTTTGTTCCTCGGTGTCTGAATGCTTGGGACACAAAACCATGCCCTGCCCTTCTTGTCTTGGCTAGTACACTGTCACCCAAGGTAGACACACACACCCTTGTGTACATGCATGTACACACACACACACACACACACACGCACGCACTCACACTCACACTCTGGAGGAGTTGGACGTCTGACTCCCTGGCCTCGGGGTTGAGGTGTGTTGAGCAGTTAAGGGAATTTCCCAGCCATCTCTCTTTGGCAATTTTAGGAACTTCCTCTGATTATCAAAACTTGTGAATATTGTACATAACCACAAGGTAAACAAAATGGTGATAATTTTCACACTTATTTCAATAATAGGTCAGCATGAAACTGCATCTCCACGGCTTCCTCATGATTCATCCCTTTCTGCTCCTCTGCCCAGACAGTGTGTTTTTGTCACTCCGCCTCTTCTTTCCGCGATGTGCAGCCTCCTAGACAGCCTCTTGGCAACGACTCCAGGCGACACTGCAAATGCTTTTCGACAAGCTCGTCTCATAGAGCTTCTTTGTAGGTAAGAGATAAATACTCCCAGAGAGGCGTGTAGACTGCAGGTTTTTGCTTTTGCCAGAACTGTCTCGACAGTTTTTATTTTAGATATGTTAAAGCACTTGGATGGGTTTGTTATGTTGACTATTAAGCTTCCCCAGCTCCCTGTCCTGATTTTTTTTAAACTCCGAAGTTCTGAAACCTTATTTGTCCTCTGCCACATTCAAGGAACATGATGCAAGTCTCCTTGGTCATTCAGAATGGAAGAAGGAGTTTTGGGGTTCATCTCCCTAGCAGTCATATCAGAATAATGTCCTTGGTTTGAAAAGTCATTTTTAAAGTTCATTTGGAGTTACTTAGTTATGGGAGCCTGAGAGTTTTATCAGAAAGTAGTCTGATAAAATTTAGGGAAATCATGATTTGGTTCTTTCATTTACCTAATATTAATCAGTGTCTGACATAACTTTTTCTGATTTTCTGATTGGCTATATGGTATAGTTAAAAAGGCCAAGGATATTGAATTCAGTCTGACTTAAGTCCTAATTAGAGTTCATTCTCTCACTAGTGTTGCAGCCTTGGGAAAGTAACTTTAATCTCTGAAGTGTCATTAATAAACACCTAGTTAATGGGGTTACTGTTAGGATTAAAAGTGGTGTTGTCTAGGATACTCTCTTATCTTAAGTGTTCCTTTTCTCCTCACATATGTTTATTCTAGCCAAGTGTACCTACCTCCTGTTCACCACATATTGATTTGCATTTCTCTGTCTCTGCCCTTTGAACATTCACTGTCTGAAATGTCTTCCTCCTCTTTGCCAAATCACAATGCTTTCGCTTTCTTTCTGGGATAAGAACAGTCTAAAAAGAAAGAAGTCTGCCTTGCTTCCCTTCACTCAGTTGTGATTACTCCTTTACTCTGCCCTTATAATAAGCAGCAGGGTGTGAGTTTGTTCTGTTTACATTTATTTGTCATCTTTTCTACTTTGATGCCTACTAGAGTTGAAAAAAGGAAACTGCTAGTTGATTGTCTTTCCTTCTTGAATGTTTCCTGCCTCAAAAAGGGTCAGAATGGGGCTTTAGGAATATTCTTGCTTCTCCAGAGTCAGTTAAGAGTCTGTTGTGACATTGAGGGCACAGAGGTATTAAAGACTCTTTCTTGGCAAAGGCATATATTTCCATCCTTCTTCTTTATTTCTGATTTAATTTTTTTTTTCCTGTTTGTTTTTCATTATTTTATTTTTTACTTTCTAAATCAGAACTTATTTCCTGGCAAATGTTTTTCCTGTTTTAAATAGGGACGTAACCACCAAGGTCTTGCTCTTGTTTCTTTTCCTTCTGAAAGGGCTTTATGATATTTTATTCTGCTTTTAATAAGTTTCATTAGATACTTTTCTTAGAATTCCTTGTTTCCCACATTTATCTGATGAGATCTTTTCCTGTGTTCTGAAATATTGTAGGGTAACTTTTTATAAACAATTATTTCCGTTATTTTATAAAAATCCTTTTTCTTGAATTCTGTTCATGGTTATATCCGAACTTTAAATTCTCACGAATTAGTCTTCAGGAATAAGCATACTGATCATCTGAAGGGTGTTCCTTCTCTGTCCTTCACAGCATCGCAGATGCCACCCTCATAGAGACAAGCGTCCAGGAGCTCCAGGCCCTGCTGCCCGCGTCACCTCCTGTTGAACGCACTCAGGCTCAGGTAAGCGCCTGCGTCTGCATGTGTGTTCGTTTACCCTTAAATGCCAGAAACGTAAATTCTGCTGATATACTAACCACAGGACAAGGTTGAAAATTTCTCAGGATATACGTGGTATGACGAGGTTATTTGAAATAGGTTACTTAATAGATGGTAGAAAAGAGCAGTGGGATTTGAAGACCTAGATTGTATTCCTGGTTCCATCATTAACCAGCTAGAAATGTTTAATCAAGGGTCTGGGTATCTTTGAGCACAGTATTAAAAAAAGGGGATGTTGTATAGCCCACCCTCCCCTTCTGTGATTTTAGGCTGTCTCTGTCATTTCCACTTAAATTGAAGTTGTGAAATACTTAGTGACTAAATTCTGTGTATATTCAAAACTCAGTCTAATAAGAATAAATTTATGTTTGTTCCTTCACAGATATTTAGTGTAGTTGCTGCTAATAGAAACGTTACTGTAAAATCAGATTTTGTAAGAAGGGCTACACGATTTATTTGGGGTGAGAGGTAATTACAGGTGGACTAGCAGTCTCTGTTGCTGTGTGCTGTGTCCTTTGAGCTTTCTGAATAAGGCAGACCCCCAGGACAAGGTTGGGTAACACTGTGCCTCATCTTCCAAACACTGTCCCATTGCAGTGTTTTCATTTGTGAGTGTGCTTATTTGCATAATGGCCATCGCCTCCATTTTTCTGTCTGTCCATCCAGCAAATCTTTATTAAGGGCCTACTGTGCACCAGGATATTCCCTAAATGAATAAAGCAAAGACCCTTTCCCTCAAGTTGGGAGAGTAGATAGTGAGCAACTACATATGTGCCTGATGATGTCTTAGACGTCGAAGAAGAAAAACTAAAGCAGGGACAGGAAGTGAGGTCGGGGGCGGGGGCAGGGCTTTTCCGCATAGGGTGGTCAGGGAGGGGCTTTCAGACAGTGACGTGTGGCCTGAACTTAGTGAGGAAGCTGGTCCTATGGGACATAGCAGGGCCCCTGCGAGCTGGCCTATTCAAGAAGCAGAAAGCAGTGGCCAGGGCAGGATCTGCGAGGCGGAGATGGGGCTAGAGGGTTCAGGGCTCCATGAAGGAAGGGCCTTCCTGTTTCATGCCATTGTGTCCTGAGTGTCGGGCACAGTGCCCTTCCCATGGCAGGTGCTCATTCAGTCCCTGTGGAATGAATGAATAATAACAGTAACAAACCTTCATGTGTGCTTGTTTGTGTGAATTTATGTAATCCTCACATCAATCACATGAAGTACCATTAGCGGCCCTGTTTTATAAAGGAAGTGACTGGAGCCCAGAGATGAGTAACTTGCCCAGGGTCACTCACACAGTAACGGGCAGAGCCAAGATTCCAGCCCACGCAGGCTGGTTCTAGAAGCCACGCTCTTACTGTTGCACTCCCTGGCCTTATGTAGACTGAATGTCCTTGCCTTTTTGTCCTTATAGAAGATCATTCATTCCAGAAAAATTTTGGAGCATATGCTTTGCCACATTGTGTTGTAGGTGCTAGTGACGCATCTGTGAACAAAGCAGACACACACCCCTGCCCACATGAAGTCTGTGTCCTTGGTAGGAGACAGACAGTAAACAGTAAATAAAATTTAACTTTTATCGGATGGTGACGATGGTGTGGAAAAAATAAATGAGGACGGGTAAAGGGGAGACAGGTTGATGTTTTCCTTGTGTGGTGGTCAGAGAAGGCCTCCTGGAGGTGAGATGTGAGCAGATGCCTCGGAGGTAAGGAAACAGGCCGTGGGTTGAGGGCAGAGTGTGTGGGCAGGACTCTGCACGGCGAGCCTGCAGGCAGCCAAGGTACGAGGGTTCTGAAGCATGGGGTCAGTTGGTTGGTCTATTTATTTGAAGAAGGAGTTTCAAACATAAAAAAAGAGTTACTTTGTGAACTACCATATTAATAGCTGATTACATCTTCAGTATGGTAATTTACAAAAGAATCTTTGACAGCTCAGTTGTTCTCTCTCTAATGCTTCCTCACCTCCCATGGTTTATCTATTTATGGTTACACCATACCTGGAGAGGGCAGACTCGCTGTAACTTCAGTAGTGTAGTCTATGAAGGGATCAAAAAATACTTCACAGCAATAAGGAAATTAAATTTCACAAACTGCTTGCATTCTACCCAACAGGAAAAGCATAGCACCACCTGTACTTTTATGTAAAATATATCTGCAGATTAGATAAAGGGAGTACCTTTCATCAAGAGCAGTAGGACAGAAGAACTATTTGGAAATAGTCTGAGGCCATTTACCATAGAGGCACTATGCCTCCACAAACGCCCAATGGTCCCTGCTCTCACAACAGCAGCCGAATAAGGTGGGAGGAAAAACTGTGAGTGTGTGTGTGTGTGTGTGTGTGTGTGTGTGTGTGTGCGCGCGTGCGTGCACACGTGTGTACAGAAAGAGACAGAGGCTTCAGAATATCTCTGTAAAGTTCATTTATATGGGCTGTCTCATTGCTTGGGGATAGTGGACAAATGAGTCCTCGCAGTTTATTCTTAAATTATTACATATCCAGAGAATTTTTTTTAAAGTACTTTTGCCAGTTAATACTTCTTATGGTATTAGTATGTATCAAGCAACATTCCAGAGATGTTTTTATTGGTAATTTGGGGGAAGATTTAATTTTTCTTTTGTAACTAAGAATAGTATTTTTATGCTGAAGGATACTTGAGGCCAAACATTGGACATGTTTGCATTTTATTTGTAGCAATAACTAGGCTATTAAGCTGGCTTTTCCCACCCCTCAGTTGTACACTTTAAAGAGTATTTTATAATCTTTCTTTACAAAATTGTAGATTTTATGATTTTGGACTGCCATTTTTGCTTCTTCCAGAGTATTGATTCTACAATTTAGCTACTTGAAAAATATGAAGACTTTCTTTCTCTAAATAGAATTCAGAATTTGGTTTTGGAAATATTGCTTTGTTTGGTATTATTATAATTGACGGTGTTAATGTGGCCATTAATGACAAGCTTATGAGAAAAATAATGCTTTCTGTGTATTCATTTTAGTCTTTAAAAATTATGGTGAATATTTTATTACTTTTTTATTAACTTATGTTACAAAGAAGTGACTTCTTGTAATGCATAGAGAACTAAAATACTTTATCACTGAGATGGGCTTTTCATATGACATGCTTTGTCTTACTTTATATCCTTTTTCAAATAGGTATCCTTTCTCCTAGAATACCTGTCCTCTTTGTCCAGGCTTCTTCAGTCATGTTTATTGGTAGATCCTGACCTTGTGATTCAGGATGAGCTTCTGAAACCTCTTATCACAAACATCATCAGAGTTCTCACCATATGCACCAAAGATATATCAGGTAAGCTTTATTTTTTTAGTTTAGGATGAAAGTAAATAATACTGAGGAGGAGTATCTTACCTTGCACCAGGTATTCAGATCAAGGTCACATTTTGGGTTGTTCTTTGCCAGTATTTTGGAAGCCTTTTATAATGTGTTTTATAGTTTGGATATTTTAAGTGGTTCCAGGAGACCATTTGAGGCAATTATGTAGTATAATAAAGGACCATTCCCTGTGCTGTCATTTTAAATGAGGGTAAAGTTCTTTATGAAATGTTAGAAAGTGCACTAAGTATTAGATAGTAATTATTCTTATAGTCTATGGCTAAATAACAAGTTTAAGCAAGTCTAGAATACAGTATCAGAAATTTCCCAAGGTCTGGAATTTTTTTTTAATTTTTTTGGCTGTGTTGGGCCTTTGTTGCTGTGCGCGGGCTTTCTCTAGTTGCAGCGAGCGGGAGCTACTCTTCGTTGAGGTGCGTGGGCTTCGCATCGCAGTGGCTTCTCTTGTTGCGGAGCACGGGCTCTGGGCCTGTAGGCTTCAGTAGTTGCAGCACGTGGGCTCAGTAGTTGTGGTGCGTGGGCCCTAGAGCATGCGGGCTTCAGTAGTTGTGGTGCGTGGGCTCAGTAGTTGCGGCATGCAGGCTCTAGGGCACACAGGCTTCAGTAGTTGTGGCACACGGGCTCGGTAGTTATGGCTCATGGGCTCTAGAGCACAGGCTCAGTAGTTGTGGCACACGGGCTTAGTGGCTCCACGGCATGTGGGATCTTCCCAGACCAGGGCTCGAACCCGTGTCCCCTGCATTAGCAGGCGGATTCTTAACCACTGCACCACAAGGGAAGTCCTGGAATTCTTAAAAAACATACTTTGATGAAACGTTGAACATAGAGCTTAGTAGTGGAGAAAATTAATAAGGTTCGTTGTCAAAATTAAGATATGATAATTGTCTAAAATAGTTTATAATGAAGTAATAGATCATGTGATAATTCTCTTTGCCCATCAGTTCATTCTTATTTAGTCCTTTGAATTTATGGATTTGCAGGGTTTAGGTCTGGTAAGTGAAGTGGTTTATGATGCCCAGCAAAGCCGGTCCTCAGTGTCTCATCAGTACTAAGTTATCCCAGTGCTAGAGCAGCAGTAATTACTTACATGGAAATTTTACAAGTGACAGTGATGTCCTGACTAAGCTAATTAGGTTACACCATGCGTTCTCTACAAGGGTGATGTCTCCCTACAAGGAGCAAAAAGTGATTCTTGAGGGAAAGGGATGGGGGAGAAAAATCTTAGCTGTTAGAGTGGCTTGTGGCCCTCAAAAGCTCAACTTTACTCAATAAAATCTTATTCCTTAGTATTTAGTTTCTCTTGTTAGGTATCAGTTGAGAAGCTTTGACGTTGATCTCATGGAACATGTGTGAGAAATATGCAAGATCAGTGCTAAAAAGCCGGTGCGAGCATGGCTGTGACTGGAGTGCTTTTGATCTAATGCTTGATCCCGAAGTCACATGACAAGAGGTGGCCTGCACGTTTTGGCTGCCACCAGCTGCCTTGTGGATGTTTTATTGATTTCCTTGCTTTGATTTGGGGCTTTGAAAATGAAATAAAAATGGTATATATTTTAATATCGAAGTATATGAAAGTTATTTAACCTGTAATTAATTACACCAAGTGCTGAAAAGAAAAAATGTCAGTAATATCTGAATGTATATTTAGCAGGTGGTTAGGTTAAAAGTTATTTTCTCATATCTTTCAAACATTAAACATTAACTAAAATAATTAATTTTTAAGAAATTAAATTTTTTTCTGGAAAAATAACAGTTTTGAATGATTTTTATAAAACATTGATTATACTTCTGGTATATATTTGTATGATTTGATGATTTTCATATATAATTTTATATATCTTAATTTATATGTGTAAATAAATTACATTAAAATTATTCAGCAAGCACAGTTATAAAGTTAAATGTGAATAGCTTTTTAGTTTTTAATTTAACTTTCAACTTAAATATTTTATTTGACCATCTTAAGCCTGTATTAAATAAAGCTAGCAAGCTTTATATTTACTCTTTTTATGTGTAAAGTACAAATATATAGATATTACATAAACAGATATATGGTATCTGTGAAGTTAATATTTCATAGGGATTGTGATAAGGTGACATATGATTAAAAAGACTTCTATTTATAGAGCTGATAATGACAAAAAGGTTGAGAAACACCAAAGGTTGCTACAATCCAAACTCCCTGGAAGATGCTTTTTCCCAGTGCCTCATGGGTGCTGAAGAACACTGAGCGGGGAGCCTTCAGTTCCTTGTAATGAGTTTGACACAGTTGGCAGATAACTGCTGGTGGTGTGGCCACAGATGACTGTCCTAAGGTAGCTACTGCCCTCCAGCTCCCATTTGCCTAGTAGAGAGAAGGGAAAAGCTGTTTTTTCCTCTAGAAGGTTAATTGCTGCACCCTTAGCCATACATAAGCAAAGCTGCAGAATCCTCTTTTGTATCACAGTTTTCCTTTTGTGGAAATACTCTTTTCTGTTCTTCAAAGAAGTTTCCTTTCTTTACTGCTGTGACCTTGGCCATTATGTTTTCCCCTTTCACCCCTACACAAAGCTGCTAGAGGGGATAAAGAAAACAGGAGAAGCTTCACTTTTATAGAAGTAGCACAAGCAATGACATGTTTTTATGATGTGCCCAATATGTAGTTCTGAGGCTATGGCTTAATATTCAATTTGCCAGTTTCTGCTTATTGTTGAATATGCTTTAATAAGAGGAGGATGTGTGAGTGTGTATTCATTTATCTGTAGGAGGGTGGGTGGAAGAGAGATCTTTAAAAAGCAATGAAAAGGAGAAATTAATTGGAATAAATTTTGGATCATGCTGAATTACATTTGTCTTCATTTGATGAATACATACCTCTTATTTTATGTGTAATGAAGTGTCGGTGAGGTTTTTCTTCTTTGTGTTAATAACTTGAAATGTTTTGATTAATTTTATAGATAAAGAGTTAATATCGGCTTTTTATCAGACATGGACACATTTATTTAACCTTCTGGCCACACTCCTGAGGAAAGCTGGCCCTGCCTCTTTCCCATCTATTACGATGGGTCTGGCCAGGTACTGGGCGACGATGGTCGGTAAGAAGATGGTCTCGCTGGGTTTGGGGTTGTTCTGCTAATAAAAATTAAGATAATCCCTTATTTCTGATTTTATATATAATTTATATGTATTCTCTAAATTTAAGTAGTTATGGCATGGTATATGAAAGAGGAACAAGGTACTTGCTTTGAGAAATTTGCAATGCTCTTTAGGAACCCAAAAAATGCATTTTAAAAAAAATAAAACGTGTCAAGATACTATAAAAACAAGAAAAGCCTGTGGCGTTATGAAGATACATATGATGTGATTATAAAACAATGAGATAGATTTTCTTCTGTTGATGTAGAAACCCACCTCTTTTCTCACACATATGCATTGTGAGTGGGTAAAGCTGCCTATATAATATCCTGCTTACATGATAACTTAGAAAGTTATAATAAAAATGGTGTCTTGTCTTGAGACATGAGGATTTTCTGATAGCCAAGGGTATACTGTAGTTAATTATTTTTGTAAGATGTTTTCCATATAGTAGTTGCCTACTACAATAAACAAATGATTGTTTTTTATATTACTGCTGTCTTTAATTTTTCATAAAGTCTCTTCTAAATTTTAGCATAGCAAGAGCCTTTTTTTACGTAAATGTATATAAATAACATTTGTTACCTTTTAAAAATAGCCAGTTAAAATGTATTCAAAATTGAGTTCTTTTAAGTTTCCACTAATTCAATTGACTTATTTTTTCACATTTCATTTTATCATTTGGTCATTCTGTAAACTTACATGTATGGTACATTTTGTCACCAGAGTGATAGTTTTGAAGAAAGGTTATGGGGAAGTACATGTTCAGTAAGAAACAGAATTGTTAGTTATTTGGATATAGGAGTTCTGAGTTTACCCTAAGGGGAATAATGTCCATTTAGGGACTATTATTTTGTTAAAAGAAATAAAAATTGAAAGAGGTTGACCAAGTGAGTGATTAATATTTTCCTCTTGTGTCCATGGTGTGGGGCAGGGGGGAAACTACTTTATCATCTGAATTACCAGTAGTACAGAGCAGCATGCTTTATGGCACTCATATGGGGCACCTAGGCCAGCTGGTCAAATCTGGCCACTGCCTGATCTGGTAAATAAAATCCTACTGGAACACAGCCACACTTATTCATTTCCTTATTGCCCGTGGCTGCTTTCCTGCTGTAGCGGTAGAGAGGTGAATATTTGTGACAAAGGCCCATGACCTGCAAAGCATGAAATACCTAGTTACCCTTTGACCCTTTGCAGAAAAAGTTTGCTGACCCGTGATTTAAGCCTGTTTACCTGACACTGTTTCCCTAGTGATAAAATAAAGACATATTAAATTCACAGTCTTTCTACAAAATATATACGTGGTTTTATATAATAATGGTGCTAATAAAAAACAACATACTACATATACTGTTAGCTTTGATAATCGCAATGTTGATGAAAATATAACTAATAAGAATGATCATTGATATTCCTTACTGAGGGGTTGTTTTTGTCTGTTTTCTGTTTCTCTTATAATTTTCCTTCCCGTGTGCCCATATACATTTGAAAATATTAAGTCACTTTGTAACTTAAGTTATCTATAACATTTTTTTCTCAAATCTGACTAATATTTTGACATCATTTAAATGATTCCCATGAAACCTGCTGACTAAATTTCTTTCCTTATGTTACTTAAGAACATAAGAATTTCTATAAGCCTGAATCTAGGTAGAAATTCTTATGGTTATAACTCTTGGACAAGTATAAATCCAAAATAATATAAGAATAAAACACAACAAAATTATAAACCAGTGCAGTCAAATTAATAAAATTAATGTAATATAGCAGACATTCTTTTGATTAAATTTAAATCAGTGCTCACAACAGGAAATTAATAATGACTGCTTTAGTCTAGATTCTTTTGAGTTTGTTTGCCTATTCTTTCCTCTCTGTTATACTTGCAGATCACTTCATAATCACTCTTGTTCTCTCTCTGAACTACTTTGAAACCTTTGTTCCTACATTATGCCAACATTGCAAGCTGGGTCTTGTTTTAAGTACTGTTTAGCATCAACGTGTTTGAAAACAGAAAAACAATCACACTTATTTGTAAAATAGTAATCTCGATAATCCAGAGTATAGTTACATTAACTATTTTTTAAGGTTAGCACTGAAATAAAAACTCAAAAACTCTAGAGTGTTTTTGGGTCCCCCAGTAGACCCCAGAGGGATCAGTACTCATTTATATGTAATCCTCCTATTTTAGATCTTATTTTAGCAGATACTGTGTATATGTACACTTGTACACACACACTCACATTCATATAAAAAAGAACCTATATAGGGCTTCCCTGGTGGCGCAGTGGTTGAGAATCCGCCTGCCGATGCAGGGGACCCGGGTTCGTGCCCCGGTCCGGGAAGATCCCACATGCCGCAGAGCGGCTGGGCCCGTGAGCCATGGCCGCTGAGCCTGCGCGTCCGGAGCCTGTGCTCCGCAACGGGAGAGGCCACAACAGTGAGAGGCCCGCGTACCGCAAAAAAAAAAAAAAAAAAAAAAAAAAAAAGAACCTATATAAAAAGAACAAAATGAAAATTAGATTCCTTCATCAGTAGGTTGTCTTAGTACTGTTTAACTTACCTTTAAACACTACGGTTATTCGTGTGCTAATAAGCTTTACTTCATTAGAAATTAAAAAACTATAAACTTCATTACTCAGATAAATCTGATTAACTTCTTTAATTTTGAAGACGTTTTCAGTCATTTACATATGGAATTATTCTCTCTTTCAGATATGTTCTGCAAATGTGTGGGTTTGTCTAGCACCTGCCCCACTCTGTGTACTGCCAGCCTGCAATTCCTTTCTATTCTCCTGACTGAAGAAGCAAAAAGGTATCTCCAGGATAAGGATAAAACAAGTTTATGCCACAGTCCAATGATGGCTTCACTTCTTGATAAAACCCAGGAAAGTCAGAAATCTCTAGAACAACTTAATGAAGTAATTCTTCAGGTATGTGATTTCTTAATTTTTCAAGATTTGGTTTAGTTTTTAAATGAATTGACTTTCAGTCTTGGTCTTGTAAGAATTTTTTCAATCATTTGAATTAAAAAACAATGCTCATTATGACCATTTAAATAATAGAAAAATATATAAAGTTAAATTAACCATCTCCTCTCCAGTCTCATTCCTCTGATGCTGATCGGTTTCTTTAATACACGTGATGTAAAAATTCAAAATGAAACATTAGTAATTTAAATCCGACTGTTTATCAAAATAGTTTGCCGGATCATGACCAGAATGATCATGTTTCAGGAATACAGCTATAATTCATAATTTATCGCCACTTTCAAGACATGTTTACATCTTTGAAAATATTTTTACCTCAATGGCATTTGGCTTCTACTGTAAATGAGCTATATATTTAAGGTGTATGTCCGTGGAGGTAGGTGGACGTGGTTGGCATATTTCTGAGAAAATGCCCCCTTTCCAAACCCTGCTGCCTATTTTATCTTGTAAACTTATTTTTTGCAATCCTAAAATATGAACCAAGAATTTTGTTTCATCGAAAACTTTCTAAAGCCGCTGAAGTATTGTTATTTTATATATAGATTAACAGTTAAAAAAAAAACGGGAAGTGTTTCCTGAGTTGCACAGCTTTTTACAAATAGGAATATTACTAGATTTTTCAGTATTAAGAATTCTTTTTAATAATCACATTTAATAAATCAACTATACTCTAATAAAGTTAAAATTAAAAGAAAATCATCATACGGTTTTATGATTTTTGTCTTCTCACTGAAAGGTGGGTCAGTGGTGGGTGGGCACATCGAAGGGTTTGCTCCTGCTTCCCCGGGCAGCCAGCCACGTTTCCCAGTCAGCGTGTGTTCTGCCCACTTGCCGCCGTCCCTGGGGCCTACCTAGGGTTCTGGGATCTTTGCTCCTCCCATGCCCGGGATCGTTGTGGTCGCGCAGGTCCTTCTGGTATGGCCCCTTGTGTGTTTGGCATGACAGCCTGATTGTGTTGGGGTGCGGAAGTGGCCGAGGCAGGGGCAGCCCCTGGCCCCGCCTGAGCTGCCCGTGGAGGGGCTCGCAGGCTGCACGGGGACTTCTGTCCCCCTCGCCTAGAGGACTCTAGTGGTCTTCACGGCACAGGAAAGAGCGTGGTAGGGGCTCCCCGACACTTCGTCTTCTGTCTCAGCAGCTTCCTCAGGAGCTGGAGCTCTAGGGGACAGGTCCCCAAAGTATTCCTCAAAGACACGTATTCTTGGGAAGCCACCACTTCCTGTAGCTCCTCCCTCACTCATTCCACTCGATTTTTCTTAATTTAGAACCCAAACTGGACACTGTTCTGATTGTCTCAGTCACCATCACAACAATAGGCTTTATTCCCCCATGATTAACTGAGTCCGATTTTGCACTTTAAGGAATATGGTTGGCTCTCCGTATCTGCGGGTCCTGCCTCCGTGGAGTCAACCAAATGTGGATTGAAAATGTTTTTAAAAAAATTTTCAGAAAGTTCCAAAATGCAAAACTTGAATTTGCTGTATGCCCAGCAACTATTTCCATAGCATTTACATTGTATTAGGTATTAGAAGTAATCTAGAGATGACTTAACGTAAATGGGAGGATGTGCCTAGGTTATATGCAAATACTTGGCCATTTTATGTGAGGGACTTGACCCTCCGCAGATTTTGGGATTCACGGGGATCCTGGAACCAATCCTCTGTGGATACCAAAGGACCACTGTGTTATAAGCAGGAAACTAAAACTTACACTTTACCGAAGTTCTTCCCCAGCCCCGATCAGAAATCATTACTAGTTTCCCAACTTTGGCTTTGGCAGAACACTCTTCTCCTGGGCGAGGGGCCTTTGCTTGTGCCAACATGATTTCCTCTTCAGGGAAAGAGGGTATCTCAGTGGTTTTCCTGATGATTAGCTAACTTTCCTCCCCATTTCTTCCACATTACAAAAGATATAAGATCTGTGTGGATATGGATATGTTAACCAGTTATTTAAATCGTGTTTCCTAATAAATCATACTTTTCTTGCTCATGTAAACAGTAGAATATGAATATGTGACTTTTGTTAGGAGGGCACAGAAATTTAAGACAAAGGAGAGAAAGGAATTGTACCTATGACAGTTTATGAGAAAAACGTATGCCTGACATGAGATGGGACATTTATTAATGAACTTGTTAAACTGCAGATACTGTGTTTTCTTTACAGTGCCCTGCATAAAGATGATATGTGAATTAAAATATTGTTAGAATGCTTTAAGCAGCAATACATTATAATAAATCACATATGTTTCTTAACATATATCCGTGTGAGCCATGAATTGTGCCAGGAGTTATATGAAGCAAAGTAAACTATAGTCTTTAAATTATCAGAAAAAATAGTATTCTGAAATTGCCCTTCAAAGGCGTATTTAAATTTTCTGTAAAACTGTACTCAAAAAATATTAGACGTGTGACCATAGGCATATCACTTAACCTTTTCTGATTCTGTTCTTCAGTGCAAATGGTTGGATTGTATTACATTATTGCTCAGTTTCTGCTGGCTCTAAAATTCTCCGTCTCCTGATAAATTATTATATTGTTGTAACTTCAATTAAAATGTCTTGACAGAGAATCTTTTGTAATGGCTGCTTTACAGCAGTATCCTACAGATGGTACATGTTGAAAGTTTGCATTTGGTACTCATCTCTTAAATCACGTATGTTTATTTTTCCATAATTTTTGTAATTCTGTTTTGAGGTGCTTTCAGGTTCAGAAACTGTTAGCTGTCTTTTGAACATAAAATATTGAACACGTTTGACTTAATGGAGATCTTGCCTTCTCTAGTGAGATACTCAATATGTTTCATTTGCAAATACGTATAGATAACGAGATTAGTAAAAGCTATCTCTATAATAGGTTTTGTCTGTAATTGATATGTTGGATTATTTTTACTCTTTTTATTTGATATGATATCTAAGGATAGTAATGCAAGGAAACAGCAAACTCTTATGTCACATTTTAGGAGGTATGTTTTGCACTACTGCTTAGTGAGTGGTAAAATTCAACAGTAAATCTGTTGGAGAGAAGACTTGTCATATATTTGAGATTCTGCTGTGTCAGTGAATGTTCACTGTAATTAAAAAGGCTTTTCTCTACTTTAGTACCTTGTGGGAAAGCAAAAAGCCTAGATCACCTAGTATATAGAAAGAGTTATATCAAAAACTGTGTAACATTTAAACAAATTACATTGAGTCCTCTTATTTTCTTTCTGCCTATGGTTTTTCGCTCTGTATCCTCTTGTTTTGCATGTCTGCGTCATCCAGTAGCTAGTCGTCTGTCACTTCACCTGTCGTATGTGGAATCTTAGCCTCCCCTCCTGCGCCCGGCTCCTCACCCTTACAGGGTGTCCTGCTCTGATGCTGCAGCTCCTTGTCAGTCTGCAGTAAGAGCTAAGTGGGAGACCAAATTAAATCCTGTGCTCTGGCCTTCGGTCTATGTTGAAAAGTGTGTGGATTTACTAGAGGTTATTTCTCTCTTTCTTTCTTTCTTTCTTTCTTTTTTTTTTTTTTTTTGCGGTACACGGGCCTCTCACTGCTGTGGCCTCTCCCATTGCGGAGCACAGGCTCTGGACGTGCAGGCTCAGCGGCCATGGCTCACGGGCCCAGATGCTCCGCGGCATGTGGGATCTTCCCAGACCAGGGCACGAACCCGTGTCCCCTGCATCAGCAGGTGGACTCTCAACCACTGCGCCACCAGGGGAGCCCTAGCTTATTATTTTATAGTTTTCCTTCTGTGTCTCTAAATAACATGCTTGTATTTCTTTATCTTGATTATTCAGTTTTGGACTCTGTTGATTTTCTGGTGTGGAAAATGAGACTTTGAACTCTCTTTCCATGTGCCACCTACGTGCCCAACCTCAGTGAGTTCCCCTCTCATTCCCCCAGTATTATATAGCTTCACATTGACTAGGATGTAGTGTTAAATCCAGGGTGTAGTGTTAAACTGTGAAAACGTTATACACAATTGAACCATGTTGCAGTGTTCACCTTTCTTTTCCTGCACAGCTTTCTTTTTCCTTAGAGGTAATTGTATTATTTTTCATTTGATGAGTTTTCTCTTATCACTGGAAAGCCCCTTGTTCTTTGCCAGCCATTGAATGTCTTCCTAGTATATTCAGAAATGTCAGAACTTATATTAGCTTCATCTTCTGGAAGAAATCACTCCCGATTCCTTCTGACCTGCTTGGTGCCCAGTGTCCTCCTGGGGTCTCCATTCACTTCCTTCCTGGGGAATTCCTTCACCTCTCTGCCTTTTCCTGTGACCCTCTGTGCCCCGTGCCTTCTTTTGGTAGAGTCTCTTTTCTAGCAGCTTCCAGAGAAAAGGTGCATAGGAGGGTTTTTTGAAATCTAGCCATGCTTCCATTTAATTTATAGTTTAGCCAAGTGAGAATGCTAGACTGGAAAACATTCACTTCAGAGTTTTAAAAGCATTCGTCTATTTCCTTTAACTTTTCATGTTACTGTAGAGAATTCTGAAGTCATTGTGATTCCTGGTATCTCTCTCCTGGAAGTTTTTAGAATTTATTTTTTGTCCCTAATATTCTGCATTTTCCTGATGAAGTACCTAGGTGTGGGTCTCTTTTTTCTGTTGTGCTGGGCTTTCTCGGGGGTTCTTTTCATCTGTAAACTCCTGTTTTTTAATTACTTCATTGACATTCCCTCCACTTTATAGGCTCTGTGTGCTGGGAACTTTTGTTAAGTTTTCTTCTTCCTACATAATCTCTCTTTTCTTCTTTTTCCTCTCATTATTTTGTTTTCTATCCCCTGCTGTGGGAGCTTTTGTCAGATGTCTGGTAATCTTGGTTGTCTGCTATATTTCAAACTGCAAGACGTAAAGCAGGTGGATGCTCTGAGCCTGTGAGCGGCGCTGGTGAGCTGCAGGCTCTGTGCGGGAGGGATCTGGCTGGGTCATTTTGTGACCCTGTCTCGGTGAGCTTGTCACATTCCCGAGAGCAGAATCTTCCGACCTCCTGCCTGGGGTTGAAAACCCACCCGCCAACTGTTTTGCAGCAAAGTTGGAGAGAGCTGGGGTCTTAGAATTTAATTTGAACAGTTTCACTTAATCCTTCGTTGTTTTCAGTAGAACACCCTCACCTACACAGGTGCCGAATCTCTGCCAGTTCAGAATCCTTCTAACTCATCCTCTCCAGAGACTAAACCTCCAGTTTTTTACAAGGATTGGGGAGGAAGAGTGGCTTGGCTGCACAGAGCCTGATGGGAAGAATCTGGTCCCATGTAACTGCTTCTCAGAGATTTTTCAAACAGTCCTCCTTCACTCTCACTTCCCGGGGTACATGGTACTAAGTTTCCTCAGCCGTTGTCAATTCAGTGTATGGACTGGGGTGATACTCAGTTTTTCTCACTCACCGCTTAGAATTCTCAAGCCTGCGAATGCATTGGCCATTCATCCATCGACTTTCTAGTTTCCAGACTTGCACGTGCACGTGTGTGTGTGTGTGTGTGTTTAATCCCATTTCTCTCATTTTAATGAGATTTCACGAGAGAATAAAAGACACATCTGTGTGCACAGCTCTTTCCTTAGAAGTCTTACCTCCTTTTTTCCCTTATTGCTGCAGATAGTAGTGTTTTTCAATGAGCTCAGTTTTGTTTTTCTCATATCACTAATATGTGCAAGTTCAATAAGGATGTGTTTGTGAGAGCAGTTTTCCTATTAATGGTGAAGATTGTTTATAGACAAATTGGGATTCTCATAGTTAACTATAATGATTATACTCCATAGATATTCATCATCCTATAACACTTCACTGCCTTTTCACCCCTTTCTCATGGTCACACTCAGCATGGTCTTTATCAAGCATCCCTGGCCTGGCCATTTAATATCTAACATTGGCCAGACAGGACCTGCTTGATTCGAGGCAGCGACCTAAGTGAGATATTTAAGATGGAATCACTGCCCCTGGTGGGAGGGCTGGGAGGCGCCCCCACTCTGCAGGCTCCTCCAGTGTCATGCTGCCAAGTGTAGGCCGGGCTGGAATTGTAAATGGAGTTGCACCTGTATAATTATGCTGTGCTATATTTTATGTAAAGTTATGTCATTTAAGCTTAATTTTAATAATACTGTAAGGCTGGATCATTTTTAAATTACTGGTAGAAGGAAAAGTTATGAATTTGAATGATATCTAATATTTATAAACCAAATGAAGAACTTCTAGATTCTTCAACTTGAGCTTATGAACCCCTTGAACTTGTAATAAAAATGTACTCATATATCCACATGAGAATCTTACCACGAAAAATTCAGCTGAATCTAGTCAACCCTTTAGAGCTAAAATACCCAGTAAATGGGAAATAACAGAGAAGAGAAGACAAATTAAAATCATTACAAGGAAGCAAACAGACTGTTCCATAATGCGAGCCATTCTGCAGGATGACTGATCTGGTTTATTCAGCTTCTCAACAACAACAGTGAAAAACCCTGGTGGGTGGGGTGGGGTGGGGGGAAGAGGCAGGTGATCTGGAGTGTGCCATTTTATGATATCTACTGTTTACTTTAAAATACTTCAGCCAAAAGTGTTTTAAAAGAGTATGAGGGTTTGTTATCCTGTTTTTTTTACTCTTACACATACTTGAATTTTTTATAATGAAAGATTTTTAACTCATAAATTCAAATGTATAAAGGAAATATACCAAAATATCAGCATTTTCAAAAGTACAAGTGATTTTTTCATTTATGTGAGAGTAAAAAAATTAAGTAATATTTTTTTGAAAAGCATGCCACAGGATAGGTTAATGTTGCTATAGAAATGAAAGGTGGAAAGAACCAAATCACCTGAGATACAGGGGTACATTGAGTAGAAATTGAGGGAGGGGAATGTGTCTCAAGAAGAAGACAGGAGGAATTTGATAACAGTTCTCCAATTCCAGTTTTCCAAGTTTTCCTTTTAAATAAATTACACGTGTTCATATATTTCCTGGTGAATTTAAGTGTATAAACTTGCTATGTGTTAGTACTAAACATAGCTTTTTTCTTTAGATGATGAGTCTTTGAGAATGATTTTTGGTCTTTTCCATATTATAAATTTCTTATTCAGTCTTATCCACACAGCATTCTCAAATCTTAATAATTTATCAGATTCCAGTGAATTTCATGGAATAGTTGAAAACTAACCATAGCTTTTAAATGGAATGCATCTTTTATTCACAACCATTTTGCTCCAGCTTAAGTTTTTCTCGAAGGCCGTTTGATATATGTTCTTTGCAGTGTTATGAAGTAAAATCCTCCAGAGATGTCCTGAAAAGAGTCGCTGTGAATGCGCTGATGTCGCTTCTGGCCATCAGTAGAAGAGCACAGAAACACGCTCTGAAGGGTGAGCCACCTGGCACATCAGCTCCTTTTATGGCATGCTTTCAATTCGTATATTTTACTCCGTGTTCATTTTAATTTTCTTTGGACTCAAAGTGTAAAGAACTTTAGTGTCACTAAAAAAATATAGGTTTTATTTTCCCTGTACAGAAACATAGTAAACATGCATTACTTTTAAAATAAAAAGATTACGCACGTAGATTATTTTTTGTGTAATGATTCTGACTCCAGAGAATCTATATCTAAATATTAGAGAAGCTTTTAAAAGTAGCACATCACTCAATTTCATAATACTAACTATAAGCACATATTGCACACGTGAAGAAATCACGTACTTTTGATAGTAATAACAACTGCATTAGATGATCCTATATTTTCATAGAAATTTCCCCTCTTGTGTGTCTTAATTTCTCATCTGGAATCAGGGAACACAGGTCTTAGAGATGAAAGAGAACATCAAGCAGCAACATCGAGCCCACTAATTTGAGTTGTGACTTTGCTACTGAAACAAACTCTGCACGCCTCCAACGTAAATGAGACGTGGGTGGGATCATACTAAATTGAAAACAAGTGGGCTTTAGCATTTTAGTTCTCTTACGTTTTTATCCTCTGATTCATTAACATCTCACTGAAAGTGCAAAAATGAAGTTGGTTGGAAATAGAAAATGTTATTTTTTTGAGAGTTTGTTATGTGTAGTTTTAACTTTTTTGGAAATGGAATATCCTTTTGATTGTTTTGGATTTTCCCTCTCAGCCCATCTAATAGACAGTTGCGTGGAGCAGATGAAGCACGTTCATGCACAGCTGAACCTGGAATCTCTGAGGCCTGGGAGGGCAGCTCTGAAGAAAAAGGTGACTGAATTCTCAAATTCTGGGAGGCAGGAATGGCCATACGTAGACCCATCTCTCCAGTATCCTTGTGCTTATAAATGACACCAATGTTTGGTTGAAATGAGTGTCTGTTTTAGAAGAAAGGTACAGCCAAATAAATTAGTGGGATTTCTACATTAGCAGGTTTGCATTCGGGGTGTGTGTGTGTGTGTGTGTGTGTGTGTGTGTGTGTGTGTGTCTGTCTGTCTGTCTGTCTGTCTGTCTTAGTTCTCACTTGAAAATCTTTTAATGAGATTTATATATTATATGTTGTTGTTATAAGCATTTTGGAGTGTGCGTGATACATTTTTATACTACAAAAAGAAAATCTTTCTCTCATAGGTTCACTAGGAATGAGATAACTTCCTAAGTGTTTTCTATATGGTAGGCACTATTCTAAACATTTCATATTTATTATTCCCTGCACACTCATGACACCACAGTCACATAACTGATAATGGATAAAGCCACTGTTTGCCCCGTATCTGGGTGGTTGCAGAGCTCATATTCCTAATCGTGTTTATTTCCTTCCGTGACTTCTGAATGTCTCTTTTAAGTGTTGAGTCTGCTGGACTCATGTTCAAGCTGCATTTTCACTGTAAACTTGAAATAACACAGGTTTTTAAAAAAATTATATTTTATATTGAGATAACATTGGTTTATAACATTATATGTTTCATGTGTACAACATTATATTTCTATTTCTGTATACGCCACACCATACTCATCACCAAAAGTTTAGTTTCCATCTGCCACTGTAGAGTTGACTCCCTTTACCCTTTTTGCCCTCCCCCTCATCCCTTCCCTTTTTGGTAACCACTGCTCTGGTCTCTGTATCTCCGTGTTTGTCTTTATTTGGTTTGGTTTGTTCATTTATTTGGGGTTTGTTTGTTTTTTATATTGCACATGTGGGTGTAATCGTGCAGCATTTGTCTTTCTCTATCTGACTTCTTTAACTTAGCATAGTGCCCTCAAGGTCCATCTGTGTCACTGCAAATGGCAGGATTGTGTGTGTGTGTGTGTGTGTGTGTGTGTGTGTGGCTGAGTAATATTCCATTGGATATATACACGTTTTTAATCCATTCATCTGTCAGTGGTCACTTAGGTTGCTTCTATATCTGGACTATTGGAAATAACACAGTTTTTATATAATAGCAATGCTTAATACTAATAACTATGGTTAAAAAGATCTGCCACACAGGCTTATTGAGAAAATGAATATGTGTATATGTTTATAAGTATATCTATTATATTTATATATATATTATATATATACATAGATCTAAGACCATTATTGCAGCGGTCTGTGTAATAACTAGTTTCTGCTGCCTTTGATAAGAAACCAAGAAAAAGCCATATTTGATAATTTCATTGGTCCAGGGGCTTATATGTTTGTCAGTTTCTTTTCTTGCCTCTTTTCCTTTTTCCTCTCATGCAGAGGCCCTTTACTTCATCATTGAGAGTGTCAGCCAACACCTGATATGACTGAAAACCAGTCAGTACCTGCTTCACTTTATCGAGATGAAACATGGAGCTTATTATATATCTCAGTTCCTCCGTGCTTGATAGAACAGAAATAGCTTTTTCTTGGTGGATGCGCTTCTCGAGATATGGTCATCTTTCAGAGATCATTAGCCTGTCAGTTCCCTCAAAGCTATGGCGATCAGGCGCAGTGAGAGCATAGCTGCATTGTAATGTGACCCAGGGGAGAAGGAATTACTATATGTAAAAAGTGGAATATGCTATTGTTGTTCACATTTTTCAACTGCTTTTTGTTTAAACAGGAAGATGGTTTTATTAAAGAGTTAAGCATTGCCATGCAGCTCCTAAGAAATTGTCTTTATCAAAATGAAGAATGTAAAGTAAGTAGAGCTTCTTTTCAAAATTTTGATAGTGCTGTTATTAAATAGGTTAAATTTTATATGAGATAATTTGGGAAAACGGAAAACTCTTCAAATTTTTTTTTTGATGCATGATTGGTTTGTAAGCTCAGTGTTCATTCTCAGAAATGGATGCACCTAATCTTACCATAATTTCTCAACCCTGATGACATTTCTTATGTTGGCGTTTTAACTTTATCACTGAAACTTTAACTTAAGGCTAAAGCAAAGCTAAAGCAAACTTGAGCCTCTTTTTTTCCTACTGGTAGCCATTTCGGTTGTTTTTTTTTTTAACTAAGATGGAATGAATGGCTGTGTATGTCTTTTTTTTTTTTTGGCTGCGTTGGGTCTTTGTTGCTGCACGCGGGCTTTTCTCTAGTTGTGGTGAGCGGGGGCTACTCTTCCTTGCAGTGTGTGGGCTTCTCATTGTGGTGGCTTCTCTTTGTTGCGGAGCACGGGCTCTAGGCTTGTGGGCTTCAGTAGTTGTGGCACGCAGGCTCAGTAGTTGTGGCTCGCAGGCTCTAGAGCGTGGGCTCAGTAGTCGTGGCGCATGGGCTTAGTTGCTCCACAGCATGTGGGAATCTTCCCGGACCAGGGCTCGAACCCATGTCCCCTGCATTGGCAGGCGGATTCTTAACCACTGCGCCACCAGGGAAGTCCCACGGCTATGTATGTATCTTAAGGCAGAATTTTTTCAAAGGTGGTTGTTAGACAACTGTCCAAGGAGATAAGTAGAGGTGTCTGCATGCATAGGAAAGAAGATGAGGGTGTCTCCTGCTTCAGAGGAGAAATCGCTTACTGCTATTGCCGAGTGTGGGCCTGTTGGCGTCCAGGAGGTTCTTCACTCCCAGCTCTGCTGCAGCCCCTCTGTTGTTTTGCTCTGTCTGTGAGCATTGACGCTGTCATTTAACACAGCCGTTGGTGCTGTTATACAGGATATAGTGTCTGGAACACTTTGATTTGCTTGGTCATAGTGATACGACACTTTTGAAGAACTAGCTTCCACACAGAATTACTATGGAAAATGAGTAAGATGAAGATAAATTACAGAAGTTTCGTTTTTTAAAAAAATTTCTTACCTTTTTTGTTTTTAGTTGTGATAAAACTGGAAAATATGTACTATATCTAGGAAATGAACATCTTGAACACATATCCCTTAAACTGTAAAATAATTTGTTCAAGACACATGACTAACAATTTACATTTCAAAGCAATTTTGATGGGAATTAAGCATTGATAGATTTCATTAAGATTCCCAATGGTACAAACTTTTTACTCCAAATAGAGGTGTCATTTACTGAGTTTGTTAGGGTCCTTGTGACTGGGTGCAGTTAGTATGCATCTGTGACACCTCACTCAGGCAACACGCCAGCACACTTTCCAAGTAGGATCTGCCTGTGGATTTCCGAGATGCTCGCCTGAGTACTGGTTGTAAGTGTAGTGTTCACATTTGTAACACATCAGCCAACTATGAAAGTGTAATCTCTCCATAAGTCACGTGTTTCTGCATTTCCAAGTTGTTTAATGAGGAATAAATCCAAAGAAGAATATTTAGATTACTCTTGAGAATAGACATAGTTCTAGGGGGCAAAGATTCTTAATTTCTTTCCCTGTTCCAGCTTACCTGAGGTGTGTGACACACTCCCATCACTAACTGTTGGTCACTCTTGTGGTGATTCACCAAGTCACCCACGCCCACCCTACCCCGCTGTCTATACGTATGACACAGAGGAGTTTCCATACCGGAAAGGTCACCGGGGGTGTGAGGTAGATGGAATGAAGAGCGAGCAAGGTTAGAGGGGGTGAATGTGCTGGTGCAGAAAGAGGTGACGAGACCTTAGCCAGGCAGGGAGAGCGGGGAAGGAGGGAGGGGAGCAAATACGAGAGACTGAGGAGAAAGAAGAGACATGTAGAACGATGTCCAGGCTCAAGTCTACGCAGGCGAGCCTAACAGAGAGGCCTGTAGCTGTGAGGGATCCTTATGTTGGGTTCGCACATCGCAGTGTAAAGTGTCTTCGGGCTCTCGGGGTGGGAAATGGCTGGTAGTCGGCGGATTACACGGCTCTGGGACTCTGAGGGGCGGTGCAGGCTGGGGATCTTAGGAGCTAGCAGTGCATAGAGGTGTTTGTAGCCGTGACTATTGTTGACATTTCCCAAGAGGGCACGTAGTGAAAGCCTAGGTCATGTCCTCAGAAAATATAACTATTGGAGAGGAGACAGAAAACAGCTGAGAAGGGAATGCTGGAGAGAGTTTGGAGGTGATCTAGGATAGAGGGACTGCATGGAGACAAAGAACAAAGAGCCCTTAATAGTTGCCACAGTGCCTGAGGGTTTGACAGCCGTAAAGGTAGGAGCGACTTTACCAGCCTCATCAGTTCAGAAAAGAAATTGAAGTAAGCTGAAGATTAAATAATAGCTGGGAAATGACAGCATTAAGAGTACTCTTCCTAGAAGCTTGGTTCTGAAAAGCAGCAGTTATAATTTAGGAATATAGCATCAAAGGAAGCTAGTCTGTATGTTTACTCCTAACATGTAAAGTGCTTAAATATAAACAGAAATGAGCAAATCGGGGCCTAGTTATTAAAGAGACAGGAAGGGAAGAACTAATAGATGGGTAAAGATCCCTGAGGAGGCACGCGGGGCTGTGTTCCAGAACACAGATGGGCGGATCAGTCTCTGCCCAAAGAGCACCTGTTCCTCACTGCCAGGCAGGAAGGGTGAGTGCAGGGATACACAGATCAACCGTGTGGATGGAACGGCGGAGTAGAGCAGGAGCCCGTACCTCATCGTGTCTGTCTTCTGTGTGAAACAGTAAGCAGGGTCATCTGCGGCTGGCGTAGGGCTGTGCTCCAAGCCTGTGGAGAGTGGGGAGTAACATTGGGAATAACCCGCCCACTCTCTTTACGGAGTATTGATACTCCATAAAATTGTGTAGGGCATTATGTGAAGGCCCACATGTGTGCACATGGGTCTACAAATTGCCTAGTAACTCTGTTCATTAAAAAAATTGTTGCATTTACTGCCAATAGTTATATTTTATCCATAATATTGTCCCAGCGGTAACTGATCTTTGTAATAAAAACTGAGTTACTTAAGAATTATTGATTTAGCATAATATTTTGACTGAAGTTTATCATATTCAACTTATTTAAAAACAGTAATCTACTTCTGATCTATCTGTCTAGCTACACATATTAGATATATATACATATACCTACACACGGTGGGGGGGGGGAGAACTCAGAATTGATCAGAATGTTTCCTTAACCAGAAAATCCCTTTTCTTAACCATATCATAGCATTTATAAGAGTTTATTTAATGTTGCAAGATATCACTGTCTTGCTTAATTTACACGTTCAGAAGCTGTTTTTCTACATTTCTGACCTAAGCTGCGTATCCTGGTCACCCCAGTGTTGCAGGGACTTCCGAGACTGGTCAGGCTTGTGGTCAGGGCAGTCTGGGTTGCAAGGTGCTGAATCTGTCCATAGGATTCCTTTCTCTAATCAGAACAAAAATCAATTCAGTTTTTGTCTCATGTTGGTGACAAGTTTTTTGGCTTTGATTTTAATTTATATTTTCATTATTCAGACTAATGCTGCCCTTGTTTCCTTCCTGCTGCAGGAGGCAGCCCTGGAAGCTCATCTCGTCCCTGTCTTGCACTCTCTCTGGCCTTGGCTTCTGATGGATGATTCACTGATGCAAACTGCCCTGCAGCTGCTTTGTGTCTATACTGCAAATTTTCCAAATGGTAAATGGAACCCAACACTGCCTTTCAAAAGTATACTGCAATACTAATCTTATGTAATGTTGCTAAAGTGGAAAAATGTATATACATTTTGAAGTGTTTCTTCCACTTATTTGAGGGTATGTTGGTTAGAGGTATGCTTTCTCACAGGTATTATAAGAACGAGCAGTTATGTTACTATATGTTTGATGAGACAGAAGAGTCATTAGACAGCTCAGGGAATAGAGAGGGAGAAACTGTCGCGATTATATGGCAGCGGAATGTTGAATTTAAGAGGAAAGTTGAGAGTGAAAATTATGATGGAAGACCTTAAAAACAGGTTAAGATTAAAACTTAAAGAGATTCTAGAACAGGAGGCTGGTGTGGTGAAAGGTAGTTCTGGGTTCGGTTGGCTTGGCGACAGTTGGTATCATTGGGGTGCCTCTTTCATTCCTGCATTTGACAGACTTTTTATTGAGAACCTCCCAGGGCCCTGCATTGTTAGAGGCCAACAACTAAGAGAGAGCAGAGCAAGCAGGGAGGTGACTTGAGGAGAAGGTGTGAGGTAACTGTTTGAGGGGAAGGAAGTGGGGGGCATTGCGGGCAGTGTGAATTTTCCATGTAAACTTAGGGTCACAGGTTTAAGGTTTAGTCAGCAAGTTTAAGGTTTGCGTGCTTCTTCTAACAACAGTCAGCAGCGTAGCAATTGGATTCTCCCGGTATCAAAAGACAGACAGAGAAAGGACCGGAACTGAGAACATTCACAGCCATCTTGGCACTGCTGTGTGCTGAGGGTGGCTATTTCCTCCACCCTGGAGCCGCCTGTCCTGTCGCCCGTCCTGTTGCCCACTCCGCGTGCCTCTGGCCGTGTGAGCTGGCGGGAACAGAGCCTCAGGCTCTGTGCTGTATGGAGAGCACTGCAGGGCAGCGTCATCCTTGTTTTCAGGCCGCTGCTGTTGACTTTTTCGTCCCCACTTCTGCTCTCACTGCCCCCCACCCCGGCTCACGGCCTCTCGCAGTGTGACCGACGGGGCACGGCGGTCTCTGAAGTGTGGCCTCTGCACATCATCCTTCTTTACCCCACCCTTCACTCCTTAATTTAGCATTTAGGGAAGTGTGCTTAGGGGAAGAAAAGAATCCGTTGCAAAATACTGAGCAAAAGAAACATATATTGGGTTGGCTAAAAAGTTTGGGGTTGTTCCATAAGATGCTACAGAAAAACCCGAACAAACTTTTGACCAACCCAATACTTTATGATAAATCTTTGAAACCGTAATCTATGTTACTTACATACTTACGGTAGATGCAAATATTAGAATGTGGTTCTGATGGAGGAAGAAGCTTTTTATTTTCCTGTCTTTTTTGTTTCCAAGCAAACCTGCATCATTTAGTGATAGTTTTATGTAACATGAACGGAAACCTTGGTATTTGGATACTGCTGTGTAGTGTGAATACAGGAAAGATCACTCTATTTATTTGTGTTTACTTTTATGAGTTTATTTTACAGAAAGTATTTGATTCAGATCTAGTTGTACTTAAGTTAGCCTCCTTGCATGGACTTTCACAAGCTAATCACACCTTAGGCTTACGTTACAATACAGTAAAATGCATTTCTAATTCTTTTATGATTATTTTTCTCCTTTGATAAATCCCATATGGTTGTTTAAATTACTGAGTAAACACTGGACTCTGGAAAACCAGTTGATGCTACTGCTGGCGCTTGCTGCTTGTGAGCTGTGTGACCTTGAGCAAGTCACTGACACCTCTGAGCCCCGAGATGCCGTTTAGCGGACATGGCTGGTGGCGTTTGTCCTGTCCTCCCACCTCAGGGTTTCGTGGTCCTCATTTTTTTCTTCTGGAAAGTGAAGGCATTAGACCACAGTGTTTTTAAATGCTTTATTGAGGTCATTAGGCCCTCAGTCCATTAGATCAGATGCAGACATATCAGCACCAGCCTTCAGTGCCATTGCAGTTCACAGGCTAATGGCCGAGTCCTTTGATAGACAGACATGCTTTACCACTCAGGTTGTTGAACTAAAGCGTGGAGCCGAGACGACGTTGTGATGGACTGTTGTTTTTCAAGGTTGCAGTTCTCTCTGTTGGTCAAGTTACGGACAATATCCTGTTCAAACTGCACATCGAGGGGCCCCTGGCAGCTCCCTGATGCTGTGTATCCTGAAGATGGCTTCCCAGGTGCCTCTCGAGAACACTGCAGTCCAGCAGATGGTTTTCATGTTTCTTTCAAACCTGGCCTTGTCTCATGACTGTAAAGGGGTAATTCAAAAAGTGAGTACCTAAACTCTCCTTCCTGTCATAAAAAAGAGACTCAGTAAAATAATCCTTTCAACCGAGGACATGTGTGAAAAGTCTAGAACTCAGTTTTTAGGATTAATTATTATGATTTTAAGGCATTGTATTTTAAAGGATTGTAAAAGGATCAGGAGGTTCACTTTGTTTAAAGCCTGTTGATAGATGATACATGAAAAGTGACAGAAGCTAGAATATGATCACACCATTCCCTTTTAGTTTGTCTTCTTAGCTTTTGGACTGTATTTTCTCTCTGTCAAAGATGACGGTTTTAGGGCTTCCCTAGTGGCGCAGTGGTTGAGAGTCCGCCTGCCGATGCAGGGGACGCGTGTTCGTGCCCCAGTCCGGGAAGATCCCACATGCCGCGGAGCGGCTGGGCCCGTGAGCCATGGCCGCTGAGCCTGCGCGTCCGGAGCCTGTGCTCCGCAACAGGAGAGGCCACAACAGTGACAGGCCCGCGTACCGCAAAAAAAAAAAAAAAAAAAAGATGATGGTTTTAGAAAGACAGCTGTGTTACATTTATTTGAGATCATAAAAGCGATATATTGGTCTTTAAACAAACAAAAAACAGACCAAATTGAGCATAACAATTCTAGTTCAATTTACATTGTCAAATGGTTTATGAAATGACGGCCCCTCCTCAAGTTAGACCTAAGTTCTTTGTGGCACACAGGTGACTTTTCAGTCCCTGAGACTCCTGTGCCAGAACGTGACTTCCCGCCGCTGGTTTCAACTTGGGCGCTTTAAGAGGGACGGTTGGCTTAAGCAAACCCAGTACACGTGTTCCCTTAGGCTGTATTTAGGTGCGTGTAAACAGGATCCCTAATTTGGAAGATTCCTTAAAATTTGAATATGATCAGATTATCTGTTACTTACTAGTACATAGTAATTTGAATGCTTCCCTTTCATTTACATGAAGGCCAAGGTAAATTGCAAAAATTGACCACATTCATAAGAACTGAGTCTCCTTTTCCTCTATTGTATCATCTCCCCAGCCACCACCCCCTCCAAAAACAAACACACTTTGAGTGCAATCTCTAAATAAATAGCAGTCTTACTAAACAAAGATCTTCTCAGTGGTATGTTGGAGCTAACTCACGCTGGTTCATGAGTGTTTTTGTTAATTTTCAGGAATTTTGCAAGCCAGCTGACATCTTGGTGGTATCTTGAAATCAGCCATGGTGGGAATATTCACGCCATGCACATCAGGGACCTACTGCTCTCACCTCAGCACATGGCTGGCTATTTGCTGTGTGTGTGTGTGTGTGTGTGTGTGTGTGTGTGTGTGTGTGTGTGTGTGAAGTCATCTGCAACTGGACTTTGTTGGGCGGGGGTGGGGGGGACAGTGCTTTCTGCCACTTCCTTATGGAGAGCACGCTGGTAGGAAGCAAAGTTGGAATTCCCAAGTGGAATATAAATGCTAATCTTGGATCTGATGTGTGACTGAGCTGATGCTTATTCTTTTTAAGCTTCAGTTTCTTCATTCAAAAAAATTTTAGATTAAACAAAATGATCTCTAAGATATTTCAACCCCCAATCTATGATTTTGGTAAGGTACTTAAGCATATTTTGTTTTTCTCCTTTTTTAAAAAAAAAATATTTATTAATTTGGTTGCACCGACTCTTAGTGGCAGCAGGCCGGCTTCTTAGTTGCAGCATGCATGCGGGATCTAGTTCCCTGACCAGGGATTGAACCCGGGCCCCCTGCATTGGAAGCGCAGAGTCCTATCCACTGTGCCACCAGGGAAGTCCCCTTAAGCGTATTTTGATATAAGTGTGATCGGACTCCATTTCATCAGATTTCCATTTCAGGTGCAGATCAGTCAGGTTATTTTTCCTCTGCTCGAATTAGGAATCCTCCGAGCCTTCCTCTGCTCATTGTTATGAAGAGCCCTGGACACTTTCAGCTACACCTCCCATAACTCATCTGTAGTTATTAGAAAATGTAGCTAATGCTATTGTACAACTAAAATTCTAAAATAATCTCTTTTTTCTCTACCACGGCATATTTCTTTGCATCCTACCCAGTGCAGGAAATCGTCTAAAAATGTCTTTAGGCCCAGCAAAAAGAAGGACTGCCCAGAGCATATTTACAATTTAAAGTACTATCATATATTTTATCACTGTTGTCAACTCCAGATCCCCAAGATCATGGCAGAATCTAGCTGAATGGGAAAGACAAGGGATGAATCTAAAAAGCACTAATTTGGGCTGAGAGGTGGGAAGAGATGTGAGTGATGGCAAGGGCAGGGCAGAGTGGGATGCAGTTCTGCAGTTTACTTGTTGCTTGGGTGGTGTTGCTAATGTTTCTGTAGCTCGTTTCGTTCTTGTACTCAGTCCTTTTATGTAAAAGTGCCAAATTTATTTTATAGATTCAAGCCAAAATTTTGATTTAGGTATAGGGGAACCCAAGAAATAAGCCAGAATAGGTCGTTAAACAGGAAGAAAGATGAGCTACTCTGGAGAGTTGTGAAAGTTAAGCGATTGTACTTCTGCGCCCTGATCCAAATGCCTGTGGTTCCCATGCTGTCCTGGGCTGCTTCTTGATCTAATACTTTTATGCCCTCTTTCCTTGTTTGCATACAGATTATTCTAGGCAATAAGTTATTGTCTTTCACATAGTTCAGGGTTTGGTGTGGTTTTATAGAAGGGGTTTTATTTGGAGGTTGAAAGGACTCTTACAGTTAAGTAATGGGGCTTTCTCATCTATAAGTTTACAAGAATGACATGTAGCCATGAGAAATCATCTGTAATGATGAGCAGCTGGGGTAAAGTGAATATAAGATGTACCCACAGATTTTTTTAAAAAAAACACTTGTCGTTGGTACTACCAGAGTTGTTAACTGGTGTCCAAGACTGACTGAGGTTTTGTTTCTTTTTCTTTCCTGTAGGATCACTTTAAATGAGGAGCAAAATTGCCAGAAGGCAGACAGAAAGAGAAAACTCAGGAAGCCTGAAATAATCCCCAAACTGAATGATCAACCCTAAATAACTAGGAGTTGACTAGTTACTGTATCCATCATCAGGAAAGGATTAGTGAGAATTAAAATTTGAGCACTTAAAATTTAAATTAAAATTTAAGCACTCCTTAACCTTTTCACTTATACCTGGAAACAGTATAGATGGAGTATTTGGAAGGTATTGGGAGGAAGGAGAAATTAAAGTTGGGGAAAAGAGGAGCAGCATGCTAGTACGTGATCTCTGAGGGACTAGGAAAATAATGAAAAGACTCAAGAGGAAAATGATATTCTCTCTATTTATCCACAGAGTAACTTCTTACAGAACTTCCTGTCTCTAACATTGCCAAAAGGAGGAAATAAACATCTCAGTAATCTGACCATTCTTTGGTTGAAGTTACTCCTGAACATATCGTTTGGAGAAGATGGGCAGCAAATGATCCTGAGGCTCGATGGCTGTTTAGACTTACTTACAGAGATGAGCAAATTCAAGCATAAGAGCAGCCCTTATCTACCTCTTCTTATTTTTCATAACATTTGCTTCAGCCCTGCCAATAAGCCCAAGATCCTGGCTAATGGTGAGTATTCTGCCTGTACACCACACGCGTCCATTTATCCGTGTGGTTATTCAGGTGAAAACACAGGATAGTTTATAAATAATGTGCCAGGTGCTTATTCATCATGCGCCGCGTTCAAGGCACTGTGGGAGGCTGCAGCTGTAGGGACGAATTGAATCGGGTGTGATTCCCGTCCCTGAGTTGCTGCTGAGTCTCCCGGGTTAACAAGTCGCCGCACAACAGCCAGGCTGGATCCAGGAGGTGGTACCGAGGTGGGCCTGGGCCCCACCTCCCTCCTCCCGTCCCTCGTCCTGGTCCTCTGACTCCTCCACGCCTTTGAGCGGGCACTGCCCTGTCCGTGGAGCCTGCCCAGACCAGCCTGTCCACGTGGTAACCCCACCTCTTCCTCCTGCCTCCCCGCCCTCTCACCCTCTGCCCCCTCCCCTGTTTTACGTTTCCCCATAGCACTACCACCAGCTGCTACACTGTGTTTTCAGTGTATATCTGTGTGTTCCTCGTCTGCCTGCACTGGAACATAAGCTCTTACACGTCAAGAGGCTTCTGCCTCTTTTGTTCATGTTTATCTGGAGCAGCTAGACTCACGCCCGTCACTAGTGGGTGCCCAGTGGGTGTGTGAGCTTGAGAGCCACACTGAGCAGTCAGCAGAGTTCAGGACCCAACAGCACATGGTGACAGTAGCTTCACAGCGACTCCATTCTCTGATCTCAGGACAGATGGAGGCGAGGATCGGTGAGGATTCAGAAAAATTTTGGAACAGAAGGAGCGAAATGGAAACATCTGTTTGTGCAACCATGTGCTGTTTCTGTGAGGGGTGTGTGAATTTCAAGTTTTATGAGGAGGTGTGTTATCATGAAAAGACAAGAGGTGGGCTCTAGTCTCCCACGTACCTGGTGCCGGCTGCCAGGCCCTCGTGTGCTCCCGCAGCATCGCCTGGGGCAGCTTCTCCAGGTCCACTTTCTTCATCTAGAAAATGGTCTCTCCTTTCTTGACTTCGGTAGAAATCAGTTGTTAACACATAAACTGCCTGGCACTGTTTGTGGTACATGGTAGATGCTCCAGATGTATTAATTCTCTTTCCATTCATGTTTTTCACTTAAACTTTTCTTAGAGGTGTTTTTCTATGAAACGCGGAGTTTTCCAAGTGGAAAGGATTCTGCTTACATTTTGTTGTGTATAGTCATGATTCTATTTTTCTGATAATAATTATTGAATTGCTAGAAATGCAGGGGAAGATTTTAGAAGCTCAGCCAGCCTTTAACTTACCTAAATGAACGATGATCTCCTTTCCCGTGGCCCCTCTGCTGACTCTGTGTAGCTGCCATGGGGGAGGGGCTGGGAGGGGGGCGCTCCAGCGACTTGTTTCCAGGTTTCCATCCTCCTTCGCTGTGTCTCCCTCAGTCCTTACGTTTGTGAAATGAGGGTGACGTTAGGGCCTTACCTCAGAGGGCAGTGAGACGGCCTGTGTGAGGCGTCTGTTCCTCTTCCTGCCATCACCTGTTAGCATTCACCTTTCTCAGAATAAATGTTTTCTTTGGGGACTGCTAGCTGCAATTTTATTATTGAGAGAGTTGGGAAAAGGTCAGGCTTTAGGGAACTGAAGGAAAAGTCTGCATTTTCCATTTCTGGATCACTCAGGGTTTTGTTTTTTTTTTCCCACAAATAAGATCTTTTATTTGTCACCATTAAAATCTGAATTTTAAACAGATTCTTAGACTGTTGGCTCATATCCATTAGCTCATTCAACTTGAGTACCTGTCTCATCCCCAACAGCTTTTCCAGGACTACTACCTTCACCCTGTAGCTCTGTGAGTTTTCCCAGTTCAAACTTGGGCTTCTTCAGCATTTTTACTTTTCTAACAAAAACATCATGGACCTTTTCTGTGTCTTTTCCAGTGCTGTCTGGAATCAATTTATTGACCACCTTTTTCAAGTCATTTGTTTGCTCCTCTCCGGTCATGATTTCCATCATCTTCTTGTGGATCTGGTGGACTTGCTGGTGCCGGGCATAAGAGGTCTTCCCGAATCTGATTTACATTTTTTAGTAAAACCCACACAGAAGAGACGAAGCAAATAACCGTCGGTAGTCTTGACATCAACGTGAGCTTCAATCATGGTCTGCCATTTTTTGACCATGGGGCACATTTTGTCATGCGTAAGATCCATGCCATGGAAATTGGTCAGGCAGTTTTTGCCCTGAACATCCTCAGTAATTAGCTTGAATTTTCTAAATGCAGCTTCATCATTCTGCAGATCATCAGGGCTCGCTTCAAAAACACGACCCTTGAGGCCATCAGATGTGATTTTGGTTCCTTGAGTTCTCGTGACCAGTATTTTCCCAATATTTCTTATATTGAACATAGCTGGTACTTTCACATCATACCAATCTTTCTTAGAAAATTGGTCAGCCGCTTTCTTCTTGGCTCCCTTTTTGCTGCCTTTCATAAGATGCTTGTTACTGTTGACTGCCAGGGTGCTGCTCAGAGAGCCAAAAGGCTGGATCACTCAGGATTTATTTTTAAACATTTCCTTGTATCAGCAATGTGCTCTCTCCTTCACTAGCTTAAAGAAGTAGCTTTCCCCAGCCCCACAGATGTGAGATCAGGGGCCTTCAAGGCAGGGTAGGAAGCAGCAACTGTGCCGTTTCTACATGAATGTGTCGCAGGCACTGCCTCCGTCTCCACTTGGGGATCCAGAGGGAATGCTTGGCAGGGTCAGGCAGCTTGAAAATCTTCCCAGCAAGGCTGCGTAACTCTGATAGTAGCACCCAAACATCCAGTCTAGATGGCCAGGAGTAGAGTGGGCAGTGGGGCTTGACTTTGCTGTTTAAACAGATCCAGAGTACTCCTTGTTTCTGGTCATGTCAGGGTAGGTCTCCTCTCTGAAAACAAGAACATGCTAGATAAAATATATTAAAATTCACCTTAAAAAATCAAAGAACTGAAAACATAGTGGGAAACTTCTAGGCCAATTTTGATTGAAAGTGTGTACCCAGAGAGGTAAGAAGTTTGTAGAAGGCTCTTTAGCTCCCAGGACATTTGCCAGCTTTGTGTGCTGGGGCTTTTGTCCAGGAGTGCCAAGAGGGGAGGGGACAGACGCCGGGAATCTCTGGAGTCTTATGGACCATCCTGCAGGTATTGAGCTGGAATCCCAAAGAACTAACCTCTTAGAAGAGGATGAATCAGAATTAAATTGGTGCCCCAAACCTCATGCAGGCGACTAGAAAGAAAAGAAAAACAAGTGTGAGAATGGGCACCACAGACTGCCCCTCACAGCTCTGCACCCCAGACACACATAGACAAGTGGCCCATGACCTTGGTTGGAGCTGATCCTCGATTGACAGTGCCACGAGGGGCTGAGCAGAAGCAGACTGCCCTCTGATGGATGGAGGACAAGTTTGGACTAGGCCTCAGGGAACCTCCACAAATAATTTTTCAAAAGCATCAGCCAGTATACAGTTAAAGATGACCAAGCTTGTCAGGAGAAATGGCAACATGAGTGAGAAAGAGCAGGGGGAAAAATACCAACGTATCTGCCTAGATTTCAGATGCTGGAATTCTAAAACACAGATTTGAAATGACTTTATTTATACAGTATTTAGATAAATAAATGACAAACTTGAAAGTATTTGCTGGGAATAGGAAACTGAAAAATTGAAAGATTTGGAAAAAGAACCAAGCAGAGCTTCACTGTTGAGTATGATAATCAGTTAGCCACTTATAGGTGTTTAAGTGTAAATTATATATTCAGTTTGTTAGTCACACTAGCTACATGTGGCTATTGGCTATCTTATTAGACCACATACATATAATTATTTCCATCACTGTAGGAAGTGCTGTTAGACAGGACTATTCTAGAACTTCAATAGCCAAAATTAAACACTCAGTATACATGTCTGGCAGCAAGTTAGGTGCAGTGGAGGAGAAACTTAGGTATTAGAAGATAGATCAGAAAAACAATATCCAGAATGCAGCACAGGCAGCTAAAAAAGATGAGAAAGGATTAAAAGAATAAAGCGTTTAAAATAAAAAAAAAAAGGTAAGTGACATAGCAGATACATTGGGACAGTCTAATTGCATGTTTAATTGAAGTCCTCAAAGGAGAGGAGAAGAGAGGAAATGTAAGCGAGGACAGCTAAACATTTTAAGAACTGTTTTCGTCAGACACGAATCCATAGATTCAGGAGACTCAGATAATTTCGAGCAGATAAATAAAAATAAATCCACGTCTGTTCTCGAGGTTATTTCTATGTTTCTGTGCAAGTTCAGTTCATACCTATTTGTTAAACTTAAAAATGTTTTATATGCTTTTTTGTATACATATTATATTTCACAATAAAATGTGTTTTAAAAAAAATTGATCCACTTGCATTATCAGAGGGGACACTACATTAAGTGACCTATACATTATACAGTACCTATACAGTACTTTATTAAAAATTTTAAGAGATAGTAACTGGTTGAAGGAGTTATATAAACTTATTTAGATCATGGGTTATATGTTCTGAGTGTCTGATAAAAAGTATGGAAACATGCCTGGATGATACTCAGTTGGAGAACACAGAAATCACCCTCGCATTTGATGATGGTCCCTAAGAGTACCAGCTGCCACCCATCACCTCACATGATGAATTGCATCAGGTAACAGTTGTATATATATAGCCTGGGTCTGGGTAGGTTATGATACAGAGGTGGCGGGGAGTGCAGAGCAGGTGGTGAGGCAGCAGGGGGTAGTCGGCAGAGAGTGGCAGCGCCCACACCTCACTTCCACGCTGTCTGTCCCTCTGCTGCACACAGCTCACTGTATGGAGCCGCTTTTTTTTTTTTTTTTTCTGTAAAAGATTTTAAATTTCTTAAAATTTCTTGAAAAATGCTAAATAAGATTACTTGAAATCATTTTTGTTTGCTTTAGTTATGGAATCTTTCGTCCCACTAGTATTTATTGAGCCCCTACAATAAACTTGCAATGTGAATATTCATCAGTGAGCGGACACACAGAGTGTACCCTCAGCTAGGCTGCAGTTAGGTGCATTCACTGAGGCGGGGATAATGCATAGGGAGAGTTCCCAATAACAAGGGTTTCACCCCTAAGAATGCAGCATGTTTTTAAAATCACACATTTTAGAGGGAAAATAATTGGATAGAATTTAATGATCCATACAGTTAAGTAGTAAAATAGGTTCGTGTATTGTTCTGAAACACTTGGACGATCTCCTTGGGGCTAGACATCTGTACTTTAAAATGAGTAGGCTGCTGCAGATAATTTGTAAGTCTTTCATCCTCTGGCCAGCTTTGCACAGAGGGGCTGTATCTTGTGTGTTGTTACGCCTTTAAAAAACATTTTCCTCTCTCTCTCACACACACATACACAAACACGCCTTTGAAATGTTTAGGCCTTTTTTACAGGCTTAACTAATATGGTATTTCTTGACTATTGTTTTATATTGTAGCCCATGCTATTGATATGTTTGTATAATGTCTTTATAATTTATCATAAGACCAAGTCCTATTTTCCTGCATGTGAAAATGTGAGATATGATTGAACGGCTCATTGATAAACTCATTGTGTAGTGGCTTACTTCTGCTCTATCGTTGTCTTTAAATGAATGTGCCTTTGTTGAATTAGGGCCTAAAAAGTTAAGCAGCCGTGGCTTCCCTGACAGTTCTGTGCCTGCTGTGAAAACAATTTGTTTCCAGGTGGTTCTCCCACATACCACATGTTATAAAAGATTGCTTTTGCCAACTATTTATTTGTTTGGTGGGTAAAAAGGGGTTATCTGACCAGTCTAAGATATGAATACAATGTATTGTCTGGGACTGAACTTTTTTTTTTAATGTGCTTATTATTAGAAAAAGTCATTAGTGTGCTAGCTTCCTGTCTGGAAAGTGAGAATCAAAATGCTCAGAGGATTGGAGCAGCTGCGCTTTGGGCTTTGATTCACAATTACCAAAAGGTCAGTTCTTAAAATCATTGTTGTCCCTAGGGGGCAAACACCAAGGCTGTCCAGAAGTCAGAGGACTGTCAGAAAGGAAAAAATCAAGAGTCAAAGATAGTGTTGCCTTTGTGCATTCAAACCATTAGTAAACTATCTGTCAAAGTCTTTCATGTAATCATTTCAATAGGAGGTGTCTCAGTTCCAAGTGTTTCTCTCTCGAGTGAATTTTCCCTGTGAATATAACTTGATTTGCCATATTGGTACAATGCTAGTATGAACTGTTTCTTCTAAAAGACGTGTCAAGGAAAAACTCATCTTGAAATCAGGCCGAACAATGAAGTTTTATCCAGTTGCGAGATTCGCCTTTCTCTAGGACACGTCATCACTGAACTTTGAAGTCAGCTCAGTCCTTGTAAGGCTGTGACACAGGGCCGGCCCCAGGGGAACGGCCAGCAGGTGGGACTTGCACCTGCTCTCTCTGGCCTCTGGTCTTCTCTTTGATTGCAGACGTCTCACTCCTGAGAGAAATACCTGTGTGTACCTAGTGGCTGAGTAGTGGCCAGGTGACAGTGTTAGGATAGATGGCCATCCCCAAACGGTGCTCACGCAGCTGGCCGTCCCTGGTGCGCACTGGCTGGTGTCAGCACTTGGGAGGACAGAGGCTGCTCTTGTCACTGTCACCCCTGTACCCCCAGGGCTCAGCACAGGGTTATGCACTTTGGAATCGCTCAGTAAATACTTGTTGACCAACTGGCCGACTGCTAGTATTGTGTATCCTTGATCTGAAATCTGAGGTTTGAGGAAATAATGAAATACTGAAACTGAGATGGTATAGTTTAAAATAGCAAATTGAGATCAGGGGAGAAGGGGGAAAAGGGCAGGGAAGGAAGAACATGGGACAGTAGAGTAAAAATCAAGTCAGATAGGGAAGGATGTGGGCGGTGGCACAGTGGGATGGAGTGGTGTAGAATCTCTAGCTACATCATTCTCTTCTGTAGTATCCTGTTTAATACTGTAGTCAACAAGCGCAGACTTAGTATTAGTATTGTGCTATCCTGATAATTAAACACATGGGAATAAATCTAATTGATGGATTGCTCTATATTATCCTAGGCAAAAACAACTTTGAAAAATCCATCAATAAAAAGAAGAGTGGATGAAGCATATTCCACAGCAAAGAAAAGTAAGTTTTATTATTAAAGAGATTATAGTTAAACTTGGAAGCTGTTCCCTGAGTTCTCTGATTAATGATACATTTGGACAGTTGACAGCAAAATGGCAGTTTTCTACACTGATGTTCTACACTGAGTCTGAGGAGCTTTTATGCTGAGGCATTGTGAAGTGTGCCAATACTTGGTCCATGTTTTTCATTTTTTAAAAATGTAACATTTTTTAAAACAATAAAATGTTCTAATAGATGAATGTTTGAGATACAGTATTTTCTTGACGTGTCAGTGATCTTTCTCCAACTCATTTTTTTGTATCACATTTCTTTTTGCCGGTGGCCACCACTGTGCTGAAGTATGTTCTTACATGATAAGAACTAGGCCCAATTAGAACTGACCTTGAACAGAAAATGTTGATCTAACGTCAGGGAGTTGAATTACAGTCTTCCAAGAATAGATCCCATTGCCCCTGCATCCACTCGGTCCTGTGATGTGACCATGATATGAGGTAGAGTTTTCCTCTCAAAGTGCATTTTTCATTTTAAGTGATACCAGTTTTCAATGAGCATTATTCTCTAAACCTTTTTTCCACTAAGGTACTGAACTGTGTCTTTCCTGTACTGTGTCTGTTGGCTATTAATTTTTATGTTTTTATAGTGTAATTTTTTTGTAAGTGGTTTGGTTTGGGGTTTTTTTCCCCCCCTTCGGTTTGTTTCTAGCTATGACCATGAGTTTCTAGAGGCAGTGAATGTTTGAATTTATGTGGTAGGAGGGGTGGTCCGTAAAAAGAGCAAGGCATTCATTTGGGATCGTAGGTAATAGTATCCATTATGGAGGTATATTGATTTTTGTTTACACTCTGTGGCTAAACCAGTAATTAAAAATAAATTCCATAACTTCTTAATTTTTAAAATGTTTAGTATTTTAAATATTAAATTAAAAAATATTCTTATAATGCTAGCACTCAAGAATTGGAATAGAACTTTGTCACAGATAATCCTATTCACATGTGTTTGTGTGTGTGTCTACTGTTCAGTGCAGTGCTAAAGTTTAATAAGTTGCTCTTCTGTGCTCTAATTTTTCTGTCTCAGCTTTCTTAAACTCAGAAGAAACTCCTCTAAATGCCTATTATTTGAAATGTCTTGAAAACCTTGTGCAGCAACTTAACTCTTCATGAGCGCTCTGAGATGCTTTGCCCCGAAGCCAGCGGCCACCGGACAGGTGAGCCAACCTTGAAGCAAGTTGTGTGTAGACCTGTCCCTGAAGACGTGCTAAGCCTCTGCATCAAAGGGCATAGAGAGTCCTGGGAACACAAACTCTTTTTTTTCTATGCAATGTGTTTTGTAAAAATCCTATTTATCAGTTATTTAATAAAATAAAATATTTTTAGCAACTGAAAATTGACTAATAATTGCTGCTTACAGGCTTTTAGCAGTCTCATGAATATAAATTTTAGGAATGGAAAGAAGACATTGTGTTCTGATTTCCTTTTTTAAAAAAATTTTTACGTGAAATTTGGCTCATCGATACAAACCCTTATTTTTCAAAGCATACACATCAGTGAAGGAATATTTGTAGTAAACCTGTATAATCTTGTGATTAGCTTCTTTTTGCAATTTTTAGTGATAGTAATTCCTTTCCATATGATTTATAAATGTGTTATATTTTATTATTTTCACCTTTCAACCTCTGAAATGTTGTGTAATAAAAAAGGAAGAAATAGTGTTTATGGTCATGTACCGTGGCCTGGGTTCAAATTCTGTCTCAGCTCAGAACATCATGAAGAACAGGAATGTGAAAAATCTAGCAGGAACAACTCTGTCAAGACCTCCTCACATAACTCTTAACTAACATGTAGTTCTGAACTCAGAACTTAAGATTGGGAGTTCCCTGGTGCTCCAGTGGTTAGGACTTGGCGCTTTCACTGCTGTGGCCCAGGTTCAGTCCCTCATCGGGGAACTAAGATCCTGCATATACATACACATACACCACACACATATATACACACTCATTATTTAGGAAAATGTTTTCTAATTAAACTATGATTAACAAGAAAAAGAAAAAAAAAACTTTTTTTATTAAGTACTGTTAGCAAATTGCTATCATTAATAAAATAAGCCATGGGATGTTATTTACGCTAGAAGCATGGGGACAAAATATGTGTTAAATGCTGAAATAGAAGCAGATAAATTTGTAGTTTCTGAAAGTTATTCATTAGAGATCTGAAAAATAGGTCTAGGAAGTTCAGAAGTTTCTGGATAGCCCAAATTAATTTGAAGCAATGGACATGCCAGTATTCTGAAGAATTCTAAGAGCAGGAATCTTAGGAATTATTTCTTCCTTTTTTCCTGGTTTCTTGTACTCTATGTCATTTTCTTGGTATCACCTTTAAGCCCTCATTGATGACTGATAGAACAGATTTCTCTGTAACTTCCGTTTAAAGAGCTCTTTCTATGTCACAGGCACTATTCTCCAAACATTTATTATTTAATCTGTCTTTCTCTAAAATACTGCTGTTGTACCTGTGTTAGAGGTGAGTGAATGCAGTGGCTAGGTGATCCGTTTGTGGGTGATGAAGAGGGAAGTTGAGGTTGCAGGCAGACATTGATCCTGAGGTGTCTGTATTTAGGGCCTTGAGCAGTCTGGGGGACGACTGGTTTTGAAAACAGAGGAAACAAGTAGAATAATTAGCTGACCTACTTGGAGCCTTTCCCCACTCTTCCTAAAATCCTTTTCAGAAGTGAATAGCTGGAAGTACTTTTCTTTGGTGTTCTGTAAATAATGGAGTGAAAAATAGAATTTGACCATTTAATTGCAGGTCCCCAGTTTCCCTTTGTAGTGTTAGATTAATACAGGTGATGAGTATATTTTCCATCATTAGTCTTGTGGCTGCACCTTGTCTGCCCCCCATTTCCTGGGATCTGCTGCTTGACCCATGATGTTTCTCAAATTCGGCAGGTTGATGAGTAAGAATAATGACTGGCATTCCTGTTCCTGCCATACGAGGTGTGACCACAGTTTTTTCGGGGAACGTGGCGAACTGGTTAAGGGCATAGGGCTCTGGAGTCATATGGACCTGGGGCCAGCCCTGGCCTCACCCTGCACATCTGCAGGGACCTGGGACAGCCTCCAGGCCATATCTTCCGCTGTCACTGGGGATAAGTATACCCACCTTGTAAAGTTGGGGAGAGGATTGAGTGCCCAGTCTTCTCTGTGTACCTGGTACGTAGCTCATTGTCTATTAGATGTTATCAGTGATTGATTATTCTTACAGTCTCAGAAATGTATCTCTCTTTCATTAAAGCATTAACTCTTTTGTGTCCTTGCAATGCTTCTCTCCCTTTGGGGAGGGGGATGTGCTGGAAAGTGAGTTTTGTTGTCAGAACTAAGGCTCCCACATTCCAAAAAGATTATCCGTTTCTGGTGGAGGTGCACATCCACAGTCCTGAGGTCGCTAAAGGCACAGACATTGAGCAAGTCGTCTAAGTCTCGCAAAGCACTGCATAGAGGTGCTAAATACACCTGGGTGACCTGATGCTTTTTCTTCTTCGGCTCAACAGGTTGTCTTGATTGAATGTCAGTTGGTGAAATATTGCCCCTTCTCCATCTGAATTATGAAAATGGAAAATACAAGAAATTATAACCTTAGCAGCCGGAAGAAAATCTTAGCTTACAGAATCCATCAGTTTGGGAGCAGACCTTTTCCTCTTGCCACCTGTTGTTGGCCTGTGTGATCCAGGAAGTTAGGGGAATGGATGATAAAAGGCCATTGTGAATTAGGAAACTTAGTTTTGGGGAACTTAGAGCTTATTTTTCTTAAGTCAGAAGTTATTCCTCAAGGAAATTCCTTATAGAACTCAGGTAACAAGTCTCATACATAGGCCCAGGATGTAGGGAAGACCATGCCAAGACCTGGGATTCTGAGGTTTGGCAGCGAGACGTGAGGGGCTCGGCATGATACTGTTTTAACTGTTCCCAAAAACGTTCATCTTTGTGTTTCATTTGCTCCTTCTGCATTTGGGAAATCTGCTTCAGAAAAAAAATCTGCTTTTTTTAAAAAACGGTGTTTCATAAAAGATCCATATGGTAACGTTCAATAAATTTCTTTTTAACTAATTTCACATGAAAGCCAAGAGAAATGTATGTGCTTTAATGTAGACTCCAAGGGAAAGATTCTTTCATGCATTTCTTCTTTTCCAATGACGTCTCTTTCCCTGTGGCCTTACCCGTGCCCGCAGCCGTGCCTTTGGAGCGTCTGCGTCCCATTTGGTTCATTCCTCTGGGCAGCAATGCTTGGTGTTCTGGTAGCAGATTGCTTGCAGTTCTGGAAACATGACTTCCTCAGATACTCTGTTAGAACATTCTTCCCTTGGCTTACCCTGGGAAGAGACAGATTATAAAGTGGAAAACTATTTTTAATCGTTTTCTGGTGTTATTTGTAAAGATTGGATCGCAAAGAATCAGTATGTGGATATGATACCTCTTATAAAAAGTTACCTCTTATATCTCTTAGGAAAAGCCATGATTGCAGAGTAGAAACTCCAAAATAATAATGGCTTCAGTGAGAGAAGAGTTTCTTTTTCTGTTTTTTGTTTTTTTCCACAGCCAGCAAGCTCCCCACCGCCACCCTGGGGTGGGGTGCAGTCCTTGGCTGACGGTGTCCTCAGGGGCTCAAGTGCCCATCCTTCTTTGATGCATTCTTCCTTCGGCAAGTCGCCACGTGGGCATCTGGAAGGAAAAGAACTCCCCCAGCTGTCTATTGCCCCTTTCAGGAGGCTTCCCAAAAGAGCAGTCTAACAACTTGCCCTTAGGTCCTTGGACAGAACAGTGTGTTGACTACAAGGGAAGCGAAGGGTTGTAGTCCTTCAGCGGGGCTCACTGCACGTTTAGTAACACAGGCCTCTGCCGGGCAGAAAGGAACAAGGGGTTCGGTTAGGCAACCACCAATCCCTGCCCCACTGGCCAACGTTCTAGCTGATTTAAGAGAAAAACATGATACAACTAGAAGTTAAAGTATTATGTTCCCAAATTAAAAATAAGAGGTTAGATGCTTACTGAATTTATTCGATCTGTGTTTAGACCTTGTGATTAAGTCTAGTTGCATTTAGAACTGGAAATAGTACTGTCAGAGAATAAAGTAAGATCACTTCCTGGTGTGGGTTTATTCCCATGACATGAAAGCCTTCAGTTGTCAGAACCCACCTGCTTATCATAGAGAAATATGGCTGTGAAGACAGAGTAGTTGGTCTGAGCAGATACCAGCATTCTCAATGATAGTTTAATTAATCAAAAAATTAATTGGAAGATTAAAAAATATATGTACTTTTACCATTAATTTCAAATATGTAAATATGTGTTCATTACCCAGTCTCTTAATAAGGGCTGAGGCCTTTTTTGAAGGTAGTTCCTTCACTGATGTTATGTTTTGGGGCGTAAATCACATCTCTGGACAATT